>NC_053394.1:157365255-158565255 GCF_905171765.1 Bufo bufo
CATGGAGCACCCCTGCACTGATTTCACCCTGACACGTCATTTATGACCCCAGTCCAGTAGTTGTAGTATATCACAGTGACAGTGTTCCCTATCGTTTTTTTTAGCTCGTGTAATGGAGAAGATGTGAGGTGCACCCACCATGGAGGACCATTATCTGTTATAGCCCCTGCATCATGCTGCTGCCAGGACACAATAACGCTGAACACAAGTCATACATACTCTTTTCACACTGAGCGGCTCTTCACTTGCCCCGGAAACACTTCGTGCAGATGCCAACTCCTAGCCAGCTATAGGCCCTCTGATGACGTCACGCTCATGTGACCAGGCTTTCCTGTGGGAGGAGTAGTCAGCATGTTGTGTCTAAACTCCAAACACCAAACGGACCTCGTCTTTTGCAGTATGGGAAATAGCCAGCTCTCTAAACTCATACATGGTACGGACCTTTTAGCCCCCTAGTGGACGGGTCCGGAACAGAGCTAGAGTTTAGCCAGCTCACATTGATTTTGAATGGAGTTAGTATGGGGAATAGCCAACTCTATAGGAGCTGTCTATTCCCCATGCCTGGTACGGACCTCTCAGCCCCCTGGTGGTCAGGTACGGAACTATGATGGGATTTAGCAGATTCAAAGTGAATTGGCTAAACTCCATACTCCGTAAGGACCTTCTTAAAGAGGACCTTTCACTAGAATAAAAAATGTAAACTAAGCATTCAGACATGGAGATCTCCCTGCACTTACTATTATCCCTGGGCGCCGCTCCGTTCTCCCGGTATAGGCTCCAGTATCTTCATATGTTCGGTTCAACTGGGTGAAGCCTGCCGGCGTCTCCTTCTCCCAGGCTGTAGCGCTGGCCAATCACAGCTTAGTTTACATTTTTTATTCTAGTGAAAGGTCCTCTTTAACCCTTTGTGGTATGTGATCCATTACAATTAATTTTGCCAAATAAAGTTGAACAGATGAGTGGTAGAAAATCATATATTTTTTTTTTAATCCTTATAAGGCCTCCTGCAGAAGACCGGATGGTTTTGCGGTCCGTTTTAAACGGATCTGTTTTTACATTTTTTTTGTTTCAGTACTGTCTCAGTTTCCGTTCTCTTTTTCCGTTTGGTTTCCATTTTTTGAGGAACGGAAACAAGGCATATACAGTAATTACATTCTAAAATTCGGCTGGGCATAACATTTTCAATAGACGGTTCCGCAAAAAATGGAAAAAGTACGGAAAACATACGGATGCATTCTGTATCCGTTCATTTTACAGCCCCATTGACTTAAATGGAGCCACGGGACATGATTTGCGGGCAATAATATGAAATTGTTCAATCTTTGAACTGAAATGAAAAACGGAAACTGAATGCATATGGAGTAAATTCCGTTTTTTTGCGGACCCATTGAAATGAATGGTTCCATATATGGAATTGAAAAAGCGTTCTGCCAAATGGAAACCCAAAACTTTTGTGTGCAGGAGGCCTAACTGTTTAATATCACCATAAAACATGAATCCATATCATGGACACACTTCACCCCGAGTCCTGTGAGAACAGGGTTTGAGCTCAGATGATGCTGCAGAGGAGCCTCTAATCACTGAGAAATGTCCGCCTTCCAGTGTACGAGAAAACTAAAGTATCGGCTCAAATTTTCTATTCATCAAGAGTTATCTGTGAAATGTTCCCATCAAAGTATACATTCAGATTGCAATACTCTGGCGGTAACCTGTGATTTCACCATCATCATGGTCAAAGGAAAGCTCAGCATGTTTTCCCATCACTTTTCCTTCAGGTGAGGTCCTCTTCAGCAGGGCCGGACTGGCCATAGGGCAGACCGGGCATTTGCCCGGTGGGTCGGGCCGAACACAATTAGCCGGGCCGCCGGATGAGTTATTTTTTAATTTTTTATTAATGTGGCAGCAGCCGGGCAGGAGTGGAGATGAGCGCTTCCATTGTGGAAGCGCTCATCTCCATATTCATCTGTATCGCCGTCCTCAGGCCAGCGATACAGATGAATGGAGCAGGGGAGAGGCGTCTCCCTTGCCCATTCCTCTGATAGGCTACAGGCACTAGGCCTGTAGCCTATCAGAGGCCGGTGCAGGTGGAGCGATGACATCATCGCGCGTGCCGCCCGAGCCGTACAGCGCGGGACACAGGCCGGAAGAGGCCTGCATCGCATCGCTGACAGCAGCATGGAGGTAAGTATATGAGTTTATTGTTTTTATTATTTAATTTTATACTATACTGTGGCAAGAAGGGGGGTGGGGGCCCTATATACTGCCACAATATAGGAGGGGGGGTCGGCACTACGGAGAAGAGGGGAAGCACTATGGGGCCCTATATACTGGCACAATATGGGGGGACACTATGCAGAAGAGGGGAAGCACTATGGGGCCCTATATACTGGCACAATATGGGGGGGGGTTGGCACTATGGGGCCATATATACTGGCACAATATGGGGGGCCTATATACTGGCACAACATGGGGGGGCACTATGGAGAAGAGGGGAAGCACTATGGGGCCCTATATACTGGCACAACATGGGGGGGGGCACTATGGAGAAGAGGGGAAGAACTATGGGGCCCTATATACTGGCACAATATGGGGGGGCACTATGGGGCCCTATATACTAGCACAATATGGGGGGGACACTATGCAGAAGAGGGGAAGCACTATGGGGCCCTATATACTGGCACAATATGGGGGGGGTCGGCACTATGGAGAAGAGGGGAAGCACTATGGGGTCATATATACTGGCACAATATGGGGGGCCTATATACTGGCACAATACGGGGGCACTATGGAGAAGAGGGGAAGCACTATGGGGGCCCTATATACTGGCACGCATTATAGGTGGGCACTATGGAGAAGTGGGGGACAAGAGCACTATGAGGGCATTATATAGGGGCATTTAATACTGGCACCCATTTTGATGCCACTATGGGGAAGGGAGGAAAGGGGCATTATGGGGGTATCTATGTGGGGCAGTCTATAGGGGCATTTTATAGTGCCACATTATGGAGGGCACTATGGAGACGGGGAAGGAGCACTATGGCGGCATCTTCTGGGGGGACTATATAGGAGTATTTTATACTGGCACAAATTATAAGGTCACATAGTAGTGTCCCCCACGCTGCCCCCTACACAGCCATCCCTCCCATAATAAATTGCCCCCACATAGTAGTGTCCCCCATGCTACCCCCACACAGTAGTGTCCCCCACACAGTAGTGTCCCCCACATTGCCATCCCTCCCATAATAAATTGCCCCCCCACTGTGCCACACAGTATCCCACCATATTCCCCCCACGTCCTCCTGTGTGCACCCCCCTCATGTCCCCCAAAGTTGGCACAGAAAAGAAAAAAAATCCTAAAAGCTAAATACTTACCTGCGCTTGCTCGCAGAGTCCCAGCACTGTGCTGCTCGAGTCCCGGCACAGGCGCGACTGCGCCGGGATTTCACTACCGCATACTAGGCCTGAAGCCTATGGCGGTGATCGGCGGCAGGGCAGGGAACTATGCACTCCGCTCCCTGCCCCGCCACGGGTGTCAGCGCCTAAGCAATGAGCACTTCCATCTGTATTGCTTTTGGGCCTGCTGGCAACCCCGTCAGAGCCGGCACCCGGAGCGCACCCCCATTCTGTCTGGCATGGGATGCAATAGAAAATGGATCCGTCCCCATTGACTTACAATGGTTTTAGTGCCGGATCAATCATGGCTATTTTAAAGATAATACAACCGGATCTGTTCATAACTGATGCAGCCGGTTGTATTATCAGAAACAGAAGCGTTTTTGCTGATCCCTGCCAGATCAGGCAAAAACGCAAGTGTGAAATTAGCCTAACCCCTTTAAAGTGGCTCTGGAAGAAAAAAAAACTAAAAGAGGTCCCATGTTGTAGGCAAGTCCAAAATGACAGAAGGCCAGGCAACAGAAGTAGGCAGGGCCAGCAATCTAGTGTAGCATAAATTACTGCCCCAGCAGAACCAATTACCACAGTGGAGCCAAATTACTGCCCCAGCAGAACCAAATACCACAGTGGAGCCAAATTACTGTCCCAGCAGAACCAAATACCACAGTGGAGCCAAATTACTGTCCCAGCAGAACCAAATACCACAGTGGAGCCAAATTACTGTCCCAGCAGAACCAAATACCACAGTGGAGCCAAATTACTGCCCCAGCAGAACAAAGTACCACAGTGGAGCCAAATTACTGCCCCAGCAGAACCAAATACCACAGTGGAGACAAATTACTGTCCCAGCAGAACCAAATACCACAGTGGAGACAAATTACTGTCCCAGCAGAACCAAATACCACAGTGGAGCCAAATTACTGCCCCAGCAGAACAAAATACCACAGTGGAGCCAAATTACTGCCCCAGCAGAACAAAATACCACAGTGGAGCCAGATTACCGCCCCAGCAGAACCAAATACCACAGTGGAGCCAAATTACCGCCCCAGCAGAACAAAATACCACAGTGGAGCCAAATTACCCCCCCCCCCCCCCCCCCCCAGCAGAACCAAATACCACAGTGGAGCCAAATTACCCCCCCAGCAGAACAAAATACCACAGTGGAGCCAAATTCCCCCCCCCCCCAGCAGAACCAAATACCACAGTGGAGCCAAATTACCGCCCCAGCAGAACCAAATACCACAGTGGAGTCAAATTACCGCCCCAGCAGAACCAATTACCACAGTAGAGCCAAATTACCCCCCCCCAGCAGAACCAAATACCACAGTGGAGCCAAATTACCGCCCCAGCAGAACCAAATACCACAGTGGAGTTAAATTACCGCCCCAGCAGAACAAAATACCACAGTGGAGCCAAATGACTGCCCCAGCAGAAGAAAATACCACAGTGGAGCCAAATTACTGCCCCAGCAGAACCAAATACCACAGTGGAGCCAAATGACTGTCCCAGCAGAACCAAATACCACAGTGGAGCCAAATTACTGCCCCAGCAGACCCAAATACCACAGTGGAGCCAAATTACTGCCCCAGCAGAACCAAATACCACAGTGGAGCCAAATTACTGCCCCAGCAGAACCAATTACCACAGTGGAGCCAAATTACTGCCCCAGCAGAACCAATTACCACAGTGGAGCCAAATTACTGCCCCAGCAGAACCAAATACCACAGTGGAGCCAAATTACTGCCCCAGCAGAACCAAATACCACAGTGAAGCCAAATTACTGTCCTAGCAGAACCAAACACCACAGTGGAACCAAATTACTGCCCCAGCACAACCAATTACCACAGTGGAGCACAAAATACTGTTGCAGTATTTAACTGTACCATCATCCTGAGGACAGCGTTACAGTTGAATTCAGGAGGGGACCTGCAGCCGCTGGACAGGTGCACAAGTGCCTGATGCTCCTAGCATTAATGCTGAGATCATCAGATCATGTACCCAGCCATCAGCTGTGAGGGGAGCTTGGTAGGGCCCTGGGTATCGTCCCACCAGGAAATTTCCCTGCAGGGTCTATGACCAGTCCACTCCTGTACATGGATGGAGCTATGTAGATCCGACACCAGAGCTACAAGATAACAGCTGATTGGTTATTGAGAATAGGTCAATTAAAAACCTAGGCAAACACTCAAGGATTTTTCTGTTGACATATCGTTTAAGGGACAAATTGTATTTTTTCATGGCACCAATTTGGGGTACATCTAATGTATAGTATCACTTTTATACATTTTTGATGGCAGGTGAAGCATGTGCATTGCTGCTCCATTCATTCTCTATGGAAGCGCCAGAGATAGCCAAGCGCTGTACTCGGCTATCTCCGGTGCTCGCATATACAACCTGCTGCTCCATTGGAACGGGACCCCCTTTAATATTGTGGTGTTGTGCATGAACTACCCCCCACCCCCACCCCACCCCGGTACTCATGACTTGTTGCGCTGTTTGGAAAATCTTTACTGTATAAATGCTTATAAAACAAGCTTTGATTTGGCTAAAAGTTTTGCCAAATTTGATTTAATGACCTGCTTTAAGGGGTTGTCTCATCTCAGACAATGGGGGCATATCGCTAGCATATGCCCCATTTTCTTATAGGTGCTGGTCCTACTGCTGGGACCCGCGCCTATATTGGAACGGAGCCGCGCAAAGTGGTAGCTGGAGAAATCCGGTCTGGCCACCACCAAGCAGTCTCCCCATGTAAGTGAATGAGAGCGCACCGCGCATGACCGGCCACCGCTCCAATTCACTTTTATGAGCCCGACGGCTAATTTCGGCGGCCCCATAGAAAATCAATGGAGGGAGGCTGCTCCTGCGCAGTGCGCCCTCCACACCTTTTGGGACCCCGCACCCATCAGACAATAGGGGTTATATGCCCCCATTGTCTGAGATGAGACAACCCCATTAACCCCTCCTGATGCAGCCATTTTATTTATTTTTTTACTCCCTGCCTTCCTGGAGCCATAACTATATTTTTTCCTTCAGATAGCGATAGGACAGCATGTTTTTTGCAAGACAAGTTATACTTTCTTATGGCATCATTTACCGTAATATTGCATATGATGTTGTGGGAAACTAGAAAACATTTCCAAATGGGGTGGAAATGGGAAAAAATAAAAACGCCATGCTGCCATCGTTTTTTATGGTGTTCCTTATGCGCCAAAACTGACATATTAACTTCATTCTGTGGGTCAGTAGTACTCAGTACGATTACAACTTTACCATATTCTTATAGTTTTTCTTGCATTTTAATACTTAAAGGGAATGTGTCTTTTTTATTATTAATTGGTGTACATTACTAAAAGAGTGTAAGAAAAAATAAGATAAAAAATAGCTACAATAATTTTATAATAATAAAAAAGGGTCATACTGGGCGCTGCCATATCTAGAAGGCATCTGTGTGTCATTGCACAACACACAGTCAGCTGCCCTACTTTAAAAAAAAAAAAAAGTGTTTTTCTCGGCATTTTGGGATGTGGGGAAAGGGAGGGGGGTGATTTAATTTTTTTACACTTATTTTTAGTCCCCCTGGGGGTCTGATCAGGGCCGGCCTTAGGTGTTCAGGCGCCCTGTGCGAGCTAACCTTGTGGCGCGACCCCCCCAAAAAAAAAAAAAAACACTGCTTGTTGCTGGCATCTTGGCATAGGCTGGCTGACTATCCAACCAAGTAGTTACCAGCCCGCACACCCCAAAGGCCGGTGTAATGTTATACTTCCCTACTTCGTGAGGTTGCCCTACCCTCGTCACTTCCGGTCACACCGGGAGGCTCACCAGCGGTTAGGGAAGGGAAAAATTACGTACGGGCCAGTGCTTTTTCTCTACCCTAACCGCTGGTGAGGCTCCCAGTGCATGCGCAGTGTCAGCCGGTGTCCAGCTGAGAACATCCATCCGATCACTGCGCCTGCGCACTGGCCCATAGTTTTTGCCTACCCTAACCGCCGGCGAGGCTCCCAGCGCATGCGCACTCTGCTGTGAAATTTTCCTAACCCGTCGTTGTGCGCCTGCGCGGCGCTGCAGGCTCCCGGCGCATGCGCACTCTGCTGTGAAATTTCCCTAACCCGTCGTTGTGCGCCTGCGCGGTGCTGAACACCTCCTCACGTCATGTCTGGTGCGACCGGAAGTGACGAGAGTAGGGAAATCTCACGAGGTAGGGAAGTATAACATTACACCGGCCCTGGGGTGCCATCATTAATTTATCCTACTTTTCCCTGCATTGGCACAACAATGTTAGCACCTGTGCCTATAACATAGTTCAGAAGGTGCTAGAAAACACAATGGGAAGATTTATCATTCCCCCTGCACCAGAATTGTGGCACTAAGAAGCCACACATTTTTGCACAAGCTTTGTTTTGCTCAAACAATTGTGACTTTTTGCTCAATCTTGCCACTTTGCTAAATTGGACAGGGTATGGATCAGTTTTCTAGTGCATGTAAATTACTATAAGGTAACTTACCTTATAGACCGGTTCGACAGTCTCAAGGAGCAGTCCTTCAGTCTGTCTGGGCTGGGGCGGGCTGTAGTCGGCAGACCTTGACGCGGTAAGGGACACAGGAACAAGCGGGATGCGAGCGGAGCGCCTGCTGCTCCAGTCCTACACACTGGCCAATCAGCAGCAGGATCTTTGCGCTGCGAAAAGCTGATTGGCCAGTGTGAACTGTGAAATGGTGCAGACGTGCCAGACGCACGGCACGGAGGATCATCAGGTGACAGGTCAGACACTGGGGAGGAGGAATCAGGTCAGACAGGGGAGGGGGAGATGGAGGGGACGGGGGGCCCGCCCCGAGGGAGAACACAAGTGCCGCCTCGCCTGCTGCATATTACATTGCGAGCTGTCGGCCGCCCGGCGCCCCTGTTGCTATGGCGCCCTGTGCGGCCGCACAGCCCGCACACCCCAAAGGCCGGCCCTGGGTCTGATCACTTCTCCAATAGACTGCTGTGATTTACCATTGCAGCCTGTGGAAGAATTACTATGTTCCTATGGCGGCCTGCTACTGGCAGGGCCGCTGCCAAAATACTTTGTCTAAAAAGCCCTAAGATCATAGTGCACTTTGTTCCAGCATCAGATTTGCAGCTGACAAAGAACACACCGCTTTGCTCATTTAAAAGGGTTTTCCAATTATTATTTTTTTACCGATGATCTATACTCTGGATAGGTCACAACTATATGGTCGGTGGGGTCCGACTTCCAGGACCCCCACCGATCAGCTATTTTGTGAAGGCAGCAGTGCTCTTGGGAGAGCCACTGCCTTCTTGCAGCTTACTAAGCACAGCGCCATACATCGTATAGTGGCTGTGCTTGGTATCGCAGTCAGCCCCATTCACTTGAATAGGACCGAGCTGCTCCTAGGCCACGTGATTAATGAACGTGTCATTACTGGCCTAGGAAATGCAGAGAGGAGTGCTTGTGCCTTCTCAAACAGCTGATCGGCAGGGGTCCCAGGTGTCGGACCCCCACCCGATCAGATACCGATGACCTATCAAGAGGATGTTGTTCTTAGTGCAAACTGAGCTCAACTGATGCTCAAAATAACAGATCCATATAAAAAAAAAAATTCTGTTCTTCTGACGGATCAGAAAAACTAAAATAAAAACAGATGTGAAAGAGTCCTAAGTAATGAGCGTGTGATTGCTTGCAGCATATGAAAAATTAGGGCAGCCACCAAAATCATAATACGCACCACACATGCAATAATACAATCATGCTACACCATGGGGGTAGTGTTTGGGGGTCGGCAAAAAAGACTGGATTTGCCTGTTTCCAAGCACTTTGCGGATCTCGATCATAAGGAAAGAGACCTCAAGTGCTGGATTATAGACCATGTACCAATGCCCAGGAGGGGTGGCAATAGAATCACACTTTTGAAGAAAAAAGAAATACGTTGGATACACACCCTCAATTCTTTGAGACGGCATGGCCTCAATGCAGACTTCAACTTTGGACAGGTATTTGGATGATAGCTTGCCCTGTCCCATTGTAGGTTCGCTCGACCCTTCACCTTTGAGTTAGGTAGTAATGGAACTATCATTTTTTAATATGTGGAGGGTATATTTGTACAATTTTTTTTTCTCTTTTTCTATATACAGCATAAGGAGGTATATGTAGGGCGGCTCACTACAGCTGGAAAGATGGAATCAGGTGCTCAATCCAGACAAAGCGTACCCGGCGCTTGTAGTGGAGAGAAATATAGATGTGTGAGTATAGGGATGGCACTCTAGTCATAAGTTATGCATGGAAAAAACTATTTATTAGAGGATGGCTGTATGGCCCAAAAACATAAGGTTGGAGAGGGGTATAAAAACGGAGAGATAAAATTATTGCAGATCCTTGGATGTACAAAAAATAAATAATGACATAAAAAAAGTAAAATATTAAAAATATTAGTCTGACAGTCCAACTGGAGGTATATATAAATGTCCAGTCACATAGTGTCGTTTCCAGGGATAGGTTGGGGAATCGGTATCTTTAAAAAAAAAATAACTTGTAAGGTAGCGTCCAGTTTAAATCAAATAGCCCCCTTCAGTGAAGAAGGAGCAGTGAGCTCCGAAACGCGTATGGAGTATTGAGTTAGCCATACTCAAATCAGCTAGCTATACCATAAAGGATCCTAATAATTCAAAGCTCCGGAGCAAATTCTTATTTTCAAAGTCTCCAAAATTTTCCCGCCAACAGCCTCCACATGGAACGCCGACTGAAATCGAGCGGGAGTGCGATCAAGTGGAAGTGACGTGAATGTCACCGCCAGCTCTCTGAGAAGGTCTGGCAGACGTTCTTCTGTACCTCCTGCATGATGTTCTTTGTTTTGGTTTCACTTTGTCATCTCCTTTCCCTCTCCCAGCTGTCACCTATTCACACTAATTGCCTCCCTTTATATTCCCTCCCATACTGCCTCACTTTGCGGTTTATACTACTTCCTGGATTGAAGTGATCACTGCCGGAGACTTCTGTTACTGCTTGTTCAGATAAGTCCTTTCTTGTATTGTGTTTACTTGCTGGCTTTATTCTAGGTGACCCTGACTCCCTCCGTATTAAGTGCAGGGAGCCGGTGGTCGTGTCCCCTTACTATTATAGGGTTTTCAGGTGTCACACAGTCTAGGTACGAGGGCATGCAATCATCTACCTCTGAGACCTTTGTATGAGCTTAGCAGTCAGGTCGAGCTCTTAGGGTTTTCCAGGGGTCACCTTTATGCTCCTTAGTTTGGGATCAAGCTAGTCGGATGTTTATCCATAACTTCCAGCTATCTGCAATATCATCCGTGACAGTGAAGCCGAAAATCACAAGGCAGAGCGACCAGCCCCGCGGGCGGGCGTACTACACGAGGATGGCATCCTCCCGCCAGGAGCCGACTACCAGCCTACTATCGGACACCAGGAGGGTAACGTACTTGTTACTAATAGTACCAATACTTACTATTGCTGGATTATAAATATGGGGGCTATTTGATTTAAACTGGACGCTACCTTACAAGTTTTTTTTTTTTTTTTAAAAGATACCGATTCCCCAACCTATCCCTGGAAACTACACTATTTGACTGGACATTTATATATACCTCCAGTTGGACTGTCAGACTAATATTTTACTTTTTATGTCATTATTTATTTTTTGTACATCCAAGCATCTGCAATAATTTTATCTCTCCGTTTTTATACCCCTCTCCAACCTTATGTTTTTGGGCCATACAGCCATCCTCTAATAGTTTTTTCCATGCATAACTTATGACTAGAGTGCCATCTATATTTTTCTATATACAGATTTATTGTGGTGAGTGGCCAAGGACTACATGATGGATGAGCAATGTGATGTGCAGTCAACGCAACTTCAACCAGAACTCTCTTTTTTGGCATCAATTTTCATTATCTTATTGCCTGTGATAACATATTTTTTCAGTCTCCTAAGTATGATGGTATGAGGAGATCCCTCATTATGTTACGGATCAGCAGGGTTAATGCTACGTGGGAATGCTGTTGGCTCGGCTCCTCCCGCATGTTGTTCCCTGTAGATGTATCAACGGTTGGTGCTTGACGGTAGTCTCAGTTTGATACAGAGGATCTTATAAGTAACAGTATGCCGATTGTATGATTAGTATGTTTTGCTGCTGTCCGATTTGGGGGCGTTTACATAGGTGATGACGCTGTATACGAGCTGCGTCTGACCTGTGTTTTACCTCTTCTAAGATGGCGGCTTTGGAGGAGTACTGACCACTGCGCAGGCGTTTGTTCTTGACTTGGCGCATGCGCGCCTGAGATTCGGGCACGCCGTGCTCAGCAATCGAGTTACAACTGGGATTGGCAAGTTGCTTTGTTATATGCCTTTACCTACGCCCACCACCATGTGGTTCTGCCACTTCCCATGTATAATGAACTGCAATTGCCTTTTTTAACTATTTATCGTCGGGAGCAATTTTACATGAATCACACATGCACAGTGATTTTGCACTTATTTATGGTATTGTTTTATTATACAGTATTATGGATTAATTACACATGCTTTGTGATGAAATGTAGTATTTTGATGTATTTATAATGTCGTTAATGCCAGCTTAATTTGTAAGCACTTTAATTTGATGATGTCACTTCCTTTCACCAGCCATATATATGTTCATTTTGCATTGTTCACATTGCTTGAGAAAGGCTTCATGTTTGAGCCGAAACGTCGTGTCACTTATGGGTGAATAAACACATCCCTTTTCTACCACAATTTTGAGTGCTGCTCTGCTTTTTATTTTTATATTCTGGGCAAGCTTTTCCCCTTGGAGCTAGCACCCATCTTCAAATACAGGTTGGTGCTGCCATATTTTTTATTTTTTTGTGTTTATATATATATATATATTTTTTTTTAATAGTACATAAACTGTATGACCATCCAAGACATCCGCTTTACAGAAAATTTGACAAACTGGACCTTTTATTTTTAATCTTTTTGGCACCATCAAAAATGTACAATGTCTGGAAGCCTTGTACAGGCTCAGGCCTATTACTACTATAGGACCCCTTCCCCGATCTCAGCCAGGGAAAGGTGGCCCAGGAACCATGCAGCTTACAGCTTTAGCGCC
Organism: Bufo bufo; assembly: GCF_905171765.1. Classification (NCBI taxonomy): domain Eukaryota; kingdom Metazoa; phylum Chordata; class Amphibia; order Anura; family Bufonidae; genus Bufo; species Bufo bufo. The sequence goes on from NC_053394.1 coordinate 157,377,749, forward strand.
ATGGTCACATTTGACCACAGAATCTGAGTGGTTAAAATGTCAGCAATCGGCATTACCACTGATTGCAGACATTAGCCCCAGGACGATAGAAACATAGAATGTGTCGGCAGATAAGAACCATTTGGCCCATCTAGTCTGCCCAATATACTGAATACTATGGATAGCCCCCGGCCCTTATCTTATATGAAGGATGGCCTTATGCCCATCCCATGCATGCTTAAACCCCTTCACTGTATTTGCAGCTACCACTTCTGCAGGAAGGTTATTCCATGCATCCACTACTCTCTCAGTAAAGTAATACTTCCTTATATTACTTTTAAACCTTTGCCCCTCTAATTTAAAACTGTGTCCTCTTGTGGTAGTTTTTCTTCTTTTAAATATGCTCTCCTCCTTTACCGAGTTGATTCCCTTTATGTATTTAAAAGTTTCTATCATATCCCCTCTGTCTCTTCTTTCTTCCAAGCTATACGATACTGTTTCAAACAGCAGAAACCCGCCATTTAGGGCACCCGCTGCACTTGCGACCGGGCGCCATGCATGTACAGCGTAGGTCCAGAAGGGTTAAACATTCTATATAATTGACATGTGCAAGCACTTACATGAATCTTTTGAAGATGGCTGGTTCCAAGGGAGATCTAGTAAAGAGTTCATTAAAGAGATATTTCGATTTTAAAGGGGTTATCCAACCCCTATAATGACCCCCAAAATGCCCAGGCATCTCATACAGGATATACTTACCCCGCTTCCTGGCACTGGCGTTGAAAATTGTTCAACATCCTATTCTATAAATAAATGTATTCATTAAAGGGATTATCCAACCTCTAATGCCCCCCAAAATCCCTGGGCACCTCATAGAGGTTATACTTAGCCTGCGTTGCTCCTGATGCCTCCACGGCCACTGCTGCATCTCATTAGCCCCACCCTCCTCCCTGGATGTTTTGATCCATGCAATGGGGTGATGCAGCAGCGACCGTGCGGGCATCAGGAGCAACGCAGGCTAAGTATAACCTCTATGAGGTGCCCAGGCATTTGTGGGGGCATTAGAGGTTGGATAATCCCTTTAATGAATACATTTATTTATAGAATAGGATGTTGAACAATTTTCTAATATATATCTTTTTTAAATTTTACTTGCCGACCTTTATTATATTCATACAGTAGTCTCTACCTAAGTGCTCATATGCACACAAACGTATCTTCTTTCCATGTCTGTTCTGTTTTTTTTTGCGGACCGTATGTCTGTTCCACAAAATGATAGAACATGTCCTATTATTGTCAGCATTACGTACAAGGATAGGACCGTTCTATCAGGGGCCAGCTGTTCCGTAAAATATGGAATGCACACGGACATCGTCCGTATTTTTTGCTGATTCATTTTTTGCGGACTGCAAAATACATACAGTTGTGTGCATGAGCCCTTAGAGTAAAAGGTTATGGCCCATTTTAGTCCTGTAAAATGCATCTACAGGAGACCCAGCTTTCAGTTAAAGGGAACCTGTCACCGGGATTTTGTGTATAGAGCTGAGGACATGGGTTGCTAGATGGCCACTAGCACATCCGCAATACCCAGTCCCCATAGCTCTGTGTGCTTTTATTGTGGAAAAAAAACACGATTTGATAGATATGCAAATTAACCTGAGATGAGTCCTGTCCCTGACTCATCTCACATACAGGACACATCTCAGGTTAATTTGCATATGTATCAAATCGTTTTTTTTACACAATAAAAGCACACAGAGCTATGGGGACTGGGTATTGCGGATGTGCTAGCGGCCATCTAGCAACCCATGTCCTCAGCTCTATACACAAAATCTTGGTGACAGGTTCCCTTTAAAGGGTCATTCTGGTTACCATACATATAACTTATGTTTTAGACTATTTTATCATCAATAATTACCTAAAATAATGTAAATGTCACATATTTACCATTCAGTAGTTGTAAAAGCAGTTTTATTCCTCTGCTACCCACCGTTTCCTCATAAATTACTATGGCATCGACCTGTACTTCTGAGCCTTTGTTAGGTTGAGTGTTGCTATCAGTTCTCTAGCTAAAAGGGAGTGTTAGTGTGCTGCTGATTACTGAGTAGAGGGGGCGTGATGGGACTGTAAACATCAACACTCACATCAGGAAAGCTAGGGATTGTGGGGATTGTAGTCTTTGAAGTTTTATGAGGGAAGATCAAGCGCCATGATACACTCAGTGTGTTGCAGGCTCACACAGGAGCTAGACAAATGGATTGCAAGGTAAATTGAAGCTCTGGTTATATGTATAGGTATGGGTTCTGGTTGGGTCACAGCTTGCAGCCTCAATTAAGTTTTTCAAAAATTACGTTACTTTACTGGAATACCCCTTTAACTGGCCAGGTGAGTAGTAGTGTATTGAGGAGTAGAATATATCATATAGTATCACTACCTGAGACTGTATGTCCTCATATCTGTCAGTATCTGCGTAGAAACAAATCTGTGTGTTGTGTTTGTTTTTTTACGGTAAACTTTATTAACAACATCTAGAAACAGGTAGCCATTTTCCATAATAATCTACAGACAGGCAGCCTTGTAAATACACGGTAATGTAGTTATTGTAATACCCTCAATAAAAACCATGAGTCCACCGCTAGTCTTATTTACCTAGTACATGAATATGTACTGTGTCCTAACCCAGGACATGTATTTAACACTGCTGCCTAGTGAATGTCAGAGATTTTATGATGTGTCACATGACTGATAACATGTTTCAGTTAGGCTATGAGTACATTACACAGGACTGACACATGGGCTGTACCATTCTACTGCATATAGGGGTCAAATGCTGATACAAGAAGGGTATGTATTCAGAATGTTATGTAATGTATGTTAGAAAATTGTAGGATTTCCTATTATATAAATAAAAAATACCCCTTTCAGGCATTAGTCCTCATGTCAGGCATTGATCATTAAATTCTAATGTAAGCAAAAATGTGAATGGCACTCTACTTCTACCTCCCATATTAAAACACAGGAAATGGGAAAGCCCCACATTCTGCCAGACATGTAAAGCGACAATGAATTAACTGCTTCCTGGTGCCAGCTCCTCGCTCCTTCTATTGCAGGCCTGTAATGCTTCTCTGGGCTCCAGCAATATCAACATCCAGTTTTACGACACTGCAGCCATTAACAGACCACGGCAGTGTCCGGCTCCCCTTGCATCATGACAAATGGTCACATGGTCGCAAGGGGATCCGGACACCTCCGTGGCTTGTGATTGGCTGCAGCGATGTCAAACCAGATGTTGTCATTGCTGGACCCCGGCAGAGCATCGCAGGCCTGCAGGAGAAGGAGCAAGCAGCTGGAGCCGGGAAGCAGTTAAGTCATTTTCCCTTTGCATGTCGGGCAGAATGGAAGAAGGGGTGGGGGGATTGCCTTAAGCCCCCCCTTCCCCCCCTGAGCCTGCTGTAAAATATTTTTGTTTAGCTAGAACACCCCTTTAATGTATTACCTTGTATATTTATCCGTTCTCTTCCTGTGTACCTGTTTTACGGTGTAAGTAGATGATCATACAACTCAGGCCACTTTCATAGTCAGTATTTTTGCATCAGTGTAAGCCAATCAAGAAGTAGGACCTACAGAGAAAAAGTATAACGGAACGATCTGTGCCTCTTCTGTGTTTTGGACCCACTCCTGGTTTTTACTTACAAAATACTAATGCTAAATACGGACCGTGTGAAAGTGGTCTTGTATTAAGTACTGTGCGGACCAGATTCTTTCATATAAAAAATGAATATTGTTATTATCACCATCCCACACCATAGTTATGTATAGTAATACAATTTGTATGACATAATTACATATCCAAAACCTTGTCCACTGGCCATAGAAAACTTTTTTATAAATACAATACAAGCAAAAAGGGATTATCTTACAGAATAAAAAACAAAAACAAAAACTGTTGGAAAAACATTACTAGAGACATCAAGAGTCTGCACTGTTGAAGATCTGAGGTAGAAAAAGCATTGAATTAGCATTTACATCTCCCAGAGTTTGATCAAAAAACGGCTTCTCCTCTATCTGAATTATTTGACGGTCAACCAGAGCTGAATCCTCCCCAGTGTGCACCTTTAGATGTGCTATGAGACTTGATTTCCGGGTAAATCCTTTCCCACATTCCGAGCATGAAAATGGCTTCTCCCCTGTGTGAATTTTCTGATGTCTAATAAGATAGGATTTCTGGGTAAAACAGTTCCCACAAATTGAACATGAAAATGACTTCTCTCCTGTATGAGTTTTCTGATGCTGAGCCAAACTTGTTCGCTTAGTAAAACATTTTCCGCATTCCAGACAAGAAAATGGCTTCTCTCCTGTGTGGATTCTCTGATGGTCAGCAAGATCAGATTTTTGGGTAAAACATTTCCCACATTCTGAACATGAAAACGGCCTCTCTCCTGTGTGAATTTTCTGATGCTGAACAAGAACTGATTTTCGAGTGAAACTTTTCCCACATTCCAAACACGTAAACAGCTTCACCTCTGTGTGGGTTCTCTGATGTCTAACAAAATCTGCTTTCTTTGTAAAGATTGTCCCGCACTCTGGACAAGAAAATTGCCTTCCTTCTGTGTGTAATCTCTGATGTTTAACAAGAATTGATTTCTTGGTAAAACACTTGCCACATACCGAACATAAGAATGGCCTTTCCCCAGTGTGACTCCTCATATGTGCAGCAAGATTTGACTTATTTGCAAAACATCTTCCACATTCCAAACACGAAAAAGGCTTCTCCCCAGTGTGAAACCTCTGATGTTTAACAAGATCTGATTTCTTGGAAAAACATTTCGCACAATCTGAACAGGAATACAGCCTCTCTCCTGTGTGAATTTTCTGATGTTCAGCAAGACTTGATTTGATGGTAAAACATTTGCCACATTCCGAACAGGAAAATGGCTTCTCCCCTGTGTGAATTCTCTGATGTTGAACTAGAACGGATTTCTGGGTAAAACGTTTCCCACATTCTGAACATGGGAAAGGCCTCGCCCCCATGTGAATTCTCTGATGATGAACAAGATATGATTTTCGGGTAAAATACTTCCCACAAAGTGAACATGAAAACTTCTTCAAGCCTTTATGAATCATCAGATGAGTACACAGACTACCATTCTGGGTAAAACATTTCATACATTTCGAAGATGGATGTTCATTGATGTCCATGTGGGTCTTCTGATCATTTTGAAGATTCACTTCTTGTGTAAAACGTTCCCTGTGCCCTGAAAAAGGAAATAATTCACACTCTCTATGTTTAGCAATGATTTGTGATTTATGAGGAGAAAGATGATCTTGATATGAGGCATGAGATGACAGATCTTGGCTGTGATCTCGATAAATTATTTGTGACATGGGATCTTCTCCTGAAGAATTTTGTGTATAATCATTTTCTCCAAATTCATAATTGGGAAGTGAAAGACTTCCTTTGCTGTTGCCATCTGTAGAGAATGTAGAAAAATGAATATTATTTTTAGTTGTTCTAAACACCGTATAATGGAAATATTCTAGAACCTTCTCTGTAGTGATTTATGTAAACTTCTAATGTAGTAAGAAGCATAATGGAGGAGATTTATCAAAAGTGATGTAAGTTGCCCATAGCAACCAATCAGATTCCTCTTTTCATTTTTCAGAACTCCTTTGGAAAATGAAAGGATAAATCTAATTGGTTGCTATGGGCAATTAAGCCACTTTGCCTTTACACCAGTTTTGATAAATTTCCCCTAATGTCTGTGAAAATGTGATTTCTATCACTTTGCACTAAATTTGCACCCTACATGGCATACATTTAGTGCAACTTGGTAAGGAGGAGCATGTAAATCAGAAGCATCTTAAAACCGATGTGCTCTCAGCCACTCAATATCTGCTATACTGCTCAGTCAGGCATCGCTGATCCCATACCCTTTGCTGTTTTGGCCTTGTGACCTCCTGCCGCCTACCATTGTGTCCCACATTCTGCGAGGTAGGTATTACTAATTCTCCGTGCTTTGATGACCCTCACAGCATTTCTGCAACCAAACAGCTGTTTGTGTGGAGAAACTTCACATGCCTATAACTCTGCTGGAACATCAAATAGCCATAACAAATGGGGACTCAATATGATGACCAACCCCTACTGTTCACAAATGATTAGTCTCCAACCTTGCTGACATTAACCATTTTATTTTTTAGTTTTACTCCTCCCTGCTTTAATTTTATTTTTCTGTTTACATAATCGTATGAGGGCTTGTTTATTGCGATAAAAGTTATACTTTCTAATGGCACTGGAGATGAGCAAATTGATTCTCACAAATCTAATGTGTTCCAAAAAAAAAAGAAATCAGCCTCCCTGTGCAGCAAAACTCTCCCCTGAGGGCCAGACATCTCACCTTGGCAGCGTAGATTCCGACTGTGCATGCGCCTCTGCACTTCCAGATGTGAGCTGTGCTTGCACAGTTGCATGCTCAGGTAGCAGCAGTAGAGCCTCTGCATTTGACCTGCTACTTGGCGCAATGGCGCAGGCGTGAGATTGGCAGCGCAAGTGAGATGTTTGGCCCTGCCAAACAAGGGAGAAGGGGAGTATTTTGAGCAGGCAGTCAGCCCCTCACTGCTCAAGAGGCTGATTTATGAATGAACACAATTCATACTAATCGATTTGCTCATTATTAAATAGCAACATTAAAAATATTCCTTACGATGTAGTGGGATACTGGAAAAATTCTAAATGGGGTGGAACTGGAAAAATAAAAAAACGTAATTCTGACATCCCATCTAAATAAAGTTTATTATTATTGTCAGTGCATACTTATTTCCGGACAGCTCTGGTCTTAAAGGGGCTCTCTGGTCAATTTACGTAATCAGTCTTTGATGCTAACCTGTGGAAGGAAGATGTTTTACACAGTACTTACCTGTCTCCCATTCTGCGATGCTGCCATCTCCGCTGACACAGGACGCGGGCGCTTCTGCTTTAGTCCCAACTGGATGTGGCTGTTTTCTTCCTGTTCAGCTACATTCACTACCATGCAACTGAACAGGAAATGAAGCGGGTACATCCGGTCAGGACCCAGGCGGAAGAACCAGCATCCTTTGCCAGTGCGGCATGGCAGAGCGGGGTGTGAGAGTTGAGACTCCATATTGTGCCTTGAGACTCCATCTTGTATTTCATACAGCCATTTTATGTTATAAACTGTGAATTTCTGTGTGGAAAGTTGCTATAACCTCAAGGTCACACCTAGCCCCCACCAACCTGGTCTAGTAAGGATTTTCTATAATTACTAGAGAGACTGGTACGTGATTACCACCCACAGTTAGAATCAAGGAGATGCTCCAGGCATAAAGCTAAGAGATGCTCATTTCAGATTGTGGTTTTAATGAGTTATATGATGTAAATTGATAACTATGCGTCCAGTTGGAAATGATCCAGAAACTTGCTATATAGTCTCTGCTTACTTTCAATAAAGTTAGAAACACTTTATACACAGCACTGCGCCTGTTGTCAGTTTCTCTCTGAGTACTCATATAACTTCTAATTCAGAGTCCACCGCTCATCCGGCATTGGGGCTCTTTGCCCCAACAGGGGGAAGGGTAAGTACTATGTAAAACATATTCCTTCCACAGGTTAGTACCAAAGAGCAATTAGGTTAAATGATAAGAGAACCCCTTTAAGCTAGCCATACACAGCTGTTAGCCAAACGTTCTCTCCTGACTCCCCCATACATTCAGTTCGGCTCAGTGTAAATGGGGAGAGGGGAGAACCCTGCTGTCTGACATTTCTGGTGGATGCTTATCTCCTGGGAGACCAAAAGGATTGGGTGAAAATATTTAGTAGGGGAACTTCTCATGCATATTAGACTATCGGTCAAACCAACTTACACTTGGATTCTCAGAATAACTCAGCGCTGCAACATATGCTTGTAGGACAAAAAGAGGTTGACTAGGTCCTTCGTGTTTAGTAAGTACTGAACAAAGAGATATCCCTTTTTCTATATTTAGTGCTCAATACTGACCTGGGTTGATTCCTATAGGGATTCCCTCCTCCTTAAACTGCTGATCACCCATCTCATACATCTCTTCATCTTCATCCATAACTTCAACTTTCATATCAAAGAGATCTTCAACCTGTTTCAACAAAGGATTTGACAAAGTAATACAATTGTACCTTGGCCAGTGCCTGACCTCATTTCATCCCATTATCTCCTTCCTTATTACATAGCACACACTAAAGAACAGGGACTAAACCAGGGAATGGTTCAGCTTCTCAACAAACCAGATCCACTTTGGTATTTGGCGAGACCACAGCTTAACCTACCTGATCATCCTGTGGGACATTCTCATCTTCCTCTGGACAATCCTGGGAATACAGAGGACTGATACAGCTCTCTGGTGGATTTCTCTCACTGGATTTATCTGTAGGAGATAAACACCCGGGGGTGGGTGAGGGGTGAATAATGCTTCTACTATAGTTTTCTGGCATAGAAAAGACACAAATCTTGGCTCAAGTGCAGATTTCAACAAAATATTCTGGTCCCTTTTTCGCTGTATGAAGCGCTGGTCTTTGTACCCTTCCCCCAGTGACTGAATACATTGTGTATATGCGATAATCAGAGTAGCTCTCAAAACTGTTTTCTCCTTTACCGTCAGTAAAACTTTCGCCTGGTGAAGTGAGTGGCTGGTGGGCCTCCATCATTAAGTCCTTGTACAGATCCTTGTGTCCTTCCAAATATTCCCACTCCTCCATGGAGAAATGGACAGAGACATCCTGACATCTTATAGGAACCTGACACACACAATGACACAGTCATTCAGATACATTAACCCTTGTGTTACTGAATAATGTCCCAGCATTCCCAGAAGCTCTCACCTCTCCAGTCAGCAGCTCAATGATCGTGTTGGCAAGTTCTAGGATCTTCTGGTCATTGTTTCTCTCAGGTATTAGCGGGAGAGGTGGAGACTTCATGGTGGGGCTCTGGGTCCTATTCCATACTACTGATACACCAGGGATCACACATTCACCAGATTTCTTCTTCACTACATTGCAACTCTGTGTATACAGTGATGAACCATAATAGGCATTATTCTTGAGGTTTCCAGAACTTTATCTTGCTCGATTATAAGCTTGCCAACTTGATTCCAGTAGAGGCCTGTACTGTATAACACCTTCCCAATCATGGAAGCTGCTGCAGCATTGTTGAAACCGAGCATTGGGAACAACGTAAGGGCTCATGCAAACAAACGTATTTTTTTCCCCGTTTCTGTGCCGTTTTTTTTGCGGCCCGTATGCGGATCCATTCATTTTAATGGGTATGCATAAAAAACTAATTTATTCCGAATGCATTCTGTTTCCGTATGTGTGCATGGCCGTTCCACAAAAATAAATAAATAAATAGAACATGTCCTATTATTGTTCATATTACAGACAAGGATAGGACAGTTCTATAATGGGCGGGTGATTTATCAGAGTTGCAAAAAGGGATGAATTTTGGCTTTTGGGCCAAGGATGGCAGTATTTCTGAAACTACGCAGTTTGAGAACTGTTCTCGAGCTGCTGTGGTGAAAGTGTATTTTGAGTGGACAAATGGCACAGGGTGGCAGCTTTATGGTCTGGGGAATGTTTTTGTGGAATTCTCTGGGTCTACACATCCATGTGGAAGGTGCTCTCAACCGATTTGGGTATGAATCCACCCTTGCAGATCAGGTACACTCATACATGATGATTGTCTTCCTGGAAGATCCAATCCGCCCCAGGAAAGACAATGCGATATGTCACACGGCTAGAAATGCCTGACATTGGCTGGAAGAGCATGACCAAAACTTCCAAGTACTACCCTGGTCTCCTAATTCCTCAGACTTGAACCTAATTGAGCATCTATGGGACCACCTCGATCGTCGTGTTCGCTCTATGGATCCTCTCCCACGCAACCACCAGCATCTGTGGGATGCACTGCAGTCAGCAAGGCTCCAGATACCTTTGAGAACCTAACCTACCAGGACCTTACTGAGCCACTCCCAGACTGTCTAGCTGCTGTCCAGATGGTGCTTACTCTGGATATTAGCTGGTGGTCAGAATAATGTGACTCAACTGTGTCATTTCTATGAGCCAGGAGAGGTGAATAACTAATTATCTATTAGATTAATATATTACTGGTGCCCCTGCGTTTGTTTGACTGCCTCCAACAAATATTTACCAGGATTGCCCTTATATACTGGGACAGTACCCCCAAAAAAAGAAAAAAAATCAAGGCCTTCTGACAACAGTGCTGTTGGATTAATACTGAGTTAAGTCATGTGACATAATTTGCTGAATTCCTCACCTCGCCAGTCAGCAGGTAGATGATCTCCAGGGTGAGGTTTAATATCTTCTCAGTCATTACTTTTTTGCTCATGTCCATTCGTGGTAGTTCAGTCAGGAACAGGACTATTGTCTTGCAGGAGAAACTATAAAGGAGATGTCATTAGTAGTAGTGTTGAGCTAACTTCTGTTTTCAAGTTCGGCGTACAAGGTTCGGGTTATCTAAGAATTCCGTTATGGATTCCGCTACCACGGACCATAACTTATGGTCCGTGGTAGCGGAATCCATATAACGGAATTCTTAGGTAACCCGAACCTTGTACGCCGAACTTGAAAACAGAAGTTCCCTCATCCCTAATCATCAGGTGATATATTCTGTCTGCAGACAAAAAAAATAGAAGTTGATCTAATAATGGGTAATATTAAAGGGGTTCTGGAGTTTGTTTAAACTGATGATCTATCCTCTGGATAGATCATCAGCGTCTGATCGGCAGGGGTCCGACCCCTGGGACCCCCACCGATCAGCTGTTTGAGAACGCAGCGGCGCTCCAGGAGCGCAGCAGCCTTCTCACCGTTTACCGCAGACCCAGTGACGTCAAGACTAGTATCAACTGGCCTGGGCGCGGCTAAGCTCTTTTCACTTGAATGGAGCTTAGCCCAGAGGATAAACCAGGGATCTCAAACTGCGGCCCTCCAGCTGTTGCAAAACTACAACTCCCACAATGCCCGGACAGCCTACAGGTATCAGCCTACAGCAGGGCATTGTGGGAGTTTGAGATGCCTGGTTTAAACAAACTGCAGAACCCCTTTAAGCTCTTAAGGACACTGCGATTTTCTCTTTTTATTTTTTACTCCCTGCCTTCCTGGAGCCATAGGGGATCTTGTTTTTTGCAGGACAAGTATTACTTTTAATTGGACTATTTTATATTAGAAAAAATGGGAAAATGCAAAAAAAAATTCCAAATGGAATTGGGAAAATAAATTCAGCCATAGTTTTTACAGTTTCGTTTTTACAGCATTTCCTATGCAGTAAAACTGACTTGTTAACTTCTTTCTCCGGGTCAGTACCATTAGAGCAATACAAAAAAAAAATATATAATTTTTTTTTGCACTGACATAAAATTTTCGATATTTTAATAGTTTGGGCTAATGACTTTTCTTTTTGTTCATTTTAATTTTTCCATATGGGGAAAGGGGATGATTTGAATTTTTATATCTTTAAAAACTTTTCACTTTTTTTTTCCACATTTATGCCCCCCCCCCCCAAGAGACTTGAATATGTGATCGTCTGATCGCTTCTCCCGTAGAATGCAATGATTTAACATTCACTATGACAGGCCTCGAAACCTTCAGATGGTCCTAGGCTGCCATAGCATCCGAACAGCTTAATCAATCTCAGCATGGTGAGCCATTCTGTCCCCAGGACAACAGCGCTCCCAGGAGAGGCCCCGCAAAAAAGTTAGAACATGTCCTATTCTTGTCCGTATTTGCGGAGAAGAATAGGCATTTCTATCATGGAGAAAGATGTTCTGTTCCGCAAAATGCGCAAGGCACACGGCTGGTATCCGTGTTTTGCAGGTCCGCAAAAAGGGATATGGTCTTGTGAATGAGCCCTAAGTAAGTCAAAAGGCAAGTGGAACAGCAGACATCTATCCTTCATGACACTCCCATACACAATGAAGGGAAGGGAAAGAGCCCCTGGTGGGAACAAGGGATCAGGCACCTTCAAATCCATCTTGAACAATCCTTGTCCACCCAGACAGGTACCATCGGTCTAGTAAGTCTAGTGACTACCACACATATTAGATGGTCAACCGATCCTGCCTAAAACCTAAATAACCATTCCCAAGGAGCATATGAAATATAATACAGGACAAAGTCATCAAAACAACTTACTTCTAGCCAAGTACAAACAGAAGACATAGGGGTACAACTTCAACACCAAGCTGGCCAGATGAGATGTTTGTAGGTGGCTCTTGCTGATTTTGACAGACATTTAAAGGTGTATGAGCCAAGTCTGACTGGTTCCTGTAAAGGAAAAGGAGTATAAGAAGGGCTGGAGCAGAGCCAAATTACCATGACAAGGCCTCATTCACATGGCAAAGTTTAATCAGGTTTTTGCAAGCCAAACCTGGAAGAGGAACCTACAGAGAAAAAAGTATAATGGAAAGATTTGTACCTCTTCCATGTACTGGACCTACATCTGACTTTGGCTTACAAAAACTAACCAGAATATGCAGTGTGAATGTGTGTTTCTGCAGCAAAATCCGTTATTTCTAACTGGTTTTTGGTAAGGATTTGAAGTGTTTTTGCTGCAGATCTCACCCTTCCATTGAAAAGGGTGAAATCTGCAGCGAAAACCGCAAACATAATTGACATGCTGCAGATTTGGAAATCCACACTGCAGGTCAATTTCTGCACAGTAAAAATTTGCAAAGTTCACGCGACATTTGTGTAATCTCATACAGTTTGCTGGTACCGTACTACCCTGTGGTTTTTGTGAACGGGAATCTGCACTGCAAAAAAACGCACATATTCCGCAACGTGTGCAGGGAATAAATCCCTCTTGAAGAGGATTCTCAAAAGTCTCCCAAAATACAACTAGGGATTCAGGTACCTGGAGGGTTAACTGGATTGGCACATGATTCTCAAAAATTCTACAGGGAATTCTGAGTTAAAGGGGTTGTTTAAAGTTAAATCGTCTACTGTAGGGTCACTGTTAGATTAAAGGGGTTTTCCGGGATTTAAATAATAACCTATACGCCTGATATGTCATCAAAATCAGTTCTGCAGAGGTCCAAGACCCGGCACCCCCGCCGATCAGGCCGTGCTCCGTGTGAGCGCTGCCTTCCCGTCATTGTATACCTATCGAAGCGGTGAGCAGGTGTAATTACAAGTCATCCCATTCACTTCTATGGAATGGCTCCTTCCTACACACTTAAATACTTCAGAGCCGTGAATCCTCTTCACTGTTTGCTTGCTGCTGCCACCTCCATTGTAGTGGCCGTGTAGTGTAATCACAGCGGTTTGTCCCATTTAAAGGGAATCTGTCACTAGCAATTTATCAATTTTTTTTTTTCATGAATCCATGTTTAACAGAGTACCTTTTTCCCATCTGTCTTATTCTTTTGATTGTCAGTCTTGCCATTTCTTCAAAAAAATCGATTCTTATGATATGTAAATGACGCTGTAAGGAGCCCAGAGGGGCGTTCTTCTTTCTCCACGGTGCCCAGGAACGCCCCTCTGAAGTGCCGTGCCCGGCTAAATTTGAAAACTAATAACGCCTCCAAGTTCATTGCGGGATTTGGGATGCCGCGAGAGGAGGATGGGGGTGTTTGCCGCAGAGCGCGGCGCTGAGGAGGGGGGGTGTTGAGCACTTAGCCGTGCCTCTGGGAGGCGATTTAGATGAACTTGGAGGCGTTATTAGTTTTCAAATTTAGCCGGGCACGGCACTTCAGAGGGGCGTTCCTGGGCACCGTGGAGAAAGAAGAACGCCCCTCTGGGCTCCTTACAGCGTCATTTACATATCATAAGAATCGATTTTTTGAAGAAATGACAAGACGGACAATCAAAAGAACAAGACAGATGGAAAAAAGGTACTCTGTTAAACATGGATTCATGAAAAAAAAAAAATTGGTAAATTGCTAGTGACAGATTCCCTTTAAGTAAATAGTAGAGAAAAGCTGTAATCACACTGCACTGCCACTACAAGGGAGACAAGGTGCAGGTAAACGCTGAAGAGGATGCAGAGAGAGTCCGACCCTCAGAGATCTGATACTGAGGACAGGTCATTAATATCTGTAACCCGGACAACCCCTTTAATCTTAAAGGGGTAATCCAAGGCTATAAATTGCCCCCACACTGATTTTACTTACCTGGCTCCCCGCACCGCCGCAGCTTCTTCTCCTTCCCGTGCACGGATGGAAATATTCGGTGTTGGGGGGGGAGCAGCCAGAGCAGGGATGCTCAACCTGCGGCGCTCCAGCTGTTGCAAAACTACAACTCCTATCATGCCCTGCTGTAGGCTGTCCGGGCATGCTGGGAGTTGTAGTTTTGCAACAGCTGGAGGACCGCAGGTTGGGCATCCCTGCTCTAGTCAACCGTGATGCTGGGGTGGGGCTCCCCAGACACCGGATGTTTTCATCTGAGCACGGGGAGAAGCAGCGGTGGTGCCTGGACCAGAAGCGGCGCGTGGAACAGGGAGCCAGGTAAGTATATTCACTGTGAGGGGCCCAGCGTATGGGGGGAGGGGGGTTGTTTATAGCCTTGGATAACCCCTTTAACATTTCCGTCATTTGCTGCAGGTTTGATCGCAGCAGAGGTCTGTACTGTATGGCGCCTTTCTGATCACCGCTGGAGCATTGCTGTGTTCGCTTTGGGACTTTCTCAGCGCTGACACGCGAGTTCTCATTCTCGCAATTGTAACCCTTTCCTGACCCCAAGTATCATCTCCTGGTTTCTGAAAGACATTAATAAAACTGTCTAAAAGAAAAAAAAAAAAAATATATATATATATATATATATATATATATATACACACACACACACACACACACACACACATGTCCATTGCCCATAGCAACCAATCGCAGCACTGCTGCACTGTGACTGGAGTTGTTCTTCCAGCAATGTTCCTTGATGTGACTACTGGTTCCAACCAAGGTTCTGCCTGCTCCTGGCCTGAAAATACAGCAGACGCGTTCTATCTGTGGGCATATACTGTGCTCATAATACAGATACTGTGGGACATTTGTACACTGGAACAGAGAATGCAGCCATCCACAGCAGCTCTTGTGGCTACTGACATGAAGGACTGGTGCGTCTTACACGCTGTGTGCAGAGCAGGTACAGTTTAGGCGTGCTGTATATGCATCATACATGGCACAGACACCGCAGCAGCAGGGAGTGTAGGGCCTTTCTAGCTCTGCCCCAGAGCAGACTGTACGATGCAGACAGAGGAAAGGAGTTATGGAGAACTTATAAGAAAGCATCAGCAGCGTGAACACAATCTTACAGCTGACAATGACCCTGAACTCACTCACCCCGGAAGCATTCCTCTCCTCCGTAACGTCACTTCCGCTCACTGCTTTCGGAGACTATTTAGCACGTGACCGTATGCCCTTACATTATTGGACACTTCATCTGTGCGCAACGGACTTTGCCCATATTCAAGATGTCGCTGGCGCAGCAGCAGCATGGCAGCCATTTTTTTTTTTGTAAAGAGTAATAAGCGACAGATGCCATTTTGCTGTGGACAGATTACAGTAATGGCAGGCTCATTGTATTAATTATTTTAAGCTTGATGTGAAGGAATGAAAGTGCAATATATTCAAGTAGTGAATTGTTTTATAGTAGATTTTTACTCCATTTAATTGTATCGCTTGTACCACCTCCATTTGGTAGATAGACTGGGGAAACGGTTTTCCAGAAGACAGTTTCACATATAGGGGGAGATTTATCAAAACTGGTATAAAGGAAAATTGGCTTAGACGACTTTCACATCTGAGTTTTCCTTTACGGTTTTGAGATCCAGAAGACAATCTCAGAATGGGAGGAAAATGCATCAGTTTTGTCCCCATTCATTGTCAATGGGGACAAAACGGAACAAACCAGAGTGCATTCCGTTCAGTTTTGTTGTGTTCTCATGCCAGACACAAAACCGCTTTTTGTGTTCGTCCTGGAGTTCCGAAAAAATGGATCTGGCGCCCATTTACTTGGTACAATGGTATTTGCCAGATCCGGCATATTCATTTTCGATATAATACAACCAGATCTGTTCTGAGCGGATGCAGCCGGTTGTATTATTCAAACAGGTGCGTTTTCCTGCAGTTTAGAGATCTTGTGCCGGATCTCAAAGCCGTAAAGGAAAATGCAGATGTGAAAGTAGCCTTAAAGGGGTTTGGCCACTTTCTGGCTACTTGTGCCCAATGTGTTTGTAACATGATTATATGTCATTTACTAATATAGTCTTTGTTGAAATTCTGCACCACTTTCTAGATATTATAAGGTTTTCTCCCTTGTTTGCCAATTCTTTTGTTCTGTCCATACAGAGGTCATGTCCATAAAATGAATGCTGATGGAGGAGGGTCATGTGACCAGGCAAATCACCTCCATGTGATGTCCCCTGCATTCAAATACACTGCACCTGCACCAAGCTCTCAACAGAACTAGTGCAGGTGGCAGGTGCAGTGTATTTGAACTGAAGAAACATCACATGGAGGTGATTTGCCTGGTCACATGACCCTCCATCAGTGGCCATTTTATGGACATGATCTGTGTGCGGACAGCACAAAAGACTTGGCAAACAAGGGAGCATATAGAAAATGGTGCAGAATTTCAACAACAACTACTATATTAGTAAGTGTCATATAATCATCTCACAAACGCATTGGTTAACAGTAACTAGGAAGTGGCCAACCCCTTTAAGCCTCATTCACACATCAGTGTTTGGTCAGTTATTTCCACATCAGTGATTGTGGGCCAAAACCAGGATTGAGCCTCCACAGACATAAGGTATAAGAGAAAGGTCTGCTCCTGTTCTGTGTTTACAGCTGCACCTGGTTTGGGTTCAAAAATCATTGATGGAAATCACTGATCGAACACTGACTGTGTGAATGAGGCATTAGTTGTTCATAGCAACTAATCAAATTCCACCTGACATTTTCCAAAGAAGCTCTGAAAAATGAATGGTGTTATCTGATTGGTTGCTATGGGCAACTAAGGCTACACCTGCATGTGTGTTTTTGCTGGCATCCAAACGTTATGAACAGATCCGGTTGTATTATCTCTAAAATACCCATGACTGATTCGTCTCTAAAACCATTTTAAGTCAATGGGGAACGGATCCGTTTTCTTTCATTGATGGATCCGTTTTGCTCCGCATCCCAGGACGCACTCAAAAACGCTGCTTGCAGCACTTTAGTGTGCGTCGTGGGAACGCAATGAAGCGGAATGGAATGCATTCTGGTGCACTCCGTTCCTTTCGGTTCAGTTTTATCCCCATTGACAATGAATGGGGACAAAACTGAAGCGTTTTCCTCCGGTATTGAGAGCCTATGACAGATCTCAATAGCGGAAAGGGAAAACGCAGGTGTGAAAGTAGCTTAAACCAGTTTAACATTACAACAGTTTTGATAAATCTCCCCCATAGTCTTTTTTTTTCTATTTTCTTTGTGTGTTCAGATGTTACTTTAAATTCTGTAGTGAATTATTAAATTCATTACAGACAAAGCATTTTATGGTGTGTTTTTTTTTTGCAGTGTTTGTATACTTTACAGTATTTGACAAGATGCAGTATGCACTAGGTGTGGCTTTTTTCCCAAAGGTATCTTTGTAGGAGTTGAAATGCCATTGCCTTAAAGTAGCCAAATACCTTAACCCCTTTGGGACACAGCATTATTTCACCTTAAAGGGTTTCTGTCACCCCATTAAACCGTTTTTTTTTTTTTCTTTAATAATAATCCCTATAGTGCGATCTCATGATACATAATCAAATTAATAATTTTGGTTCAGTAGATTTTGCTAAAAAACGATTTTTTAAATATGCTAATTACCTTGCTACCAGCAAGTATGGCGGCTACTTGCTGGTAGCAGCCGCATCCTCCGATGGTAATGACGCCCCCTCGGCATGCTGATTGACAGGGCCAGGGAAGGTAATCCTTCTCTGCTGGCGCTGTTAGAATTTGAAATCTCGCGCCTGCGCCGTACCTGGCTTCAATCGGCGCAGGCGCACTGAGAGGCGGCCGCTCTGCTCGACCGCTCCATCCTCAATGCGCCTGCGTCGATGACGTCATCAAGTACACCCGGAAGAGAAGACGCCGGCATTAACTGTTGAGGAACACCTAAAGGGTTAATAAAGTTTGTAAAATCAGTTTTGAATACCTTGAGGGGTGTAGTTTCTTAGATGGGGTCACTTTTAGGGAGTCTTTACTCTAGGGGTGCATCAGGGGGGCTTCAAAAGGGACATGGTGTCAATAAAAAAGGCCATCAAAATCGGCCTTCCAGAAACCCTGTCGGTCCTTTCCTTTTGCGCCCTGCGTTTTAGTGATACAGCAGTTTACGACCACAAATGTGGCATTTCTGTAAACTGCAGTATCGGGGTAATAAATATTAAGTTTTGGGGGGGCGTGGCCAACTGCCGTAATGGACGGCCGCATCTGAGTGAAGCTCCGGCTCCCGCCAACTATCCTGAGCCATCCTGATCCCCACATCTGCTGAAATTTGCCCCATCGAGCTTACCTAAACCAGCAGCCAGCGCTCTACCTCTGACATGAGCCCCAGCAAGGCACAGTTGGCGGCGGAGCGACTAAAGGAGTTTGCCAGGCAGGACTCCCAACATGGCGCCGCGGCTCCGTCTCCGACACGTGCGGCCAGCACCAGGAACCAGTCGTCACAACAGCCACTCACCGAGGCGGAGGCTGAACCTGAATTCACCCTGCAAGCCTCTCACCAGCAACTCATGGCAGCCATTACTGGGTGCCAGGTCTCCCTGACCGGGAAGATAGATGAGGTAAGGGTGGACCTGGGCCTATTACGCCAAGACGTGCAGCAGCTGCGCGAGCGGGTCCGAGTGACCGAGACCAGAGTATCAGACCTGGAGGATCTAACCAATCCCTTACCGGCAAGGATCACTGCAGTGGAGGCGTCTGTGGAGCTATTTCGCCAGAAATGTGACGACCTCGAGAACCGTGCGCGGCGCAATAATGTGCGCATCATTGGCATGCCTGAGCGGGCCGAGGGCCCAGATCCAGCGGTCTTCCTGGAGGGATGGTTCAAAGAGATATTTCCCAATGCTGCTTTCTCAGCTGCGTACACGGTGGAAAGGGCGCACCGGGTACCTGCCAGGCCGTTACCTCCTGGTGCCCCCCCAAGACCTCTACTAGCTCGCATGTTAAACTGGCGGGACAGAGATCTCATTCTGGCACAGGCCAGGGTCGCACAGAAGATATCATTAGGCTCTGCGAACATTTCACTGTATCCGGATTTTTCTGCTGACCTTCAAAAGAAACGTGCTACCTTTGTCTCTATCAAGCGACGCCTCCGGGAGCTAAACCTCAAATATTCCATGGCGTATCCTGCTCGCCTGAGAGTTGTAGATGGCGACAAGTCACTTTTCTTCTCCAATCCTGCCGAAGCGGAGGACTGGTTGGCTGGGAGACGCCGACGTTCCCCTCCCAGATGATTTGGCTTGCATCTGAAGCTCTTCATGGACATGCCTGAGAGATGAAAAAGTTGCTGCGTGGACTGTACCCTGCTTGCCCCTATACCTATACATGACTTTTACTTTATTGTTCCCCTATGCTTCTGCTTTCCAACAATGATCCAAGTCAGAGCTGGGTAAAGTATTAATTCATATGGTTAACTGGCCTCAGGGTCATTGAGGGCTAATTGCGGGCAGTTCCTCATGCCAAGTTTTCATATAATCAGCAGATATAACTTCAAATGGGGGAGCCAGCTACTCCACCTGCATTGGGTTTTCACCTATATTCACCGTGCAGGTCCCCCAAACACATGGCCACTTGTTCACATAGATGTGATTATGTTTACCCCCTGTTGGGGTGGTTTAGTGTATTTGCAATATTTTTCGCTATTGATGCAATGTCTAACAAGCAAGATGTGAGAGTCCTACACAGTGCACGTTATTCCTGCCTTGGTGAACCCCAGGAGAGGGGTGATTATCCTTGTGTCTTTACCTGGTGTTTATCATGGCGGGTTTAAGAGTGATGTCCTGGAACGTCAGAGGTTTAGGCGGACCTAGGAAACGAATGGCTGTGTTTTCACATATCCGCAGCTTCGTGCCGCATATCTTGGGTCTGCAGGAGACGCACCTCACCACGGACACAGGAGGGAGAGTTAGGAAACCATGGGTTCAGTGGGTGGAAAGTGCATATGGCAACTCGTATTCTAAAGGGGTGTCATTATTGATCCACAGGGCGGTCAGATGGGAACCTCATCACACGTCTGTTGACCCTGAGGGGAAGTTTGTTTTTGTATACGCCCACATTAATGGTATGCCTTATGTGATTCTAAATATGTACAATCCCCCCCCTGCCAATCTTTCCCTGCTACAGGCTGCGGCAGGATTTGCAGCACAGTTCCCGTCGGCCGGGGTGCTTGGCATGGGGGACCTCAACTTGACCTTAGACGCTGTGAAGGATAGGTTTTGCAACCCGTCCAGTGACTCCTGCAGACGGACTCCGGGTAAAACTGCCTTGGCTCGCCTGTTAGATGAGCTTGGGTGGTTGGACATTTGGAGGGAGAGATACCCAGACAGAATTGAATTCTCTTGCTTCACTCCTTCTAGAGGAGCCTTATCTAGGATTGACTACCTCCTGGGCACCCCTGGCACCTTTATGGCTACTCGAGAGATACATTACGGATCCCAGGGTCCATCTGACCATGCACCTATAATGGCCTCAATCACTGATCCCTACTGTGCTGTCCGTGTGCCCAAACAACGCATACACCCGTTCTGGTTATCTTTAATGTCCCTGAATGATAGGATACCTGACCAACTCCATTCATTCCTCGCTGTTAACTCAGCTGACACTCATCCGGCCCTGTTATGGGAGACTCTGAAAGCCTTCCTGCGTGGGTGCCTTAAGTCATCCATCTCTTACATTAAGAAAATCACTCGCCGTAGGGAGGAGGACTTGGGCACGCAGTGCAGGAATGCAGAATCTGCATATGTCTTAGACCCCACTGAAGAGAATAGGAAGGATTGGATGATGAAGGGTAGACAGTACATGAACCACTTGCAAGAAAAAAGTGACCGTAGGATGCTTTTCATGCAGCAACAAACCTTTGAACAGGGCAGCAGGGTGGGGAAGGTGCTGGCGCAGGTAGTGAGGAGGAATAACATGTCTCCGCCGATATTACGCATTAGCGACAGGGAAGGGGAGGTGGTGTCTGAGCCTGAGGGTATCTTGGATCGGTTCAGGGAATTCTATCAAGACCTGTATGGCTCTCGTGCTCAGTATACCACACAGATACTAGAGGACTACCTTCAGGGGGTTTCCCACCCGCAACTGTCTGCTCTGGATAGGGAAATGCTGGATGGGGAATTCACCCTGGAAGAGGTAGAGGAGGCGATAGCGGGACTTAATTTAGGCAAAGCCCCCGGGCCAGACGGGATTCCATTGGAGGTGTATTCTAAATATAGGGATATTCTGGCACCACAGCTTCTGCGCATGTATAACGCCTCCCTGGATGCTGACGGTCTTCCAGAATCGTCGTACGAGGCCTCTATTGTAGTCTTGTTAAAACCTGACAAAGACCCTACAGAGTGTGGGTCGTACCGCCCTATATCGTTATTAAATCTAGACTACAAAATCCTCACAAAAATTCTGGCAAACAGATTGAACAGAGTAATATCGTCCATTATACATGAGAATCAATCTGGGTTTATCCCTGGTAGATCTACCTCCAGCAACATACGTAGGGCGCAGGTTATTGCTCAGCTGGGTTGCGCGGACAGGAGACTGTGGGCGTTGGCTGCGCTTGACACAGCCAAGGCGTTCGACTCTGTAGAGTGGCCTTATCTGAAACACGTCCTTGGATGTTTTGGTTTTGGTCCTAGTTTCATTAGGTGGGTCAATATCATTTATAAATCCCCATCCGCGAATATTCTGATCAATGGCTCTCTATCGTCAACGTTTGCACTATACAGGGGGACCAGGCAGGGATGTCCCTTGTCGCCTCTTTTGTTTGCGGTAGCTATCGAGCATTTAGCATTACGAATCAGGCAGGATAGTGTTTTTAAAGGCATAGCTATGGGAAATAGGGAGGACAGACTGGGCCTATATGCTGATGACCTCATTTTGTACATGGACTCAGTGGAGGTTACCTTGCCCCGAGCAATCACATTGATTGAGCAGTTTGGGGTCTTCTCTGGTCTATGCATAAATTGGGCAAAATCGGCCATAATGCCGCTATGGGCCGCAGAGTGGCCATCGGTATATCAGAATCTAATGGTAGTTGACAAATTCAAATACTTAGGAGTCAACATCACTAAAGACCCTGCCACCTCACATGACCTAAACACGAGCCCCTTGGTGTCATATTTCATAGATAAATTTAAGTCTTGGAATACCCTACCGTTGTCTATCATGGGACGCGTAAACCTAATCAAAATGATACTTCAGCCCAAAGCTTTGTACCTATTGGAACATGCGTGTGTACCCATACCACGCAAATTCTTCGATAAACTTCACTCTCTCATGGCAACATTTATATGGGGTAAGAACAGACGTAAATTGGCCGTGAAATCCTTACAGAGGAGCTGGGACGAGGGCGGGGCAGCCCTGCCGGATCTATTCTTGTATTTCCTTGCCGGCCAGTTGCGCTATTTGGTGCCATGGGTGACCCAGGATGTGCTTCCTAACTCAGAATATTACTTGCAGGAGTATTTGCATCTCTCCACCCTGTGGCCGGTTTTGGAGGGCCCGTTATCTCTAACAGGTCCACCCGTACTGATTCACAAGCTGGCGCATCAGGTGTGGAGGGCTGCAAAGATGCAGCAATACAGTGACTTACCAGATGATATACAACTATGGAACAACCCATTATTTCCACATTTGTTACACTGTGAAGGAGAGAGGATATGGAGAGGGTACGGTGTTTGCTATTTGAAAGATCTTTATGAGAATGGCATTCTGTTCTCTTTTACTCAGTTACAGACCAAAGCGGGTGTCTTAAGGCCACACTTCTTTAGGTATTTGCAGTTGAGACACGCCCTTCAGGCCCAGATTAGAGATCTTAAAAGACAAGTATCTCAATATCCGCTCATTGGGGTCTTCAGAACACAAGGACCGAGGGGACTGATATCCGCCTTATATACACATCTGCTCAACCTTAAAATTTCAGCTTCTCCACTGAGTGCAGAATGTAAATGGAGAGGGAATATACCCACATTGACAGATGGTGAGTGGAGTGAGGCCCTTGAAGCTCCGATAACTGTATCCCCGTCCCTTACTAACAGATTGATTCAGTTATTTATTCTGCATAGGTGTTACCTCACCCCTACTAGGCTATATAAAATGGGTAGAAGATCACACACCGGATGCCATAGATGTGCTCAGTTGGGCGCGGATTTTTGGCACCTGATGTGGGACTGTAGTTACATTCAATCATTCTGGAGGGGGGTAGTGGAGCTCATTTCTTCCCTGATCCCAGATACTTTGGCGGTTTGCCCGAAGATTTGCGTCTTGGGAATTTTAGACGAGGATTCGAGACCACGCTACACACTCACCTTCATTAGGGAGGTCCTGTTTTTAGCCAGGAAAGCTATTGCTCTTAGGTGGATGGCGGACAGGCCACCCACGATCACTCAATGGAAGACCCTTGTTAATAAAATAATTCCCTTTGAGAAGATTATGTATTCCCGTAGAGGATGCTCACAGAAGCACCAAAAGATATGGGGACCCTGGTGCGACTCTCCTCTGACTGCCACGGCAGATCATCTGCACTCTATAACCTAAGTGTCTCATCACGTTCTGTTACCTGCTGCGGCTATCCGGATCAATGTTCACTGTAGAGAATTAACCATGTGTCATCGTTTTTGGTATGGATGCTTACTGCTAAGTGCACTACTGATACGTCTTGACCATCAATGACTTAAATAGGACAACCTTTATTGCTGTATTACACCTAGGCATTGTGATGTGTAATTGATTGTACTTGAATGTGACTGTTTTATTGCATTTCTTGCTTGTTACTTTTCAATAAAGCGAGTTTAAAAAAAAAATATTAAGTTTTGTTTGGTTGTTAACCCTTGCTTTGTTACCGGAAAAAACAGATTGAAATGGAAAAGTGCCAAAAATAGCTGTTTTGGCACCGTTTCAAAAATGTTTTTTTGACCGTGTTAATCTGGGGGGTTAGGTCATGGGGTATTTTTATAGAGGAGATTCTTACGGACGCGGCGATACCTAATAAGTCTACTTTTTTACAATTATTTAGGTTTTAGACTATATTATCCTTTTTGATACAAAAAATAATAATTTTGTATCTCTAAAGTCATTAGTCATTTTTTTCTTTTTAGCCGATTATCTTATGTGGGGGCTCATTTTTTGCGGGATGAGAGGATGGTTTTATTGGCACTATTTTGATCGCTTGCTATTAAACTTTTTGTTATGTAAGGTGACAAAAAAAAAACATTTTTTCCACTTTTTTTTTTTTTTGGACCTTGTTAATCTGGGGGGTTAGATCATGGGGTATTTTTATAGAGGAGATTATTACCGATGCGGAGATACCTAATTTGTATACTTTTAGTTTTTACAATTTTTTTTTGGTGTCAAGTCTGAGAACCATAGTTTTTTTTATCCGATTGTCAGTGGCTACATTGGGATATAAATTTAGTACTCCATGGAAGTGTGGTACTCCCTGAACCAATAATGCAGAGGCCCGGATGATCGGGGCTCGTGTCACATTGAGTAGTGGTGTCCTTCCGTATCCCCCTCCTGTGACACATGCTGCACCTTTTTTGGGTTAGTCCCTTCTTTCCAGTATGGGGGACCACACCTGGAAAGTGTTGGCCAGGGACGTTCCCGAGGTACTCCGGCCTGCTCTTTCCCGGTCTGAAAAGATCAGGGCCTTGAGGACTGCCTCATAGAATTGAAGGAATGTCCCTGTGTTGCCAGCGCTCCGGTACAGCACAAAAGAGTTGTACATGGCAACCTGCACCAAGTAGACCGCAACTTTTTTGTACCATGCCCGGATTTTGCACATGGCATTATATGGCTTGAGGACTTGATCAGAGAGATCAACTCCTCCCATATACCGATTGTAGTCGACGATACAATTGGGCTTGAGGACCGTTGCCATGGGACAGGGGTGATGCCATTACCATGAATTGTGGACAGTACAAGGACATCCCTCTTGTCCTTATATCTGACCAGCAACAGGTTTCCAGTGGTAAGGGCACGGGTCTCACCCCTGGGGATAGGTACCTGGAGGGGGTGGGCAGGGAGGCCGCGTTGATTTTTCCGCACGGTCCCACAAGCAGACGTGGATCTGGCGGCAAGGGACTGGAACAAGGGGATACTAGTATAAAAGTTATCCACGTAAAGGTGGTAACCCTTATCTAGCAGTGGGTGCAAAAGGTCCCACACAAGTTTCCCGCTAACACCCAGAGTGGGGGGACATTCTGGGGGTTGAATACGGGAATCTCGCCCCTCGTACACACGAAACTTGTAAGTGTACCCTGAGGTACTATCACAAAGTTTGTACAGCTTCACGCCATACCTCGCCCGCTTTGAGGGAACATACTGGCGGAAAATGAGTCTCCCCTGGAACACAATGAGAGACTCATCAACCGCGACCTCCCTTCCAGGTACATAGGCCTGTACAAATTTGGCCCCAAAGTGATCGATGACCGGCCGTATCTTATACAGACTGTCATGGGCAGGATCACCTCGGGGGGGGGGGGACATGCTGCATTATCTGAATAAAGCAGGCATTTCCGGATGGCCTCAAACCGGGAGCGCGTCATGGCCGTACTGTAAAGTGGGGTCCGGTAGAGGACGTCCCCACTCCAGTAATGCCTGACACTAGGTTTCTTGACTAGGCCCATATGCAGCATGAGGTCCCAAAATGTCCTCATCTCGGCTGCACTGACCGGCGTCCAGCCACCGGGCCTAGCCAAAAAGGAGCCCGGGTGTTGAGCAACGAACTGTTGGGCATACAGGTTCGTCTGCTCCACCATTAGATTTACCAGTTGGTCACTGAAAAAATGACTAAAAGAGTCATATTCAGTGAAGCCCACTGTGGAAATCTGGATTCCTGGTTGGCCTACAAAATCAGGAATCACGGGCTCAAATCGCTCTGGGGTACACCAGACAAGTTCACCGGCAGGGGGCTCCGGTGGATTTAACTGGTGGGCCGGAAAACTAGAACGAGCCCCAGAGCTGCTCGTACTAGGGTGGGCCACAGGGTCCCTAACATGGCGGTCCCCTTGCTCCGCCTGGCGGCTCCTCATCATCGCTAGATGATGAGGAGGACGCGGATGACAACAGAAAAGTGGGGTCATCCTCGTCCTCACTGGGACTCTTGGACTCTGAGGCAAGCTGGGCGTATGCCTCCTTGGCCAAGAACATCCGGGAGGCCATAGGGGAGTCTGTGCGTGCGTGTAAATCTTTATTTGGTGTGCGCGTGTGTGGGGCACGGGTGTTCACGTACTCACCCTAAGCCTAACAGACTAAAAAAAAGTAAAATAAAAAAAAAAAATTCAAAACAGCTGATCAACCGTCCGAAGTTGATCAGCGGTGGGGTGTGCGATGCGCTAACAGTTGGCCGGATGCTAAGAGTGCCGGCCACAGTCAGCGTACGGACAAGAAAAAAAAAAAGTGCCTGCGTCCCAAAAAAGTTGGGATGGGGGGGCAAGCAGCAGCACCCCTGGGGGGTCTAGGGTCACACAGCTGTGCTGTGGACCCCAGACACCCTACTTAGGGTGATGCAAGAAAACTTTTTTTTACCACTAACTTTCCCTTTATTTTCCCTGCCTAGCCCAACCTTTCCCTAGACTTTCCCTAATTACCTGCAGATAAGATGGGGGTGCTGGGGCACAGATCGGGTCCTGGGTGCAAGGATGGGTGCTGGGGCACAGATGGGGTGATGCTCCACACGAGCAGGCATCGGGGGCTCCGGACACAAAAGGAGGAGGAGAGGAGCGCTGCTATCATTTGAATCTCCCGCCGGCCCGCCCTCCTACCAATCAGAGGCGATCCTGAGAGGTGATGTCACAGTCACCTCTCAGGATCGCAGGATGGTGATTGGTGGGGTAAAATCACACCACCGATCACCATCCTGTTCCGGGTTATCGGGTCCTCAGAGACCCGAATGACGCGGAAACCGCAGGTCTGAATTGACCTGCGGTTTTCTGCGATCGCCGACATGAAGGGGGGGGGGGGGGTCAGAGGACCCCCCGGCGCATCTAGCCAAGGTACCTGCTCAATGATTTGAGCAGGCACCGGGTTCCAATCACCGCCCGCCGGTGATCGGAACTATACATGACGTGCCGGTACGTCATGTGTCCTTAAGTACCAGGACAACATGCTGTACCGGTACGTCATGTGTCCTAAAGAGGTTACTGAAATATAGGACTGTCCTGCCAGACTTGGAACAGATGGGAGGTACAAATTACTATGATACAGTCAGTTCGGCTCAGAGGAGACGCAACAAACAGATCGTGTTTCCCAGGCTGACCACGGTCGTATGCATGAGCCCTAATGATATGGGGTTGTTTTCAGTGGCTTACCAAAGTTGTTTTTCACCTAAAGAGATTTAAAAATGCCTGCAAAACCGCAAAAGGTCGTGCAAGCTGTGCTTTTGAAAAACACTAAATAAATGTGTGAAAGCAAGGAATGATGAAGAGACTATAGGGCGTTATTGTGTGACTGATTCCCACACTTGAACTGGCATGTACCGTATATGCCGAAATAAAGACGGACTCTCTGTGCATGAGCCCTTAAAGGGGTTGTCTCACTTCAGCAAATAGCATTTTTTATGTAGAGGTTAATACAAGCCACTTACTAATGTATTATTATCCATATTGCCTCCTTTGCTGGCTGGATTCATTTTTCCATCACATTATACATTGTTCATTTCCATGGTTACCACCACCCTGTAATCCATCAGTGGTGGTCAGTCTTGCACACTATAGGAAAGAGCGCCGGCCCTTCTGGTGACCGGAATCGTGGCACCCCACATAAGGCTAGTGCTTTTTTCTATAGTGTGCAAGTACGACCACCACTGATGCTTTGCAAGGTGGTCATAACCATGAAAATGAGCAGTGTATAATGTGATGGAAAAATTAATCCAGCCAGAAAAGGAAGCAATATGGATGATAATAATACGTTAGTAAGTGTCTTGTATTAACTTCTTCTACATGTTAAATGCAATTTGCTTAATTGAGACAACCCTTTTAAAGAGAACCTGTCACCTCAAAAACGCATATAAAACCGTCAGCATTACCTTATAGTAGCCCCCAGTCTGTTATTAATCATGTGTTTGATCCGGTAGTCTGATGCTCCATACATCAGCACTATCTTGCCGGTAAGACTGAGGTCGAGGGGGCAGCGGCCTCCTTGCTTTAAGTCAAGATAAGCACGCCCCCTAACCGTTCCCTCTTGTGTGATTGACATCCTGCAGTGTGGCCTGGGATCCCGTTAGCATGCGCAAGACTAACTAACGCGATATACCGTCATTTTTATCACTGCCATCCGAATCAAGGTTATTCCTCCAATACTTGTTCCTACCCAAGATCCCAGGTACCATGGACTTTGATAAAAAATGAACAATATCTGTGTTGTCCAGTATCTTTTTTTATTGTACAGCATTTATTTTCACACGTACAAATTCACCTGCACTGTCCAAAGAATTGTCATATCAGTTCTTTTCCGTCACAATGTAATTTTCATATGCTAAAGAACTTTTAAAAACATTTTTTTTATTCTTAAGTTTTTTTTAATAACCTGTTTTACAAAAATGAACTTCCCTCCTTAACCACCTCAGCCCCCCTAGCTTAAACCCCCTTAATGACCAGACCACTTTTTACAATTCTGCACTACACTACTTTTACGGTTTATTGCGCGGTCATGCAACTTACCACCCAAATGAATTTTACCTCCTTTTCTTCTCACAAATACAGCTTTCATTTGGTGGTATTTCATTGCTGCTGACATTTTAACTTTTTTTTTGTTATTAATCGAAATTGACCGAAATGTTTGCAAAAAAATTTTTTTTCACTTTCTGTTGTAAAACTTTTCAAACAAAACTACATTTCTATATAAATTTTTCTCTAAATTTATTGTTCTACATGTCTTTGATAAAATAAAAATGCAATAAGTGTATATTTATTGGTTTGCGCAGAAGTTATAGCGTTTACAAACTATGGTACAAAAATGTGAATTTCTGCATTTTGAAGCAGCTCTGACTTTCTGAGCACCTGTCATGTTTCCTGAGGTTCTACAATGCCCAGACAGTAAAAACACCCCACAAATGACCCCATTTCGGAAAGTAGACACCCTAAGGTATTCGCTGATGGGCATAGTGAGTTCATAGAAGTTTTTTTATTTTTTGTCGCAAGTTAGCGGAAAATTATGTTTTTTTTTTTTTTTTTCATACAAAGTCTCATATTCCACTAACTCGTGACAAAAAATAAAAACATCCATGAACTCACTATGCCCATCACAAAATACCTTGGGGTGTCTTCTATCCAAAATGAGGTCACTTGTGGGGTATCTATACTGCCCTGGCATTTTGGGGACCTAAAGCATGAGAAGAAGTCTGGAATCCAAATGCCTAAAAAATGCCCTGCGAAATCCTAAAGGTGCTCTTTAGAATTTGGGCCCCTTTGGGCACCTAGGCTGCAAAAAAGTGTCACACATGTGGTATCGCCGTACTCAGAAGAAGTAGGGCAATGTGTTTTGGGGTGTCCTTTTACATATACCCATGCTGGGTGAGAGAAATATCTCTGTAAATTGACAACTTTGTATAAAAAAAAATGTAAAAAGTTGTCATTTACAGAGATATTTCTCACACACAGTATGGGTATATGTAAAAATACACCTCAAAACACATTCCGCTATATCTCCTGAGTACGGCGATACCACATGTGTGACACTTTTTTGCAGCCTAGGTGCGCAAAGGGGCCCAAATTCCAATGAGAATCTTCACGATTTCACAGGGCATTTTTTACACATTTGGATTCCAAACTACTTCTCACGCTTTAGGCCCCCAAAATGCCAGGGCAGTATAAATACCCCACAAGTGACCCCATTTTGGAAAGAAGACACCCCAAGGTATTCCGTGAGGGGCATGGCGAGTTCCTAGAAAATTTAGTTTTTTGGCACAAGTTAGCGGAAATTGTTTTTTGTTTTTTTTTTTCTTACAAAGTCTCATATTCCACTAACTTGTGACAAAAAATAAAATTTTACATGAACTCGCCATTCCCCTCACGAAATACCTTGGGGTGTCTTCTTTCCAAAATGGGGTCACATGTGGGGTATTTATACTGCCCTGGCATTTTAGGGGCCCTAAAGCATGAGAAGAAGTCTGGAATATAAATGTCTAAAAAATTTTACGCATTTGGATTCCGTGAGGGGTATGGTGAGTTCATGTGAGATTTTATTTTTTGTCACAAGTTAGTGGAATATGAGACTTTGTAAGAAAAAAAAAAAAAATGATTTCCGCTAACTTGTGCCAAAAAAATAAAAAATCTTCTATGAACTTGCCATGCCCCTCAAAAGTAATCTTTATAGCGCCGCAGCGATTTTACGGTGTTTTTGCAGTGATCAGAAAAAATAAAATTCTGTCACTGCGGTGGGGCGGACTGAACGCAAGTGTGCGCACAAGATCAGGCCTGATCGGGCAAACACTGCGTTTTTTGTAGAGCCTATAGAACATGTCCTATTCTTGTCCGCATTTGCAGACAAGAAAAGGCATTTTCTATATAGTTCTGGCAATGTGCGGATCCGCAGAACACGGACACCGCGGATCCGCAAAATGCGGAAAGCACATTGCCATGTCCGTGTTTTGCGGATCCGCGGTGTCAGTTTTTGGGGATCCGTAAAACACATACGGACGTTTGAATGGAGCCTTACAGGGGGGTGATCAATGACAGGGGGGTGATCACCCCATATAGACTCCCTGATCACCCCCCTGTAAGGCTCCATTCAGTCGTTCGTATGATCAATGACAGGGGGGTGATCAGGAAGTCTAATATGGGGTGATCAGGGGTTAATAAATGATGGGGGGGGGGGGTGTAGTGTAGTGGTGTTTGGTGCTACTTTACAGAGCTGCCTGTGTCCTCTGGTCGATCCAAGCAAAAGGGACCACCAGAGGACCAGGTAGCAGGTATATTAGGTCTAATATACCTGTCAGGGGTTAAAAAAATCGCATCTACAGCCTGCCAGCGAACGATCGCCGCTGGCAGGCTGTAGATCAGACCGTTTACCTGCAGTTCCTGTGTGCGCGCGTTCACAGGAAATCTCGCGAGATGGCGCGTCAAGGAGGAACAAATCGACCGCCTCCGGACCGCAATCCTGCGTTAGGCGGTCCAGAGGCGGTTAAAGAGCGACTAAACCTTTGCGTAAAATTTTAATATGATGTCCCTAATAAAAGTTTTTCTAATATACTTAATTAATATTAATTAATTTAGTATTTTTATTTGACTTTTCCCTCCCCCTAAAGCGCACCATTCCCTGTGCACTTAAAACTCAGTTCTCTGTACACCGCTGACAGCTCAGAGGTGTACGGAGTACGGACTGTGAAATTTATCAATGGGGCCGCATAAGCAGTGAGTACGGGCAGGAGCACATATTGCTGCTCCTGCCAGTGCCCCCCGGAGGTTTGCTAACTCCTGGCATAGCACATGGATATAGGGTACCCATGTGCTATGCCAGGAGTTAGCAAACCTCCGGGGGGCACTGGCAGGAGCAGCAATATGCTCTCCTGCCCGTACTCACTGCTTATGCGGCCCCATTCATAAATTTCACAGTCCGTACTCCGTACACCTCTGAGCTGTCAGCGGTGTACAGAGAACTGAGTTTTAAGCGCACAGGGAATGGTGCGCTTTAGGGAGGGAGAAGTCTAATATAAATAAAAAATAATAAAGTATATTAGAAAAACTTTTATTAGGGCATTAGGAACATCTTATTAAAATTTTACACAAAGGTTTAGTTACTCTTTTAGAATACGAAGCCCACTGAAATGAGCAGTAAAGGGGAGGGGGGGGGGGGGGTCCGCACCTTAGCACTGCTACAATGTTTTCTTGCAGTTGTACTCAGTTCAGTGGGCACTTAGTCCACTTTTAGCCATGCACTGTTCTTGCACACTTGATTACTGAGGTCAGTGAGTGGCTGTAGCAATTAGGGATGAGTGAATCGACTTTGGATGAAACATCCAAAGTCGATTCGCATAAAACTTCGTTAGAATACTCCGTACAGTATTAGAATGTATTGGCACAGATGAGCCGAAGTTATTACTTCGCAAAGTCTCGCGAGACTTCGGGTAATAACTTCAGAAATTAATTTTTACTGTTAAAAAAGGTACCACTTGGTACCGAAACAGAGTTCGTTAAAAGGTTTTTAACATTAGAAATTATTTTCTGAAGTTATTACCCGAAGTCTTGTGAGACTTCGCAAAGTAATAACTTCGGCTCATAGGAGCCAATACATTCTAATACTGTACGGATTATTCTACCGAAATTTTATGCGAATCGAATCTGCATGTTTCATCCAAAGTCGATTCGCTCATTCCTAGTAGCAATCTCATGACCAAGAACGGGTCTCCATCACCTCTTGTCCATCAGGAACCACTGGGAGCTGCAATGCGGTATGGCAGGTGCTTAAAAAAATTTGGAAAACATTTTTTTTATTTATTCCATTTTTGAACACTGTCCTGCTGGAGACTTTTTGATTAGACCACACAACCCCTCTAATATTGATGGCCGATCCTTAGGAGAAGTCATCAATATCAGATCAGTGAAAGTCTAACTTCCGGACCCGCTGCTGATAAGCTGTTTGCAGTAGCTGCACAAGCACAGCTCCATGCACTGTGTAGCTGCTCCAAGCTCTGTTCCATTCTGACAATAAGCTGATCACAGAGTATTCCCTCCTGGGACCTTCAGCGATCCATTCAGTTTCCCTGGGTTGTCTGTTAAATGCTGGACACAACAGGTGCTCCACAGTGAGTGACAGTCTTTGGGAATGTTCACACAGAGTTTTTTCGATGTAGATTTTAGTGCAGGTTCCGCACCCAAAAACAGCCAAAAATGCTTGCAAATTATCTCCATTTATGGAGGCTTGGAAATAAGAAGTTGCATGTTCATTCTTGGTGTGGATTCTTTGTCAAATCCACATACAAACTTCCCATTGAAATGGACAGGTTCAATAACTGCATAAAAAAGCAGGTCAAAATTGTGAGACAGTGACAGGCCTTATGGCTGTTAGGAGAGAGGAATGGGAGGATTATCCATCTCTTTCCCATCAGTCGTCAGGCCTGAGGCAGCAATAGGTGCCACAATCAACGGAGCATAAAGCTGTTGTCACGGCTGTATGTGAGCAACAAGAGTATACACAGTAAAAGAGCTACTGACCGGACCCAAACTAGGGAGGATAAAGGGTGACCCCTGTCAGACCCTCAAAGCTCTCCCTATGCTGCTAAGCACATGCCCAGATCCAAATGGCGGAACGAGGCATGCCCACGTACCTAAGACTGATGACCACTGTAACCCCCTACAATAGTGGAAGGGGCACGGCCACCGGTGCCCTACTCAGTATATGGAGGGAACCGTGGCCACCTCAGATCCAGTCAGAAAATAATCTGGTACACAACTAGGTCTGTACACTTAGCTGAAGGTGTTGCAGCCGCAGAGAAGACGGATCCAAGGACAGCTGGCAATATCCGGAGTGCTTGCTGCAGCAGAACACAGGTCCAGTGAACAGATAGCTACAAGTGAAGATACTAAAGCAAGAGCTACAACTGAAATGAGAACTATAATCCACGCCCTACAATAGGAGGAGGGGTGATATAAAGAGAGGGAAATCAAACGCATGAGGAACAGCTGGGAGGAAGGAAACCAAAAGTAAACAGAGCAGTGAGAACTCCTCCCAGCTCTAGTAGTGACATCATCACAGGGGTGGAGAAACAGAGCTGTGAGAACGTCCCAAAGCTCTGGTAGTGACAGTACCCCCCCCTCTACGGGTGGACTCCGGACACCCAGGACCCACCTTCTCAGGATGAGCCCTATGAAATGCCCTGATGAGGCGAGTGGCTTTAATGTCCGACACCGGAACCCACATCCTCTCCTCAGAACCATAACCCTTCCAATAAACGAGGTACTGAAGAGAACCGCGAACAATGCGAGAGTCCACAATTCTGGAAACCTCAAACTCCAGATTGCCATCAACCAAAATCGGAGGAGGAGACAAAGATGAGGGTACCGTGGGCTGGACATATGGTTTTAAGAGAGATCTGTGAAATACATTATGTATCTTCCAAACCCGTGGAAGATCAAGACGGAAGGCAACAGGATTGATGACTGACAAGATTTTATAAGGCCCAATAAATGTCACGGCCATGGCTATGACCGTGACTCCTGAACCGCATGCGGTTGTCAGCGGTTCTCTTTGGTGTTCAATCACAGGTGAGGGCTGTGGTATTTGCCTCACCTGTGGTTGCCGCTGGCAACAGTGTGTATGGGCAGCGTAGCAGTCGGAGCTGTGCCATTGCAGCTTGCTACGTTGTGCATGCGGTTTTGTGTGATGTGTGTATGTGTGCACTTGTTGTTAGTTATTGTGTGCACTTTCCCTTTATGTATGTTTGTTTTCCCTTCTGTGTTACTGGAAGGGTTAACTTCCTTCCCAGTGTGTGTGTGATGTCACTGGGTGTGTCCAATCCTTGGGTGTGGCCACTTGGGCCTATAAAGACC
This sequence comes from Bufo bufo, assembly GCF_905171765.1. Taxonomy (NCBI): domain Eukaryota; kingdom Metazoa; phylum Chordata; class Amphibia; order Anura; family Bufonidae; genus Bufo; species Bufo bufo. The sequence goes on from NC_053394.1 coordinate 157,412,452, forward strand.
CTCTCTCTTGCAGAGCTCAGTAGGTTGCTTCAGCATGCTTGCTGATAGCAGCCTCCTGTGTTTGTCATCCGCCAGTGAGAGCCACCACTGTGGTCATAGTTTGAGTTTACAGTTCATAGTATAGTTTTATGTTTGCCTATGTCTTTATGTGTGTGTTGTAGCAAGTTTGTCTGTTGGGATTTTCATATGTGTTTGTGCAGCATAACGGTTCTGGATCCCTGTCTGTTTAGGGATCCAGTCAGCAGGGCTGTGGCAGGTTGGTGAATGTCTGTTCACCTGCCATTTCCGTATTGCTGTTTCTGTTCCCCTTTTCCCAACAGCTTGGCCATTGAGGCTCCTGCTCCTCCGTGTCAAGGAGGAGTAGGTTGCCTTACCCAGCTCCTAGCTCAGGGATCTGCGGAGGGTAAGACAGGGCTCCGAGGTTCCGGCGCATGGGCCCTCCTACCTTAAAGGTCGGCCCATGCAGGTTAGGAGTTAGGGTCAGGGTAGGGACGCTGTAGGAGGTGACCTGCTCCCTGTCCTGTGGCTTCATGGCCGAGTAGCTACTTCAACACCTGGCACCTCACGGCTGAGGGTTTCCCCCATCCTCAGCCGTGACAATAAACTTGGGACCCAATTTCCAGGAGGGAACCTTCAGTTTAATATTTCTTGTAGACAACCACACCAGATCACCCACATTCAGGTCCGGACCAGGCACACGTCTCTTATCAGCCACACGCCTATACCTCGCACTCATCTTTTTAAGATTACTCTGAATCTTTTGCCAAATGGTAGACAAAGACGAGGAAAATCTCTCCTCCTCAGGTAAACCAGAAAGAGCCCCTCCCGAGAATGTCCCAAACTGCGGATGGAACCCATATGCACCAAAGAATGGTGACTTATCAGAAGATTCCTGACGACGGTTGTTCAGAGCAAACTCAGCAAGAGGGAGAAATGAACACCAATCCTCCTGGTTCTCTGCCACAAAACAGCGCAAATATGTCTCCAGATTCTGATTGAGGCGCTCAGTCTGACCATTCGACTGCGGGTGAAAAGCAGAAGAGAAGGACAGCCGAACCCCCAGGCGAGAACAGAAAGCCTTCCAGAACCTGGACACAAACTGCGTGCCTCTATCAGAAACAATATCAGAGGGAATGCCGTGCAATTTAACAATATGGTCGACAAAAGCTTGCGCCAACGTTTTAGCATTGGGTAAACCAGGGAAAGGTACGAAATGAGCCATCTTGCTAAAACGGTCCACCACCACCAGGATCACCGACTTCCCCGAGGAACGAGGAAGATCCGTGATAAAGTCCATGGACAGGTGTGTCCAAGGACGGGAAGGTATGGGTAACGGGAGAAGGGAACCTGAAGGCCGTGAACGAGGGACCTTAGCGCGAGCGCACGTCTCACAAGCAGCCACAAAACCCTCCACCGACTTACGAAGAGCCGGCCACCAAAATCTCCGAGCAATGAGATCTACCGTGGCTCTACTCCCGGGGTGACCAGCAAGAACCGTATCATGATGCTCCTTAAAGAGTTTGTGACGTAGCTCAGGAGGCACGAACAACTTCCCAGAAGGACAACGGGCAGGTGCCTCAGTCTGGGCAGCCTGGACCTCGGCCTCCAAATCGGAATATAGAGCAGAAACAACTACCCCCTCCGCCAAAATGGGACCCGGGTCCTCGGAGTTTCCTCCTCCCGGAAAACAGCGAGAGAGAGCATCAGCCTTCACATTTTTTATCCCAGGTCGGAATGTAACAAAAAAATTGAATCTGGAGAAGAACAGAGACCATCTGGCCTGTCTCGGATTCATACGCCTGGCCGACTCCAAGTATGCCAGATTCTTATGGTCGGTAAAAACAGTGATAGGGTGCCTGGCCCCCTCCAACCAATGGCGCCATTCCTCGAAAGCCAACTTGATGGCCAACAACTCCCTATCTCCCACATCATAGTTTCTCTCTGCCGGGGAGAGTTTTTTTAGAGAAAAAGGCACAGGGTCGCCATTTGGCAGGAGAAGGGCCCTGGGACAAAACCGCACCCACACCCACACCCACCTCGGAAGCATCCACCTCAACAATAAAAGGTAAGGAAACATCGGGATGCACCAAGACGGGAGCAGACGCAAAACTCTCTTTAATCTTAGAAAAGGCTGCAAGCGCCTCCTCCGACCAAGAGGAAAAATCTGCCCCCTTTTTTGTCATGTCAGTAAGGGGTTTGACAACAGAGGAATAATTCAAAATGAACTTTCTGTAATAGTTCGCAAAACCCAGAAAGCGCATCAATGCCTTCTGATTCTCAGGAAGCTCCCACTCAAGTACAGCACGGACCTTCTCCGGATCCATGCGAAAACCAGAAGCAGAGAGGAGAAAACCCAGAAATTGAATCTCCGATACCATAAAAAGACATTTCTCCAGCTTGGCGTACAATTTATTTTCCCGCAGAATCTGCAGAACCTGAAAAAGATGATCCTGATGGGTCTGAACATCAGGGGAAAAAATCAAAATATCATCAAGATACACCAATACAAATTTCCCCATTAAATGGTAGAAAATACTATTAACAAAATGCTGAAAGACGGCCGGAGCATTCATCAGGCCGAAAGGCATAACGAGATTCTCGAAATGCCCGTTAGGGGTATTAAAGGCCGTTTTCCATTCATCCCCCTCTCTGACCCTGACCAGGTTGTACGCGCCTCTCAAATCCAATTTGGGAAACACCTTGGCCCCAACAATTTGGTTGAAGAGGTCCGGGATCAGAGGAAGGGGATAGGGATCGCGAATCGTGATACGGTTCAGCTCCCTAAAATCTAGGCAAGGTCTCAGAGAGCCATCTTTTTTTTTAACAAAAAAAAAACCCGCGGCCACAGGTGACTTTGAGGGACGAATATGCCCCTTCTCGAGACTCTCTGAGATATAAGTTCGCATTGCGATTCTTTCCGGTTGTGAGAGATTGTAGAGGCGTGCTTTTGGCAGCTTGGCGCCGGGAATGAGGTTAATGGGACAGTCAAACTCCCGGTGAGGAGGTAGCTCCTGAACACCGCTCTCAGAAAACACGTCCGAGAAATCAGAGAGAAATGATGGCACAGTTTTAGTAGACACCTCTGCAAAAGTCGCTGTGAGACAATTCTCTCTACAAAAGTCACTCCACTCATTTATTTGCCTTCCTTGCCAATCAATAGTGGGGTTATGTCTAGTGAGCCAGGGTAACCCCAAAACTAGAGGAGAAGGCAATCCGTTAAGGACAAAACAAGATATATCCTCCACATGAGTGTCACCTACAGCTAGCCGGATATTGTGAACAATGCCCTTCAGAGATCTCTGTGAGAGTGGAGCAGAGTCAATAGCAAAAACAGGTATATCCTTTTCTAATGTGCAAACCTGAAAACCATGCATGGCTACAAATTGAGTGTCAATAAGATTGACGGCCGCTCCACTATCGACAAAAATCTCACAAGAAATGACTTTGCTCTCTAGCGCCACCCTGGCAGACAGGAGAAAACGGGAACTGCAGGTCAGAGGAAAAGCATCAATTCCTACATTAACTTTGCCCAAAGTAGCAGATGAAGCAGAATTTACCTTTTGAGGTTTTTCTCTTATTATCGCTCTTAGTACAGTTCAAGAATCTCCTAGACGGACAAACATTAGCCAAATGACCTATGCCCCCACAACAAAAACACACCATACTCTGAGGACTAAATCCTCTTTTATCAGGGGCAAGTCGACCTAGCTGCATGGGCTCCTCCTCAGAAGGGAGCGAGACAGGATGAGGCCCCTGCACACTGAATGAGTCCGCACCACTGCACCTAGACTGACAATGGCTGGACAGAGTGGTCTCGTTTCTTTCTCTTAGACGCCTGTCAAGGCGTACCGCCAATGACATGGCAGACTCTAAGGACGTTGGTCTCTCATGGAAAGCAAACGCATCTTTCAATCTCTCTGAGAGACCATGACAGAACTGACTCCAGAGTGCAGCATCATTCCAACCCGAATCAGCTGCCCATCTCCGAAATTCAGAACAATAAAGCTCCGCAGACAGTTTGTTCTGGCATAAAACACGTAAGTTAGATTCGGCCAGAGCAACACGATCCGGGTCATCATAAATCTGCCCCAGGGCCACAAAAAATCTTTCCACGGATCGAAGGGAGGGATCCCCTGATGGCAGCGAAAAGGCCCAAGTCTGAGCATTACCCCTGAGCAGGGAGATGACAATCCTCACCCTCTGCTGCTCATTACCAGAGGAGTGGGGACACAACGTTTCCGGAAGTGAGACCTTTGGCTCGCAACAGACTCCATGAGCCGGAGCAGAGCCCAATGCTTGAAGCTGAGTCATAGATTGACGGAGATCCGCTACTTCCAAAGAAAGACCCTGCATGCGGTCAACCAGGCCAGAAAGCGGATCCATGTAAAAAAAAGGACGGTTTTGGTGGATTATAATGTCACGGCTGTATGTGAGCAACAATAGTATACACAGTAAAAGAGCTACTGACCGGACCCAAACTAGGGAGGATAAAGGGTGACCCCTGTCAGACCCTCAAAGCTCTCCCTATGCTGCTAAGCACATGCCCGGATCCAAATGGCGGAACGAGGCATGCCCACGTACCTAAGACTGATGACCACTGTAACCCCTAGAATAGTGGAAGGGGCACGGCCACCGGTGCCCTACTCAGTATATGGAGGGAACCGTGGCCACCTCAGATCCAGTCAGAAAATAATCTGGTACACAACTAGGTCTGTACACTTAGCTGAAGGTGTTGCAGCCGCAGAGAAGACTGATCCAAGGACAGCTGGCAATATCCGGAGTGCTTGCTGCAGCAGAATACAGGTCCAGTGAACAGATAGCTACAAGTGAAGATACTAAAGCAAGAGCTACAACTGAAATGAGAACTATAATCCACGCCCTACAATAGGAGGAGGGGTGATATAAAGAGAGGGAAATCAAACGCATGAGGAACAGCTGGGAGGAAGGAAACCAAAAGTAAACAGAGCAGTGAGAACTCCTCCCAGCTCTAGTAGTGACATCCTCACAGGGGTGGAGAAACAGAGCTGTGAGAACATCCCAAAGCTCTGGTAGTGACAGCTGTCCTCAAAGTGAGAAGGGTGTGTCTTGTGTTGTACAGAAGTCTGGAGTAATTCTGTGTGTGACCTGAGGTTTGGGGTGTCCTGCGACTCCTGGGGATAAGGGTTGCATGTCCAGCGACTAGACCACAATCCCCCAAAAGACACCGGTGTGGTAACAGCCAGGAGGCTGATTGACATTAGGCTGAGGAAAGCCGCATGGGTTCACGTGTGTGTGAACGGTGACTTAGGTGAGTCACGGATATACTGTGTTTAGGTATTGCCTAGCCGGGCAGGCTTTCATTTTGTTTTGTATCGTTTGTTTTCTGCTTGTGTCGCAATAAAGCACGAGTTGGGACATGAAAACCTGTTGTCTGCGAAGGTATTTGTGAGGATGATCCCCGGAAAGAAAGCTACCGCTCACAGAATATAAACTGCATCCAAAAATCCACAAGGAATCCTGAATTAATTCCCTGTTTGTTTTTTTTCAGCACAGAAAAAACTCAGTGTGAACATGCCCTTTGTCTCTTGACAACAAATGGGGATCCTGAATAGAGATGCCCCCACCCCTTTATTAACTCAGAATTCCCCAACAGGGTATAAGAAAAATGGTTTTATAAACAGGGTTTGTAAAATGTGCAAATAAAAAATTTAGATTAATCCAACCCAACCGGGTTCAATACTGTCTTCCACTCGGGTGTGAATTTTAAGATGCTCAACCAGATTTGATTTCTGTGTAAAACATCTGCCACATTCTGAACACAAAAATGGCTTCTCCCCTGTGTGAGTTCTCTGATGTCTGACAAGTCCTGATTTCTGGGTTAAACATTTGCCACACACTAAGCATTCAAACAGCTTCCCTCCCGTGTGAATCTCCCGATGTCTTATAAGACCTGACCTTTTGGTAAAACATTTCCCACATTCCAAACAAGAAAATGGTTTCTCTCCTGTGTGAATTCTCTCATGCTGAAGAAGATATGATTTATGGGCAAAACATTTCCCACATTCAGAACATGTAAATGGCCTCTCTCCTGTGTGACTTTTTTCATGATGAACAAGAACCGATTTCCGGGTAAAGCTTATCCCACATTCTGCACATGAAAACGGCCTATCTCCTGTGTGAATTCTAGAGTGTTCAACAAGTTCTGCTTTCTTTGTGAAATGAAGCCCACAATCCAAGCAAAATAATAGTTTTTGCTCTGCATGAATTTTCTGATGCTTGTCAAGATTTGATTTCTTGGTGAAACATTTCCCACATTTCAAACATAAAAAAGGCTTCTCCCCTGTGTGGCTTCTCTGATGTATAACTAGTTTTGATTTATTGGTAAAACATTCCCCACATTCTATACATGAAAATGGCTTCTCCCCTGTGTGAATTCTCTGATGTTCAACAAGACTTAATTTGGTGGAAAAGCATTTTTCACATTCTGAACACATGAATGGCTTTTCCCCTGTGTGACTTCTCTGATGCTGAACAAGACCTGATCTCTTAGTAAAACTTTTCCCACATTCCGAACACGAAAATGGCTTTTCTCCCTTGTGACTTCTTTCATGCCTATTACGATTTGATTTGTTGGCAAAACGTTTCCCACAGTCTGAACAAGGAAATGGCTTCTCCCCTGTGTGACTCCTCTGATGTTCAACAAGGCTTGATTTTGTGGAAAAACATTTTTCGCATTCTGGACATGAAAACTGACCCTCTCCAGTGTGACAGATCTGATGCTGAACAAGAAGATATTTCTTGGTAAAGCATTTTCCACATTCAGAGCAAGAAAATGGTTTTTTCCCTATGTGACTTCTCTCATGTCTACTTAGATTTGATTTGTGAGCAAAACACTTCCCACATTCCGAACATGAAAATGGTTTCTCCCCCGTGTGAGTTCTCTGATGGTCAGCAAGATTTGATTTGTTGCAAAAACATTTTCCACATTCTGGACAGGAAACTATCTTCTCTCCTTTGTGAATTCTCTGATGCTGAGCAAGAGTCGATTTCTTGGTAAAACATTTTCCACATTCCCCACAGGAAAATGGCCTCTCTCCTGTGTGAATTCTCTGATGCTGTAGAAGGGATGATTTGCAGGTAAAGCATCTCCGACACTGAGAACAAGAAAATGGCCTCAAGCCTTTATGGATCTTAAAGGGATTACAACGATCACCCTTCTGGGAAAAATAGTTCCTATGTTCAGAGCAAGGGAACTGGCCTATGTGTGCCCTCTGATCATTAACAGATGTTTCCCATATACCACATTCCCCACATTCTGAATGAAATTGCTTCTCTCCTGTGTGGATTTTCTTATGCGTTAACAAGAACACCCTATGTTTAAAACATTTTCCACACTTGGCACAAATAAATGATTGCCTTTTAAATAATTTGCGAAGTAGGGACCTTGCAACTGTTTTTTCACCAGTTTTTTTCTTCAGTTCGGAACATGAAAATATTTTATTCCCCCTTTGAGTACTCATTTCTGTAGCAATATCTGATGTATGAGGAGAAGGTTCTTTATAAAGTCCAGGATGTATACTTTGGGTGGTGCTGGTTTCTTCTGTAGATTTGTGCATGGAAATTTTTCTTTTGTATCCGTAATCTAGAAATGAAAGAAGAAGCATTTAGGATCTTAGCCTACCAAAATGCTGAATATACAAAAACATGCTAAAATTGTGATAGCCACTGTTCACCCTTTTATCCTGATAGGCCAGGGACTTTGTGACGTCTTCAGTGCAGTGTCTTTCTCCCCTCTACCCATTCAGAACATGTACATGCTTGGCCAAGCTGAGTGGCCATGTGCACAGGAAGAGGTGATGGGAGAGTAGCTGTCAATTGAATGAGCCATCAGGAGACTCTGATCTGGGAAAAGTCAGTGGACAAATAGGGTTACAGTTATCCCTTTTTGTCAACATGGTCTTGGTAATAGAAGATACCTAGAGGAGAATTTATCAAGCCCTGCACTCCAGAATTGTGGCTTAAAAACTGTTACAAAATAGGGGCTTTGTGACTTTTGAGGTCACTTGCACAAAAAATGTTCAACTTTTTATATTCTTACACCACTCCCTCCCTCCATTGTTGAAAAGTACATGGGAAAGTGGGCATGGTTAGCTATGTAAATGAATGTCACCCCAAATTTATAACAGAGACTTAAAAAAAAAAAAAAAAGTCATAAACTCACTCCAGTCGAGAGGTGGTCTAGAAAACTGGAGTAGCATTTCTAGACAAAAGCGTTTTAACATGAGCCATGCGACATTTGATAAGTTAGTTTCAAAGTACGCCAATGCAGACTCAATTAAAACTGTCTTCAAATATTAACTAATGATAAATTCCCCCCAATACTTCCAGGGACCCAAAGAGAAGGAATTAAGACTATTTTGCAGGGGATCCTCAGTCATGGGCATTTAGTTTTAGGCCTGGATATCCCACAAAGTATGGATGTCTTTCTCTCAGCTTTGAGTCCAACACAATGCTGTTCATCATCTGTTGCCTATCTTCACACCTTGAACAGGGACGTAGGGCAGTTCTAGAATATCCTGCAGTTTTTGGATGGTGGGTTACTGCTAGTGACTGAAATCACATTACCCTATGCAGTCAATATTATTTGAGTCTTTCGGGTCAGGTTAAAGATGCCATAGTAGAAATTCCCCCATGTGAATCTCTGAATAGTCTAATTTCTTTGGACATTAATATTGACAGGCGTATCAGAAAGGGAGGTTACTTCATGTTGTCCTATTGAAGTTTCCTATTCTTGTTTGACTGTAAATGAACCAATGCAAATTGGTCCCCTAAGACTCTCCAAGTCAAAGAAGGATAGGAGGAGACTAGGTCTTTGTTTGTTCTGTGGTAAAAGGGCATTTTGCCCAGAAGTGTACCTTCAAGCCAGTAAAATCCCAAGCCTAGAAAATAAAGGGGACATCTGGCCATACTTAATTTTTCTCCCAAAAATATTTTGATGTTCTCCTCCGACATTAAATTGGAGGGTATATCCAAGGCAGATTTGGCATTTCTGAGGCTCCAAACAAACATGTAATGTCACAGTCGTCGGTCACATGGCCTAGGCCAGTGATGACTAACCTCCGGCACTCCAGCTGTGGTGAAACTAGGACTCCTAGCAAGCTCCATTCATTTCTATGGAGTTCTGAGAACAGCCAAGCAAGTGTGCATCTTAGAAGTTGTAGTTTTACCACAGCTGGAGTGCCGGAGGTTAGCTATCACAGGCCCATTGAAATGAATGGGGCTAGGTTGCTATACATTGTACAGCACTGTGCTTGTTAAGAAGAGAGAAGGCCGCGGCGCTACTGACTGCTCAAACAGCTGATCGACGGGGCTCCCGGGTGAGGTACCCCTACTAATCAGATACTGATCACCTATCCAGAGGATAAGTCGTCAGTTAATAAAAAATTTAAAATTGGAAAACTCCTTTAATCAGTTTTTCAGCCAACCACTTGTGGCCAGCAAATTCAACCCCATTTAGAAATTGTTTCCAGCTTCCTACCACATTGTATGCAAAAGTAAATGATGTCATTAGAAAGTATAACTTGTCCTTGTAGCTCTGTGAAAGTGTAAAGATTAAAAATCCTCAGAAATTGAAGGGGTTAAACCACCAATATCTTTTACCATAGAGAAACAAAATTAGTAATAAAGAAACACCCCAACCCAGATTCCCTGTAAGCGAAGTCCCACAGTTCACTAGGGGCTGTCCAGTGACTGCTGCACAACTCCCCCTTCCTTCCGCTACAACCCTCACATGAGTTATTACTCACCAGTAGGGACATCAGTTAGAGTTTGTGTAATTCATGGCCACAGGTAGAGCCTCTTCTTCCTCATTTATCTCTTCCTTGATACAAACCTGTAAAGTGTAAATTCATTTTACATAATCACAGAAGTCATTATTAAGGGAATGGTGCCGTTTTCAGTGATATTTCTATACATACAAATACAATGTTACTTGTCAGGAATCTTTCCAAAGGAAGCCTACAAGTCAGCATTGTGGGTTGTGAGACCTCAGCTCCACCTACCTGATGATCATGTGGGACATTATGATTATTATCTGGACAGGTATACAGAGGACTAGGACATCTCTCTAATGGATTTCCCTTACTGCATCCATCTGTAGGAAACATCAGTTGAAAATTGGTGTTTGTCGACTACCATTTTATAAAGCACCTGCACTACTATTATGACACATACTGAACTTTTACGATGCAAGTTGAGAAGTGCAAGATTCAAGGACATTCATTGACAAAAAAAACACCAAGAAGAAGTTGTTGGAATCGAATGAAACTTTCTATGTGTCACTGTAATGATATAAGTGAGTACAATATTAGAGTGAAAGATGAAGTTTATTTTTAACGAAAACTATACAACTGAAAGGAGGCTCTAGTACCCTGTTATACAGCCAGTGTCACGAGTTGGAGGTCCCAGGAGAGACCTCCACGTCGTCAAAGCAAAAACATACAGCAATACGGTACAGTCACAACAGAGTTTATTGCGCAAACAGAAACCAAGGAGGGAAACACAGAGAAAATTGAGAGCTCTATGTACTGTCCGCACAGTGGGAGAAAAACCCCCACTGCGCCACTGTCTAGTAATACTCCAGAGGGGCGTGACTAAGCAACTCCTGGTATTCACTAGGGCCCCAGATGGTAGGGTTAGGCTTTGCCGCAGGGAGTTGCCAGGGTCCACTCTGGAGCGTGAACTAGACAGGGACAACAGGTACCAGAAGGTACCGACGGTAAATATGCAAACATAAACAAACAGGCAACTAAAAATACAAGCAGGAGTTCTAGCAAGGGAACAGGAGTGGCAATGAGCAGAGAAGGACTAGCTCATAGCACTCTGCAGCAAGGGCTTGCTGAACAGAGACATATGAATATACACAAGGTGACTCAAAACATAACTGGCAGAACAGATAACAAAACACAGGAAGAGGACGGGAAATACAAGTAGGAAACCCACAGAGCACAGACAGACACGGATCCCATGGGTCAGCAGCATGGGAGAGTGAGTACAAACAAGGAACAGGACAAGACAACACACACCAGGAGAGCTGAAACAGAACTGAGGAAACCTCAGCCTTATATACATGTTCCATGGGTGCAGCAGAGAGGCCACACCCATGGAGCAGACAGAGAGGATTAACTCCTAATAGGCACACAGGGGAGTTAACCCATAAAGAACCACAAATAACACACAGGAACGGAGCTGCAGCGAGAGCATAGACAGAAGGTCACAGCCAGAGGTGACGATTGTGACAGCCAGTTTCTGAATGGTATCCTCTGGCACATTTGGCCATGGATGGTGCACTTGGTCCTGTAAATGCTTGATTGGCGATAAATCTGGTGAAAGGCAGGCAAAGGAACTGTTGCAGTTTGGTGGATACATTCCTGGGAAACCCTTGCTGTGTGTGTATAGAGGCCTCATGTGTATAGAGGCCTCATGGTGAGCTTTTCAATCCTGCCTTTGCTATGTTGGGACACACTGTCCAAAATGCAATTGTGATGATCTGGGGAGCCATCGCATACAAACAGTAGGTCATCCCAAGTAGTGATATGAGGGACACTAACAGCTCAGCGATATATGCAGGACATTCTTCAGTCACATGTGTTCCTCGCATGGCATGGCTTCCAACTGGCATTTTTCAGCAGGATAATGCTTGCATGCGATGGCTCCCCAGATCATCACAATTGCATTTTGGACAGTGTGTCCCAACATAGCAAAGGCAGGATTGAAAAGCTCACCATGAGGCCTCTATACTCAAATCTGACTGTTGTGGGATCCCAAACAGCATCTGGATTAGTCACTAAAGACAATATGGTTCCAGTCTGTAGTAGAACACTGCAAACAAAGGCAATGGTGGCTGTCAATGTCAGGACACATAACAGGCAATGTGATGTGACACCAAATCTCCTTCTGCTAAATGCCTGGAAATGGTCCGGGCAGAAACAGGGGTGTGTAGTGACCTGTGTCTGGATAGTGGACAATTAAAGTGGGGAAGCTGCTTGTGCTTGTTGGCCAATCAAATGATCCTCTCTACTTGTGGTCTGTCTAGACTGCCCGGAACCCATTTGTACCATTTGCTGTGTGTGCATGATCTCATGTGACCAATGCTCTCATCACCTCCTAACAGCTAGGTCAGAACAGCCTAGATAGCGGGCAATCCGTAGAAATGAACATCCTGCTTCTCTCAGTCCAGTGATGTGCTCCCTCTCAAAGTTTGTCAGCTGAGCATAATCTCTTCAAGTGTATCGTAGAATACAGCGACCTGTATCGTAGAATACAGCGACCTGTCACCAAGAGGTACACTAAACAAAAGTGGCCTCTGAGAGCCTCTATAGGGAAGCAGGGGAAGCACTTTTACACACTCTTGTGGCAAGACCCAGTATAATCATTTACATATCTGCCTGTGACATAACTGCAAGCCGATTTTTGCAGCAATCCGACATTTCTGTCAGGGATGGGCAAACTGCGGCTCTCCAGCTGTTGTAAAACTACAACTCCCAGTATGCCCAGTCTGCCTACAGCTATCAGCCTACAGCAGGGCATGATGGGATTTGTAGTTTTACAACAGCTGGAGAGCCGCAGTTTGCCCATCCCTGTTCTATGTGAAGGAGGGAATCCAGCTTCCAAACAACGTGTAGATGCTTTATTGAAAAGTGCTAAAATCCAGACATGTACATCAGGTCTACGCGTTTCAGATCACAAAATACAGAGCCTTACTCATCACAGTAAGGATCTGTATTTTGTGATCTGAAACGTGTAGACCTGATGTACATGTCTGGATTTTAGCACTTTTCAATAAAGCATCTACACGTTGTTTGGAAGCTGCATTCCCTCCTTCATTTATATTTCTACCATCGCTGAGTTCCTGGCGAATGTCCGTGCCTCAATTTCAACCTGGGACCAGGTGAGCCTCGGCTACTGCTTTTTTTGGATTCAACATTTCTATGTGGGTGCATTTTTTTTGTCAATGAGAAAATATCAAAAAAACAATGTCCGGTCTGAACGGGCTTTTCCCTCCGCACAGATTCATCATCAAGGCATGTGCCTGCTGCTCTGGAGTAAGTGCACCAATAATAATAAATCTCCACCATTGTTTATATTGTATGTGGTAATCAAAAGAAGAGGATATCAAGATGACTGCATTAAGTGATTGCTACTCACCTGGGCTGGTATCTACAGGAATCTCCTCTTCCTTACACTGCTCATCTCCCACCACACACATCTCTTCTTCTCCCTCTATGACTTCAACTTTAATATCAATTAGATCTTCTCCCTGTTTCAAGGAGCTCATATAATGTACAATTCAAGAGCAAATTGCAGATGTCTAACAGAAATGTGTTAAGATGATAATGAGATGAAATAGATGGCAATATTATTTCTGTATGGTAATTATTCAGAGACCCCATACATTCTGCCCATATGGTAATCAGAAATATCCCATATACCGTATTTTCGGACTATAAGATGCACTTAAGATTTGGAGGCGGAAAATAAGAAAAAAATATATATTTTCACACCTCAGAGCAGATCCCCAAATCAGACCACCATTCATCAGATCAAACCACCAAGCTTCATCGGCCTCATATCAGACCCTCAGCCTCCCATCAGACACCCCCAGCCTCCATTGGCTAAAAATCAGCCCCAACAGACCCCACAACAGACCCCCAATCAGTCTCAGATGGGACCTCACAGCCCCATTCAGCCTCAGATCAGATCCCACTTAGTCTCAAATCAGACCTCCTTAGATTCCCCATAGATTATTCTCCTGATGAAATTATATACAATGGAAACACGTTGAGCACTACGGGGGGTAATTGAGTAGGAGGTTTTCAGCATCCCCTTGGCTGTAGTCTTGTAGCCAACTCTGTGAGGGGTGCTTTATAATTTGGTGGGGTTTAGTGCGTACTTAGCACTGTGTGAACACACAGCAAGCATCACCACACTTCTACCAGGGGGGCTTGCATTGGGCATTGTCCCTGCACACTTAGAGGGAACTAAATACCAGAATCACTGGGTTCGCTCTCCCCACCACTGGCGTGTGGAGTTGAATTGCCGCCACACACCTGCATTGGATACACTGGAGTGTGTGATAAAATGGTTGGGGCAATATACCCCTATACTTTACAGGTAACTCAACCCTCATGCTTTTGATCTTTCCTCCAGTCCCTCCAGCAGTCACTGCATAGCTATCTATTATGTGCAGAGTGGCTACACCATTGCTGGTTTTTCATTGGGACTTGGAGAATAATTACTGCCGGTTGTGAATATACTCCGTCTTTTATCAGCAGTTATACCAATAAATATTTTTTTATTTTTTTATTTAACGTCTCTCAGGCAGTGAATGTCAAATCGGACCCCCCAGCCCCACTAAGCCTCAGATCGGACACCCCAACCTCACTCAGCCTCAGATTGGAACCCCAGCCCCCAGATCCAGGACTCACTGACGGCGCACAGCATCAGGTCATAGTGCGTGTCTACCTGCACTACGTCCTGCCACTGTGCACGGACAGGACACCACAGCAAGACCCAGAAGACGACCAGGGGAGGTGAGTACAGCCAGCACAGCGCTGCCCTCACTTCCCAATGCCTCCTGCATGCTAATGACCGCTTCCATAATGGAAGCGGTCATTAGCATTCAGACTATAAGACGAAATGACTTTTTTGGGGAAAATTCAGGATTACACTCACTGGTAATCGTTTTTCCATGAGCCCATGACAGCACCCTTAAGAGACTGCCTCCATCCAGGACAGGAAACAGGAACCTTTGTGGAGAGCTTTAAAGGAGGGGCATTGTCCCTATAGCACTAGTTAATTATGAGAACTCGTCCCCATCTTACAATTCTAAATATATATTTTTTTTTATATGTATATTTTTTACATTTTTTTTTTTATATATACAAATAGACTCATAACTATATCTCTTCCTGCTTGTCTTTATTTTTTTCTATAAGAATACCCCAAATATAGGGTAGGGAATAAATCCCAGGTGCTGTCATGGGCTCATGGAAAAATGATTACCAGTAAGTGGAATCCTGAATTTCCCTTACGCTCATAACTGCACCCTTGAGAGACGACTAGAATAGAACTAGCCTAGGAGGGGGAAATATTGCCTCTAAAACCTTTCTTCCAAAGGACAAATGCTCATTAGAATCTAAATCCAATCTATAGTGCTGAAAAAACGTACAGTCGTGGCCAAAAGTTTTGAGAATTACATAAATATTGGAAATTGGAAAAGTTGCTGCTTAAGTTTTTATAATAGCAATTTGCATATACTCCAGAATGTTATGAAGAGTGATCAGATGAATTGCATAGTCCTTCTTTGGCATGAAAATTAACTTAATCCCAAAAAAACCTTTCCACTGCATTTCATTGCTGTCATTAAAGGACCTGCTGAGATCATTTCAGTAATCGTCTTGTTAACTCAGGTGAGAATGTTGACGAGCACAAGGCTGGAGATCATTATGTCAGGCTGATTGGGTGAAAATGGCAGACTTGACATGTTAAAAGGAGAGTGATGCTTGAAATCGTTGTTCTTCCATTGTTAACCATGGTGACCTGCAAAGAAACACGTGCAGCCATCATTGCGTTGCATAAAAATGGCTTCACAGGCAAGGATATTGTGGCTACTAAGATTGCACCTCAATCAACAATTTATAGGATCATCAAGAACTTCAAGGAAAGAGGTTCAATTCATGTTAAGAAGGCTTCAGGGCGTCCAAGAAAGTCCAGCAAGCGCCAGGATCGTCTCCTAAAGAGGATTCAGCTGCGGGATTGGAGTGCCACCAGTGCAGAGCTTGCTCAGGAATGGCAGCAGGCAGGTGTGAGCGCATCTGCACGCACAGTGAGGCAAAGACTTTTGGAAGATGGCCTGGTGTCAAGAAGGGCAGCAAAGAAGCCACTTCTCTCCAAATAAAAACATCAGGGACAGATTGATCTTCTGCAGAAAGTATGGTGAATGGACTGCTGAGGACTGGGGCAAAGTCATATTCTCCGATGAAGCCTCTTTCTGATTGTTTGGGGCATCTGGAAAAAGGCTTGTCCGGAGAAGAAAAGGTGAGCGCTACCATCAGTCCTTTGTCATGCCAACAGTAAAGCATCCTGAGACCATTCATGTGTGGGGTTGCTTCTCATCCAAGGGAGTGGGCTCACTCACAATTTCGCCCAAAAACTCAGCCATGAATAAAGAATGGTACCAAAACACCCTCCAACAGCAACTTCTTCCAACAATCCAACAACAGTTTGGTAAAGAACAATGCATTTTCCAGCACGATGGAGCACCGTGCCATAAGGCAAAAGTGATAACTAAGTGGGTCGGGGACCAAAACGTCAACATTTTGGGTCCATGGCCTGGAAACTGCCCAGATCTTAATCCCATTGAGAACTTGTGGTCAATCCTCAAGAGGTGGGTGGACAAACAAAAACCCACTAATTCTGACAAACTCCAAGAAGTGATTATGAAAGAATGGGTTGCTATCAGTCAGGAATTGGCCCAGAAGTTGACTGAGAGCATGCCCGGTTGAATTGCAGAGGTCCTGAAAAAGAAGGGCCAACACTGAAAATACTGACTCTTTGCATAAATGTCATGAAATTGTCGATAAAAGCCTTTGAAACGTATGAAGTGCATGTAATTATATTTCACTACATCACAGAAACAAAGATCTAAAAGCAGTTTAGCAGCAAACTTTGTGAAAACGAATATTTGTGTCATTCTCAAAACTTTTGGCCACGACTGTACATGGAGACTTCCAGGTGGCCGCTCTACAAAGGATGTGTCAGCTCTTTCCGCCCAGGAGGTAGAGACGGACCTAGTTGAGTAAGCGCCAAAACCAAAAAGGTGGAGACTCACCCGCTGAAGAATAGGCTAAGGAAATAGCCCCAACAATCTATCTGGCCAAGTTTCTGTAAGAAACTTTATCACCGATACTCCTCCCTCCAAACTGCACAAACAGCCTAAAAGATCTTCTCCACTGACTGCTAACCTTCAAATATTCAGAGAGACACCTCCTGACGTCTAGGCAATGGAGCTTCCCTTCTTTCTCGTTTCTCAGAGATTGACATAAGGAAGGGAGGACAAAGTCTTGGGATCTATGAAAAGGCGAAACCACCTTGGGAAGAAAATATGGATCTGGTCTGATGAGAACTCTATCCTCCAAAATGTTAGTATATGGAGGGGATGCCGAGAAGGCAGAAATCTCCCCAACTCCCCTTGCCGAAAAAAAAAGATGTTTTAAAGGATAGAGTTTTGATAGATAAATCCTGTATAGGCTCGAAAGGAGGCTCCATCATCCTAGACAAGACTAAATTTAGATCCCACGGAGGAACTGAAGACTTACTCAGAGGCTTAATTCTACTAACAGCCTTAAAAAAAAGCCTAATCCAGGGATGGTTCGCAATATTAAAGTCAAAGAAGTCAGAAAGGGCAGACACCTGGACTTTAAGAGTGCTAGGCCTTAGGTTCTTAATTAAACCCTCTTGCAGAAAATCCAGAATCCTAGACATAGGAGGAGGACTTGAAAGGATCAATCTGGACTTTAGAGAAGTTTAAGAAAGACTTCCAAATTCTAAGGTAAATAGAGGAGGTTGTCGTTTTCCTGCAGGATAGAAATGACCCTAGAAGGGTAGAAATCTTAAACCCCTATGCTTTAAGATTTCCCTCTGAAAGACCGGCCCCTGAAACAAACGGTGCTGTCTTGACGGAAGAATCCAGGGATCTGCAAGGGACAACTTTCTCAGCCAAGTGAACCAAGTTCTTCTAATCGAGAAAGGGGCAATGAGAATAAGCCTTGTCTGTTCCTGCCTCAACTTCTGTAACACTCTCGGGAGAAGCCTTAGAGGAGGGAAAGCATACAGCAGTTGATCTGTCTACGGAAGAGAGAAAGCATTTAGACCTAAAGTCTGGTTGCAAACAAATCTACCCAGGGATGACCCCAAAGTTGGACTATATGATTGAAGACCTCTTGATTCAGACACTACTCTCCTTCATCTAGGTGGTTTCTGCTTAAAAAATCTGCCACTTTGTTTTCTGATCCTTTTAGGTGCACCTCCTTTTATAAATAGAACAAGAGGCATAATTAGAGAATGATTTCCACTGTTAATGCCTTTAGATCTTCTGATCTTGTCCCTCCCTGGGTCTGTTCAGGTAGAATACTACGGTAGCATTGCCTGAAAAGATTTTTACCCCTTTTTGAGAGGTTTGGGCAAAAAAAACTCAAGGCTAGGAAAACAGCTCTTAACTCCCTCACATTTTACGAATCCGACTCTCCTCTAAGTTCCAGACTCCCTGCAGAACCCCCCATTGAGAATACGCCCCACCCACCCCACGTGGTAGAACTGGCATCTGTGGTAATCATTATCTGTTCTTGTAGTGCCCACGGGAATCCCTGAGTCACCAGGTTAGGGACTGTATTACCTGAGAAGTGAGGCATCTTAAGGGAACAACAAACCCTTCCATTCCTTCAGAATCTGCCACTGAAGTATCCTGGAATAATACTGGGACCAACCGACAGCTGGGATTGTTGAGGTCACCCTGCCTAACACCGACATGCCCTGCCTGATAGTTTGTCTTTTTGAGGCTACCAGAGCTTTAATGATCTTTCCTTAGGCGAGATATAGTGTGTTGAGGGAGGACACACCGCTGTGGTAACGAGTCCAGGATTAACCCCAGTAAGACACACCTCTGAGAAGGGACCAGATTTTACCTTTTCCAATTTAGCTGCCGAGCTGCCGTCCCCGTCTGCCATTGGCTGCTCCCCCCTGACACCGGATGTTTTCATACGTATGCAGGGAGAAGCAGCAGCGGTGGTGCAGGGACCAGGAGAGCGGTGCCAGGAGCAGTGTAAGTATATTACCGATGAGGGTCCCGGCACGTGTGTGTGTGTGTGTGTGTGTGGGGGGGGGTTCTTGAAATTGGATAACCCCTTTAATGACACATCTTTTACACAATTTGCAGATAGATCTGTAATCTTTAACCTTTCGGGGGGGGGGGGGGGGTAGGCACAAACTCTAGGCGAAAACCCTCTCTTATTATTCCATTTATCTACGGGCTTGCCGAGATTTCCTCCCAAGCCTGAGAATAGAGAAAGAGTCTTCCCCCCACTGGACCGTAATTGTCACTGCTGACCTGACTTAGGCCCTGAACCAGATTGGGAGTTGAAAAGTAAACTTTTGTTGTTTTTTACCTCTAGCCCTCCAGTTATTTTGTTTTCTGTCTTATCTATTGAAAACCCTCCTGTTCCTATGAAAAACTGCTTTCTAGGGGGTTTGGAAACAGGAAAACCTTTCTTGCTATCAGAGGCTTTTTCTAAAAGGTCATCAAGAACTGACCCAAAAAGAAAATCCCCCTGACAAGGGATAGAACATAGCTTGTTTTTCGAACCTGTATCCTCCAACCAACCCCTAAGCCAAATAGCCCTTCTAGCAGAGTTTGACAGAGCTGCTGATCTAGCATTCAATCTTATTGCATCCTCTGAGGCATCAGAGATTAAATCTACCGCCTTGAAAGTTGTTGGGAAAACTGCAAGAAGCTAATCTCTGGAAGTTTTGTTTTGAATTTGGGATTCCAACTGCTGCAATCATAGTTTAAAGACCTGGCTGTAGAGGTAGTGGCTATGTTGGGCTTAAAAGCTTGGGTAGAGGCCTCCCATACTTTCTTAAGATAGACCTCTGCCCTTCTATCCATTGAATCCCTCAATGTACCAAAGTCTTCAAATGTTAAAGCCGTTCTTTTTGAGTTTTGGGCTACAGTGGCGTCCAATTTCGGTGGCCTATCCCAACTGGAGGATTCGATCTCCTTAAAAGGATACTTCCTCTTAACACTTCTAGGGATGAAAGAATTCTTATCAGGTTTGATCCACTCTTTTTGAATTAAATATTTGATATTTTCATTTAATGGGAAGACTCTAGGCGGCTTATGTCCCAAGTCCCAAAACATAATGTCTTGAATAGACTTCTGCTCTCTAGCCTAATCTATTTTCATTAGTGGCTCTGATCACTTTAGGTAAGGAATCCGTATATTTTGGGGAAAATAAGGGTCTACCGGAGAATTCTTCATCTGAGGAAGAACTTGAATCGCCCAGGACCTCCCCCTGCTCATTTTTATCAGAAGATTCTGAATCTGAGATCACGTTGACATGACCCTGTTTGCCCATTGCACAGGCGGGGAGACATTTCTCAAACACTTTAATAGAGTCCGAAACTTTAGATTTAACCATGTCCTTGATACTCCAAAGCAGGGATGGGGATTCTTCCTCAACTACTTTGTTCACACAATGCTGACATAGTAATTTGGACCAGGAGTGTGCGAGTTTTTTCTTGCATACAGCACACTCCCTTACCTTAGTCTTAGACGTGGCTTTTCTACGGCCCTCTTTGGTATTCTGTAACAAAACAAGATAATTAGCCCTATTAGATTCTAAAAGAAAGTAAAAGGATGGGATCAAACCCCCTTACCCCACCAGGAATACCTGTCTGCCATCATGACCCTCCTGGACATTAGCACGCTGATTACTCTCTTCCTCCATAATTCCAGATGTGAGAGAGTTTTCCATTTAGGGTATCCACACACACATACAGGCTAGCTGGGATCCTTCTGGCAGCACGCTGAAGAGAGGACAGGGTTCAAAAACCCTAAGCCCGGGTCCCTGCAGGCGTTCCCAAGCGGCCAAACCGGAAGCATCAATCCCTTTCCTGCTTCCGGCATGCTTTCCACCTCGGAACCCATGCATTCCAAATACCGGAAGTCACGTCATGCAACTTCCGGTATACACGCGCATCGCGCCAGGAACACTCTCCGTCCACCCCCCCCCCCCCCCGCTGATGCAGGGAAGGAGAGAGAAGATGCCCCGGACCTCTTCAACACTGCAAGAAGGGTCCGGCGCGCCAACATGCTGGAACTGCCCAGGAACATTGGTCCGATACAAGTCCAGGAACAAGGAGTGCCCCAGTCTTGCTAAGTGACTCCTAGTGGAGACTTACGCCTCACCAGGTAACCCCTATATACATGTCAAGTAAGGGGCTCCTGCAGCCTTTACTTTAGCTCTCCACCTACGGTCCTATCATTAGGACAGGAAACAGGAACTGGTGCTATAGCGACAATGCCCCTCCTTTAAAGGTTCCTGTTTCCTGTCCTGGATGGAGGCGGTCTCTCAAGGGTGCTGTCATGGGCGTAAGGGAAAAAATGACAGCGATTACATCTATTAATAATGCCATACAGTGCCATGTACTTATATTGTAATTCATGGACCAGTGAAAGGGTCTCTTTAAGGAGCCGCTGCGCAGCTAACCAAGCACAGTGCCGTACATGGTATAGCGGCTGAGCTTGGTATTGCAATGGGGCTGAGCTGCAACTAGGTCATGTGACTGATTTACAGTGATGTCACAGGGTCTAGGAAGAGGCCACTGCGCTCATAAAAGCACCTGACCTAACAGCTGGGAGTTGTACCCCAACGATCTGATATTGATGACCTTTCCAGAGGTTAGGTCAGCAGCCTTTAAACAGAAACGAAGAAGAAACATAAGCCAGCAGAACACTGAAAATAATATTATAAATTCAAAACGAGCACAGCAGGGTTATAAGCCATAACAGGGTTAAAAGTATCCAACAGTATCCAACGGGACCTGGTAAATTCTCTTTCCCTATGCAGAAATCATAGGGTCCCATAGCAACATTTACAATGCCCCACATTAAAAATGATTGTTAATGGGCATAGTTGGACCTGGTGCCCCTTTCTGTTATTTTTCTAAGGCTTCCTTCACACAGTTTTGTTTTTATTTCACTGCCGAGCTAGAAATGCACCAACACTGAAGAAAAACATGGACTGGGCCATACTGTATGTTCTCTTGCAGCCAATGACTGGCGTCAACGGTGATGTGACATGTCACTTCTGGCTCACTTGCTGTTTAGGGACAAATCACCGCGGAGGCCAGTTATTAGCTGTAACAGTACATGTGACTCCATGCAGGAAGTTTACAGGTGAGGACTGGAAGGACCGCAGCTGTTTCTGGGAAAGAAAAGGTGTAGATAAAAAAAAAAAAAGTATGCAGAGCTACAGTCAGGTCCATAAATATTGGGACATCGACACAATTCTAACATTTTTGGCTCTATACACCACCCCAATGGATTTGAAATGAAACGAACAAAATGTGCTTTAACTGCAGACGGTCAGCTTTAATTTGAGGGTATTTACATCCAAATCAGGTGAACGGTGTAGGAATTACAACAGTTTGCATATGTGCCTCCCACTTGTTAAGGGGCCAAAAGTAATGGGACAGAATAATAATCATAAATTAAACTTTCACTTTTTAATACTTGGTTGCAAATCCTTTGCAGTCAATTACAGCCTGAAGTCTGGAACGCATAGACATCACCAGATGCTGGGTTTCATCCCTGGTGATGCTCTGCCAGGCCTCTACTGCAACTGTCTTCAGTTCCTGCTTGTTCTTGGGCCATTTTCCCTTCAGTTTTGTCTTCAGCAAGTGAAATGCATGCTCAATCGGATTCAGGTCAGGTGATTGACTTGGCCATTGCATAACATTCCACTTCTTTCCCTTAAAAAACTCTTTAGTTGCTTTTGCAGTATGCTTTGGGTCATTGTCCATCTGCACTGTGAAGCGGCGTCCAATGAGTTCTGAAGCATGTGGCTGAATATGAGCAGATAATATTGCCCGAAACACTTCAGAATTCATCCTGTTGCTTTTGTCATCAGTCACATCATCAACAAATACAAGAGAACCAGTTCCATTGGCAGCCATACATGCCCACACCATGACACTACCACCACCATGCTTCACTGATGAGGTGGTATGCTTAGGATCATGAGAAGTTCCTTTCCTTCTCCATACTCTTCTCTTCCCATCATTCTGGTACAAGTTGATATTGGTCTCATCTGTCCATAGGATGTTGTTCCAGAAATGTGAAGGCTTTTTTAGATGTCGTTTGGCAAACTCTAATCTGGCCTTCCTGTTTTTGAGGCTCACCAATGGCTTACATCTTGTGGTGAACCCTCTGTATTCACTCTGGTGAATTCTTCTCTTGATTGTTGACTTTGACACACATACACCTACCTCCTGGAGAGTGTTCTTGATCTGGCCAACTGTTGTGAAGGGTGTTTTCTTCATCAGGGAAAGAATTCTTCGGTCATCCGCGACAGTTGTATTCCCGCGTCTTCCGGGTCTTTTGGTGCTGCTGAGCTCACCGGTGCATTCCTTCTTTTTAAGAATGTTCCAAACAGTTGTTTTGGCCATGCCTAATGTTTTTGCTATCTCTCTGATGGGTTTGTTTTGTTTTTTCAGCCTAATTATGGCTTGCTTCACTGATAGTGACAGCTCTTTGGATCTAATCTTGAGAGTTGACAGCAACAGATTCCAAATGCAAATAGCACACTTGAAATGAACTCTGGACCTTTTATTTGCTCATTGTAATTGGGATAATGAGGGGATAACACACATCTGGCCATGGAACAGATGAGAAGCCAATTATCCCATTACTTTTGGTCCCTTAACAAGTGGGAGGCACATATGCAAACAGTTGTAATTCCTACACCGTTCACCTGATTTAGATGTAAATACCCTCAAAGTAAAGCTGACAGTCTGCAGTTCAAGCACATCTTGTTCGTTGCATTTCAAATTCATTGTGGTGGTGTATAGAGCCAAAAATGTTAGAATTGTGTCTATGTCCCAATATTTGTGGACCTGACTATGTGTAATGTATACAATGCAGAGCTATGTGTAATGTATACAATGCAGAGCTATGTGTAATGTATACAATGCAGAGCTATGTGTAACGTATACAATGCAAAGCAATGTGTAACATATACAATGAAGAGATGTGTAACGTATACAATGCAGAGCTATTTGTATAGCAAAGTGTGTATGTAAAGTATACAATGCAGAGCTATGTGTAACATATACAATGAAGATATATGTGTAAAGTATACAATGAAGAGATATGTGTAACATATACAATGCAGAGCTATGTGTAAAGCAGTGAAATGTGTGTGTATAAAGTATACAATGCAGAGCTATGTGTAACGTATACAATGCAGAGCTATGTGTATAGCAAAGTGTGTATGTAACGTATACAATGCAGAGCTATTTGTATAGCAAAGTGTGTGTATGTAAAGTATACAATGCAGAGCTATATGTAAAGCTTAAAGTGAAGTGTGTGTGTGTGTGTAAAGTATACAATGCAGAGCTATGTGTAACATATACAATGAAGATATATGTGTAAAGTATACAATGAAGAGATATGTGTATAGCAAAGTGTGTATGTAAAGTATACAATGCAGAGCTATGTGTAACATATACAATGCAGAGCTATGTGTAAAGCAGTGAAATGTGTGTGTAAAGTATACAGTGCAGAGTTGAGTGCAGCGCATGTACATTCTTATTACCTGCTCATGAGGACACTGTCCTACAATCAAGGAATGAACTCCTGAAACCCATCCAGCAGCACAGCCTGGAGCCTGACTCCTCCCACACATGTGACTGATCACATGATCATGACATCATCAAAGGTCCTTTAACCCATTAGGCTCCAGCATCTACAGACAGGAAATTACATCCGGGTGAGTCGGTGGGCGCAGGGTGTACGTGTCAGTCTCCTGATAGAGGTGTGTTCTTATAAATCCTCCTGTCTTGTCTACACTGCTGCAGCCTCTGCAGGTTCTACCCCAATGTTGTATATGAATACGGTATTTACAGGACATCTGAAGTGTCTCTATTTAAATAGGGCATGAAGAGTGAATGAAAACAGAATAACCCCCAAAAACGATAGAGGGGTCAAAGAGGAAGCCTGAATGCTCGGCTCCTACACTCCTGATGTGTGAGTACAGTACAGTAGTCCTGCGATCAGATAGGAGCTGCTGACCATCATAAAACAGTTCTGGTCAGGGCAGTTCCAGGAGATGCAGCTGACACATGGGCTTGGACCAAGCATGCTTGTGTGAATCCGCCCTTAAAGGGAACCTGTCACCAGGATTTAGTGCATAGAGCTGGGGACATGGGCTGCTAGATGGCCGCTAGCACATCCGCAATACCCAGTCCCCATAGCTCTCTGCGCTTTTATTGTGTTAAAAAACCATTTTGATCAATATGCAAATGAACCTGATATGTGTCCTGTATCCGAAGATGAGTCCAGTACCGCCCCGCGTCCTCCTAATCTCCTCCTTGCTGGCGGACGTCACAGACCTGGAGCGCCGAAATCTCGCGATGCGCGAGCTAGCGCATGCGCAGTGTCGGCATCATGTTCATTCCATGTGCTGGCATCAGCACAGGGAACGAACTGCGCATGCGCTAGCTCGCGCATCGCGAGATTTCGGCGCTCCAGGTCTGTGACGTCAGCCAGCAAGGAGGAGATTCGGAGGACGCGGGGCGGTGCTGGGCTCCTTTCCGCTGGACTCATCTCCGGACACAAGACACATATCAGGTTCATTTGAATATTGATCAAAACTGTTTTTTTACACAATAAAAGCACACAGAGCTATGGGGACTGGATATTGCAGATGTGCTAGCGGCCATCTAGCAGCCCATGTCCTCAGCTCTATGCACTAAATCCAGGTGACAGGTTTCCTTTAAAGGGGTTTTCCGCTTAGAATGATTTTTAAGCAAATGCTTGCAGCCTGCCCCCTGAAACAGAAGATTCCTACCTGCTCCGCTCCCTCCATCTTCTGGTCCCCACACTGGCCATGGTCACATGCACTGATCCAGACCTCCAGACCAGGTAACATGAGGCTGGACACAGGTCAAAAGTGCAGATAAACGATTGAGGTTTTTAAAGAAGCATGACTTTACTCCAATAATGAAATACAGTGACTAAAAAACACGCCATACTCTGTTCATATCAGCTATAATGTTCTAACTCTATGTTTTCTTCTGAACACAGTAAAACACAACTGTCACATCACTAGTACCAGCTCTTATATCAATAGGAGTAGAAGATTTTTCTCCCCTCTTTCCTGATGCATCAATTTTCTCTCTCTCTCTCTATATATATATATTTTACCCACTGCCTATTTGAACTCGTAGCGATATTACTCTTCCATTCACCTAGCCATATGAGGGCTTGTTTTTTGTGGGACAAGTTGTACTTTCTAATGGCACCATTTACCGTATTTTTGGACTATATGATGCACTTTTTCTCCCTAAAAGTGAGGGAAAAGTGGTAGTGCATCCATTATAGAAGTGATCATCAGCATGTGGGAGGTGCGGGGTGCAGTGAGAGAAGTGCTGCTCTGCCTCTCCTCACCCTCCCTGGTCTTCTTGCAGGCCCCGCTCTGCATTGTGGGCTAAGTGCGTACAGCGTCAGGACGTAGTACACGTAGGTGTCCACTATGACCTGATGCTGTGCAACGTCATGGTCACAGTGCAGCACGGACCAGAAGAAGACCAGGGAGTGCTAAGTGAGAGGGTGAGTGATTATTTTTTTTTTAACATCTGATCTGAGGCTGATAAGGTCTAGAAAAGCCTAGAAAAATGCTCCCTTTTAATTGGGAGCAGCAGCGTAGTGTGGATGTGGAAAGGATATGGACAGAGTGGCATGATACATATATGGAGGTAGTGTCTATTGGCAAAGCAATTCAATATCCCTAGCCGCAGAGCCCAGCAGCACTTTATTTTTAACCAATTTTTATTTTCTTTCTTCCCGTTCTATACCAGTCTTAATAAAAATGAAATAAATGTTATGTTTTAAATCAGACCAGAAACGGGAATCTACTAGCCTTAGGCTATTTGAACTAAAATATTTATCTCCTGGGTCCAAAGGGTCCTTGAAGCAAATTGTTCCCAGAACTGACACATCCATACTTTTTGAAGCCTTTCATTATGGGTAGCTGTGTCATGTGAACCCCCTCCCTAAGTCCAGATCTTTCTCTCCGGTGTAGACAAGTCACTTTCTCTGTGTAGCCTCTTATAATAATGTATAATAATAAAAGACCGATTGACTCACACGGTATATACTATCTGTGTGTGCAGAATCCCAAGAATAACCTATGAGATGCAACTTCACACTGCTCTCCCCTGCCTCCGGCCTGTAAGAGCTAACAGTGAGAAGTCTATCACAAGCAGAAGACAGGGGAGTGCAGAGTGAAGCTGAGTTACATAAGATACACTGTAGCTGTGCAGGGTGAGCTAGGGACAGCAGTTCTAAGTCACTGCTCTATCGCTTGCTGCCCAGAGTAAGTGCGGTGTGAGGAGAGTCGAACCCTTCTGTCTCTGAAGAGCCAGAGGCATAATGGGTAATGTAAGCTGCACTAGGGAACCATATCACAGGAGAAGAAATGGAGCAAAGGTAGACAACCCATAAATGGCACATCAAGTGCTCTGCATTGTTCTTTAATAATAGCCTATGCTGCACTGCATTGACCAAAACCCACAACTGCTGAAGTGTTTCATTTCAATAAGCACAATGTATTCTTCATTTCCCAATGCTGCAGGATAATTGGACAAAAAGTATAGTATATGAGAAATAAGTCAAAGCAACTAAACTTTTATTTATTGTATTCATTTTTCTTGAAGATGTTTCACTAGTCATCCAAGAAGACAAAAAACGGTGAGATGACTAGCAAAATGTCTTCAAGAAAAAAAATACAAGTCTGGTTGCTTTGACTTATTTCTACTGATATGAATCTATTTGACATATTTTGCATTTCTGTTCCAATCAAGATCTTCCTTGTTGAGGTCACCTTATAGATTTCTCTAGAAAACAATGGGAATGTACAAAGGCAGAAAAGACATGACTGAGACGATATTAAACCTTACCCTGGAGATCATCTACCTGCTCATTGGAGAGGTGAGGAACCTCTGGAAATTACCCTGTGTCATATGACATCACTTTTTCTCTGTTAATTACACACTACTGAAAATGGTTGTGGAAATGTACTGTATATAGCAGTACAAAATCAGTCCTGATAACCAGGGTGCTTCCAGGTTGTGATGCCAACAATATGCAAATTGAACGGGGGACGAACAATCGTAATAATGATCATTCCTCTCCCATTCATTTTGCATCTTGTGAAAGGCACTTTAAACGAGCACAGATTTTGACTTAAATATTGTTTAGCAGCTTTTATTAGTGGCCTGGCATCATCTCATGTAAGAGGACTCTTAGATGTGGGTTATTTGAGGGGCATATTTTGTTAGAGATGCATACAATTTGATAAATTCTTGTGGCCGCACTACTACATATCCTCACATACAGAAGCAAAGTTAGTGCCAAGATTTCTTGTTTATTGCTGTAACTATGGGTAGTGGACTGGAGGAGGGGTTTTGTTACTGCCAATTTAGGGGTGCCTGTTGTGACTTCTGGGAGGGTGAGGTGTGGTAGGCTTGACTATTGGGGAAAACATGGAACCTACTAAATTGGAAATGTGGATGGTGGCCTAATCTTGACTGCTGCAGAAGTAAGGGATCCTGTGATCACTAAGGAGCTTCTGTGACTTTGGGTAAGCTGTTACAGGATCCAAACTTTTGCAGCTGGTTCCTAGACCTTGCTAAGATTTGTCCAGGCCTTGTTTACAGGGATATTTATATACTATTTACTTTACATACT
The DNA here is from genome assembly GCF_905171765.1 of Bufo bufo. Taxonomy (NCBI): domain Eukaryota; kingdom Metazoa; phylum Chordata; class Amphibia; order Anura; family Bufonidae; genus Bufo; species Bufo bufo. The sequence goes on from NC_053394.1 coordinate 157,441,019, forward strand.
TAGGATTACACAGTAGTGCAGAAAACATCTAGTGAGCATGTGACTCTGAAAAGCCACCCCCATTTCTCAGAACGATTGAGCAGGAGCCTGAGTCCCATCATGGAGCCTCCACCTCACTCACTAATACTACAGAGAGACAATCAGCAGAAGATCCTAGAACTCACCAACAAGATCGTTGAGCTGCTGACTGGAGAGGTGAGCGCTGCTGGGACATTATACAGTAATATAAGGGATAATGTGTCTGGGTGATGACTGTATCATTTTGTGTGTGAGGTTCCTATAAGGTATCAGGATGTCAGTGTCTACTTCTCCATGGAGGAGTGGGAGTATTTAGAAGGACACAAGGATCTATACAAGGATGTCATTATGGAGGACCACCAGCCCCTTTCATCGCCAGGTAAGAGAATTTTTAATAGTTATGAAGAGAACAATTATGAGCATCACTGTGAGCCTCTATTATTTGATCATCACATATACATAATGGCCCACATTTACAAAGATTGCAATTGTAAACTAGAGAGGGTAATTGGTGAGTTCCAAATGTATTAAAAGACGCATGCCTTTTACTGAATTTGGCATATTTTGACCTCAGGAAAACAATCTTCTAGATTTGCACAAAAAATTTGCTTAATTTTCCTGCAAAAATGTGCAAATTTGTAACGTTCCTATGTATGTTTTAAAACGTTGCATTTTACATCCCCAAACTGTTGTAAACATCTTTTGGGCAATGTGTCCCCTACAGCTGGATCTAGTGAGGGAAATCTACCAGAGAGATGTCTTAGTCTTCTGTATTCCGCGGATTGTCCAGAGGTAGATGAGAATGTCCCACAGGATCATCAGGTAGGTTGAGTTGAATTTAGGTGGTCAGTTAGTGAAGCCAAAATTGGTTATATACATATGTGTACCCTTTTTTTGTACAGTTTGAAGACCTGATTTCTATAAAGGTTGATTCTTCAGTGGGAGAAGAACAAACATGTTCAAGGAGTAAGGAGAAGTTTAAGGAGGAGCATATTCCTGTAGTTATCACTTCTGGTAAGAAATAACCACGAAATACAGAAAATACAGAGAATAATTGGCCAGATGGATTTCATCTGCCCAATCCTTTGTTCTCAGGGAAATAAGCTGTCTGGCAGCAGCTTTCTCCCTTGTGCATGTTCAGGACACAGGCATTCTCAGCCGAGCTGACTGTACATATATGGAATCAGGAGAGATAGCTTTTGCCTCACAGCGACTTAATGTATATGGCCAGCCTCAGTCAAAGACAAATGTTAGTAAATTGAATTTGAAAGTAAACATTGGAAGGTGACGAACATAATATTACATGCAGTTACTTCAAAGGACCCATATTCTGATCTCCTCATGTGAGAATAGACTTCTATGGAGGACATATCTAAAAGGGTTGTTCGAGTAAAAAAAAGCAGGGAGGGTGTTAAAATTATTTAAAACAAGTTAAACTTACCTTTCCGACCCCCTCTGTTCCTGCACCGCCCCCTCCAAACCTCCCAATCACTGCTGCGATAACATGTTCATATTCCACATGTGACTACTGCAGCCAATCATTGACCTCAGAGTTACACAGCGTGAAACCAGTGAGGCCAGCAATTGACTGCAGCAGTAATGTACGGTATATGGGCACATCACCATTGCAGTTATTTAAACAAAGCCCCCTATTATCTGACAACACCTTTGAGAAAATGTATAATGTGAGTCATTTTAGTTTCATCAAAAGAGTTTTCTGGTATGTATCACAAGGATTTTGGACGACAGGAAATAAAACGGTCCATGGGTATAATCCAGCAGATATACAGCAATAAATATAAGGATAATAGTGTACAGAACTTCACTTACTGGTCGGAGAGGTCAACAAAGCCCATCCTCCTTACGAGTGTCCCTTAAAGGGAACCTGTCACCAGTTTTATGGTGTCCTAACTAAGGGCAACATAAATAAGTGATTGATTCTCTTAGCAAAATGCTGGGTCACTTTCTTTAATTGACCCAGTCAATCTGCCAACATCTTGTATTGAAAAGCTCTAGCTGATAATGTTGAGTCCTGAATATTCATGAGCTCCTGACTCTCCCCGCCTACCTGCTGCTGAATGACAGTTTTTTTTCCATATGAATCAGCAGCAGGTGGGCAGGGGAGTGGCTATAGCTCTGTATTAAATATACGCTGGACTCAATGACATCACGCTGGACTCAAATCAGCTCATTAGCATGTGGCATCTTTGTGTGTACATTATGAGGTAACCATCTGTCACACCAGTAAGTGAATACATCTAAGGCACTTTTTAGTAGTTAAAGGGAACCTGTCATGTGGATATTTGATTATAATCTAACTAATTATATCCAATCATTAACTACTAAAAAGTGCCGTAGATGTATTCACTTACTGGTGTGACAGATGGTTACCTCATAATATACACACAAAGATGCTGCATGCTAATGAGCTGATTTGAGTCCAGCGTGATGTCATTGAGTCCAGCGTATATTTAATTCAGAGTTATAGCCACTCCCCTGCCCACCTGCTGCTGATTCCTATGGAAACAAACTGTCATTCAGCAGCAGCTGGGCGGGGAGAGTCAGGAGCTCATGAATATTCATGACTCATCATTATCAGCTGGAGCTTTTCAATACAAGATGTTGGCAGATTGACTGGGTCAATTAAAGAAAGTGACCCAGCATTTTGCTTAGAGAATCAGTCACTTATTTATGTTGCCCTTAGTTAGGACACCATAAAACTGGTGACAGGTTCCCTTTAATGATTGTATATAATTAGTTAGATCATAATCAAATATCCACATGACAGGTTCCCTTTAAGGATGTTGTCCTCAGCGTCAACTTCCTTCTCCATATGCAAGTCTCTCCAGCAACCAATCTTCTTTAACCTCTTAAGGACACATGACGTACCGATACGTCATGATGTCCTGGTACTTAAGGACACATGACGTACCGGAACGTCATGTGTTGTTCCGATCACTGCCGCCCGGCCGGCAGTGATCGGAACCCGGTGCCTGCTCAAATCATTGAGCAGGCACCTAGGCTAAATGCGCGGGGGGGTCCCGTGACCCCCCCCATGTCGGCGATCGCGGCAAACCGCAGGTCAATTCAGACCTGCGGTATGCTGCGATTTCTGCAGTTTCTGGTCCCCGCGGTCCCTGACCGCGGGGATCAGAAACTTTATATGCCTAAAATAACGTTTTATTAACCCCCCCTGCACCTCCGAATGATTTTATGGTGGCGGGAGGTGCAGGGGGAGGGTTGCGGGCGGTGCGGCAGGCAGGATCGCGATCCCCCGCCCGCCTCCCCTTGTATAATCGTTGGTTTCTAGTGGGTATACCAGGGTGCCAGCACATTGCTGGCACCCTGGTATAAACGGCTGACATCTGCGATGCGATGTCAGCCGTTTAACCCTTTCCATACAGCGGTCCGTACGGACTGCTGTATGGAAAAGGTTAACAGCGCAGGGAGCTCCCTCCCTCTCCTATCGGGGTGCTGCTGTGCCTTTGCAGCCCCCCGATGGGGAGGGAGAGAGCCCCCAGACAGCCCCCCGACAGATCCCCTCCTTACCCTTCCCCACCCTTCCCCGTGTGCGCAGTTCTGACCAGTACTGAGCAGACGGGGAAGGTTCCCATGGCAACAGGACGCCTCTCAGGCGTCCTGCTGTCCATGGTGCTGAACAGATCTGTGCTAAAAGGCATAGATCTGTTCAGACAAGGGTAAAATACAGTGCAGTACAATATATATTGAACTGTACTGTATTATACAGACATCAGACCCACTGGATCTTCAAGAACCAAGTGGGTCTGGGTCAAAAAAAAAGTGAATAAAAGTGAAAAAAAAGTAAAAATCAAAAAACACATTTATCACTGATTAAAAATGAAAAAAATAAAATTCCCTACACATGTTTGGTATCGCCGCGTCCGTAACGACCTGATCTATAAAACGGTTATGTTACTTTACCCGAACGGTGAACGCCATAAAAAATAAAAAACTATGATGAAATTGAAATTTTGCCCACCTTACTTCCCAAAAAAGGTAATAAAAGTGATCAAAAAAGTCGCATGTACGCCAAAATTGTAACCATCAAACCGTCATCTCATCCCACAAAAATCATACCCTACCCAAGATAATCGCCCAAAAACTGAAAAAACTATGGCTCTTAGACTATGGAAACACTAAAACATGATTTTTTTTGTTTAAAAAAAAAGTATACATATTAGGTATCGCCGCGTCCGTATCGACCGGCTCTATAAAAATATCACATGATCTAACCCCTCAGATGACCACCGTAAAAAAATAAAAATAAAAACGGTGTAATAAGCCATTTTTTGTCATCTTACGTCACAAAAAGTGTAATAGCAAGCAATCAAAAAGTCATATGCACCCCAAAATAGATGCCAATCAAACCGTCATCTCATCCCGCAAAAAATGAGACCCTACTTAAGATAATCGCCCAAAAACTGCAAAAACTATGGCTCTTATACTATGGAGACACTAAAACATTTTTTTTGTTTTAAAAATGAAATCATTGTATAAAACTTACATAAATAAAAAAAATTGTATACATATTAGGTATCGCCCCGTCCGTGACAACCTGCTCTATAAAATTACCACATGATCTAACCTGTCAGATGAATGTTGTAAATAACAAAAAATAAAAACGTGCCAAAAAATCTATTTCTTGTTACCTTGCCGCACAAAAAGTGTAATATAGAGCAACCAAAAATCATATGTACCCTAAACTAGTACCAACAAAACTGCCAACCTATCCCGTAGTTTCTAAAATGGGGTCACTTTTTTGGAGTTTCTACTCTAGGGGTGCATCAGGGGGGCTTCAAATGGGACATGGTGTAAAAAAAAAACAGTCCAGCAAAATCTGCCTTCCAAAAACCGTATGGCATTCCTTTCCTTCTGCGCCCTGCCGTGTGCCCGTACAGCTGTTTACGACCACATATGGGGTGTTTCTGTAAACTACAGAATCAGGGCCATAAATAATGAGTTTTGTTTGGCTGTTAACCCTTGCTTTGTAACTGGAAAAAAAATATTAAAATGGAAAATCTGCCAAAAAAGGGAAATTTTGAAATTGTATCTCTATTTTCCATTAAATCTTGTGCAACACCTAAAGGGTTAACAAAGTTTGTAAAATCAGTTTTGAATACCTTGAGGGGTGTAGTTTCTTAGATGGGGTCACTCTACGCCCCGCTGTGTGCCCGTACAGCAGTTTACGGCCACATATGGGGTGTTTCTGTAAACAGCAGAGTCAGGGCAATAAAGATACAGTCTTGTTTGGCTGTTAACCCTTGCTTTGTTAGTGGAAAAAATGGGTTAAAATGGAAAATTAGGCAAAAAAAATGAAATTCTCAAATTTCATCGCCATTTGCCAATAACTCTTGTGCAACACCTAAAGGGTTAATGACGTATGTAAAATCAGTTTTGAATACCTTGAGGGGTGTAGTTTCTTAGATGGTCACTTTTAGGGAGTTTCTCCTCTAGGGGTGCATCAGGGGGGCTTCAAATGGGACATGGTGTAAATAAACCAGTCCATAAAAATCAGCCTTCCAAAAACCAAACGGCACACCTTTCACTCTACGCCCCGCTGTGTGGCCGTACAGTAGTTTATAGCCACATATTGGGTGTTTCTGTAAACGGCAGAGTCAGGGCAATAAAGATACAGTCTTGTTTGGCTGTTAACCCTTGGTTTGTTAGTGGAAAAAATGGGTTAAAATAAAAAATTAGACAAAAAAATGAAATTCTCAAATTTCCTCCCCATTTGCCAATAACTCTTGTGCAACACCTAAAGGGTTAACAACGTATGCAAAATCAGTTTTGAATACCTTGAGGGGTGTAGTTTCTTAGATGGGGTCATTTTTGGGTGTTTTCTATTATGTAAGCCTCGCAAAGTGACTTGAGACCTGATCTGGTCCCTAAAAATTGAGTTTTTGTAAATTTCTGAAAAACTTCTAAGCCTTATAACATCCCCAAAAAATAAAATATCATTCCCAAAACAATTCAAACATGAAGTAGACATATGGGGAATGTAAAGTCATCACAATTTTTGGGGGTATTACTATGTATTACATAAGTAGAGAAACTGAAACTTTGAAATTTGCTAATTTTTCCAAATTTTTGTTAAATTAGGTATTTTTTGGTGCAAAAAAAATAATTTTTTTGACTTCATTTTACTAGTGTCATGAAGTACAATATGTGACGAAAAAACAATCTCAGAACGGCCTTGATAAGTCAAAGCGTTTTAAAGTTATCAGCACTTAAAGGGACTCTGGTCAGATTTGCAAAAAATGGCCTGGTCCTAAGGTGTAAAAAGGCTGTGTCCTTAAGGGGTTAAGGGGTCATTTCTCTAAGAGGGGTATATCTTCCTTTAGTACTCCATAGAGTGCTGGCTGCAGCATCGGCTTCACTAAGGTCTACCTCCAGGTTTCCCTAATCTTTTGCTCAAGTACCTGAAGGGGGGGGGGGGGGGCCCCTTGGGCAGTTTGTAGTTGCACCTCAGCACAGAAGGCTGTATTTATCAGTCAGTGCACTCCAGTGAGTGCCTCAATAATCCAGAAAATAGATTTGCAACCAAGAAGGTGTACAGCTAGGGTATAGACAAGCATAAACAGATTGAATAATCTCCCCCTACTGGGTGTGGTAGACGAGTCAGGCAATACACATGATAATGGAAAAGACGACACTCACATACAACCAGTATATGTGCATTATACATGGTAAAATTATAACACTACATTATAGATTAACTGAACATATTGTGCCATCACACGGTATTTTAATATTGATGGCTTATCCTCAGGATAGACAATCAGTATTTGATCTGCAGACATCCAACACCTCGAACTCCACCAACCATCTGTTCGTCAGTTGCTTCGGCAACGGAACTGCACCGCTGAGCTCCTTCTTCTGTTCCTAACATCATGAATCCGCCACTAGGAGGAATTCCTATGCAGTGAGCTCCCCTAGTGGTGGCTGCAGGCAGCCAGCTTTGGAATATATTATGTGAAGGGAAGCAAGAGATTTATCAATGTATTTATGCCAGTTATCTGGTGTAAATACTTGCAGAAATATGTTTAGTATGATTGCCGTAATTTTTAAGCACCTGTTCCACTTTTTCTGACATAGAATTTTTTTAAATAAAAAATCTGGGGTGTTGCCTTTTGCGTTGCATGGGAGTGTTTGATGCATGCATACTGGTAAACCTGGTGGTGCAGAGGCCCATACTAAGTTTTTCTATAGGACCCTATAAGATCTGTTTGCATACAGATATAAAAAAAAATGCTACAGAATTGTTATTGCATGAGAAATGCAAATAGATACCAAAACAGATTTCAGGAGAGAAGACAAGTCCTCTTTTAAGAGGTTCTCCAGTTTCATGATTCATTTTTTTAATGTGCCCAAAGTACTAAACACTGGATATATTTGCCCTAAATACTAGTTTTTTTGTGTCTGCACTTTCTTTCCCCTTTTCTCAGCGTCACTGCCTCCTGGCAGGATGTTTAAATGGATAACCTTGTGTTTTCATTGGCTTCCTGCTGGGTTTCCTAACCAAACCCAGCTTGATTTGCTATGTAATGGTTTCACAGGCTGGGTTCACCTAGCTAAAATGGAGAGTGGGAAGTGTAGGGACATGACTACTGCAGAGGAAACAGCGTGGAAGGCAGAGCAATCCCTGAGAAACATTACAGAGCAAAGCATGCCAAATCTGTTTAAAAAACGTAGCAGGAAGTTGATAAAAACAGGAAGTCCTGCATTTAAGCATCCTGCCAGGATGCAGTGATTCTGAGAAAACGGGAAGGGAAGTGCTGACATAAAATCCATGGGGCAAAAATGTGCAGTGTTTGGGACACTCTGGATAGATAAAAAAATTATTATGAAAACAGAGAAACCCTTTAATGATAATCAGGTGATTTTGCTCATCCTTTTGCTGTGTGTATATATAGCAAAGTTGACAAGTTTATAGGAAATGCTGTATCCAGAAAACTTCCTTTTAACGCCTTTAATCACCACCAGCATGATCAACAAACACTTTTAGGTGTTCCAGTAACAGCAGCTAGTATCATAGTGACACAAAAGGTGTAGTAGCATAGAGGAGCATTCTAAGTTTGTAAAAAGGGTATCCCTTAATGGGACTGAAAAAAATGCAATTAAAATTGTATCTTAAAATGTATCATTTAGTATAAAATATACTTTATTGGGCATACTGTTCTATTTTGTCTGTCAACAGGACAGGTCAAATGTCAGACACTCGACTGACTACATTTTGGTCATTAAGGTCCGTTGGGCACCATTCTTGTCCATCATGTGACAGAACCAGTGATTCTGTGATTTCCGTTGTTCTGCTCCTATAACGGAGATGATTAGTACCTATGTGAATAAGCTCTAAGTGGTACAGTTGTACCGATATTTATATAGTCTAGGCCAGTGGTGGCGAACCTATTGCACAGGTCCTAGAGACGGCACTCAGAGCCCTCTCTGTGGGCACCCGCACCCTGGAAAAAGTATATGGTGTACTAATTAATAAGCCTTAGACTTTTCCTGTCACTCATCAGTGCAGGCAGTGCATTGAATGTAGGCGGGCTATTATAGCTAAATGATAAAGTACATGGAAGATATGCTATATTGGACTGTAGTATTCAGGTTAAATTGCCATGTTGACACTTTGTGATAAATAAGGTTCACTATCACTGGTCTAGGCAATGCAGCACAGATCTCTCAGATTGTGTCGGGATATCAGTATTTGCTTTAATTTTTTGTTTTTATTTAAAGGGGTTACTATGAATATGGCTTTTCAAATTAATTATTATTGCAATATACATACACTAAAAATAGTTTCATCTCTGGTAGTGCCCCTTGCTGTTTCTCCCGTGGCTGAAATTCTAGTCCACCTTTTACCTAAAGTGGTGGACTAACATGTTTAGTAGCTTGCTTACTCCCTTCCTCCCCTCAGTGCCGGCATAGTGATCTCATAGAGAAGTAACCATTCATAGAAATGTGTAGCTATATCTCTATCTAGACAGTAATTGGGTGAGGGAGGGGTATTAATTAGTGGAATCACTGGGGCTGTGTGAGGGACTTTTTATCTATGCAATGGGGGAAGACAGGAGAAAAGGTTAAGAGCTCACTGCAATGCACTCTTGGGAGATGCAGGTGATTGATTTTCATCTGAATAAGGGCTCGTTCACATGAACGTGTGATGCCCGTTGCCGTATTGCGGACCGCATTTGTGGATCTGCAATACACGGGCACCGCTCCGTGGCCATTCCGCATCACGGATGCAGACCCATTCAATGGGTCCTGAAATCCGGAACGGGACACTACGGAGTGCTTTCTGGGGTTCCGTACCGTGCTTCCGCACCGCACTTGCTCTATCTTTTTGCGGAACGGAAGGATCGTGGACCCATTCAAGTAAATGGGTCTGCGATCCCCATGCGCCTGCCCCATGGACGGTACCCATGCATTGTGAACGAGCCCTAAGGATAACAAGAACTACAGAGAGGGGAGTAGGGGTAAAAATTGCACTGGCGAGCAGCATATTTACATTAATATCACTAAAATAATAGTATACATTACTCCAGATATACAGTACAGACCAAAAGTTTGGACACACCTTCTCATTCAAAGAGTTTTCTTTATTTTCATGACTATGAAAATTGGAGATTCACACTGAAGGCATCAAAACTATGAATTAACACATGTGGAATTATATACATAAAAAACAAGTGTGAAACAACTGAAAATATGTCATATTCTAGGTTCTTCAAAGTAGCCACCTTTTGCTTTGATTACTGCTTTGCACACTCTTGGCATTCTCTTGATGAGCTTCAAGAGGTAGTCCCCTGAAATGGTTTTCACTTCACGGGTGTGTCCTGTCAGTTTTAATAAGTGGGATTTCTTGCCTTAGAAATGGTGTTGGGACCATCAGTTGCGTTGAGGAGAAGTCAGGTGGATACACAGCTGATAGTCCTACTGAATAGACTGTTAGAATTTGTATTATGGCAAGAAAAAAGCAGCTAAGTAAAGAAAAACGAGTGGCCATCATTACTTTAAGAAAGGAAGGTCAGTCAGTCAGCCGAAAAATTGGGAAAACTTTGAAAGTAAGGGCTATTTGACCATGAAGGAGAGTGATGGGGTGCTGCGCCAGATGACCTGGCCTCCACAGTCACCGGACCTGAACCCAATCGAGATGGTTTGGGGTGAGCTGGACCGCAGAGTGAAGGCAAAATGGCCAACAAGTGCTAAGCATCTCTGGGAACTCCTTCAAGACTGTTGGAAGACCATTTCAGGGGACTACCTCTTGAAGCTCATCAAGAGAATGCCAAGAGTGTGCAAAGCAGTAATCAAAGCAAAAGGTGGCTACTTTGAAGAACCTAGAACAGGGGTCAGCAACCTTCGGCGCTCCAGCTGTTGTGAAACTACAACTCCCAGCATGCTCTTTCCACTTGTGTGGGAGTTTAGAGAGCAGCCAAGCAAGTGTGCATGATGGGAGATGTAGTTTCACAACACCTGGAGTGCCGGAGGTTGCTGACCCCTGACCTAGAATATGACATATTTTCAGTTGTTTCACACTTGTTTGTTATGTATATAATTCCACATGTGTTAATTCATAGTTTTGATGCCTTCATAGTCATGAAAATAAAGAAAACTCTTTGAATGAGAAGGTGTGTCCAAACTTTTGGTCTGTGAGCTCTGAGAAAGCTAGTCCAGGCACTAGTCATACGCGTCAGGTTTTCTGTGCACTCCTCTTGGATGGGTTTTGTATGCTCTGTGTGTTATCATTATGTTTGTGCCACTACTATAGGATTGAGGGAGTCTTTTCAGGGATTATATTGCTTACTCGTTTATGCATTGGCTCCCTGTGTGGTATTACATTATGCATATATATATTCTTATTGTACCATCCTTGGGGTTTGCCCCATGTACATGTTTTTAATCTTTATATATTCTAATAAATTGTATTTTTGAGGTGCGGCCACTGTTTGGTATTTCTTCGTCTTGTTTTTTCTATGTTTGCAACATATACCAGGCCAGCACTCTTGCATTATCATTGGTGTGCCCCCCGTGCCTTAGTATTGCAAACTTTTGGTCTGTACTGTATAGATATTTTATTCATTGAATAACCCCTTTTATTTTGAACTGCTTCTCCAAAAAAGTAAATAAATAAAAATCCTTTTATTCCCAGCAGATGACTACAGCAAAGATTTGAAGGGAGATCTCTTCAGTATTCCAGAGTGTCAAGTAGAATTAAAGAATATCACACAATATTCTCCAGGAGAAAGTACTGTTACAGAAATGTTTTACCCTGAATACAACAGCCTTGATCTGTCATGTTATCTTTCCAACCAAGAGCAACCTTCTGCTCATAGATCAGATACTATTACAGAACAAACCTATAATAGGGAATGTGACTTATTTCCTAGACCAGAGTTAGGGAAAAGTTTTACCCAGAAAGCGTACATTCTTAATCCGAGAACACACAAGGATATAAAAAAAGTTTCATCTTCTGGCTGTAACAAATGCCTTATCCCGAATGATGGTCGTCTAAAGATTCATGGAGGATTTTCATGCTCACTGTGTGGGAAAAGTTTTTGCAGAAACGCAAATCTTATTCAGCATCAGAAAATACACAAAACAGAGAGGCCATTTTCCTGTCCAGAATGTGGAAAATGTTTCGGACGGAAATCAGATCTTATGCAGCATCAGAGAATTCACACAGGTGAAAAGCCATTTTCGTGTCCAGAGTGTGGGAAATGTTTTACCCAGAAATCAGCTCTTATTCAACATCAGAGATTTCACACAGGTTTGAGGCCATTTTCATGTTCAGAATGTGGAAAATGTTTTATCACCAAATCAGATCTTGTCAAACATTGGAAAATCCACACAGGAGAGAGACCGTTTTCATGTTCGGAGTGTGGGAAACGTTTTATTTGTAAATCAGCTCTTGTGGAACATCAGAGAATCCACACGGGAGAGCGGCCATTTTCATGTTTAGAATGCGGCAAACGTTTTACCCAGAAGTCAAGTCTTGTTGAACATCAGAGAATCCACACTGGGGAGAAGCCATTATTCTGTTTAGAATGCGGAAAATGCTTTGCCAAAAGATCAAGTCTCTTTATACATCAGAGATTTCACACAGGCGTGAAACCATTTTCATGTTCAGAATGTGGGAAATGTTTTACCCAGAAAGCCGGTTTGGTTGAACATAACAAAGTTCACACCAGAGAAAAGCCATATTCGTGATTGGAATGTGGGAGAAGTTTTATGCAGAAGAGAAGTAAAAGCTATATCCTAAGTATTCCATCCACGAGACAGATCTTGACATTTAGGACCTTACATGTTGTTTTAACCTACAGTAACAAGTTTTCTACCCCCTTGTGTCATGCTTACATACATTGAAGTCACTTGTTTTATTCATTTGACACTAAATATAAAAAGTTAAATTTAAAAATAAATTAGGAAATACATAAAAGAAAAACTTAGATATAAATGCCAGAAATAATGTAGACCCACTTATAACAGAAAATCCTAGGCTGCCGTCATTTTCTTTATTTCCAGTTTTTGGCATCATTGCGTTATGTTTTCTATTATGGACTGAAATCCTATCCTTCATTGGTGGATCCAAAATTGGGAATGGCAATTTTTTACAGGAACTATCTGCTCATGAATTTCCATAATTTCTCACAGCTTTATATAAGAAATTGCACTGTAGCAATATATACCAGATACAGTATAACAAGTTATAATATTAAATGGTTCCAGGGTGACCATCACATGTTGAAACCATTGTAACTTTGGTCCATAACTCTATGAAAAACTCCTTACATATAATGTTAAAGAACAGATGCTGGAGGCTGTAAATCACTTTCTATGGTGACGACAGGAGCTTCAGCAGGGCCCTATATAGCACACGGTATACCATAAAAATAAAATGGAGCTGTCCTCTCCTAACAACCAAAGAAGCAGTTCATCCTGGCACAGACAGAGAGTAGTACAGGACATGTAGTTGTACTGTAAAGAGAACCTACTAGACAACTAGTACTGGTGGTTTACCAGAGAATGGCCATGTTGATTGGTTGGATATGAGTCTGTGACATTGTATGTTGAATTTTGTTTAAACTTAAGATGGTCCAGGAAAGACTATTGTAAGATAAAATATTGTATTGCGAGGGGCCACTATAACCATATGCCAAGGTACATCAGGAGCTTGGTAAAATCAGGAGACGTGACTGGTTTCTAAGGAAAAAAAATATATAATAAATGTAAATTTGAAATGGTTAACCGAGAAAGAGACAAGAAGAAAGCATCCAAAAGGGAAAATTCTAAAAGATTGTCCAAGACCAACCCCCCCCCCCCCTCCCCCACAAAAAAAAGTTAGTGAGTGCTAGGAACCTGAAAAAAAAAGTAAGAAAAACATACCTATTGAATGCTGCTCTGTTCTAGCACTGATGCTTCCATCCTGTTCCCGGGGACCAAAAGTGCTCACACTATGGCTGTGGTCACGTGGACCAGTGCAGCCATTTACTGCCCTCAGTAGTGACATGTATCTGAGCAACTTTTGACCACAGAGGCATTAATATATATTACCATTATAGGGGGGCTTTATGTATACTACTACTATATGAAGGGGGATCATTTTTCTAACTATAGGAGTCAAAACTACAGGGGGAATAGCTGTAGGGCATTACAAATATGTAGAGTTACTACAAGGTCATTAGAACTAGTAGGGACACTATAGGAGTGCCTTATTTCTATTCGGGGCTCTAAGTGCCCTATCATTATTGGACACAAAATGAAGGGAACACTTCACTGCTTGGCTGCTTGAGCTACACTACTCAGCTCCTCAGAGCAGGGCCAGCCTGGTGTTTTTTGTATGCCTGACATACGTATATATGTCCACCTGTGATGTCACTTTCTGTGGAGAGCCGTTTCAAATCTCCAGGAGACAAGCGTGGTGCCAATCTGCATATTTTATCTGCAGAACTCTTTATAGAAGTCTCTGAAAGTAGCCTCTGCAGCTGGTACATCAAATGAGATGGAACATACACAACCAAAAATGGCGACTTGTTGTTGGACTAACTTGAGTGGTTGTATGAAAACTCAGCCCAAGGAAGCAAGGATACCCAGTAGAAAAGACTAAAAGAAACAAAATGCCGAAAATAATTCTGAAGGGCCTGATTAATTTGTTTCACCTGTTTGTTTGACTGGGGATGGATATTGATGGAAAGGTCCAACTAGACATTCAACAACTTACAAAGAGCTTGTCATGCTTACCCCCTCTGGGTCCTGGCAGCTCAGACCTGCCTCCCGTTCACTCCTTCCCAACAGGCCCAGCTTTTATGGTAGCTCTGTCTCTCCACACATCCTGCAACCTGCTTGCTTGGCTATGCCTCTCTCAGTCTGGTCTTAGGGTATCAGAGTGAAACTGACATACATAGCCATTGGTAAAGCATGTTGACAGCGTTAACAAACAGCATGTTTAACACCTTGCTGACATTGGACGAGAATGCTCGTCCTAACTGGCCACTACTTAAGGCAGCCGGTTAACCGTAGGACGAGGCGTTAAGTGCACTGCCGGGCCCCTGCTGACTGCGGCATACATGGGTTTTGCGGCAGCTTGTACATCCCCACTGGGTCCCCGTGCTGCAAAAACGGGGACCCAATGTGCAGTACGCAGCCCTGCAGGGTATTGCGATGGTGAGGTCACGGTTAATAGGCAAACGAGGGTTGCTCTTGGTTACTCACAGTTTATGAAGGACCCTGGGCAAGCATACAGCAGTGATGGAGAGGCTGGCACATGAATCCTCTGGGGCACTCTCTGTGTATAGGGACCAGGCCGATGGTAGGTGAGGTGCCCTGGATGTTGCAGGTTTAAGGTGCCGGTGGCAAGATCCATTTAAATTCGTGACACCAGTGCCCGTAACGATTTATTGTAGGAATAATTGAGGAACACATGTTGCAGTGAACCAAAACTTCCTTTTACTGAAACAGTTAACTATATACAGTCTTTTGTTCAGTTCCACATGTACAAGAAGGTAACAGGCAGGTTTTACATCCAATGGCAGGCACAATGTTCTTGCAAGATACTCAGAGGGTTAAACACTTACAGATCAGGCTGCACTTTTCCTCAGAATCCTGTCTGTCTTTATCCCAAGTCCCGTATGCCCTATTGCTGTATTGCTGGCTTTATCCTTGGTTAGGGAAACTTCCTCAGGTATATATCTCTTTGCTTTGCATATATATATACCCCCCGTGGGCGGACCAGAAGAGGGGGTCGTCGACATCGCAGAACCGGTCAAGCCCATCAACAACAAAACCAGAGCACAGACCAGCAAGTCACTGACCAACAAAAGGAAGTGACGGTGATCAACTTGTCATCTAGGACGCTCACTTCGGCTCAAGTGAGTGTCCTAAACAAAGGACTTTCGTTTTGTCCTATGTCTGTTCCCAACTGGTTTGATTTGGATGCTGACCTTTATGCTTTCTTTTGCAGAATTAAATTAAAAGTGTGGTTCAACTCCAGGACACAGATCGCGGCGCCTCAGGCTAGCGAGTTCTCCCTGAGACGCCTCGATCTGTCTCTGAAGAGTAACTTTACCCCATGCACTAATGAGGCCTCTATTGATGCATTTATCATGGCTGTCAAATCTGATGTTTCTGCCTACAGATTGAGATGTAGTAATGTTGCTTTTAAACACCCAAACCTATCTAGGTTTGAAATTGAAGCATTAGATCAACTAAGAAAAGATTCGTCACTAACAATCAAGCCTGCGGACAAGGGTGGCGCGGTGGTCATCATGGACACCGGTAAATATGTGGCCGAGATCCAGCGTCAGTTTGATGATCCCAAATTTGAGATCGCTAGACTTATCCGGAAATGTTTGACAGACGCCATGTTGGCGGGTACTATTGATGAGGACTTGTGCACCTTTCTCACTGTAGATCATCCGGTGACTCCGGTTCTATATGTACTACTGAAGGTGCACAAGTCCCTCATTGATCCTCCCGGACGACCTATCGTCTCCGGCTCGGACTCCATCTTTAGTTGTATTGCCATTTTTCTGGATAAGGTTCTACATGAATTTGCAATAGGGGCTGAGTCGTATGTACAAGATACGACTGACTTCCTATGCAAATTAAATGAGATTGATTTTACCGGTGTCCATGAGGTCCATCTGGCATCCTTTGACGTCACTTCGCTCTATACCTCTATCAACCATGATTTAGGTGTTGACGCTAGGGTTGTCCCGATACCGATACTAGTATCGGTATCGGGACCGATTCCGAGTTTTCTCGGCGGTACTCAGCCGCCGATACCCCGCCCCGATACATAAATAGAATACTATGGGCGTAACTATGGGCGGGGCCCGGTGCAGTCACTGTACTCTTACACCGGGCCCCGCCGCTCACCAAAGTATTTATAAACGTGAATCCTTATCCTGTTATTAAGTTGAACTAACGCTGCCCTCTCCCATGTTCCCCTGTATCCCCCTGTATCCCCACAGCACTTACTTAAGCTTCCATAGCAGGCAGAGCAGACGGCAGCAGTAACGTCACTCACTGACGTAGAGCGCCTGCTCCGCCCACTTTATGAGTGAAGCAGGCGGAGCAGACGCGCGACGTCAGTGAGTGACGTTACTGGTGCAGTCCGCTCTGCCTGCTATGGAAGCTTAAGTAAGTGCTGTGGGGATACAGGGGAACATGGGAGAGGGCAGCGTTAGTTCAACTTAATAACAGGATAAGGATTCACGTTTATAAATACTTCGGTGAGCGGCGGGGCCCGGTGTATTGGGGGACACTGTTATGAGGGGGATCTGTGGATGACATATAGCAGTGTCATCCACAGATCCTCCCCATAACAGTTCCATCCACAGATCCCCTATAACAGCACCATCCACAGATCCCCCACCAAATAACAATGCCATCCTCAGATCCCCCCACCCCATAACAATGCCATCCACAGATATCCCACCCCATAGCAGTACCATCCACAGATCCCCATAACAGTGCCATCCACAGATCCCCCATAACAGTGCCATCCACAGATCCCCCATAACAGTGCCATCCACAGATCCCCCATAACAGTGCCATCCACAGATCCCCATAACAGTGCCATCCACAGATCCCCCATAACAGCGCCATCCACAGATCCCCATAACAGCGCCATCCACAGATCCCCCATAACAGTGCCATCCACAGATCCCCCATAACAGTGCCATCCACAGATCCCCATAACAGTGCCATCCACAGATCCCCATAACAGTGCCATCCACAGATCCCCCATAACAGCACCATCCACAGATCCCCATAACAGCGCCATCCACAGATCCCCCATAACAGTGCCATCCACAGATCCCCCATAACAGTGCCATCCACAGATCCCCCATAACAGTGCCATCCACAGATCCCCCATAACAGTGCCATCCACAGATCCCCCATAACAGTGCCATCCACAGATCCCCCATAACAGTGCCATCCACAGATCCCCATAACAGTGCCATCCACAGATCCCCCATAACAGTGCCATCCACAGATCCCCCATAACAGTGCCATCCACAGATCCCCCATAACAGTGCCATCCACAGATCCCCCATAACAGTGCCATCCACAGATCCCCCATAACAGTGCCATCCACAGATCCCCCATAACAGTGCCATCCACAGGTCCCCCATAACAGTGCCATCCACAGATCCCCCACATGACAGTGCGTCATCCACAGATCCCCCAAAACGGTCACATGACATTTAAAAAAAGTATCGGTATTCGGTATCGGTGACTACTTGAAAAAAAGTATCGGTACTTGTACTCGGTCCTAAAAAAGTGGTATCGGGACAACCCTAGTTGACGCCATTTCTCGCATGCTTGACTCTTCACCCTATACACTCGCTGCTAGGCTATTCATCATTGATTTATTACAGATTGTCTTACGACATAACTATTTCCTGTTTCAGGACACGTTTTTCCAACAAAAAAGAGGCGTGGCGATGGGGTCTAACGTAGCACCCACCTACGCTAATATCTTCATGAGGTGCTTTGAGGAAGATGTCGTCCATGTGTCACACCACCGCAGCCATTTGCTGCGGTGGTGGAGATACATTGACGACATCTTCCTCATATGGACTGGTAGTGTTGCTCAGTTGTTTGAGTTCCACCAATTTTTAAACAGTGTAAACAGGGATCTGCAATTTACCTTAGTCCATTCGGAAACTGAATTGCAGTTTCTTGACACCACTGTTACATTTAATGAGGGTAAACTACATACCCAGCTTTACACCAAGCCAACCGACAAAAATACCCTTCTCTGTTACAATAGTGGCCATCCACGTAATACACTCAAATACTTACCCTTTTCACAATTTCTTAGGGTCAAACGTATTGTCTCTGAACCAGACAAGCTAGATTCTTCTTTAGACAATATGGCTAGTAAATTTCAAAAAAGGGGGTACCCTACCCAATTATTGGATTCTCATATCAAAAAGGTCCGTGATCTGGATAGAAACAGTCTCCTTAAAAGGAAGTCATCTGAGGGGTCCTTGACTCTGATCCCCTTTATTTCTAAATTCACGGAACAGAGTGAAGAGATTAACCGTATCATTAAGCGACATTGGGGTATCCTGGGAGGTTGATATAGCGAGATCCAGGAATTTAGAACTCCCCCCCTATTTTCATATTGTAGGTCTAGAAGTCTACGAGATCAGCTTGTCAGAGCAGATATTGGCCCTAGATCCAGGTCTATACAAACCGCTCTGACCTCGCATGGTAAGGGCAGTTTTCCTTACCTATGCTGCACTGACTGCAAATACATGGGCAAAGGCAGTGCTTTTATCCATCCTATCACTGGAGTTTCACACCCTATTCGCTTTCACCTGACATGTAGTTCCAATTACGTGATCTATGTTTTGATTTGTCCATGTAAGCTATTATATGTGGGTGAAACGTCAACCGATCTTAAGACGCGGCTCAATAATCATCGATTATCTATACGTAAAAAAAGAAAAGACCTCCCTGTTGCCAAACATTTTACGGAATTTAAACATTCCGAAAAAGATCCTAAATGTTGGGCTATTGATCATGTACCCATGCCTAGACGTGGGGGAAATAGGGTGCTGATCTTTAGAAAGAGAGAGCTTTTTTGGATCTACACTCTTAATAGTTTGAGACCCAATGGGCTCAATGTGGATTACAATCCGGGGATTTATGTTTAGATGAGCGGTTTGCCCCCGATGGTTTTATATGTGATATGCGCCTCTTTTCTTGTGTTACATATTGTATTTTGAACACTATTAAGCCATTTTTTCCTGATTCTCTCTTTTTTTATATTCACAGACAAGAATGACGCTGCTGAATGAGAAGTGGGACGTACCCGGTGCATATACATTGTGTCTACATGTCTCTACTTATCCATATGAGTGGTTTTTTGTGCTATATATGGTTTTGGTTCGGTTAGCCTATTGTGGTGTTTATGTGGCATTTTGTGTCAGTCTACACTGCAGGGTATAGATTCATGATGGATTCATGGGGGATCCATGAGCAGTGTGTGTGAGGATCGCAACATATTCTGGTGCGGTCTCCATTACACCTATTGCTCATTGACGATGGGTTCTGTATCCAACTTGAGCTACAGTATCTCGTTTTGCCCCCATGAACTCATGTCATATAGCACGGCTTATTTTTCCCGTGTTGCGCTGCCCTGTCTATTCTCACATGGACATGCGCATCCACAGTGTTATTACCTCTAGCAAAATGGCCGACCAAGACTCCCAACAGTAGTGCGCATGTCAGTGCGCATGTCTCCGTTTCTACTGGTGACGTCATGCCGTGATTGGACACTTTCTGGCGTCTGCGCATTGTATGTGCCCGAACGCCGGATCCAGCGGTATGTGACATGTTGGACACGATGAACAGCGCTGGGTAGGTCACCGCTTTCCCTCGTTTTTTTTGCAGCATTATCATTTCTTGTCCCTCCCACCTCTTTGTGCACACCTGTCCCTAATCACTAATTACCTCTTTGTAGGTTATAATATATACACTATGTACTATATTGTTGATATATCACTGCAGCGATCTCATCGCCTATGGTTATGACACATATGTATTGATATTTTGATATTGCATATGCACTTTTGCACTTTAATTTTGTAAATTTATTGTTGATTGATTTTATGATGATGTAATGGGGGTTGGACTATATATTCCCCAACATGCACTGTGTTCATTGCTTGAAAAAGGCTCTTGTTTGAGCTGAAACGTTGCCATCTGCATGGATTAAAGACCACTTTTTTACTTGGAGTGCTGTCCTTGTTTCATATATATATATATATATATATATATATATATATATCCTTCTGCCCTTCAGCTCTCTGTCTGGATGGAACAATAGCTCTACTCTGTACTCTTCTAGGAACTTAAGGTTTCTCAGGAGGTAGCCTCTTCTGGTGGCAAAGTTCTGAGCTTCAGTTGCTCAGGAACCTCAGGCAGGCTAGACTGCACTTACTAGCCTCCTGGACTATACTGCCCTGCCCTTTCCTGTCTGGACCTAACTATATACTGAGGGTTCCCTAGCTCCCTCTACTGTCTAGGAGGAGGAACTACCCCTAACAGGCCTGATACAGGAAATACACAGGGAAAATCACATGAAACCTCATATAAAGTACAATGGCCATATTCCACAGGAGGTGGAGAATAAAGTGGCCATATTGACCCTTGTGTAGTGGGACACTACAAATGGTTGCTATGGCAGCCCTGATGCCTTACACAGGCATCCGGACTGCCAGCGTCTTACAGTGTAAGGGTACTTTCACACTAGCGTTTTTCTTTTCCGGCATAGAGTTCCATCCTAGGGGCTCTATACCGGAAAAGAACTGATCAGTTTTATCCCCATGCATTCTGAATGGAGAGCAATCCGTTCGGGATGTCTTCAGTTCAGTCTTTTTGACTGTTCAGCACAGAGATAATACTGCAGCATGCTGCGGTTTTATCTCCGGCCCAAAATCTCCGGCATTTTTTTTTTATAGGAATGTATTAGTGCCGGATCCGGCATTCAAAATACCGCAATACCGGATCCGTCTTTCTAGTCTGCGCGTCTGCGGAAATTTTTGTACAGATGTATTGTGCTGTATTGAAACAGGGATCAAACCCTGAAATTTTAAAGACCCATAGTGGGACATAAGTAAAAAGTGAAAAAAAGTGTTTTTTTTAATAATAAAAAAAATTAAAGGTTTCAAGTAAAAAAACAACAACCCTAAAAGCGCCATTTCCCATAATCAAGTCATGTACAATAAAAAAAATAAAATAAAAAATAGACATATTGGGTATTGCCACATCCATAGCTGGCTCTACAAAAATGTCACATGATCGCCAAAAAAAAAAAAATAACTGTGCCAAAATAGCCATTTTTTGTCACATTGCCTTACAAAAAGTGTAATAGTGAGTGATCAAAAATTACTATGAACCCCAAAATGGTACCAATGTAAACGTCAACTCATCCCGCAAAAAACGAGCCCTCACACAAGATGATCGAACAAAAAATGTAAAAAAAATATGGCTTTAAGAAAATGGTAACACAAAAACAGGATTATTTTTCAAAAATACTTTTGTGTACTATTGCAAAAAAAAATAAAAAATTGGGTATTGCTGCATCCGTAACAATAAACTATCAAAATGTCACATGATCTACCCCATCAGGTGAACACCGTAAAAAAAAAAAAAATTTCAAAATAGACATTTTTCATCACCTAGCCTTACAAAAAGCGTAATTACAAGTGATCGAAAAGGACTATGTACCCCAAAAGGGTACCAATGGAAACGTCAACTCATCCCGGAAAAAATGAGCCCCCACACAAGATGATCGGCATAAAAATTAATGTCTCTTTGAAAATAGCAACACAAAAACATGATTGAAAAAAAAAAAAAAAACACTTTTATTGTGTAATATTGCATAAAAATTGACATATTAGGTATTGCGGCGTCCGTTACAACTGGCTCTATCAAAATAGCACACCATCTACCCCCTCAGTTGAAAAAATGGTGTCAAAATATACATTCATAACTCTTACAGGAATCTGTTTTCCATGAGCCCATGACAGCACCTGTGAGAGATTTTCCCCCTTCCGGACAGGAAACAGGAACTTCCCAGATCTTTAAATAGGGTCCTCCATACTCCATTCCTCAGTTTGTGACAAGATTTATAGGAGCGGCCATTTTCTGAATACAGTGAATCTTAACATACCATACATAAAAAAAGCATCTTAAATATATGACTGTCAGCATATTTCCTCTTTAAGAATACTTTTAACACTATGTATATATGTGTACGGTATATATACCGTATATCATTTTTTTATAGGGTGGGAATAATGTAGGTGCTGTCATGGGCTCATGGAAAATGTATTTCCATTACGCCCCATGGCAGCACCTGTGAGAGGTTAGACTAGATAAATCTAGGGTGGGATTATTGCCTGCAAGACGTTTCTTCCAAAGCCCAAGTCCTGAGCAGAAGATAGGTCCAATCTATAATGTTTATAAAACGTGTTTGGAGAGCTCCAGGTAGCCGTTCTACAAATTTGGTCAATGGTGGCACAGCTTTTTTCTGCCCAGGAAGCAGCTATAGCTCTTGTGGAGTGGGCCGAGAACCCTGTAGGAACCTGAAAATTTGCTGAAGAGTAGGCTAGACTTATAGTTCTTATTATCCACCGGGCAATAGTACCGCTAGTAACTTTTTAGACCTTTGTTTGGACCCTGGAATTGAACAAATAACTGAGGGGCTTTCCTCCACTCTTTTGTTAAGTCTAAGTATTTACACACACTTCTCCTTACATCTAGTGTATGGAACCTTTCCTCCCCTTCATTTTTGGGATGCTGGCAGAAGGAGGGAAAAATGATTTCTTGAGACCTGTGGAAATCAGAAACCACCTTAGAAAGAAAGGCAGGGTCCGGTCTCAAAACAATTCCATCTTCCAAGATCAAGGTATAAGGAGGGGAAGCGGATAAGGCCGCAATCTCCCCTACCCGTCTGGCTGACGTAATAGCTACAAGAAAGGCAGTCTTGTAAGACAACATTTTCAAAGAGATTGAGTCTAAAGGTTCAAAAGGACTTTGTGTGAGCATGGAAAGGACTATATTTAAATCCCAGGGAGATGATCTGGGTTTAGAGGAGGAATCTAATCTAATTGACGCCTTTTTGAACCGTTTGATCCACGGATGAGTTGCCAAACTACAGTCGAACAATACACTAAGGGCAGAGACCTGAACCTTTAATGTACTCGGTCTTAATTTCTTATTGAGGCCTTTCTGTAAGAAATATAAAATCTGTGGGATCTCTGGTGGGGCTGACAGATCCAAATCCGAGCCCGCAAACCGAATAAAGGTCTTCCAAACTCTCAAATAAATGTCAGTAGTAACCTTTTTCCTACTGGCTAGTAGAGTCTCTACTACCTGATCTGACAAACCCCTGGATTTAAAGAATTTCCTTTCAATATCCATGCTGCTAAATGTAGTTTCCCTATCTCGGGATGACAAAGGGGCCCATGAAACAACAAATCCTCTCTCTGGAAGTATTCAGGGGTCTTAAAAAGACAGCTTCCTTAACCAAGTAAACCATACTCTTTTCGGCCAGTAGGGGGCTATTAAGAGTACCATTGCCTCTTCTCTCCTTATTTTCTGAATTACTCTGGGCAAAAGCGTTAGAGATGGAAATCCGTAAACCAGATCCTTGCCCATTCGCCCTGACTGATCTTGTGCCTGCTTAGGAACTCTGCCCTTTTAGATGAACTGCTAAAAGAGAACAGACTTCCCCTTCTAGAAACTGGAAGAGCTTGGATGACAAATTTAGTAATTGAGGAGACCTCGTTCCCCCCCCCTCCCTGTTGATGTAGGCTACCGCTGTCGCACTGTCTGACAGAATCCTGACATGCCTGTGTTTTAGGGAGGGAAACCATTCCTTCACAGCACAGTATATCGCCCTTAGCTTTCTGTAATTTTGGGACTGCTGGCTTTGAAACACTGACCACTGCCCTTGGGAAAACCCCAAAACTGAGTGAGCCCCCCACCCCTGAGGGCTGGTGTCGGTTGTTTTTATTAGAGGATGGTCTTTTATCCATTCCACCCCTTGACTCAGGTTTTCTGACCTTGTCCAGCACAACAGGGAGTTTCTTACTGACAAGGGTAGCGGAATTTTGAGATCTAGCGATACCATATCCTTGTCCCAGAGTGAAAGGATGTGCATCTGAAGAATTCTGGATCTGAACTGTGCCCATTTTACCGCCGGTATGCAAGGATGTCATCAATCCTAGAATTGATATGGCCTCCCTCAGAGTGGTCATCCTGGACTTGCTGAATTCCCCTATCCTTTGCTGTATCGACAGGAGCTTCCCCACCGGGAGGTAGGACATTTGGGATAAGGAATCTAGCTAAATTCCCAGGAAGGTGCATTGGTAATTCAGCGTCAGACACGATTTCTCCCAGTTTACAATACAGCCCAAGTTCATTAATATCTTTAACACCTCCTGAACTTGAGCTGAAAGGGAACCTGGAGACTGCATCACCACTAGCAGGTCGTCTAGATATGGTATAATTATAATGTCCGACTTCCTTATTTGTGCCATCACTTCCGCCATCAGTTTCATAAAAATTCTGGCAGCCTGCGATATTCCAAAGGGGAGGGCTCTGAACTGTAGGTGGAGAACTGACTCTTTCACCTGTACTGCCACCCTGAGATATTTTTGCAACGAGGGGTGTATGGGTACATGGTAATAGGCGTCCTTGATATCTATCGAAGCCATGACACAGTTGGGAAACAAATGAAGAATTGTTGACTATCGATTCCATGCAAAATTTTTGGTATGTTAGATATAGATTCAGGTCCTTTAGGTTTATTATGGTCCGATAGGACCCATTTGGTTTGGGGACTAGAAAGAGCATTGAATAAAACCCCTCTCCTATTTTTTCTGCGGGAACTGGGACTAGCACTGATTTTGTCCAGGAGGTTTCTTATTTCCCCTAATAATGCTGCCTGTTTTGGGGAATGCTGATTTAAGGCTGTCATTTTTAGCCTTTCTGGTGGGGGTCTTTTGAATTCTAAACGGTAACCTTCTTTTATATCTTTTACCCATGCACTTGATATGATATTTTGCCAGGCTTGAAAATATAAAGACAGTCGTCCCCCACCTGAGCCCTGGTGTCTTTGTTGAGAAGCATTAGAGGACTGGGACTTGGACTTGAATAAAAGGCCCTTTGATTTATCCCTCCTCCTTTCATTGCCTTTCTTTAGAAATCTATCCTCATTCTTTTTGTCTCTGAAACGAAATGGTCTTCTCTGTTTAGGAAAAACGGCCACCAGAAATCCCTTTTTTCTATCAGATGCTTTGTCTAATATGTCATCTAGCACTGGACCGAAGAAAAAATTACCCTGGCAAGGAATGGCACACAATTTTGACTTGGAATCAACATCTCCCTTCCAACCCTTCAGCGAAAGAGATCTTCTGGCCGAGTTTGATAATGCAGCTGCTCTGGCAGATAACCTTAGAGCATCAGCCAATGCATCCGAAATAAAAGATGCTTCCCAATTTTTTCTAAGATAAGTGTCCGACCTTTTATCCATCGGATCCTTAAGGGAGTCCAGATCTTCAAATGGGAGTGCTGATTTCTTATTAACTTTCGCCACTGGAGCATCTACTCTAGGAAGCTCTGGCCAGACTGCGACATCCTGATCATTAAAGGGGTATTTTCTTTTAACTGATCTGGGAACAAAAAACTTTATCCGGTTTGTTCCATTCCCTCTTTATCAACTCTTTAATACAATCCTGGACAGGGAATACTCTAGCCTTTCTTGGCTTTAGATTGTCAAACATTAACTCCTGACTTGATTTTGTCTCCTTTTCATCTTCTATCTCCATGGTGGACCTTACTGCTTTTAACCGCTTTACGTCCGCCCATAGGATATAAACGTCCTATGGGTGGACGTCTATTTCTGAACGGACGTTCCAGAACGTCCGTTCAGAAAGTGCAGCTGCACGCTAATCGTGCAGCTGCTGATCGGGTTGCCCGCTGTCAGTGACAGCAGGGCAACCCTAAGACAAGGCAGGGACAGTGCCCAGGTGTCCCTGCCTTCCGGATCGCTGCAGACACAGCGCTCACCGAGCGCTGTGTCTGCAGAGAAGGAAGCGCTGTGCGCTTCCTGTTCCGGCCCGGCGGTCTTGTGACCGCCGTGACCAGAGTGTGCAGGAGCTGTGTGAGGTCTCTGAGACCTCGATCAGCCCTGCTCTGAGGCTGTACAGCGCTGGATTGCTGCTGTACAGCCTCTTTAGGGGTGCATTTCTTCTGTAACTGGGGCTACTATGTCAGCCACAGTTACAGGAGAAATCAACAGTGAAAAAAAAAAAAAAAAAGTGAAGCAAATGTCCCCCAGAGGTCTTGTATGACCTTATGGGGGACGAAAAGTGTAAAATAAAAAAAATATAAATAAAAGGTTGAAAATAAAAAAATAAAAAAAGTTTCACATGTAAAAAAAAAAAGTCCCCAAGTAAGGAATGAAAAAAAAAAAGTTAAAAATAGAAAAAATAAAAAAAAGTATACATATTAGGTATTGCCGCGTACGTAAAAACCAGCTCTATAAAAATATCACATGACCTAACCCCTCGGGTGAACACCGTAAAAAAAAAAAAAAAAAAACGGTGTCAAAACAAGCAATTTTTGTCACCTTGCATCACAAAAGACAAAGTGATCAAAAACACGTATGTCCCACAAAATAGTACCAATAAAACAGTCACCTCATCCCGCAAAAAATGAGCCCCAACATAAGAAAATCTGTCAAAAAATAAAAAAACTATAGCTCTTAGAACATGGAGACACTAAAACATCATTTTTTTGGTTTCAAAAATGCTATTATTGTGTTAAAGTGAAACAAATAAAAAAAAGTATACATATTAGGTATCGCCACGTCCGTAACAATCTGCTCTATAAAAATGTCACTTGACTGAACCCCTCAGATGAACGCTGTAAAAATAAATAAATAGAAACTGTGCTAAAACAACCAATTTTTTGGTCACCTTGCCCCATAAAGTGTTATAATGAATGATCAAAAAATCATATGTACCCAAAAATAGTACTAATAAAACTGGCACCTTATCCCCTAGTTTCCAAAATAGGGTCACTTCTTGGGAGTTTCTACTGTAAGGGTGCATCAGGGGGCTTCAAATGGGACATGGCATCTAAAAACCATGTGGAGTTCCTTTTCTTCTGCGCCCTGCCGTGTGCCCATACAGCAGTTTATGACCACATGTGGGGTGTTTCTGTAAACCGCAGAATCTGGGTAATAAATATTGAGTTTTGTTTGGCTGTTAACCATGGATGTGTTAAAGAAAAAAATTGATTAAAATGGAAAATCTGCCAAAAAAGTGAAATTTTAAAATTTGATCTCCATTTTCCTTTAATTCTTGTGGAACGCCTAAAGGGTTAACAAAGTTTGTAAAATCGGTTTTGAATACCTTGAGGGGTGTAGTTTCTACAATGGGGTCATTTATGGGGGTATCCACTATGTAGGCCCCACAAAGTGACTTCAGACCTGAACTGGTCCTTTAAAAAGTGGGTTTTGGCAATTTTCTTAAAAATTTGAAGAATTGCTTCTAAACTTCTAAGCCTTCTAACGTCCTAAAAAAATAAAATGACATTTTCAAAATGATGCCAACATAAAGTAGACATATGGGGAATGTTAAATAATAAATATTTTATGAGGTATCACTTTCTGTTTTAAAAGCAGAGAAATTGAAATTTAGAAAATTGCGAATTTTTAAAATTTTTGGGTAAATTTGGGATTTTTTCATAAATAAAGGTGAAATATTTTGACTCAAATTTATGACTATCATGAAGTACAATGTGTCACGAGAAAAAAATCTCTGAATGACTTGGATAAATAAAGGCGTTCCAAAGTTATTACCACATAAAGTGAGATATGTCCGTTTTGCAAAATTTGGCCTGGTCAGGAAGGGGGCAAATGGCCCAGATGGCAGGTGGTTAAAAGAAGGTCCGTATCTTCCACTTTAAACAGGGGCCTTCCCGTAAGTTCCTCAGAAGAGGAATCTGAGCTTTCTAATACTCAGTCTTCCTCTGAGGAGTCTAATTCTGCCACTTGAGCCTTCCTCTGCCCAGAAGAATCAGGAAGCGATTTTTTTAAATTGTTCCACTGAGTAACGGACTTCCATCTTGACCAGATTCTGCATATTCTGGAACAAAGATGGGGGTTCTTCCACTACCAATTTATCCAGGCAGGGTTGATAACAGGCTTTTGGGTAAGACGAACTTAACTACTTTTTGCATATCCCATATTCTCTGACTTTTGTCTTGTGGGTAGCCTTCCTGGGGGCCTCTTTAACCTGCATCGAAACATAGCCCGCAGTAAGTTACCAGAAAATATTTAAAATAATCCCCTCCTAAGAGACTGTGGGGTACAACCCCTCTTACCCCCCCCCCCCAGGAGTACCATGATGGCCTCGGTGTGCTGCTCCTGTTTCTCAGTGCGCTGATGTGCATCCCCTTCCTCCTGCATGTCGATTGCCACAACAGAGGGGAATCTGGAAGGAAAGTCTGGCTGTTCTCCTGAACTTGCCACGCTGTATTCTTCTTGCCTTCCAAGCTGGCTGGTCGGCATCCCCTTTTCATGGGCCGCGCACCGTCCGCCATGTTTCTTAGCCCCTCCTGTTCCCTGTCCAGCGTGGAACGCATGCGTCACTACCGGCACACCTGCTAGATGCGCGCTGGAAACAGTGCCTGCGGGAGCGCGCCGTATCGGCGAACTAGGGAGAGGACGCTTTCCTCCTCCCTACCGGAACTTCGCCCGGCTGCAGATATGAAGGAAACGAGGTGCCGCCAGGAATCCCCCCCCCCCATGGCAGGAAAGGAGACATAATTACCGGACTTACCAGCGGCTCCTAGAGACTTACGCCATCAGGGACCTCCAATAGGTATGTAACACAGACTCTAGAGGCCCTGCAGCCCCTAATAGATCTGGGAAAAATCCATCCCCCGTCCTATGGACAGGAAACAGTAAGAAACTGAGGAATGGAGTATGGAGGATCCTATTTAAAGATCTGGGAAGTTCCAGTTTCCTGTCCGGTAGGGGGAGGATCTCTCACAGGTGCTGTCATGGGGCGTAATGGAAAGCCATTTTTTGTCAACTTGCAAGTGATCAAAAAGTACTATGTACCCCAAAATGGTACCAATAAAAACATCAACTCCTCCCACACAAAACGATTGGGAAAAAAAATTAGAGTATGGCGCTCATAATATGGCGACAAAAAACATGATTTTTTAAAACATGATCCGTTATCTCTGACACAATCTGCCACAATAGAAAACTGATCCGTCCTCCATTGACTTTTTAATGGCGTTCATGACAGATCTGTCTTGGCAATGTTAAAGATAATACAGCCGGATCCGTTCATAATGGATGCAAATGGTTGTATTATCAGTAACGAAAGCGTTTTTGCTTACCCTTGCCAGTAAGACATAAAAAAAAATATATATATAAAATTGGCATCCCTGTAATCATACGGACCAGCAGAATAAAGATAATGTGTATTTTTTTCCTCACGATATTCGCCACAATAACAAAACCTTAAAAAGCAGTGACAGAATCACTATCTTTTGTTTATCC
The DNA here is from genome assembly GCF_905171765.1 of Bufo bufo. Lineage (NCBI taxonomy): Eukaryota > Metazoa > Chordata > Amphibia > Anura > Bufonidae > Bufo > Bufo bufo. The sequence goes on from NC_053394.1 coordinate 157,470,672, forward strand.
TGCTTCCAAAAAAGCTAAATAAAAAGTGATCAAAATTGATCAACTAGAACCAATGAGGATAACAACTCATCCCAAAAAATAAAAGCAGTCACACAGAAATGGTGTTCCCAGAAAATGGCTGTGCTAGTCTCCCAGAGGTTGTTCAATGGCAACATGGTGCCAGTAAACGAATCCATCAAAATCTGCGCTGCAAAAGCCAAATGGCGTTATTTCCCTTCTGAATCCTGCAGTGTACCAAAACAGTGGTGTGCGTCTACATTTATGGAATTCCAGTACCCAGTACAACCCACCTAACATTTTAAAGGGCACGGTGTGTTGCAGATGGTACATGCTGGGCACACCATTGATGGTGCACACTGGACACTGAAATGTAATATCTGTGGAAGACATGCAATTTTCACTTTGTACGGTCCGCTGTGCATTAATCTCTGCAAACTATCTGTGGCATAAAAATGCTCACTCTACTTCACAATAAATACATTGAGGGGTGTAGTTTCCGATAGTGTCACTTTTCAGAGTCCATTTTTTATTTCACCCTAGATAACTGTAAAGAATAAATCAAGGCAACTGGACTTACTGTAGATTTCTTGAAAACGTTTCACTCGTTCTTCCAACAAGCTTTCTCAATTCTAAATGACTGTACAAGAATTCTCTGTGACTTGTACAGTTACTCAGAATTGAGAAAGCTCGTTGGAAGAACGAGTGAAACGTTTTCAAGAAATCTACAGTAAGTCCAGTTGCCTTGATTTATTCTTTACAGCTATACCATGACCTGGATAAATGAGAACCTTCACAGACCTTTCACCCTAGAGCCTCTACAGTTGTTAGCACAAGATGCACAAATCATCACAATGCACCTCAAATGCACATGGTGCTTTTCCACTCCTAAAACCTATAGTATGTCCAGGAAGAAGATTAGGACCACGTGTAGGGTGTTTATAAAACCAGAAAGCCTGGCACAATAATAAGAGGGCATGCATTTCACACTGGCACAAGCTGGGCGCAACACATTGGGCACTGAAGTGGGACATCTGTGTGAAAATTGCAATTTTCACTTTGCACCTTGTGCTGTGAATTAATTTTTGTGGGGTCAAATTGTTCACTACACCCCTTGGTACATACTGTGAGGGGTGTGGTTTCCAATATGGGGTCACTTTTTGGGGGTTTCTTTTTTTATTTCACCTCAGAGCCTCTGGAGTTATTGGCCAGTGCTGTATAAATCACCAGTCTAGGTCACAAATGCACTTGGCGCTCTTTCTCTTCTGAGCCCTCACATGTGTGCATACAGCAGTTTATGACCACATATGGGGTGTTTCTGCATTCAGGAAGAAATGGGTAACACATTGTGGGGTCCTTTTCTCCTATTACCCCTTCTGAAAAAGAAAAATGTAGGGCTAAAGCAAAATTTTATTGGAAAAGATTAAAATTGTCATTTTAACAGCCTAGTGTTTCTAAATTCTATTAAATGTCTGTGGGGTCAAAGCTGTCAGTACACCCTTCAATAAATTACTTGAGGGTGTAGTTTTCAAAATATGGTCACTTTTTGGGGGTTTTCACTGTACTGGTACCTCAGGGTCTCTTCAAGTGTGACATGGTGCCTGAAAACCATTCCAGCAAAATCTGCCCTCCAAAACCCATATGGTGCTCTATCCCTTCTGATCCCTGCCGTGTGCCCAAACAGCAGTTTTTACGACCACACATGGGAGTGTTGCAGTGTTCAGGACAAAATGCTTAACAAAATTTTGGGTGATTTTTATCCTGTTACCTCTTGTGAAAATTAAAAATAGGGGGCTTATGCAACATTTTAGTGGAGGAAATGAAATTTAAAATTTTTACAGCCATGTTTCTCTAAATTCTATAAAACACAAGTGGGGTCAAAGTGGTCAGTACACCCTTAAATAAAATCCTTTAGTTTGCAAAATGGGGTCACTTTTTAGGGATTTCCACTGTAGGGGTACCTCAGGGTCTTTTTAAAGTGACATGGCACCAAAAATACAATTTCAGCAAAATCTGCCCTCCAAAACCCATATGGTGCTCCTTCCCTTCTGGTCCCTGCTGTGTGCCCATGCATAAACTTACAACCACAAATAGGGTGTTGCCGTGTTCAGGAGAAAATGTTTTACAACATTTTGGGTGATTTTTATCCTGTGAAAATGAAAAATGGGTGACTTATGCAACATTTTAGTGGAGGAAATGAAATTTAACATTTTTACAGCCATGTGTCTCTAAATTCTATGAAACACATGTGGGTTCAAAGTAGTCAGTACACCCCTAAATAAATTCCTTGAGGGGTGTAGTTTCGAAAATGGGGTCACTTTTTGGAGGTTTCCACTGTAGGGGTAACCTCAGGCTCTCTTCAAATGTGACATGGTGGCCAAAAAACATTTCACCTAAATCTGCCCTCCAAAACCCATATGGCGCTCTATCCCTTCTGATCCCTGCCATGTGCCCATGCATAAGCTTACAACCTCAAATAGAGTGTTGCCATGTTCAGGAGAAAATGTTACAACATTTGGGGTGATTTTTATCCTGTTCTCTCTTGTGAAAATGAAAAATGGGGGCTTACGCAACATTTTAGTTGAGGAAATGGAATTTATTATTTTTACACCTGTGGGGGTCAAAGTGGTCAGTACACCCTTCAATAAATTCCTTGAGGGGTGTAGTTTCCAACATGGGGTTATTTTTGGGGGTTTCCACTCTGTGGGTACATTTCCTACATGGGAAGAAACCTTTTGGCAAGTTTTTGTTGATTTTTTTCCCACTGGTTATGGCGGCGCATTTTTTCGTTTGTGCGATTATATTACCTATATTCGCAGTTTTTTTGTATACAAAAAAATGGGACTGTAGGTATCATATTCCCTATTATTTTATCTTCTTTTAAGACATCCCAATATTTATTTACAATTTTTCTCAGAATATGTGTCTGTTCATTGTATGGAATAATTATAGATGGAATTTTTTCTTTTTCACTCTGCATGTTCTTCACAGTTTTTTCCGTTTTTTCTATTACACCAGCTAATAGTTGTTTCCTCTCAATCAATCTAATCTCATTTTTTTGGACTCTAAGCTTATCCACATTATATCCCTTAGATTTAAACTTATCCTGTAATCTTTCTGCCTCCTTTTCATATTCAGTCACCTCCGTACAATTTCTTCTAATGCGAAGAAATGGACTTCTAGTTATATTGTCCAATCATTGGGGTAGATGACAGCTTCCCCTTGCGATATAACTGTTTGAATCTGTGGGCTTCTCATATGTTTTAGTACATATATTTTCCCCAGTGGTATAAATTGTGAGGTCCACAAAGTTGACTTTATTAGCACCATAAATTGGAGTAAAATCTAAATAAAACAAATTTTTATGAATTTCTATAAAAAAAAAAAACTTAAAGCTATTTCACCCCCCTCCCAAATAAAAATCACATCATCGATAAAACGCCGCCAGAGGACGAGGCCCGCCCAGAGCTCACCGTTGCCAGTTCCCACTGCCCAACGTATAGATTTGCGAACCCAGATATGAAACCTCGTCCCCATCGCGGTCCCCCACGTCTGTAGATAAAAATGTTCTTTATATTTAAAAAAAAAATTTTGCTAAATAAATTAAATGCACTACCCTATAAATTCTATTTGTGCGCTGGATAGTTCGCCTCTATTGTAAAGGAAATATTTCGCTGCTGCACAACCCTTTTTGTTTTCTATCACTGTATATAGCGATTTTACGTTCAGCATACCCATAATATACCCCTCTCTCCACTTGATATTACTTAAAATCTGAAGTACATGTGTAGTGTCATTCAGATAGGTTGGCAATGCTTGCGCACACGGCTGCAGATATTGGTCTACATATTTAGATAGTGCACTCGTAAGGCACTCCACCCCTGACACTATTGGTCTCGCAGGGGGCTCATTTGCATCCTTATGAATTTTCGGATTCTGATATCAATATACCTACTCTCATGCTTATGTAAAATGCCTTTATTTTTTGCCTTTTCAACCAGCTCCTTTAATTCCTTTTTAACCACCTCAGCTCCCCTAGCTTAAACACCCTTAATGACCAGGCCACTTTTTACACTTCTGCACTACACTATTTTCACCGTTTATTGCTCGGTCATGCAACTTACCACCCAAATGAATTTTACCTCCTTTTCTTCTCACTAATAGAGCTTTCATTTTGTGGTATTTCATTGCTGCTGACATTTTTACTTTTTTTGTTATTGATCAAAATTTAACGAAATTTTTGCAAAAAAATGACATTTTTCACTTTCAGTTGTAAAATTTTTCAAAAAAAACGACATCCATATATAAATTTTTCTCTAAATTTATTGTTCTACATGTCTTTGATAAAAAAAAAAGTTTGGGTAAAAAAAAAATGGTTTGGGTAAAAGTTATAGCGTTTACAAACTATGGTACAAAAATGTGAATTTCCGCTTTTTGAAGCAGCTCTGACTTTCTGAGCACCTGTCATGTTTCCTGAGGTTCTACAATGGCCAGACAGTACAAACACCCCACAAATGACCCCATTTCGGAAAGTAGACACCCTAAGGTATTCGCTGATGGGCATAGTGAGTTCATAGAACTTTTTATTTTTTGTCACAAGTTAGCGGAAAATGATGATCTTTTTTATTTATTTATTTTTCTTACAAAGTCTCATATTCCACTAACTTGTGACAAAAAATAAAAACTTCCATGAACTCACTATGCCCATCACAAAATACCTTGGGGTGTCTTCTTTCCAAAATGGGGTCACTTGTGGGGTAGTTATACTGCCCTGGCATTCTAGGGGCCCTAATGTGTGGTAAGTAGTTTGAAATCAAAATGTGTAAAAAATGACCTGTGAAATCCTAAAGGTGCTCTTTGGAATTTGGGCCCCTTTGCCCACCTAGGCTGCAAAAAAGTGTCACACATCTGGTATCGCCGTACTCAGGAGAAGTTGGGCAATGTGTCATTTTACATATACCCATGCTGGGTGAGAGAAATATCTCAGTCAAATGCCAACTTTGTATAAAAAAATGGGAAAAGTTGTCTTTTGCCGAGATATTTATCTCACCCAGCATGGGTATATGTAAAATGACACCCCAAAACACATTGCCCAACTTCTCCTGAGTACGGCGATACCAGATGTGTAACACTTTTTTTCAGCCTAGATGCGCAAAGGGGCCCAAATTCCTTTTAGGAGGGCATTTTTAGACATTTGGATCCCAGACTTCTTCTCACGCTTTAGGGCCCCTAAAATGCCAGGGCAGTATAAATACCCCACATGTGACCCCATTTTGGAACGAAGACACCCCAAGGTATTCAATGAGGGGCATGGCGAGTTCATAGAATTTTTTTTTTTTTTTGCACAAGTTAGCGGAAATTTTTGTTTTTTAGTTTTTTCTCACAAAGTCTCCCTTTCCGCTAACTTGGGACAAAAATTTCAATCTTTCATGGACTCAATATGCCCCTCAGCAAATAACATGGGGTGTCTACTTTCCGAAATGGGGTCACATGTTTGGTATTTATACTGCCCTGGCATTTTAGGGGCCCTAAAGCGCGAGAAAAAGTCTGGAATATAAATGTCTAAAAAATTTTACGCATTTGGATTCCGTGAGGGGTATGGTGAGTTCATTTTATTTTTTGACACAAGTTAGTGGAATATGAGACTTTGTAAGAAAAAAACAAACAAAAAAAAATAACAATTTGGGCCAAAAAAATGTCTGAATGGAGCCTTACAGGGGGGTGATCAATGACAGGGGGTGTGATCAGGGAGTCTATATGGGGTGATCACCCCCCTGTCATTGATCACCCCCCTTGTAAGGCTCCATTCAGATGTCCGTATGTGTTTTGCGGATCCGATCCATGTATCTGTGGATCTGTAAAAAACATACGGACGTCTGAATGGAGCCTTACAGGGGGGTGATCAGGGAGTCTATATGGGGTGATCACCCCCTGTCATTGATCACCCCCCCTGTAAGGCTCCATTCAGATGTCCGTATGTGTTTTGCGGATCCGATCCATGTATCCGTGGATCCGTAAAAAACATACGGACGTCTGAATGGAGCCTTACAGGGGGGTGATCAGGGAGTCTATATGGAGTGATCACCCCCCTGTCAGGCTCCATTCAGATGTCCGTATGTGTTTTGCGGATCCGTTCCATGTATCCGTGGATCCGTAAAAAACATACGGACGTCTGAATGGAGCCTTACAGGGGGGTGATCAGGGAGTCTATATGGGGTGATCACCCCCGTCATTGATCACCCCCCTGTAAGGCTCCATTCAGACGTCCGTATGTGTTTTGCGGATCCGATCCATGTATCCGTAAAAAACATACGGACGTCTGAATGGAGCCTTACAGGGGGGTGATCAGGGAGTCTATATGGGGTGATCAGGGGTTAATAAGGGGCTAATAAGTGACAGGGGGGGTGTAGTGTAGTGGTGTTTGGTGCTACTTATTACTGAGCTGCCTGTGTCCTCTGGTGGTCGATCCAAGCAAAAGGGACCACCAGAGGACCAGGTAGCAGGTATATTAGACGCTGTTATCAAAACAGCGTCTAACATACCTGTTAGGGGTTAAAAAAAATCGCATCTCCAGCCTGCCAGCGAACGATCGCCGCTGGCAGGCTGGAGATCCACTCGCTTACCTTCCGATGTGCGCGCGTTCACAGGAAATCTCGCGTCTCGTGAGAGGACGCGTATATGCGTCCAGGAGGAATGAATCGACCGCCTCCAGGACGCGTCCCTGCGTTCGGCGGTCCGGAGGCGGTTAAAACTCTCCATAGCATCTCTTTTTAAAAGTTTATACGTTTTTGTGTCACTTAATATATTTAACACCTCTCTATCATAATCATCCCTATTCAGTATCACGATAATCATCCGCCTAGCGGATAAAGGCGGGGGTATTTTATTGTTTTCTTGCATCTTGATCATAGCTTCTTTTTCAGGTCTTGTAATATTACTCTTGTATTTTATTTTCTTCGATATTTTAATTTTTTCTAATATCTCTCGTTACTAGATTCGTAAAAGTGTTTAATGGTGTAGAGTATTCATTCAACGGATTAAATCTAGACTTAGGTTTCAGATTGGTATGTATAAATGGATCATTATCCATCACTATTTCTTCCTTATTTGTCTTACTATTATCCTTCTTTATATAGTATCTCTTAAGTGCCAGACGCCTTATAAACTTGCGAATCCCTATAAATGCCTCAAACTTGTTAAAAAAGGTTGTAGGGGTGAATTTTAGTTTCTGTTCCGTTTTTCTGTATGGCAAATACAGTAATTACATATAAAAAATTGGGCTGGGCATAACATTTTCAATAGATGGTTCAGCAAAAACGGAACGGATACGGAGGACATACGGATGCATTTCCGTATGTGTTTAGTTTTTTTTGCTACCTGGTCCTCTGGTGGTCCCTTTTGCTTGGATCGACCACCAGAGGACACAGGCAGCTCTGTAATAAGTAGTACCAAGCACCACACTACACTACACCCCCCCCTGTCACTTATTAACCCCTGATCACCCCCCTGTCAGTCTCCATTTAGATGTCCGTATGTGTTTTACGGATCCATGGATCCGATCCGCAAAACACATACGGACGTCTGAATGGAGCCTTACAGGGGGGTGATCAATGACAGGGGGGTGATCACCCCATATAGACTCCCTGATCACCCCCCTGTCATTGATCACCCCCCTGTAAGGCTCCATTCAGACATTTTTTTGGCCCAAGTTAGCGGAAATTGTTCTTCAGTGTTTTGTTCATTATGCCCCGCTTTCTGTTCTTCTATGCATTTTATCTCTTGTACTCTTTTCTTCTTCTTTTTGGCGCGTTTCCCTCCTCTACATCCTCTTTTGGAGTACCTTTTGTGTAGGCCTTGAAAAAATCCTGTCTGACTGTCTTTTTAACTACATTTCTATTTTTCTGCATTTCTCTTTTCTCTTTAGGTCCTAATACTCTCTCTAACAATACTTCTGTAGCATTCTAATATGGAGTGTATCAGCTGAGGATTTGACATTGTCACAAGTGATACCAACGGAACTTTGCTTTACAGGGCTACCTTACAGTCCACCCTGCTCCTAACCAGATATTGATTATCTGTTTGCACATATATTGGGACAGTTAGGCCTAGTTCACACAAACGTATGGCTTTTTCAGTGTTTTGCGGTCCGTTTTTCACGGATCTGTTGTTCAGTTTTTTGTTTCCGTTTCCGTTTCTGTTCCGTTTTTCCGTATGGCATATACAGTAATTACATAGAAAAAATTGGGCTGGGCATAACATTTTCAATAGATAGTTCAGCAAAAACGGAACGGATACGAAAGACATACGGATGCATTTCCGTATGTGTTTAGTTTTTTTTGCAGACCCATTGACTTTAACCGCCTCCGGACCGCCTAACGCAGGATCGCGTTCCGGAGGCGGCAGTCTCAGGCAGAGTCACGCATCGGCGCGTCATCTCGCGAGACGCGAGATTTCTTGTGAACGCGCGCACACAGGAACTGCAGGTAAGCAAGTGGATCTACAGCCTGCCAGCGGCGATCGTTCGCTGGCAGGCTGTAGATGCGATTTTTTTTAACCCCTAACAGGTATATTAGACGCTGTTTTGATAACAGCGTCTAATATACCTGCTACCTGGTCCTCTGGTGGTCCCTTTTGCTTGGATCGACCACCAGAGGACACAGGCAGCTCTGTAATAAGTAGCACCAAGCACCACACTACACTACACCCCCCCCTGTCACTTATTAACCCCTGATCACCCCCCTGTCAGTCTCCATTTAGATGTCCGTATGTGTTTTACGGATCCATGGATCCGATCCGCAAAACACATACGGACGTCTGAATGGAGCCTTACAGGGTGGTGATAAATGACAGGGGGGTGATCACCCCATATAGACTCCCTGATCACCCCCCTGTCATTGATCACCCCCCTGTAAGGCTCCATTCAGACGTCCGTATGTGTTTTACGGATCCACGGATCGGATCCGCAAAACACATACGGACGTCTGAATGGAGCCTTACAGGGGGGTGATCAATGACAGGGGGGTGATCACCCCATATAGATTCCCTGATCACCCCCCTGTGATTGATCACCCCCCTGTAAGGCTCCATTCAGACGTCAGTTTGTGTTTTGCGGATCCGATCCGTGGATCTGCAAAACACATACGGACCTTTGAATAGAGCCTGACAGGGGGGTGATCACCCCATATAGACTCCCTGATCACCCCCCTGTCATTGATCACAGTCTGCTTAAACTAATAACATCTAATTGCCGCTAACTTGTGCCAAAAAAAAAGAAAAATTCTATGAACTCGCCATGCCCCTCATTGAATACCTTGGGATGTCTTCTTTCCAAAATGGGGTCACATGTGGGGTAGTTATACTGCCCACAAGTGACCCCATTTTGGAAAGAAGACACCCCAAGGTATTTCCTGATGGGCATAGTGAGTTCATGGAAGTTTTTATTTTTTGTCACAAGTTAGTGGAATATGAGACTTTGTAAGGAAAAAAATATATAAAAATCATCATTTTCCGCTAACTTGTGACAAAAAATAAAAAGTTCTATGAACTCACTATGCCCATCAGCAAATACCTTAGGGTGTCTACTTTCCGAAATCGGGTCATTTGTGGGTTTTTTCTACTGTCTGGGCAATGTAGAACCTCAGGAAACATGACAGGTGCTCAGAAAGTCAGAGCTGCTTCAAAAAGCGGAAATTCACATTTTTGTACCATAGTTTGTAAACGCTATAACTTTTACCCAAACCATTTTTTTTTTTACCCAAACATTTCTTTTTAATCAGACATGTAGAACAATATATTTAGAGAAAAATTTATATATAGATGTCGTTTTTTTAAAAAAAAGTTTACAACTGAAAGTGAAAAATGTCATTTTTTTGCAAAAATTTAGTAAAATTTCGATTAATAACAAAAAAAAGTAAAAATGGCAGCCGCAATGAAATACCACCAAATGAAAGCTCTATTAGTGAGAAGAAAAGGAGGTAAAATTCATTTGGGTGGTAAGTTGCATGACCGAGCAATAAACGGTGAAAGTAGTGTAGGTCAGAAGTGTAAAAAGTGGTCTGGTCATTAAGGGTGTTTAAGCTAGGGGAGCTGAGGTGGTTAATGGAGCCACGGAACGTGATTTGCGGGCAAATATAGGACATGTTCTATCTTTCAACGTTTTTTTTGCGGAACTATTGAAATTAATGGTTCTGTATACGGAACACAAAAAAAGGCCCGTACACTCGCAAAAAAAACCGTTCGTGTGAACTAGGCCTTAACTATATTTATTTATAAGTTCCATTTACACATTCTACTGTATTGAAGATCGTATGGTGCTAATCCTATGATATCTCATTGACATCATATTGTTATTTGAACTATATCAATAAATCACATCCTGTTTATCTGCTATTGTTGTCCAGAGTACTCAGATAATTGAGTGCCCCTCCTTTTACTTTTGATATTTTTACCTTTGAAGTTGGGTGATTCCTGAGGAGTGCACCATACTCATAGGAGTATTTCAGGTGAGCCGCTATTGTGTTTACCCAACTTCTGTAGCATTACCATCTTTTTTCTCTTTCCACTGATCATACTTTCCCCCTTCCTCTTCGTTTCCTTCTCTATCCTCACCAGTTTTTTCTTTTATTATTCCCTTTACTTCTTTCTCTCTTTCCTCATAATCCTCCAAAGGACTAAACCGGTTTTGTGTCTGGATTGTGGATATATCTCTCAAACTGTAATTCATAGAATTCTCTGTTAGAGGGCTACTACCCTGCGGTTCCTCCTCCCTGCTTGTTTCCTCCTCCATATGTACAGTCATTAATGATGGAAGTTCTTCCTTTTCTTCACGCTTTCTAGACCTATATTCATCTATCGTTTCAAATGTATTTTCTACATAATTTACACCTGTTTCTTCTATATTTTGTGGTACATAATCCCGATTAAACTTCCTTAGTTTTTTATCTTTTCTCTCTTCTTCTCTGGAATTTAATCTTCTTTTTATATTTTCTACTAATCCTTTGATGTCTGGATGGTCTTTCCATGGTCTCAGGTCCTCAAAGACTTGTTTTACAGTTGCAAGAAAAAGTATGTGAACCCTTTGGAATGATATGGATTTCTGCACAAATTGGTCATAAAATGTGATCTGAGCTACATCTAAGTCACAACCATAGACAATCGCAGTCTGCTTAAACTAATAACACACAAAGAATTAAATGTTACTATGTTTTTATTAAACACACCATGTAAATATTCACAGTGCAGGTGGAAAAAGTATGTGAACCCCCAGACGAATGACATCTCCAAGAGATAATTGGAGTGAGGTGTCAGCCAACTGGAGTCCAATCAATGAGCTGAGATTGGAGGTGTTGGTTACAGCTGCCCTCACCTATAAAAAAAAAAACACCCCCCCATTCTGTGTTTGCTTTTCACAAGAAGCATTGCCTGATGTGAATGATGCCTTGCACAAAAGAGCTCTCAGAAGACCTACGATTAAGAAGTGTTGACTTAAAGCTAGAAAGGGTGACATCATAATGTATGGTCAGCAGATAATAGTATTCAGGATTCCATTATGTTGCCACAATGTATGGTCAGCAGATTATAGTATACAGGATTCCATTATGATGTCACAATGTATGGTCAGCAGATGATAGTATCCAGGATTACATTATGATATCATCTATTACTATACATTGTGATATCATAATGTAATCCTAGATACTATAACCTGCTGACCATACATTGTGACATCATAATGGAATCCTGGATACTACTATCTGCTGACCATACATTGTGACATCATAATGGAATCCTGAATACTATTATCTGCAGACCATAGAATGTGAAATCATAATGGAATACTGGATACATTATGACATCATAATTTAATCCTGGATACTATCATCTGATTACTATACATTGTGACATTAATGTAATCCTAGATAAAATTACCTGCTAACCATACATTGTGACTTCATAATAGAATCCTGTATACTATAATCTGCTGACCATACACTGTGAAATCAGAATGGATCCCTGGATACTATTATCTGCTGATCATACATCGTGACATCATAATGGAATTCTAAATACCATAATCTGCTGACTATACATTGTGATATCATAATGGAATCCTGAATACTATTATCTGCTCACCTTACATTGTAACATCATAATGGAATTCTAGATACTATCACCTGCTGACCATACATTGTGACATCATAATGGAACCCTGGATACAATCATCTGCTGACCATACATTCTAACATCATAATGGAATCTTAGATACTATCATCTGCTCACCTTACATTGTGACATCATAATGTAATCCTGAATACTATTATCTGCAGACCATACATTGTAACATCATTATGGATCCCTGGATACTATTATCTGCTGATCATACATCGTGACATCATAATGGAATCCCGGATACATTATGACATCATAATGTAATCCTGGATACTAACATCTGATTACTATAGATTGTGACATTATAATGTAATCCTAGATAAAATCACCTGCTGACCATACATTGTGACATCATAATAGAATCCGGGATACTATTATCTGCTGATCATACATTGTGACATCATAATGGAATCCTGGATACTATTATCTGCGGACCATACATTGTGAAATCATAACGTAATCCTGGAAACTATCATCTGATTACTATACATTGTGACATCATAATGAAATCCTGGATACTATTACCTGCTGACAATATATTGTGACATCATAATGTAATCCTGGATACTATCATCTGTTTACTATACATTGTGACATTATAATGTAATCCTATAAAAAATCACCTGCTGACCATACATTGTGACATCATAATGGAATCCTGAATACTATAATCTGCTGACCATTCATTGTGACATCATAATGGAATCCTGGATACTATCATCTGCTGATCATATATTGTGACATCATAATGTAATCCTGGATACATTATAACATCATAATGGAATCCTGGATACTATCATCTGATTACTATACATTGTGACATCATAATGGAATCCCGGATACATTATGACATCATAATGGAATCCTGGATACTATCATCTGATTACTATAGATTGTGACATTATAATGTAATCCTAGATAAAATCACCTGCTGACCATACATTGTGACATTATAATGGAATCCTGAATACTATTATCTGCTGACTCTACATTGTGACATCATAATGGAATCCGGGATACTATTATGTGCTTACCATACATTGTGACATCATAATGGAACCCTAGATACTATTAAATGCTGACAATACATTGTCACATCATAATGGAATCCTGTATGGTATTATCTGCTTACCTCACATTGTGACATCATAATGGAATCCTGGATTCTATTACCTGCTGACAATACATTGTGACATCATAATGTAATCCTAGATACTATCATCTGATTACTATACATTGTGACATTATAATGTAATCCTAGATAAAATCACCTGCGGACCATACATTGTGACATCATAATGGAATCCTGGATACTATTATCTGCTGACCCTACATTGTGACATCAGAATGGAATCCTGAATACTATTATCTGCTGACCATACATTGTGACATCATAATGGAATCCTGTATGCTATTATCTACTGACCATACATTATGACATCATAATGGAATCCTGTATACTATAATCTGCTCACCTTACATTGTTACATCATAATGGAATCCTGTATACTATAAACTGCTGACCATACATTGTGACATCATAATGGAATCCTGGATACATTATAACATCATAATGGAATCCTAGATACTATCATCTGATTACTATACATTGTGACATCATAATGGAATCCCGGATACATTATGACATCATAATGGAATCCTGAATACTATTATCTGCTGACCATACATTGTGACATCATAATAGAATCCTGTATGCTATTATCTACTGACCATACATTGTGACATCATAATGGAATCCTGTATACTATAATCTGCTGACCATACATTGTGACATCATAATGGAATCCTGGATACTATTATCTGCGGACCATACATTGTGACATCATAATGGAATCCTGGATACTATTCTCTGCTGACCATACATTGTGACATCATAATTGAATCCTGTATACTATTTTCTGCTGATCATTTATTGTGACATCATAATGGAATTCTGAATACTATTATCTGCAGATCATACATTAAGACATCATAATAGATTCCCGGATAAATTATGACATCATAATGTAATCCTGGATACTATTATCTGCTCACCTTACATTGTGTCATCATAATGGAATCCTGAATACTATAACGTGCTAACCATACATTGTGACATCATAATGGAATCCTGGATACTATTATCTGCTGACCATACATTGTGACATCATAATTGATCCCTAAATACTATTATCTGCTGACCATACATTGTGACATCATAATGTAATCCTAGATAAAATCACCTGCTGACCATACATTGTGACATCATAATGGAACCCTGGATACAATTATCTGCTGAGCATACATTCTGACATCATAATGGAATCTTAGATACTATCATCTGCTCACCTTACATTGTGACATCATAATGGAATCCTGGATACGATCACCTGCTGACCATACATTGTGACATAATAATGGAATCCGGGATCCTATTATCTACTGACCATACATTGTGACATCATAATGGAATACTGGATACTATTATTATCTGCTGACAATACATTGTGACATCATAATGGAATCCTGGATACTATTTTTTGCTGATCATTCATTGTGACATCATAATGGAATACTGGATACTATTATTATCTGCAGACAATACATTGTGACATCATAATGTAATCCTAGATAAAATCACCTGCTGACCTTACATTGTGACATCATAATGGAATCCTGGATACTATTATCTGCTGACCCTACATTGTGACATCAGAATGGAATCCTGAATACTATTATCTGCTGACCATACATTGTGACATCATAATGGAATCCTGTATGCTATTATCTACTGACCATACATTGTGACATCATAATGGAATCCTGTATACTATAATCTGCTCACCTTACATTGTTACATCATAATGGAATCCTGTATACTATAAACTGCTGACCATACATTGTGACATAATAATGGAATCCGGGATCCTATTATCTACTGACCATACATTGTGACATCATAATGGAATACTGGATACTATTATTATCTGCTGACAATACATTGTGACATCATAATGGAATCCTGGATACTATTTTTTGCTGATCATTCATTGTGACATCATAATGGAATTCTGAATACTATTATCTGCAGACAATACATTGTGACATCATAATGGAATCCTGGATACATTATAACATCATAATGGAATCCTGGATACTATCATCTGATTACTATACATTGTGACATCATAATGGAATCCTGAATACTATTATCTGCTGACCATACATTGTGACATCATAATGAAATCCTGTATGCTATTATCTGCTGACCATACATTGTGACATCATAATGAAACCCTGGAAACTATTATATGCTGACAATACATTGTGACATCATAATGGAATCCTGGATACTATTATCTGCTGACCATACATTGTGACATCATAATGGAATCCTGGATATTATCATCTACTCACCTTACATTGTGACATCATAATGGAATCCTGGATACTATCACCTACTGACCATACATTGTGACATAATAATGGATTCCAGGATCCAATTATCTACTGACCATACATTGTGACATCATAATGGAATACTGGATACTATTATCTGCTGACAATACATTGTGACATCATAATGAAATCCTCAATACTATTTTCTGCTGACCATTCATTGTGATATCATAATGGAATACTGAATACTATTATCTGAAGACCATACATTGTGACATCATAATGTAATCCTGGATACCATCATCTGATTACTATACTTTGTGATATCATAATGCAATCCAAGATAATATCACCTGCTGACCATACATTGTGACATCTTAATAGAATCCTGGATACTATTATCTGCTGACCATACATTGTGACATCATAATGGAATCCTGGATACTATCACATGCTGACCATACATTGTGACATCATAATAGAATCCTGAATACTATTATCTGCTGTCCATCCATTATGACATCATAATGAAACCCTCAATACTATTATATGCTGACAATACATTGTGACATCATAATGGAATCCTGGATACTATTTTCTGCTGAACATAGATTGTGACATCATAATGGAATCCAGAATACTATTATCTGCTGACAATCCTTTGTGACATCATAATGGAACCTTGGATACTATTAAATGCTGACAATACATTGTGACATCATAATAGAATCCTGCATACTATTATCTGCTAAACATACATTGTGACATCATAATGGAATCCTGGATACTATTATCTGCCGACCATACATTGTGACATCATAATGTAATCCTGGATACTATCATCTGAATACTATAAATTGTGACATCATAATGGAATCCTGTATGCTATTATCTGCTGACCATACATTGTGACATCATAATGGAATCCTGGATTCTATCACCTACTGACCATACATTGTGACATCATAATAGAATCCTGAATACTATTATCTGCTGACCATCCATTGTGACATCATAATGAAACCCTGGATACTATTATATGCTAACAATACATTGTGACATCATGATGGAATCCTGGATATTATCATCTACTCACCTTACATTGTGACATCATAATGGAATCCTGGATACTATAACCTGCTGACCATACATTGTGACATAATAATGGATTCCAGAATCCAATTATCTGCTGACCATACATTGTGACATCATAATGGAATACTGGATACTATTTCTGCTCACAATACATTGTGACATCATAATGGAATCCTCAATACTATTTTCTGCTGATCATTCATTGTGATATCATAATGGAATACTGAATACTATTATCTGCTGACCATACATTGTGACATCATAATGGAATCCTGGATACTATCACCTGCTGACCATAAATTGTGACATCATAATGGATTCCTGGATACTATCACCTGCTGACCATACATTGTGACATCATAATGGAATCCTGCATACTATTATCTGCTGACCATACATTGTGACATCATAATGGAATCCTGCATACTATTATCTGCTGACCATACATTGTGACATCATAATAAAATCCTGGATACTATTATCTGACGACCATACATTGTGACATCATAATGTAATCCTGGATACTATCATCCGAATACTATACATTGTGACATCATAATGTAATCCTGGATACTATCATCCGAATACCATACATTGTGACATCATAATGGAATTCTGTATGCGATTATCTGCTGACCATACATTGTGACATCACAATTCAATCCTGGATACTATCATCTGCTAACCTTACATTGTGACATCATAATGGAATCCTGGATACTATTACCTGCTGACCATACATACATTGTGACATCATAATGGAATCCTGGCTACTGTCACCTGCTGACCATACATTGTGACATAATAATGGATTCCAGGATCCAATTATCTGCTGACCATACATTGTGACATGACATCATAATAGAATCCTGAATACTATTATCTGCTGACCATCCATTGTGACATCATAATAAAACCCTGGATACTATTATATGCTGACAATACATTGTGACATCATAATGGAATCCTGGATGCTATCATCTGCTCACCTTACATTGTGCCATCATAATGGAATCCCAGATACATTATGAAATTATAATGTAATCCTGGATACCATCATCTGATTACTATACTTTGTGATATCATAATGTAATCCTAGATACTATTATTTGCCGACCATACATTGTGACATCTTAATAGAATCCTGGATACTATCTATCTGCTGACCATACATTGTGACATCATAATGAAACCCTGGATACTATTATATGCTGACAATACATTGTGACATCATAATGGAATCCTGGATACTATCATCTACTCACATTACATTGTGACATCATAATGGAATCCTGGATACTATCATCTAATCACATTACATTGTGACATCTTAATAGAATCCTGGATACTATTATCTGCTGACCATACATTGTGACATCATAATGTAATCCTGGATACTATCACCTGCTGGCCATACATTGTGACATCATAATGGAATCCCGGATACTATCATCTGCTCACCTTACATTGTGACATCATAATGGAATCCTGGATACTGTTATCTGCTGACCATACATTGTGACATCATAATGGAATCCTGGATACTATTATCTGCTGAACATACCTTGTGACATCATAATGGTATCCTGGATACTATCACCTGCTGACAATCCTTTGTGACATGATAATGGAACCTTGGATACTATTAAATGCTGACAATACATTGTGACATCATAATGGAATCCTACATACTATTATCTGCTAAACATACTTTGTGACATAATAATGGAATCCTGGATACTATCATCTGAATACTATACATTGTGACATCATAATGTAATCCAAGATGCTATCAATTGCTGACCATACATTGTGACATCGTAATGGAATCCTGAATACTATTATCTGCTGACCATACATTGTGACATCATAATGGAATCCTGTAAGCTATTATCTGCTGACCATACATTGTGACAGCACAATACAATCCTGGATACTATCATCTGCTCACCTTACATTGTGACATCATAATAAAATCCTGGATACTATCACGTGCTGACCATACATTGTGACATCACAATACAATCCTGGATACCATCATCTGCTCACCTTACATTGTGACATCATAATGGAATCCTGGATACTATTACGTGCTGACCATACATTGTGACATCATAATGGAATCCTGGATACTATCATCTGCTCACCTTACATTGTGACATCATAATGGAATCCTGGATACTATCACCTGCTGACCATACATTGTGACATAATAATGGATTCCAGGATCCTATTATCTGCTGACCATACATTGTGACATCATAATGGAATACTGGATACTATTATCTGCTGACAATACATTGTGACATCATAATGGAATCCTGGATACTATCATCTGGTGACCATACATTGTGACACAATAATGGATTCCAGGATCCAATTATCTGCTGACCATACATTGTGACATGACATCATAATAGAATCCAGAATACTATTATCTGCTGACCATCCATTGTGACATCATAATAAAACCCTGGATACTATTATATGCTGACAATACATTGTGACATCATAATGGAATCCTGGATACTATCATCTGCTCACCTTACATTGTGACATCATAATGGAATCCTGGATTCTATCACCTGCTGACCATACATTGTGACATAATAATGGATTCCAGGATCCAATTATCTGCTGACCATACATTGTGACATCATAATGAAACCCTGGATACTATTATATGCTGACCATACATTGTGACATCACAATACAATCCTGGATACTATCATCTGCTCACCTTACATTGTGACATCATAATGGAATCCTGGATACTAGCATCTGATTACTATACTTTGTGATATCATAATGTAATCCTAGATACTATCACCTGCTGACCATACATTGTGACATCTTAATAGAATCCTGGATACTATTATCTGCAGACCATACATTGTGACATCATAATGTAATCCTGGATACTATCATCCGAATACCATACATTGTGACATCATAATGGAATTCTGTATGCGATTATCTGCTGACCATACATTGTGACATCACAATTCAATCCTGGATACTATCATCTGCTAACCTTACATTGTGACATCATAATGGAATCCTGGATACTATTACCTGCTGACCATACATACATTGTGACATCATAATGGAATCCTGGCTACTGTCACCTGCTGACCATACATTGTGACATAATAATGGATTCCAGGATCCAATTATCTGCTGACCATACATTGTGACATGACATCATAATAGAATCCTGAATACTATTATCTGCTGACCATCCATTGTGACATCATAATAAAACCCTGGATACTATTATATGCTGACAATACATTGTGACATCATAATGGAATCCTGGATGCTATCATCTGCTCACCTTACATTGTGCCATCATAATGGAATCCCAGATACATTATGAAATTATAATGTAATCCTGGATACCATCATCTGATTACTATACTTTGTGATATCATAATGTAATCCTAGATACTATCATTGCCGACCATACATTGTGACATCATAATAGAATCCTGGATACTATCTATCTGCTGACCATACATTGTGACATCATAATGAAACATGGATACTATTATATGCTGACAATACATTGTGACATCATAATGGAATCCTGGATACTATCATCTGCTGACAATACATTGTGACATCATAATGGAATCCTGGATACTATCATCTTCTGACCATACATTGTGACATCTTAATAGAATCCTGGATACTATTATCTGCTGACCATACATTGTGACATCATAATGTAATCCTGGATACTATCACCTGCTGACCATACATTGTGACATCATAATGGAATCCCGGATACTATCATCTGCTCACCTTACATTGTGACATCATAATGGAATCCTGGATACTGTTATCTGCTGACCATACATTGTGACATCATAATGGAATCCTGATACTATTATCTGCTGAACATACCTTGTGACATCATAATGGTATCCTGGATACTATCACCTGCTGACAATCCTTTGTGACATGATAATGGAACCTTGGATACTATTAAATGCTGACAATACATTGTGACATCATAATGGAATCCTACATACTATTATCTGCTAAACATACTTTGTGACATAATAATGGAATCCTGGATACTATCATCTGAATACTATACATTGTGACATCATAATGTAATCCAAGATGCTATCAATTGCTGACCATACATTGTGACATCGTAATGGAATCCTGAATACTATTATCTGCTGACCATACATTGTGACATCATAATGGAATCCTGTAAGCTATTATCTGCTGACCATACATTGTGACAGCACAATACAATCCTGGATACTATCATCTGCTCACCTTACATTGTGACATCATAATAAAATCCTGGATACTATCACGTGCTGACCATACATTGTGACATCACAATACAATCCTGGATACCATCATCTGCTCACCTTACATTGTGACATCATAATGGAATCCTGGATACTATTACGTGCTGACCATACATTGTGACATCATAATGGAATCCTGGATACTATCATCTGCTCACCTTACATTGTGACATCATAATGGAATCCTGGATACTATCACCTGCTGACCATACATTGTGACATAATAATGGATTCCAGGATCCTATTACCTGCTGACCATACATTGTGACATCATAATGGAATACTGGATACTATTATCTGCTGACAATACATTGTGACATCATAATGGAATCCTGGATACTATCATCTGGTGACCATACATTGTGACACAATAATGGATTCCAGGATCCAATTATCTGCTGACCATACATTGTGACATGACATCATAATAGAATCCTGGATACTATTATCTGCTGACCATCCATTGTGACATCATAATAAAACCCTGGATACTATTATATGCTGACAATACATTGTGACATCATAATGGAATCCTGGATGCTATCATCTGCTCACCTTACATTGTGACATCATAATGGAATCCTGGATTCTATCACCTGCTGACCATACATTGTGACATAATAATGGATTCCAGGATCCAATTATCTGCTGACCATACATTGTGACATCATAATGAAACCCTGGATACTATTATATGCTGACCATACATTGTGACATCACAATACAATCCTGGATACTATCATCTGCTCACCTTACATTGTGACATCATAATGGAATCCTGGATACTAGCATCTGATTACTATACTTTGTGATATCATAATGTAATCCTAGATACTATCACCTGCTGACCATACATTGTGACATCTTAATAGAATCCTGGATACTATTATCTGCAGACCATACATTGTGACATCATAATGTAATCCTGGATACTATCATCTGATTACTATACTTTGTGATATCATAATGTAATCCTAGATACTATCACCTGCTGAACATACATTTTGACATTGTAATAGAATCCTGGATACTATTATCTGCTGACCATACATTGTGACATCATAATGGAATCCTGGATACTATGATCTGCTCACCTTACATTGTGACATCATAATGGAATCCTGGATACTATTATCTGCCGACCATACATTGTGACATCATAATGTAATCCTGGATACTATCATCTGAATACTATACATTGTGACATTATAATGTAATCCTAGATGCTATCAATTGCTGACCATACATTGTGACATCATAATGGAATCCTGAATACTATTATCTGCTGACCATACATTGTGACATCATAATGGAATCCTGTATGCTATTATCTGCTGACCATACATTGTGACTTTACAATACAATACAGGATACTATCATCTGCTCACCTTACATTGTGACATCATAATGGAATCCTGGATACTATTATCTGCGGACCATACATTGTGACATCATAATGGAATCCTGGATACTATCATCTGCTCACCATACATTGTGACATCATAATGGAATCCTGGATACTATCACGTGCTGACCATACATTGTGACATCATAATAGAATCCTGAATACTATTATATGCTGACAATACATTGTGACATCATAATGAATCCCTGGATACTATTATATGCTAACAATACATTGTGACATCATAATGGAATCCTGGATACTATCATCTGATTACTGTATATTGTGACATCATAATGTAATCCAGGATACTATCATCCAAATACTATACATTGTGACATCATAATGTAATCCTAGATGCTATCAATTGCTGACCTTACATTGTGACATCATAATGGAATCCTGGATACTATTATCTGCGGACCATACATTGTGACATCATAATGGAAACCTGGATACTATTATCTGCTCACCTTACATTGTGACATCATAATGGATTCCTGGATACTATCACCTGCTGACCATACATTGGGACATCATAATGGAATCCTGGATGCTATCATCTGCTCACCTTACATTGTGACATCATAATGGAACCCTGGATATTATTAAATGTTGACAATACATTGTGACATCATAATGAAACCCTGGATACTATTATATGCTAACAATACATTGTGACATCATAATGGAATCCTGGATACTATTATCTGCTGAACATACATTGTGACATCATAATGGAATCCTGGATACTATCACCTGCTGACCATAAATTGTGAAAATCATAATAGAATCCTGAATACTATTATCTGCTTACCATACATTCTGACATCATAATGGAACCCTGGATACTATTATCTGCTGTCACCATACATTGTGACATCATAATGTAACCCTGGATACTATTATCTGCTCACCTTACATTGTGATATCATAATGGAATCCTAGATACTATCACCTGCTGACCATCCTTCGTGACATCATAAAGGAACCTTGGATACTATTAAATGCTGACAATACATTGTGACATCATAATGGAATCCTGCATACTATTATCTGCTGAACATACATTGTGACATCATAATACACTGCTCAAAAAAATAAAGGGAACACAAAAATAACACATCCTAGAACTGATTTAATTAAATATTCTTCTGAAATACTTTGTTCTTTACATAGTTGAATGTGCTGACAACAAATTCACACAAAAAAAAATGGAAATCAAATTTTTTAACCCATGGAGGTCTGGATTTGGAGTCACCCTCAAAATTAAAGTGGAAAAACACACTACAGGCTGATCCAACTTTGATGTAATGTCCTTAAAACAAGTCAAAATGAGGCTCAGTAGTGTGTGTGGCCTCCACGTGCCTGTATGACCTCCCTACAACGCCTGTGCATGCTCCTGATGAGGTGGCGGACGGTCTCCTGAGGGATCTCCTCCCAGAGCTGGACTAAAGCATCTGCCAACTCCTGGACAGTCTGTGGTGCAACGTGACATTGGTGGATAGAGCGAGACGTGATGTCCCAGATGTGCTCAATTGGATTAAGGTCTGGGGAACGGGCGGGCCATTCCATAGCATCAATGCCTTCGTCTTGCAGGAACTGCTGACACACTCCAGCCACATGAGATCTTGCATTAGGAGGAACCCAGGGCCAACCGCACCAGCATATGGTCTCACAAGGGGTCTGAGGATCTCATCTCGGTACCTAATGGCAGTCAGGCTACCTCTGGCGAGCACATGGAGGGCTGTGCGGCCCTCCAAAGAAATGCCACCCCACACCATTACTGACCCAATGCCAAACCGGTCATGCTGGAGGATGTTGCAGGCAGCAGAACGTTCTCCACGGCGTCTCCAGACTCTGTCACGTCTGTCACATGTGCTCAGTGTGAACCTGCTTTCATCTGTGAAGAACACAGGGCGCCAGTGGCGAATTTGCCAATCTTGGTGATTTCTGGCAAATGCCAAACGTCCTGCACGGTATTGGGCTGTAAGCACAACCCCCACCTGTGGACGTCGGGCCCTCATATCACCCTCATGGAGTCTGTTTCTGACCGTTTGAGCAGACACATGCACATTTGTGGCCTGCTGGAGGTCATTTCGCAGGGCTTTGGCAGTGCTCCTCCTGTTCCTACTTGCACAAAGGCGGAGGTAGCGGTCCTGCTGCTGGGTTGTTGCCCTCCTACGGCCTCCTCCACGTCTCCTGATGTACTGGCCTGTCTCCTGGTAGCGCCTCCATGCTCTGGACACTACGCTGACAGACACAGCAAACCTTCTTGCCACAGCTCGCATTGATGTGCCATACTGGATAAGCTGCACTACCTGAGCCACTTGTGTGGGTTGTAGACTCCGTCTCATGCTACCACTAGAGTGAAAGCACCGGCAGCATTCAAAAGTGACCAAAACATCAGCCAGGAAGCATAGGAAATGAGAAGTGGTCAGGTCACCACCTGCAGAACCACTCCTTTATTGGGGGTGTCTTGCTAATTGCCTATAATTTCCACCTGTTGTCTATCCCATTTACACAACAGCATGTGAAATTGATTGTCACTTAGTGTTGCTTCCTAAGTGGACAGTTTGATTTCACAGAAGTGTGATTGACTTGGAGTTACATTGTGTTGTTTAAGTGTTCCCTTTATTTTTTTGAGCAGTGTAGAATCCTGGATACTATTATCTGCCGACCATACATTGTGACATCATAATGTAATCCTGGATACTATCATCTGAATACTATACATTGTGACATCATAATGTAATCCTAGATGCTATCAATTGCTGACCATACATTGTGACATCATAATGGAATCCTGAATACTATTATCTGCTGACCATACATTGTGACATCATAATGGAATCCTGTATGCTATTATCTGCTCACCTTACATTGTGACATCACAATGCAATCCTGGATACTATCATCTGCTCACCTTACATTGTGACATCATAATGGAATCCTGGATACTATCACGTGCTGACCATACATTGTGACATCATAATGGAATCCTGGATACTATTTTCTGCTGACCATTCATTGTGACCTCATAATGGAATACTGAATACTATTATCTGCAGACCATACATTGTGACATCATAATGTAATCCCGGATACATTATGAAATCATAATGTAATCCTGGGTACTATCATCTGATTACTATACTTTGTGATATCATAATGTAATCCTAGATACTATCACCTGCTGACCATACATTGTGACATCATAATGTAATCCTGGATACTATCACCTGCTGACCATACATTGTGAAATCATAATGGAATTCTGGAAACTATCATCTGCTCACATTACAATGTGACATCATAATGGAATCCTGGATATTATCACCTGCTGACCATACATTGTGACATCATAATGGAATCCTGAATACTATTATCTGCTGACCATCCATTGTGACATCATAATGAAACCCTCAATACTATTATATGCTGACAATACATTGTGACATCATAATGGAATCCTGGATACTATTATCTGCTGACCATACATTGTGACATCATAATGGAATCCTGGATACTATCACCTGCTGACCATAAATTGTGACATCATAATGGAACCCTGGATACTATTAAATGCTGACAATACATTGTGACATCATAATGGAATCCTGGATACTATTATCTGCTGACCATACATTGTGATATCATAATGGAATCCTGGATACTATCACCTGCTGACCATACATTGTGACATCATAATGGAATCCAGAATACTATTATCTGCTGACCATCCTTTGTGACATCATAATGGAACCTTGGATACTATTAAATGCTGACAATACATTGTGACATCATAATGGAATACTGCATACTATTATCTGCTGAACATACATTGTGACATCATAATGGAATCCTGGATACTATCACGTGTTGAACATACATACATTGTGAAATCATAATGTAATCCTGGATTCTATTATATGCTGACAATATATTGTGACATCATAATGGAATCCTCAATACTATTTTCTGCTGACCAATTATTGTGACATCATAATGGAATCCTGTATACTATTATATGCTGACAATACATTGTGACATCATAATGGAATCCTGAATACTATTATCTGCTGACCATACATTGTGACATCACAATGCAATCCTGAATATTATCATCTGCTCACCTTACATTGTGACATCATAATGGAATCCTGGATACTATCACCTGCTGAACATACATTGTGACATAATAATGGATTCCAGGATCCTATTATCTGTTGACCATAAATTGTGACATCATAATGGAATACTGGATACTATTATCTGCTGACAATAAATTGTGACATCATAATGGAATCCTCAATACTATTTTCTGCTGACCATTTATTGTGACATCATAATGGAATCCTGTATAATATTATATGCTGACAATACATTGTGACATCATAATGGAATCCTGGAAACTATCACCTGTTGAACATACATACATTGTGAAATCATAATGTAATGCTGGATTCTATTATCTGCTGACAATAAATTGTGACATCATAATGGAATCCTCAATACTATTTTCTGCTGACAATTCATTGTGACATCATAATGGAATCCTGTATACTATTATATGCTGACAATACATTGTGACATCATAATGGAATCCTGAATACTATTATCTGCTGACCATACATTGTGACATCATAATGGAATCCTGTATGCTATTATCTGCTGACCATACATTGTGACATCACAATGCAATCCTGAATATTATCATCTGCTCACCTTACATTGTGACATCATAATGGAATCCTGGATACTATCACCTGCTGAACATACATTGTGACATAATAATGGATTCCAGGATCCTATTATCTGTTGACCATAAATTGTGACATCATAATGGAATACTGGATACTATTATCTGCTGACAATAAATTGTGACATCATAATGGAATCCTCAATACTATTTTCTGCTGACCATTTATTGTGACATCATAATGGAATCCTGTATAATATTATATGCTGACAATACATTGTATCATCATAATGGAATCCTGGATACTATTATCTGCTGACAATACATTGTGACATCATAATGGAATCCTCAATACTATTTTCTGCTGACCATTCATTGTGACATCATAATGGAATACTGAATACTATTATCTGCAGACCATACATTGTGACATCATAATGGAATCCAGGATACATTATGAAATCAAAATGGAATTCTGGATACTATCATCTTCTCACCTTACATTGTGACATCATAATGGAAACCTCAATACTATTTTCTGCTGACCATTTATTGTGACATCATAATGGAATCCTGGATACTATCATCTGCTCACCTTACAATGTGACATCAAAATGGAATCCTGAATACTATTATCTGCTGACCATCCATTGTGACATCATAAAGAAACCCTGGATACTATTGTAAGATGACAATACATTGTGACATCATAATGGAATCCTGGATACTATTATCTGCTGAACATACATTGTGACATCATAATGGAATCCTGGATACTATCACCTGCTGACCATAAATTGTGAAAATCATAATAGAATCCTGAATACTATTATCTGCTGACCATACATTCTGACATCATAATGGAACCCTGGATACTATTATCTGCTGTCACCATACATTGTGACATCATAATGTAACCCTGGATACTATTATCTGCTCACCTTACATTGTGATATCATAATGGAATCCTGGATACTATCACCTGCTGACCATCCTTCGTGACATCATAAAGGAACCTTGGATACTATTAAATGCTCACAATACATTGTGACATCATAATGGAATCCTGCATACTATTATCTGCTGAACATACATTGTGACATCATAATACACTGCTCAAAAAAATAAAGGGAACACAAAAATAACACATCCTAGAACTGAATTAATTAAATATTCTTCTGAAATACTTTGTTCTTTACATAGTTGAATGTGCTGACAACAAATTCACACAAAAAAAAAATGGAAATCAAATTTTTTAACCCATGGAGGTCTGGATTTGGAGTCACCCTCAAAATTAAAGTGGAAAAACACACTACAGGCTGATCCAACTTTGATGTAATGTCCTTAAAACAAGTCAAAATGAGGCTCAGTAGTGTGTGTGGCCTCCACGTGCCTGTATGACCTCCCTACAACGCCTGTGCATGCTCCTGATGAGGTGGCGGACGGTCTCCTGAGGGATCTCCTCCCAGAGCTGGACTAAAGCATCTGCCAACTCCTGGACAGTCTGTGGTGCAACGTGACATTGGTGGATAGAGCGAGACGTGATGTCCCAGATGTGCTCAATTGGATTAAGGTCTGGGGAACGGGCGGGCCATTCCATAGCATCAATGCCTTCGTCTTGCAGGAACTGCTGACACACTCCAGCCACATGAGGTCTTGCATTAGGAGGAACCCAGGGCCAACCGCACCAGCATATGGTCTCACAAGGGGTCTGAGGATCTCATCTCGGTACCTAATGGCAGTCAGGCTACCTCTGGCGAGCACATGGAGGGCTGTGCGGCCCTCCAAAGAAATGCCACCCCACACCATTACTGACCCAATGCCAAACCGGTCATGCTGGAGGATGTTGCAGGCAGCAGAACGTTCTCCACGGCGTCTCCAGACTCTGTCACGTCTGTCACATGTGCTCAGTGTGAACCTGCTTTCATCTGTGAAGAGCACAGGGCGCCAGTGGCGAATTTGCCAATCTTGGTGATTTCTGGCAAATGCCAAACGTCCTGCACGGTATTGGGCTGTAAGCACAACCCCCACCTGTGGACGTCGGGCCCTCATATCACCCTCATGGAGTCTGTTTCTGACCGTTTGAGCAGACACATGCACATTTGTGGCCTGCTGGAGGTCATTTCGCAGGGCTTTGGCAGTGCTCCTCCTGTTCCTACTTGCACAAAGGCGGAGGTAGCGGTCCTGCTGCTGGGTTGTTGCCCTCCTACGGCCTCCTCCACGTCTCCTGATGTACTGGCCTGTCTCCTGGTAGCGCCTCCATGCTCTGGACACTACGCTGACAGACACAGCAAACCTTCTTGCCACAGCTCGCATTGATGTGCCATACTGGATAAGCTGCACTACCTGAGCCACTTGTGTGGGTTGTAGACTCCGTCTCATGCTACCACTAGAGTGAAAGCACCGGCAGCATTCAAAAGTGACCAAAACATCAGCCAGGAAGCATAGGAAATGAGAAGTGGTCAGGTCACCACCTGCAGAACCACTCCTTTATTGGGGGTGTCTTGCTAATTGCCTATAATTTCCACCTGTTGTCTATCCCATTTACACAACAGCATGTGAAATTGATTGTCACTTAGTGTTGCTTACTAAGTGGACAGTTTGATTTCACAGAAGTGTGATTGACTTGGAGTTACATTGTGTTGTTTAAGTGTTCCCTTTATTTTTTTGAGCAGTGTAGAATCCTGGATACTATTATCTGCCGACCATACATTGTGACATCATAATGTAATCCTGGATACTATCATCTGAATACTATACATTGTGACATCATAATGTAATCCTAGATGCTATCAATTGCTGACCATACATTGTGACATCATAATGGAATCCTGAATACTATTATCTGCTGACCATACATTGTGACATCATAATGGAATCCTGTATGCTATTATCTGCTCACCTTACATTGTGACATCACAATGCAATCCTGGATACTATAATCTGCTCACCTTACATTGTGACATCATAATGGAATCCTGGATACTATCACGTGCTGACTATACATTGTGACATCATAATGGAATCCTGGATACTATTTTCTGCTGACCATTCATTGTGACCTCATAATGGAATACTGAATACTATTATCTGCAGACCATACATTGTGACATCATAATGTAATCCCGGATACATTATGAAATCATAATGTAATCCTGGGTACTATCATCTTATTACTATACTTTGTGATATCATAATGTAATCCTAGATACTATCACCTGCTGACCATACATTGTGACATCATAATGTAATCCTGGATACTATCACCTGCTGACCATACATTGTGAAATCATAATGGAATTCTGGAAACTATCATCTGCTCACATTACAATGTGACATCATAATGGAATCCTGGATATTATCACCTGCTGACCATACATTGTGACATCATAATGGAATCCTGAATACTATTATCTGCTGACCATCCATTGTGACATCATAATGAAACCCTCAATACTATTATATGCTGACAATACATTGTGACATCATAATGGAATCCTGGATACTATTATCTGCTGAACATACATTGTGACATCATAATGGAATCCTGGATACTATCACCTGCTGACCATAAATTGTGACATCATAATGGAACCCTGGATACTATTAAATGCTGACAATACATTGTGACATCATAATGAAATCCTGGATACTATTATCTGCTGACCATACATTGTGATATCATAATGGAATCCTGGATACTATCACCTGCTGACCATACATTGTGACATCATAATGGAATCCAGAATACTATTATCTGCTGACCATCCTTTGTGACATCATAATGGAACCTTGGATACAATTAAATGCTGACAATACATTGTGACATCATAATGGAATACTGCATACTATTATCTGCTGAACATACATTGTGACATCATAATGGAATCCTGGATACTATCACGTGTTGAACATACATACATTGTGAAATCATAATGTAATCCTGGATTCTATTATATGCTGACAATATATTGTGACATCATAATGGAATCCTCAATACTATTTTCTGCTGACCATTCATTGTGACATCATAATGGAATCCTGTATACTATTATATGCTGACAATACATTGTGACATCATAATGGAATCCTGAATACTATTATCTGCTGACCATACATTGTGACATCACAATGCAATCCTAAATATTATCATCTGCTCACCTTACATTGTGACATCATAATGGAATCCTGGATACTATCA
Organism: Bufo bufo; assembly: GCF_905171765.1. Taxonomy (NCBI): domain Eukaryota; kingdom Metazoa; phylum Chordata; class Amphibia; order Anura; family Bufonidae; genus Bufo; species Bufo bufo. The sequence goes on from NC_053394.1 coordinate 157,501,973, forward strand.
CCTGCTGAACATACATTGTGACATAATAATGGATTCCAGGATCCTATTATCTGTTGACCATAAATTGTGACATCATAATGGAATACTGGATACTATTATCTGCTGACAATAAATTGTGACATCATAATGGAATCCTCAATACTATTTTCTGATGACCATTTATTGTGACATCATAATGGAATCCTGTATAATATTATATGCTGACAATACATTGTGACATCATAATGGAATCCTGGAAACTATCACCTGTTGAACATACATACATTGTGAAATCATAATGTAATGCTGGATTCTATTATATGCTGACAATATATTGTGACATCATAATGGAATCCTCAATACTATTTTCTGCTGACCATTCATTGTGACATCATAATGGAATCCTGTATACTATTATATGCTGACAATACATTGTGACATCATAATGGAATCCTGAATACTATTATCTGCTGACCATACATTGTGACATCATAATGGAATCCTGTATGCTATTATCTGCTGACCATACATTGTGACATCACAATGCAATCCTAAATATTATCATCTGCTCACCTTACATTGTGACATCATAATGGAATCCTGGATACTATCACCTGCTGAACATACATTGTGACATAATAATGGATTCCAGGATCCTATTATCTGTTGACCATAAATTGTGACATCATAATGGAATACTGGATACTATTATCTGCTGACAATAAATTGTGACATCATAATGGAATCCTCAATACTATTTTCTGCTGACCATTTATTGTGACATCATAATGGAATCCTGTATAATATTACAGTTGTGTTCAAAATTATTCAACCCCCAATGCTGTAAAGGGTTTTAGGGAATTTAGTGTTCATTTGTAATTGTGTTCAGAATGAAATCTTACAAGGACTTTTTAAAGAACCAAATGCAACTAAAATGACATCAATTGTTTTTGTAATACAGTATTAAATGTTTTTTTTGTGATTTCTTCATTGACACAATTATTCAACCCCTTAAAGACTACCACTCTTAAGAACAGAGGTTCATTCAAGTGTTTTCGATCAGGTATTGAAAACACCTGTGGATGTCAAGGAGCAGCAATCAAGCCTTAATAAGCATCAATTAGGCAGATTTAAAAGGACTGTGATACTCAGCTCCTTCAAGACATTTACTTGTGTGTTTACAAACATGGTGAAGTCAAGCGAATGGTCCAGGAAGACAAGAGAAGAGGTGATTTCTCTTCACAGGAAGGGCAATGGCTATAAGAAGATTGCAAAGATGTTAAACATACCAAGAGACACCATAGGAAGCATCATTCGCAAATTCAAGGCAAAGGGCACTGTTGAAATGCTACCTGGTCGTGGCAGAAAGAAGATGCTGACTTCTACTGCTGTGCGCTACCTGAAGCGCAAAGTGGAGAAAAGTCCCCTTGTGACTGCTGAGGAACTGAAAAAAGATTTGTCAGATGTGGGTACTGAAGTTTCTGCTCAGACAATAAGGCGCACACTGCTTAATGAAGGCCTCCGTGCCAGAACTCCCAGGCGCACCCCCTTGCTGTCTCCAAAGAATAAGAAGAGTCGACTGCAGTATGCCAAAAGTCATGTGGACAAACCACAAAAGTTTTAGGATAGTGTTCTGTGGACTGATGAAACAAAATTAGAACTGTTTGGGCCCATGGATCAACGCTATGTTTGGAGGAGGAAGAACAAGGCCTATGAAGAAAAGAACACCTTGCCTACTGTGAAGCATGGCGGGGGGTCAATCATGCTTTGGGGCTGTTTTGCTTCTACAGGTACAGGGAAGCTTCAGCGTGTGCAAGGTACCATGAATTCTCTTCAGTACCAGGAGATATTGGATGAAAATGTGATGCAGTCCGTCACAAACCTGAGGCTTGGGAGACGTTGGACCTTTCAACAGGACAATGATCCCAAGCATACCTCCAAGTCCACTAGAGCATGGTTGCAGATTAAAGGCTGGAACCTTTTGAAGTGGCCATCGCAGTCACCAGACTTAAATCCGATTGAGAACCTCTGGTGGGACTTAAAGAAAGCAGTTGCAATGCGCAAGCCTAAGAATGTGACTGAACTGGAGGCTTTTGCCCATGAAGAATGGGCGAAGATACCCGTAGATCGCTGCAAGACACTTGTGTCAAGCTATGCTTCACGTTTAAAAGCTGTTATAACTGGAAAAGGATGTTGTACTAAGTACTAAGATTGAATGTCACTTGGGGGTTGAATAAAACTGATAATGATGTGAGCACAGAAAAAACATTTGTGGTTATTTCATTATAAATGTTATGTTATATTTGTCTGACTTACAAGTGCCTCTTTGATTTAATTGTAAACAAGATGACTGAAATGATCAAAATCAATGTCAAACTGGCCAAAACACTCAACTTCAGTGGGGGTTGAATAATTTTGAACACAACTGTATATGCTGACAATACATTGTATCATCATAATGGAATCCTGGATACTATTATCTGCTGACAATACATTGTGACATCATAATGGAATCCTCAATACTATTTTCTGCTGACCATTCATTGTGACATCATAATGGAATACTGAATACTATTATCTGCAGACCATACATTGTGACATCATAATGGAATCCAGGATACATTATGAAATCAAAATGGAATACTGGATACTATCATCTTCTCACCTTACATTGTGACATCATAATGGAAACCTCAATACTATTTTCTGCTGACCATTTATTGTGACATCATAATGGAATCCTGGATACTATCATCTGCTCACCTTACAATGTGACATCAAAATGGAATCCTGAATACTATTATCTGCTGACCATCCATTGTGACATCATAAAGAAACCCTGGATACTATTGTAAGCTGACAATACATTGTGACATCATAATGGAATCCTGGATACTATTATCTGCTGAACATACATTGTGACATCATAATGGAATCCTGGATACTATCACCTGCTGACCATAAATTGTGAAAATCATAATAGAATCCTGAATACTATTATCTGCTGACCATACATTCTGACATCATAATGGAACCCTGGATACTATTATCTGCTGTCACCATACATTGTGACATCATAATGTAACCCTGGATACTATTATCTGCTCACCTTACATTGTGATATCATAATGGAATCCTGGATACTATCACCTGCTGACCATCCTTCGTGACATCATAAAGGAACCTTGGATACTATTAAATGCTGACAATACATTGTGACATCATAATGGAATCCTGCATACTATTATCTGCTGAACATACATTGTGACATCATAATACACTGCTCAAAAAAATAAAGGGAACACAAAAATAACACATCCTAGAACTGAATTAATTAAATATTTTTCTGAAATACTTTGTTCTTTACATAGTTGAATGTGCTGACAACAAATTCACACAAAAAAAAAAATGGAAATCAAATTTTTTAACCCATGGAGGTCTGGATTTGGAGTCACCCTCAAAATTAAAGTGGAAAAACACACTACAGGCTGATCCAACTTTGATGTAATGTCCTTAAAACAAGTCAAAATGAGGCTCAGTAGTGTGTGTGGCCTCCACGTGCCTGTATGACCTCCCTACAATGCCTGTGCATGCTCCTGATGAGGTGGCGGACGGTCTCCTGAGGGATCTCCTCCCAGAGCTGGACTAAAGCATCTGCCAACTCCTGGACAGTCTGTGGTGCAACGTGACATTGGTGGATAGAGCGAGACGTGATGTCCCAGATGTGCTCAATTGGATTCAGGTCTGGGGAACGGGCGGGCCATTCCATAGCATCAATGCCTTCGTCTTGCAGGAACTGCTGACACACTCCAGCCACATGAGGTCTTGCATTAGGAGGAACCCAGGGCCAACCGCACCAGCATATGGTCTCACAAGGGGTCTGAGGATCTCATCTCGGTACCTAATGGCAGTCAGGCTACCTCTGGCGAGCACATGGAGGGCTGTGCGGCCCTCCAAAGAAATGCCACCCCACACCATTACTGACCCAATGCCAAACCGGTCATGCTGGAGGATGTTGCAGGCAGCAGAACGTTCTCCACGGCGTCTCCAGACTCTGTCACGTCTGTCACATGTGCTCAGTGTGAACCTGCTTTCATCTGTGAAGAGCACAGGGCGCCAGTGGCGAATTTGCCAATCTTGGTGATTTCTGGCAAATGCCAAACGTCCTGCACGGTATTGGGCTGTAAGCACAACCCCCACCTGTGGACGTCGGGCCCTCATATCACCCTCATGGAGTCTGTTTCTGACCGTTTGAGCAGACACATGCACATTTGTGGCCTGCTGGAGGTCATTTCGCAGGGCTTTGGCAGTGCTCCTCCTGTTCCTACTTGCACAAAGGCGGAGGTAGCGGTCCTGCTGCTGGGTTGTTGCCCTCCTACGGCCTCCTCCACGTCTCCTGATGTACTGGCCTGTCTCCTGGTAGCGCCTCCATGCTCTGGACACTACGCTGACAGACACAGCAAACCTTCTTGCCACAGCTCGCATTGATGTGCCATACTGGATAAGCTGCACTACCTGAGCCACTTGTGTGGGTTGTAGACTCCGTCTCATGCTACCACTAGAGTGAAAGCACCGGCAGCATTCAAAAGTGACCAAAACATCAGCCAGGAAGCATAGGAAATGAGAAGTGGTCAGGTCACCACCTGCAGAACCACTCCTTTATTGGGGGTGTCTTGCTAATTGCCTATAATTTCCACCTGTTGTCTATCCCATTTACACAACAGCATGTGAAATTGATTGTCACTTAGTGTTGCTTACTAAGTGGACAGTTTGATTTCACAGAAGTGTGATTGACTTGGAGTTACATTGTGTTGTTTAAGTGTTCCCTTTATTTTTTTGAGCAGTGTAGAATCCTGGATACTATTATCTGCCGACCATACATTGTGACATCATAATGTAATCCTGGATACTATCATCTGAATACTATACATTGTGACATCATAATGTAATCCTAGATGCTATCAATTGCTGACCATACATTGTGACATCATAATGGAATCCTGAATACTATTATCTGCTGACCATACATTGTGACATCATAATGGAATCCTGTATGCTATTATCTGCTCACCTTACATTGTGACATCACAATGCAATCCTGGATACTATCATCTGCTCACCTTACATTGTGACATCATAATGGAATCCTGGATACTATCACGTGCTGACCATACATTGTGATATCATAATGGAATCCTGGATACTATTTTCTGCTGACCATTCATTGTGACCTCATAATGGAATACTGAATACTATTATCTGCAGACCATACATTGTGACATCATAATGTAATCCCGGATACATTATGAAAGCATAATGTAATCCTGGGTACTATCATCTTATTACTATACTTTGTGATATCATAATGTAATCCTAGATACTATCACCTGCTGACCATACATTGTGACATCATAATGTAATCCTGGATACTATCACCTGCTGACCATACATTGTGAAATCATAATGGAATTCTGGAAACTATCATCTGCTCACCTTACAATGTGACATCATAATGGAATCCTGGATATTATCACCTGCTGACCTTACATTGTGACATCATAATGGAATCCTGAATACTATTATCTGCTGACCATCCATTGTGACATCATAATGAAACCCTCAATACTATTATATGCTGACAATACATTGTGACATCATAATGGAATCCTGGATACTATTATCTGCTGAACATACATTGTGACATCATAATGGAATCCTGGATACTATCACCTGCTGACCATAAATTGTGACATCATAATGGAACCCTGGATACTATTAAATGCTGACAATACATTGTGACATCATAATGGAATCCTGGATACTATTATCTGCTGACCATACATTGTGACATCATAATGGAATCCTGGATACTATCACCTGCTGACCATACATTGTGACATCATAATGGAATCCAGAATACTATTATCTGCTGACCATCCTTTGTGACATCATAATGGAACCTTGGATACAATTAAATGCTGACAATACATTGTGACATCATAATGGAATCCTGCATACTATTATCTGCTGAACATACATTGTGACATCATAATGGAATCCTGGATACTATCACGTGTTGAACATACATACATTGTGAAATCATAATGTAATCCTGGATTCTATTATATGCTGACAATATATTGTGACATCATAATGGAATCCTCAATACTATTTTCTGCTGACCAATTATTGTGACATCATAATGGAATCCTGTATACTATTATATGCTGACAATACATTGTGACATCATAATGGAATCCTGAATACTATTATCTGCTGACCATACATTGTGACATCACAATGCAATCCTAAATATTATCATCTGCTCACCTTACATTGTGACATCATAATGGAATCCTGGATACTATCACCTGCTGAACATACATTGTGACATAATAATGGATTCCAGGATCCTATTATCTGTTGACCATAAATTGTGACATCATAATAGAATACTGGATACTATTATCTGCTGACAATAAATTGTGACAGCATAATGGAATCCTCAATACTATTTTCTGCTGACCATTTATTGTGACATCATAATGGAATCCTGTATAATATTATATGCTGACAATACATTGTGACATCATAATGGAATCCTGGAAACTATCAACTGTTGAACATACATACATTGTGAAATCATAATGTAATGCTGGATTCTATTATATGCTGACAATATATTGTGACATCATAATGGAATCCTCAATACTATTTTCTGCTGACCAATTATTGTGACATCATAATGGAATCCTGTATACTATTATATGCTGACAATACATTGTGACATCATAATGGAATCCTGAATACTATTATCTGCTGACCATACATTGTGACATCATAATGGAATCCTGTATGCTATTATCTGCTGACCATACATTGTGACATCACAATGCAATCCTAAATATTATCATCTGCTCACCTTACATTGTGACATCATAATGGAATCCTGGATACTATCACCTGCTGAACATACATTGTGACATAATAATGGATTCCAGGATCCTATTATCTGTTGACCATAAATTGTGACATCATAATGGAATACTGGATACAATTATCTGCTGACAATAAATTGTGACATCATAATGGAATCCTCAATACTATTTTCTGCTGACCATTTATTGTGACATCATAATGGAATCCTGTATAATATTATATGCTGACAATACATTGTGACATCATAATGGAATCTTGGATAATATCATCTTCTCACCTTACATTGTGACATCATAATGGAATCCTGGATACTATCACCTGCTGACCATACATTGTGACATAATAATGGATTCCAGGATCCTATTATCTGCTGACCATACATTGTGACATCATAATGGAATACTGGATACTATTATCTGCTGACAATACATTGTGACATCATAATGGAATCCTCAATACTATTTTCTGCTGACCATTCCTTGTGACATCATAATGGAATACTGAATACTATTATCTGCAGACCATACATTGTGACATCATAATGGAATCCAGGATACATTATGAAATCACAATGGAATCCTGGATACTATCATCTTCTCACCTTACATTGTGACATCATAATGGAATCCTGGATACTATCATCTGAATACTATACATTGTGACATCATAATGTAATCCTAGATGCTATCAATTGCTGACCATACATTGTGACAACATAATGGAATCCTGGATACTATTATCTGCGGACCATACATTGTGACATCATAATGGAATCCTGGAAACTATCATCTGCTCACCTTACATTGTGACATCATAATGGAATCCTGAATACTATTATCTGCAGACCATCCATTGTGACATCATAATGAAACCCTGGATACTAATATATGCTGACAATACATTGTGACACCTTAATAGAATCCTGGATACTATCATCTGAATAATATACATTGTGACATTATAACGGAATCTTGGATACTATTATCTGCGGACCATACATTGTGACATACTAATGGAATCCTGGATACTATCATCTGATCACCTTACATTGTGACATCATAATGGAATCCTGGATACTATCACCTGCTGACCATACATTGTGAAATTATAATGGATTCCTGAATACTATTATCTGCTGACCATCCATTGTGACATCATAATGAAATCCTCAATACTATTATCTGCTGACCATACATTGTGACATCATAATGGAATCCTGGATACTATCAACTGATCACCTTACATTGTGACATCATAATGGAATCCTGTATACTATCATCTGCTCACCTTACATTGTGACATCATAATGGAATCCTGGATACTATCACCTGCTGACCATACATTGTGACATCATAATGGAATCCAGAATACTATTATCTGCTGACAATCCTTTGAGACATCATAATGGAACCTTGGATACTATTAAATGCTGAAAATACATTGTGACATCATAATGGAATCCTGCATTCTATTATCTGCTGAACATACATTGTGACATCATAATGGAATCCTGGATACTATCATCTGAATACTATACATTGTGACATCATAATGGAATCCAGAATACTATTATCTGTTGACAATCCTTTGTGACATCATAATGGAACCTTGGATACTATTAAATGCTGACAATACATTGTGACATCATAATGGAATCCTGCATACTATTATCTGCTGATCATACATTGTGACATCATAATGGAATACTGGATACTATTAACTGCTGACAATACATTGTGACATCATAATGGAATCCTCAATACTATTTTCTGCTGACCATTCATTGTGACATCATAATGGAATACTGAATACTATTATCTGCATACCATACATTGTGACATCATAATGGAATCCCGGATACATTATGAAATCAAAATGGAATCCTGGATACTATCATCTTCTCACCTTACATTGTGACATCATAATGGAAACCTCAATACTATTTTCTGCTGACCATTTATTGTGACATCATAATGGAATCCTGGATACTATCACCTGCTGACCATAAATTGTCAAAATCATAATAGAATCCTGGATACTATTATCTTCTGACCATACATTCTGACATCATAATGGAACCCTGGATACTATTATAAGCTGACAATACATTGTGACATCATAATGGAATCCTGGATACTATTATCTGCTGAACATACATTGTGACATCATAATGAAACCCTGGATACTATTATAAGCTGACAATACATTGTGACATCATAATGGAATCCTGGATACTATTATCTGCTGAACATACATTGTGACATCATAATGGAATCCTGGATACCATCACCTGCTGACCATAAATTGTGAAAATCATAATAGAATCCTGGATACTATTATCTGCTGACCATACATTCTGACATCATAATGGAACCCTGGATACTATTATCTGCTGTCACCATACATTGTGACATCATAATGTAACCATGGATACTATTATCTGCTCACCTTACATTGTGATAAATAAATGGAATCCTGGATACTATCGCCTGCTGACCATCCTTTGTGACATCATAAAGGAACCTTGGATACTATTAAATGCTGACAATACATTGTGAAATCATAATGGAATCCTGCATACTATTATCTGCTGAACATACATTGTGACATCATAATAGAATCCTGGATACTATTATCTGCCTACCATACATTGTGACATCATAATGTAATCCTGGATACTATCATCTGAATACTATAAATTGTGACATTATAATGTAATCCTAGATGCTATCAATTGCTGACCATACATTGTGACATCATGATGGAATCCTGAATAATATTATCTGCTGACCATACATTGTGACATCATAATGGAATCCTGTATGCTATTATCTGCTCACCTTACATTGTGACATCACAATGCAATCCTGGATACTATCATCTGCTCACCTTACATTGTGACATCATAATGGAATCCTGGATACTATTTTCTGCTGACCATTTATTGTGACATCATAATGGAATACTGAATACTATTATCTCCAGACTATACATTGTGACATCATAATGTAATCCCGGATACATTATGAAATCATAATGTAATCCTGGGTACTATCATCTGATTACTATACTTTGTGATATCATAATGTAATCCTAGATACTATCACCTGCTGACCATACATTGTGACATCATAATGTAATCCTGGATACTATCACCTGCTGACCATACATTGTGACATCATAATGGAATCCTGGATACTATCATCTGCTCACCTTACATTGTAACAACATAATGGAATCCTGGATACTATCACCTGCTGACCATACATTGTGACATCATAATGGAATCCTGAATACTATTATCTGCTGACCATCCATTGTGACATCATAATGAAACCCTCAATACTATTATATGCTGACAATACATTGTGACATCATAATGGAATCCTGGATACTATTATCTGCTGAACATACATTGTGACATCAGAATGGAATCCTGGATACTATCACCTGCTGACCATAAATTGTGAAAATCATAATAGAATCCTGGATACTATTATCTGCTGACCATACATTGTGACATCATAATGGAACCCTAGATACTATTATTTGCTCACCTTACATTGTGATATCATAATGGAATCCTGGATACTATCACCTGCTGACCATCCTTTGTGACATCATAAAAGAACCTTGGATACTATTAAATGCTGACAATACATTGTGACATCATAATGGAATCCTGCATACTATTATCTGCTGAAAATACATTGTGACATCATAATAGAATCCTGGATACTATTATCTGCCGACCATACATTGTGACATCATAATGTAATCCTGGATACTATCATCTGAATACTATACATAGTGACATCATAATGTAATCCTAGATGCTATCAATTGCTGACCAAACATTGTGACATCATAATGGAATCCTGAATACTATTATCTGCTGATCATACATTGTGACATCATAATGGAATCCTGTATGCTATTATCTGCTCACCTTACATTGTGACATCACAATGCAATCCTGGATACTATCATCTGCTCACCTTACATTGTGACATCATAATGGAATCCTGGATACTATCACGTGCTGACCATACATTGTGACATCATAATGGAATCCTGGATACTATTTTCTGCTGACCATTCATTGTGACCTCATAATGGAATACTGAATACTAGTATCTGCAGACCATACATTGTGACATCATAATGTAATCCCGGATACATTATGAAATCATAATGTAATCCTGGGTACTATCATCTGATTACTATACTTTGTGATATCATAATGTAATCCTAGATACTATCAACTGCTGACCATACATTGTGACATCATAAAGTAATCCTGGATACTATCACCTGCTGACCATACATTGTGATATCATAATGGAATCCTGGATACTATCATCTGCTCACCTTACATTGTGACATCATAATGGAATCCTGGATACTATCACCTGCTGACCATACATTGTGACATCATAATGGAATCCAGAATACTATTATTTGCTGACCATCCTTTGTGACATCATAATGGAACCTTGGATACTATTAAATGCTGACAATACATTGTGACATCATAATGGAATCCTGCATACTAATATCTGCTGAACATACATTGTGACATCATAATGGAATCCTGAATACTATCATTTGCTGACCAAACATTTAGACATCATAATAAAATCCTGGATACTATTATCTGCCGACCATACATTGTGACATCATAATGTAATCCTGGATACTATCATTCGAATACTATACATTGTGAAATCATAATGTAATCCTAGATGCTATCAATTGCTGACCATACATTGTGACATCATAATGGAATCCAGAATACTATTATCTGCTGACCATACATTGAGACATCATAATGGAATCCTATATGCTATTATCTGCTGATCATACATTGTGACATCACAATGCAATCCTGGATTTTATCATCTGCTCACCTTACATTGTGACATCATAATGGAATCCTGGATACTATCACCTGTTGAACATACATACATTGTGACATGATAATGGAATCCTGGATACTATTATATGCTGATAATACATTGTGACATCATAATGGAATCCTCAATACTATTTTCTGCTGACCATTCATTGTGACATCATAATGGAATCCTGTATACTATTATATGCTGACAATACATTGTGACATCATAATGGAATCCTGGATACTATCATCTTCTTACCTTACATTGTGACATCATAATGGAATCCTCAATACTATTTTCTGCTGACCATTCATTGTGACATCATAATGGAATCCCGGATACATTATGAAATCATAATGGAATCCTGGATACTATCATCTTCTCACCTTACATTGTGACATCATAATGGAATCCTGGATACTATCACCTGCTGACCATAAATTGTGACATCATAATAGAATCCTGGATACTATTATATGCTGACCATACATTGTGACATTATAATTGAACCCTGGATACTATTAAATGCTGACAATACATTGTGACATCATAATGGAATCCTGGATACTATTATCTGCTGACAATACATTGCGACATCATAATGGAATCCTGGATACTATTATCTGCTGACCATACATTGTGACATCATAATGGAATCCTGGATACTATTATCTGCTCATCTTACATAGCGACATCATAATGGAATCCTCGATACTATTATCTGCTGACAATACATTGTAACATCATAATGTAACCCAGAATACTATTATATGATGACAATACATTGAGACATCATAATGGGATCCAGAATACTATTATCTGCTGACAATCCTTTGTGACATCATAATGGAACCTTGGATACTATTAAATGCTGACAATACATTGTGACATCATAATGGAGTCCTGCATACTATTATCTGCTGAACATACATTGTGACATCATAAGGGAATCCTGGATACTATTATCTGCCGACAATACATTGTGACATCATAATGTAATCCTGGATACTATCATCTGAATACTATACATTGTGACATCATAATGGAATCCTGGATACTATCATCTGCTCACCTTACACTGTGACATCATAATGGAATCCTGGATACTATCATCTGCTCACCTTACATTGTGACATCATAATGGAATCCTGGATGCTATCACCTGCTGACCATACATTGTGACATCATAATGGAATCCAGAATACTATTATCTAGGGGTGCACCGAAATGAAAATTCTGGTCCGAAACCGAAAATTCAGGATGCCCTTGACCGAAAACCGAAACCGAAACCGAAACTGCTTTTTTGCCTAAATACTTTTAAAATACTTTTTTTTAAATGATTTTATTAATAATTCTTTTTCATGAATGAAATTCATCTGTGGGTGGCGCTGATATGGAGGGGGGGATATGTGCACTGTTATGGGCATAACAGTGCACAGATCCCTTTCCCCATAACAGTGCACAGATCCTTTTCCCCATAACAGTGCACAGATCCCCCCTCCCCATAGCAGTGCCACAGACCGATCCCCCTACCCATAACAGCCCCGGCCCTGCTGCTCACAGCAGACTAATCACTCACTGCATCTTTATTTTACCTTACAGTCGTAACGCTCCAGTAACAACTCTGGAGGCAGAGCGGAGGGCGGCGTAACGTCACTTACTCACGTGACGCACCTGCTCTGCCCACTTTATGAATGAAGGAGGCGGAGCAGGCGCGTCACGTGAGTAAGTGACGTTACGCCGCCCTCCGCTCTGCCTGCAGATTTGTTACTGTAGCGTCACGATTGTAAGGTAAAATAAAGATGCAGTGACTTAAAGTAAACCGCCCGCCGGCGCGGGTGACAAATCCCACACCCCATATTTTCTGCCGATATGTACCAATATCGGCCGAAATGGATTAGGCCCATTTTCGGCCGCCGGAATTTCGGTGCACCCCTATTATCTGCCGACAATACTTTGTGACATCATAATGGAACCTTGGATACTATTAAATGCTGACCATACATTGTGACATCATAATGGAATCCTGAATACTATTATCTGCTGACCATACATTGTGACATCATAATGGAATCCTGTATGCTATTATCTGCTGACCATACATTGTGACATCATAATGGAATCCTAGATACTATCACCTGCTGACCATACATTGTGACATAATAATGGATTCCAGGATCCTATTATCTGCTGACCATACATTGTGATATCATAATGGAATAATGGATACTATTATATGCTGACAATACATTGTGACATCATAATGGAATCCTCAATACTATTTTCTGCTGACCATTCATTGTGACATCATAATGGAATACTGAATACTATTATCTGCAGACCATACATTGGGACATCATAATGGAATCCCGGATACATTATGAAATCATAATGGAATCCTGGATACTACCATCTTCTCACCTTACATTGTGACATCATAATGGAATCCTGGATACTATCACCTGCTGACCATACATTGTGACATAATAATGGATTCCAGGATCCTATTATCTGCTGACCATACATTGTGACATCATAATGGAATACTGGATACTATTATCTGCTGACAATACATTGTGACATCATAATGGAATCCTCAATACTATTTTCTGCTGACCAATTATTGTGACATCATAATGGAATCCTGGATACTACCATCTTCTCACCTTATATTGTGACATCATAATGGAATCCTGGATACTATCACCTGCTGACCATACATTGTGACATAATAATGGATTCCAGGATCCTATTATCTGCTGACCATACATTGTGACATCATAATGGAATACTGGATACTATTATCTGCTGACAATACATTGTGACATCATAATGGAATCCTCAATACTATTTTCTGCTGACCATTTATTGTGACATCTTAATGGAATCCTGGATACTATCATCTGCTCACCATACATTGTGACATCATAATGGAATCCTGAATACTATTATCTGCTGACCATCCATTGTGACATCATAATGAAACCCTGGATACTATTATATGCTGACAATACATTGTGACATCATAATGGAATCCTGGATACTATTATCTGCTGATCATACATTGTGACATCATAATGGAATCCTGGATACTATCACTTGCTGACCATAAATTGTGAAAATCATAATAGAATGCTGGATACTATTATCTGCTGACCATACATTGTGACATCATAATGGAACCCTGGATACTATTAAATGCTGACAATACATTGTGACATCATAATGGAATCCTGGATACTATCACCTGCTGACCATTTATTGTGACATCATAATGGAATCCTAAATACTATTATCTGCTGACCATCCATTTTGACATCATAATGAAACCCTCAATACAATTATATGATGACAATACATTGTGACATCATAATGGAATCCTGGATACTATCACCTGCTGACCATAAATTGTGACATCATAATGGAACCGTGGATACTATTAAATGCTGACAATACATTATGATGAATACTATACATTGTGACATCATAATGGAATCCTGGATACTATCATCTGCTCACCTTACACTGTGACATCATAATGGAATCCTGGATACTATCATCTGCTCACCTTACATTGTGACATCATAATGGAATCCTGGATGCTATCACCTGCTGACCATACATTGTGACATCATAATGGAATCCAGAATACTATTATCTAGGTGTGCACCGAAATGAAAATTCTGGTCCGAAACCGAAAATTCAGGATGACCTTGACCGAAAACCGAAACCGAAACCGAAACTGCCTTTTTGCCTAAATACTTTTAAAAGACTTTTTTTTAAATGATTTTATTAATAATTCTTTTTCATGAATGAAATTCATCTGTGGGTGGCGCTGTTATGGAGGGGGGGATATGTGCACTGTTATGGGCATAACAGTGCACAGATCCCTTTCCCCATAACAGTGCACAGATCCCTTTTCCCATAACAGTGCACAGATCCCCCCTCCCCATAGCAGTGCCATAGACCGATCCCCCAACCCCGGCCCTGCTTCTCACAGCAGACTAATCACTCACTGCATCTTTATTTTACCTTACAGTCGTGACGCTCCAGTAACAATTCTGCAGGCAGAGCGGAGGGCGGCGTAACGTCACTTACTCACGTGACGCACCTGCTCTGCCTACTTTATGAATGAAGGAGGCGGAGCAGGCGCGTCACGTGAGTAAGTGACGTTACGCCGCCCTCCGCTCTGCCTGCAGAGTTGTTACTGGAGCGTCACGATTGTAAGGTAAAATAAAGATGCAGTGACTTAAAGTAAACCGCCCGCCCGGCGCGGGTGACAAATCCCACACCCCATATTTTCTGCCGATATGTACCAATATCGGCCGAAATGGATTAGGCCCATTTTCGGCCGATATTTTCGGCGGCCGGAATTTTGGTGCACCCCTATTATCTGCCGACAATCCTTTGTGACATCATAATGGAACCTTGGATACTATTAAATGCTGACCATACATTGTGACATCATAATGGAATCCTGAATACTATTATCTGCTGACCATACATTGTGACATTATAATGGAATCCTGTATGCTATTATCTGCTGACCATACATTGTGACATCATAATGGAATCCTGGATACTATCACCTGCTGACCATACATTGTGACATAATAATGGATTCCAGGATCCTATTATCTGCTGACCATACATTGTGATATCATAATGGAATAATGGATACTATTATCTGCTGACAATACATTGTGACATCATAATGGAATCCTCAATACTATTTTCTGCTGACCATTCATTGTGACATCATAATGGAATACTGAATACTATTATCTGCAGACCATACATTGGGACATCATAATGGAATCCCGGATACATTATGAAATCATAATGGAATCCTGGATACTACCATCTTCTCACCTTACATTGTGACATCATAATGGAATCCTGGATACTATCACCTGCTGACCATACATTGTGACATAATAATGGATTCCAGGATCCTATTATCTGCTGACCATACATTGTGACATCATAATGGAATACTGGATACTATTATCTGCTGACAATACATTGTGACATCATAATGGAATCCTCAATACTATTTTCTGCTGACCATTTATTGTGACATCATAATGGAATTCTGGATACTACCATCTTCTCACCTTATATTGTGACATCATAATGGAATACTGGATACTATCACCTGCTGACCATACATTGTGACATAATAATGGATTCCAGGATCCTATTATCTGCTGACCATACATTGTGACATCATAATGGAATACTGGATACTATTATCTGCTGACAATACATTGTGACATCATAATGGAATCCTCAATACTATTTTCTGCTGACCATTTATTGTGACATCATAATGGAATCCTGGATACTATCATCTGCTCACCATACATTGTGACATCATAATGGAATCCTGAATACTATTATCTGCTGACCATCCATTGTGACATCATAATGAAACCCTGGATACTATTATATGCTGACAATACATTGTGACATCATAATGGAATCCTGGATACTAATATCTGCTAAACATACATTGTGACATCATAATGGAATCCTGGATACTATCACCTGCTGACCATAAATTGTGAAAATCATAATAGAATACTGGATACTATTATCTGCTGACCATACATTGTGACATCATAATGGAACCCTGGATACTATTAAATGCTGACAATACATTGTGACATCATAATGGAATCCTGGATACTATTATCTGCTCACCTTACATTGTGATATCATAATGGAATCCTGGATACTATCACCTGCTTACCATACATTGTGACATCATAATGGAATCCTGGATACTATCACCTGCTGACCATCCTTTGTGACATCATAAAGGAACCTTGGATACTATTAAATGCTGACAATACATTGTGACATCATAATGGAATCCTGCATACTATTATCTACTGAACATACATTGTGACATCATAATGGAATCCTGGATACTATCACCTGCTGACCATACATTGTGACATCATAATGGAATCCTGGATACTATCATCTGCTCACCTTTCATTGTGACATCATAATGGAATCCTGGATACTATCACCTGCTGACCATTTATTGTGACATCATAATGGAATCCTAAATACTATTATCTGCTGACCATCCATTTTGACATCATAATGAAACCCTCAATACAATTATATGATGACAATACATTGAGACTTCATAATGGAATCCTGGATACTATCACCTGCTGACCATAAATTGTGACATCATAATGGAACCGTGGATACTATTAAATGCTGACAATACATTGTGACATTATAATGGAATCCTAGATACTAATATCTGCTGACCATACATTGTGACATCATAATAAAACCCTGAATACCATTATATGATGTATTGATGACAATACATTGTGACATCATAATGGAATCCTGGATACTATTATCTGCTCACCTTACATTGTGATATCATAATGGAATCCTGGATATTATCACCTGCTGACCATACATTGTGACATCATAATGGAATCCAGAATACTATTATTTGCTGACCATCCTTTGTGACATCATAATGGAACCTTGGATACTATTAAATGCTGACAATACATTGTAATATCATAATGGAATCCTGCATACTATTATCTGCTGAACATACATTGTGACATCATAATGGAATCGTGAATACTATCATTTGCTGACCAAACATTTAGACATCATAATAAAATCCTGGATACTATTATCTGCCAACCATACATTGTGACATCATAATGTAATCCTGGATACTATCATCTGAATACTATACATTGTGACATCATAATGGAATCCTGTATGCTATTATCTGCTCACCTTACATTGTGACATCACAATGCAATCCTGGATACTATCATCTGCTTACCTTACATTGTGACATCATAATGGAATCCTGGATACTATCACGTGCTCACCATTCATTGTGACATCATAATGGAATACTGAATACTATTATCTGCAGACCATACATTGTGACATCATAATGTAATCCCGGATACATTATGAAATCATAATGTAATCCTGGGTACTAACATCTGATTACTATACTTTGTGATATCATAATGTAATCCTAGATACTATCACCTGCTGACCATACATTGTGACATCATAATGTAATCCTGGATACTATCACCTGCTGACCATCCATTGTGATATCATAATGGAATCCTGGATACTATTATCTGCGGACCATACATTGTGACATCATAATGGAATCCTGGATACTTTCACCTGCTGACCATACATTGTGACATCATAATGGAATCCTAAATACTATTATCTGCTGACCATCCATTGTGACATCATAATGAAACCCTCAATACTATTATATGCTGACAATACATTGTGACATCATAATGGAATCATGGATACTATTATCTGCTGAACATACATTGTGACATCATAATGGAATCCTGGATACTATCACCTGCTGACCATAAATTGTGACATCATAATGGAACCCTGGATACTATTAAATGCTGACAATAGATTGTGACATTATAATGGAATCCTGGATACTATTATCTGCTGACCATACATTGTGATATCATAATGGAATCCTGGATACTATCACCTGCTGACCATACATTGTGACATAATATTGGAATCCAGAATACTATTATCTGCTGACCATCCTTTGTGACATCATAATGAAACCTTGGATACTATTAAATGCTGACAATACATTGTGACATCATAATGGAATGCTGAATACTATTATCTGCTGAACATACATTGTGAGATCATAATGGAATCCTAGATACTATCACATGCTAACCATACACTGTGACATCATAATAGAATCCTGGATATTATTATCTGCTGACCATACACTGTGACATCATAATGGAATCCTGGATAATAATATCTGCTGAACATACATTGTGACATTATAATGGAATCCTGGATACTATCACCTGCTGACCATACATTGTGACATTATTATAGAATCCTGGATACTATCACCTGCTCACCATACATTGTGATATCCTAATGGACACCTTGATACTATTATATGCTGACCATACATTGTGACATCATAATGTAATCCTGGATACTATCATTCGAATACTATACATTGTGAAATCATAATGTAATCCTAGATGCTATCAATTGCTGACCATACATTGTGACATCATAATGGAATCCAGAATACTATTATCTGCTGACCATACATTGAGACATCATAATGGAATCCTATATGCTATTATCTGCTGATCATACATTGTGACATCACAATGCAATCCTGGATATTATCATCTGCTCACCTTACATTGTGACATCATAATGGAATCCTGGATACTATCATCTGCTCACCTTACATTGTGACATCATAATGGAATCCTGGATACTATTTTCTGCTGACCATTTATTGTGACATCATAATGGAATACTGGATACTATTATATGCTGATAATACATTGTGACATCATAATGGAATCCTCAATACTATTTTCTGCTGACCATTCATTGTGACATCATAATGGAATCCTGTATACTATTATATGCTGACAATACATTGTGACATCATAATGGAATCCTGGATACTATCATCTTCTCACCTTACATTGTGACATCATAATGGAATCCTCAATACTATTTTCTGCTGACCATTCATTGTGACATCATAATGGAATCCCGGATACATTATGAAATCATAATGGAATCCTGGATACTATCATCTTCTCACCTTACATTGTGACATCATAATGGAATCCTGGATACTATCACCTGATGACCATAAATTGTGACATCATAATAGAATCCTGGATACTATTATATGCTGACCATACATTGTGACATCATAATTGAACCCTGGATACTATTAAATGCTGACAATACATTGTGACATCATAATGGAATCCAGGATACTATTATCTGCTGACAATACATTGCGACATCATAATGGAATCCTGGATACTATTATCTGCTGACCATACATTGTGACATCATAATGGAATCCTGGATACTATTATCTGCTCATCTTACATAGCGACATCATAATGGAATCCTCGATACTATTATCTGCTGACCATACATTGTGACATCATAATGTAACCCAGAATACTATTATATGATGACAATACATTGTGACATCATAATGGGATCCAGAATACTATTATCTGCTGACAATCCTTTGTGACATCATAATGGAACCTTGGATACTATTAAATGCTGACAATACATTGTGACATCATAATGGAGTCCTGCATACTATTATCTGCTGAACATACATTGTGACATCATAATGGAATCCTGGATACTATTATCTGCCGACAATACATTGTGACATCATAATGTAATCCTGGATACTATCATCTGAATACTATACATTGTGACATCATAATGGAATCCTGGATACTATCATCTGCTCACCTTACACTGTGACATCATAATGGAATCCTGGATACTATCATCTGCTCACCTTACATTGTGACATCATAATGGAATCCTGGATGCTATCACCTTCTGACCATACATTGTGACATCATAATGGAATCCAGAATACTATTATTTAGGGGTGCACCGAAATGAAAATTCTGGTCCGAAACCGAAAATTCAGGATGCCCTTGACCGAAAACCGAAACTGCCTTTTTGCCTGACTACTTTTAAAATACTTTTTTTTAAATGATTTTATTAATAATTCTTTTTCATGAATGAAATTCATCTGTGGGTGGCGCTGTTATTGGGGGGGGATATGTGCACTGTTATGGGCATAACAGTGCACAGATCCCTTTCCCCATAACAGTGCACAGATCCCTTTCCCCATAACAGTGCACAGATCCCCCCTCCCCATAGCAGTGCCATAGACCGATCCCCCTACCCATAACAGCCCCGGCCCTGCTGCTCACAGCAGACTAATCACTCACTGCATCTTTATTTTACCTTACAGTCGTGACGCTCCAGTAACAACTCTGCAGGCAGAGCGGAGGGCGGCGTAACGTCACTTACTCACGTGACGCACCTGCTCTGCCCACTTTATGAATGAAGGAGGCGGAGCAGGCGCGTCACGTGAGTAAGTGACGTTACGCCGCCCTCCGCTCTGCCTGCAGAGTTGTTACTGGAGCGTCACGATTGTAAGGTAAAATAAAGATGCAGTGACTTAAAGTAAACCGCCCGCCCGGCGCGGGTGACAAATCCCACACCCCATATTTTCTGCCTATATGTACCAATATCGGCCGAAACGGATTAGGCCCATTTTCGGCCGATATTTTCGGCCGCCGGAATTTTGGTGCACCCCTATTATCTGCCGACAATCCTTTGTGACATCATAATGGAACCTTGGATACTATTAAATGCTGACCATACATTGTGACATCATAATGGAATCCTGAATACTATTATCTGCTGACCATACATTGTGACATCATAATGGAATCCTGTATGCTATTATCTGCTGACCATACATTGTGACATCATAATGGAATCCTGGATACTATCACCTGCTGACCATACATTGTGACATAATAATGGATTCCAGGATCCTATTATCTGCTGACCATACATTGTGATATCATAATGGAATAATGGATACTATTATCTGCTGACAATACATTGTGACATCATAATGGAATCCTCAATACTATTTTCTGCTGACCATTCATTGTGACATCATAATGGAATACTGAATACTATTATCTGCAGACCATACATTGGGACATCATAATGGAATCCCGGATACATTATGAAATCATAATGGAATCCTGGATACTACCATCTTCTCACCTTACATTGTGACATCATAATGGAATCCTGGATACTATCACCTGCTGACCATACATTGTGACATAATAATGGATTCCAGGATCCTATTATCTGCTGACCATACATTGTGACATCATAATGGAATACTGGATACTATTATCTGCTGACAATACATTGTGACATCATAATGGAATCCTCAATACTATTTTCTGCTGACCATTTATTGTGACATCATAATGGAATCCTGGATACTACCATCTTCTCACCTTATATTGTGACATCATAATGGAATCCTGGATACTATCACCTGCTGACCATACATTGTGACATAATAATGTATTCCAGGATCCTATTATCTGCTGACCATACATTGTGACATCATAATAGAATACTGGATACTATTATCTGCTGACAATACATTGTGACATCATAATGGAATCCTCAATACTATTTTCTGCTGACCATTTATTGTGACATCATAATGGAATCCTGGATACTATCGTCTGCTCACCATACATTGTGACATCATAATGGAATCCTGAATACTATTATCTGCTGACCATCCATTGTGACATCATAATGAAACCCTGGATACTATTATATGCTGACAATACATTGTGACATCATAATGGAATCCTGGATACTATTATCTGCTGAACATACATTGTGACATCATAATGGAATCCTGGATACTATCACCTGCTGACCATAAATTGTGAAAATCATAATAGAATACTGGATACTATTATCTGCTGACCATACATTGTGACATCATAATGGAACCCTGGATACTATTAAATGCTGACAATACATTGTGACATCATAATGGAATCCTGGATACTATTATCTGCTCACCTTACATTGTTATATCATAATGGAATCCTGGATACTATCACCTGCTTACCATACATTGTGACATCATAATGGAATCCTGGATACTATCACCTGCTTACCATACATTGTGACATCATAATGGAATCCTGGATACTATCACCTGCTGACCATCCTTTGTGACATCATAAAAGAACCTTGGATACTATTAAATGCTGACAATACATTGTGACATCATAATGGAATCCTGCATACTATCACCTGCTGACCATACATTGTGACATCATAATGGAATCCTGGATACTATCATCTGCTCACCTTTCATTGTGACATCATAATGGAATCCTGGATACTATCACCTGCTGACCATTTATTGTGACATCATAATGGAATCCTAAATACTATTATCTGCTGACCATACATTTTGACATCATAATGAAACCCTCAATACAATTATATGATGACAATACATTGTGACATCATAATGGAATCCTGGATACTATCACCTGCTGACCATAAATTGTGACATCATAATGGAACCGTGGATACTATTAAATGCTGACAATACATTGTGACATTAAAATGGAATCCTGGATACTAATATCTGCTGACCATACATTGTGACATCATAATAAAACCCTGAATACCATTATATGATGTATTGATGACAATACATTGTGACATCATAATGGAATCCTGGATACTATTATCTGCTCACCTTACATTGTGATATCATAATGGAATCCTGGATACTATCACCTGCTGACCATACATTGTGACATCATAATGGAATCCAGAATACTATTATTTGCTGACCATCCTTTGTGACATCATAATGGAACCTTGGATACTATTAAATGCTGACAATACATTGTGATATCATAATTGAATCCTGCATACTATTATCTGCTGAACATACATTGTGACATCATAATGGAATCGTGAATACTATCATTTGCTGACCAAACATTTAGACATCATAATAAAATCCTGGATACTATTATCTGCCGACCATACATTGTGACATCATAATGTAATCCTGGATACTATCATCTGAATACTATACATTGTGACATCATAATGTAATCCTAGATGCTATCAATTGCTGACCATTCATTGTGACATCATAATGGAATCCTGAATACTATTATCTGCTGACCATACATTGTGACATCATAATGGAATCCTGTATGCTATTATCTGCTCACCTTACATTGTGACATCACAATGCAATCCTGGATACTATCATCTGCTTACCTTACATTGTGACATCATAATGGAATCCTGGATACTATCACGTGCTGACCATACATTGTGACATCATAATGGAATCCTGGATACTATTTTCTGCTGACCATTCATTGTGACATCATAATGGAATACTGAATACTATTATCTGCAGACCATACATTGTGACATCATAATGTAATCCCGGATACATTATGAAATCATAATGTAATCCTGGGTACTATCATCTGATTACTATACTTTGTGATATCATAATGTAATCCTAGATACTATCACCTGCTGACCATACATTGTGACATCATAATGTAATCCTGGATACTATCACCTGCTGACCATCCATTGTGATATCATAATGGAATCCTGGATACTATTATCTTCGGACCATACATTGTGACATCATAATGGAATCCTGGATACTTTCACCTGCTGACCATACATTGTGACATCATAATGGAATCCTAAATACTATTATCTGCTGACCATCCATTGTGACATCATAATGAAACCCTCAATACTATTATATGCTGACAATACATTG
Organism: Bufo bufo; assembly: GCF_905171765.1. Classification (NCBI taxonomy): domain Eukaryota; kingdom Metazoa; phylum Chordata; class Amphibia; order Anura; family Bufonidae; genus Bufo; species Bufo bufo. Next base: position 157,527,089 of record NC_053394.1, read on the forward strand.
TGACATCATAATGGAATCGTGGATACTATTATCTGCTGAACATACATTGTGACATCATAATGGAATCCTGGATACTATCACCTGCTGACCATAAATTGTGACATCATAATGGAACCCTGGATACTATTAAATGCTGACAATACATTGTGACATTATAATGGAATCCTGGATACTATTATCTGCTGACCATACATTGTGATATCATAATGGAATCCTGGATACTATTACCTGCTGACCATACATTGTGACATAATAATGGAATCCAGAATACTATTATCTGCTGACCATCGTTTGTGACATCATAATGAAACCTTGGATACTAATAAATGCTGACAATACATTGTGACATCATAATGGAATGCTGATAACTATTATCTGCTGAACATACATTGTGAGATCATAATGGAATCCTAGATACTATCACCTGCTAACCATACACTGTGACATCATAATAGAATCCTGGATATTATTATCTGCTGACCATACACTGTGACATCATAATGGAATCCTGGATAATAATATCTGCTGAACATACATTGTGACATTATAATGGAATCCTGGATACTATCACCTGCTGACCATACATTGTGACATTATTATAGAATCCTGGATACTATCACCTGCTGACCATACATTGTGATATCCTAATGGACACCTTGATACTATTATATGCTGACCATACATTGTGACATCATAATGGAATCCTGGATACTATTATCTGCTGACCATACATTCTAACATCATAATGGAATTCTGGATACTATCATCTGCTGACCTTACATTGTGACATCTTAATGGAATCCTGGATACTATCACCTGCTGACCATACATTGTGACATCATAATGGAATCCGTGATCCTATCATCTGCAGACCATCCATTGTGACATCATAATGGATTCCTGAATACTATTATCTGCTGACAATACATTGTGACATCATAATGGAATCCTGGATACTATTTTATGCTGACAATACATTGTGACATTTAATGGAATCTTGGATACTATCAACTGCTCACCTTACATTGTGACATCATAATGGAATCCTGGATACTATCACCTGCTGAACATACATACATTGTGACATCATAATGGAATCCTGGATACTATTATCTGCTGACCATACATTGTGACATCATAATGGAATCCTGAATACTATTATCTGCCGACCATACATTGTGACCTTATAATGGATTCCAGGAACCTATAATCTGCTGACCATACATTGTGACATCATAATGGATTACTGGATACTATTATCTGCTGACAATACATTGTGACATCATAATGGAATCCCGGATAATTATGAAATCATAATGTAATCCTGGATACTATCATCTGATTACTATACTTTGTGATATCATAATGTAATCCTGGATACTATCACCTGCTCACCTTACATTGTGACATCATAATGTAATCCTAGATACTATCACCTGCAGAACATACATTGTGACATCTTAATAGAATCCTGGATACTATTATCTGCTGACCATACATTGTGACATCTTTTTTTTTTTTTTTATGTTTTTATTTTTATTTTCAGCATATAAAAAATAACAAAAGGACAGACAGGGAACAAAAGATATAAACAGTGATGGTTCCCAAATATGCACAAAAGTTTGTTACATAATTCTCATTAATCATCAGGAGTCTATCATTATCCTGTCTTTTTTTTTTTTTTTTAATCCTACGTATATCATAACAAATTATAATAACAAATTATAAAGACAAGTTATAAGCCCCCTCCCCTCCCCCCCCCCCCCCCCTTGGTTGTCTTGGTGGTTTCTACAAAACAAAACAAAAAAAAAAGAGAAAAGATTGATTTCTTGATCTCATATCGGGGATGTCTGGGATCTCAATCCTCCCTCCTTCGTTTCCTATTTTCCTTTCCTTTCCCATTTTATTATATTAATTCTAAATTTTAAGCACATCTCACCTACTCCTTATCTCCCCCCTTTCCTCATATCCATTTACCTTCCCTGTTCTTTTTTATTTTATCTTACAGGCATATTCATATCTCTGCACGCACCCTATCACATAGGTTCTTCCATTCTTCAATATTTGGTGGTGCGTCCGCCCCCCACTCTCTAGCCACCACAACCCGCGCCAGCATCAATCCTTTGGCCCATTTCCTTTCATTTTTGCTGTCTAAACCTATTTTCATAATATATCCGAGCACCGCTATAGAAATTTCAAGTGGCGCAGTGCACCCAGTTGATCTAATTAGCTCCTGAAATACCTGCGTCCAATACACCTGAATAGGAGGACAATACCAGATCAAGTGAATAAAATCTGCATTGTTCGCTTTGCACTTCCAGCATCTAGAATCCTTCGTTTTATACATCCTACTCAGCACCCAAGGGGTGATATAGGTTCGGTGAAGAATGAAGAACTGTATCAACCGAAAATTACTCGATAAAGTGCTTCTTTTTATGCTTTTATAAATGCATCACCAATCAAGACTCTACTTCTAATGTCCATTTTCTTTCACTATTAAACTTAGTCACACCCCCTAGCCCCCTTTTAATTTTTTTATATATCTGTGAAATTGATATTTTAGTCCCGTTACTGTGATAACAGAATTCTGCAAATTCTGAGTGTTCAGTGACTAAATACTCTTTATTCTCTGTTGCGTCAAATGCGTGCTTTAATCGGGTATATCTATACCGTGTAAGGCCTCTTTCACACTTGCATTGTCCGGATCCGGCGTGTACTCCACTTGCCGGAATTACACGCCGGATCCGGAAAAACGCAAGTGTACTGAAAGCATTTGAAGACGGAGCCGTCTTCAAAATGCGTTCAGTGTTACTATGGCAGCCAGGACGCTATTAAAGTCCTGGTTGCCATAGTAGGAGCGGGGAGCGGTATACTTACAGTCCGTGCGGCTCCCGGGGCGCTCCAGAATGACGTCAGGGCGCCCCATGCGCATGGATGACGTGATCCATGCGCTTGGGGCGCCCTGACGTCACTCTGGAGCGCCCCGGGAGCCGCACAGACGGTAAGTATGCTGCTCCCCCGCTCCCCGCTACACTTTACCATGGCTGCCAGGACTTTAGCGTCCCGGCAGCCATGGTAACCATTCAGAAAAAGCTAAATGTCGGGTCCGGCAATGCGCCGAAACGACGTTTAGCTTAAGGCCGGATCAATGCCTTTCAATGGGCATTAATTCTGGATCCGGCCTTGCGGCAAGTCTTCAGGATTTTTGGCCGGAGCAAAAAGCGCAGCATGCTGAGGTATTTTCTCCGGCCAAAAAACGTTCCGTTCCGGAACTGAAGACATCCTGATGCATCCTGAACGGATTTCTCTCCATTCAGAATGCATTAGGATAAAACTGATCAGGATTCTTCCGGCATAAAGCCCCGACGACGGAACTCTATGCCGGAAGAAAAGAACGCAGGTGTGAAAGAGCCCTAAGGGTGTCTAATTCTATACTAAGCCCCAGTTCCTCTAGTGTCCTAAACTTTCCTTTCACCTCAATCTGTGAGATATACTTTATACCATTTTTTCCCCAGAATACATAGTCATCCAACTTCTGAAATTCACCTAAATTTATATTCCCCCATATAGGGGTAATCTTTAGTGAATAACTTATCCCCAATAGTTTTTTAACATTAACCCATACTAAGTGCATCATATTACTAATTGGACACTTCCTACCTTTTATTTTAATAATCCCGGTTTCCAGGACACTAATAATATTGTACTGAGGACCTTCGCCCACCAAGAAATAACGCAGTCTATTGTCCTCTGTCATTAACCACTGAAGCTGGGATGCATAATAATAGGCTCTGAAGCAGGGGACGGACAAACCACCATCTTCTTCATCTAACCACAAGTACTTTTGTTTCAGCCTAACCCTTTTTTTCCCCCTTATGAGATCATTTATCAATCCTTCCAATACACTAAAACAGTGATCCCCTATCCACACAGGGCAGGAGGAAATAACATAAAGAATCTGCGGTAGCAGGACCATCTTGATAATGGCAATTCGATCTGCCTGTCGCATCAGTAATTTTTGCCAAATACTTATTTTGTTTTTAACCCTTTTTAGCAGGGGGGAGATGTAAGTTCTATATACTCCTGTAGCCGCGAACTGATTTTTATTCCAAGATATTCAAATGCTTCTGTGGGTTTTAATATTTTAACATTAATATCCGTTCGCATAGTTTCATAGCCGATGGGGAGCAGCACGGATTTCATCCAGTTCACCCTAAAGCCGGAAATCCGGCCGAACTGATTTACTATCCCCATCAGGTATTGCACCGTTTGCGACCCCCCCTTCCAGAAAAAACAGGATGTCATCCGCGTATAAGCATATTTTGTCTGCTACACCCCTTCCCCCAAACCCCCTAATATTGTCATCTGCTCGCATCTTACATGCCAACGGTTCAATGAATATGGCAAACAATAAGGGGGAAAGTGGGCACCTCTGCCTAGTTCCTCTTTGCAATACTACCGACTCAGATATCTCCCCATTAATTTTGATCCTCACTTTCGAATGGTAATTGCACCCATCTAATATATTTTTCCCCAAGTTCATCTCATGCATTATTTTCCAGAGGTATGCCCACTCCACCCTGTCAAACGCTTTCTCCGCGTCCAATGACAGGATGGAGTGGGCACCCTCCCCGCTCACCTGGATGTTCAGCAGGGCCCGTCGGATATTTGTTTGAACCTGACGTTTCGGGACAAACCCTGACTGGTCTGTGTGTATTATTTTTCCTATAACTCTTTTTAGGCGGTTTGCCAGTAGTTTAGCACATATTTTAAAATCGGTGTTGAGAAGAGAGATGGGGCGATACGAGTCCACCTTACTCTCATCTTTCCCCTTTTTTCTTATCAAGGTTATTACCGCCTCCGAAAGGGAAGCAGGAAGTTCCCCCTTGTCCATAGATTAATTAAGGACCCGCAGGAGTACAGGGAGAATCACCTCACCATATCTTCTATATATCTCAAAGGGGAGACCATCCAACCCAGGACTAGAATTACCCTTTATAGACCCGAGGGCATCCCGTAGTTCCTCCAGCTCCACAGGGCCATTCAGCGAGTCCCTGTCCTCCTCGGAGAGACTAGGGAACGATACACCCTCCAGAAAGAGTCTTATATCCTCACACACCCCTACTCCCTCCGTAAAGTAAAGGTCCTTATAATATTTAACAAATTCTTGCTCAATTTCTCCCTGGTTGGATGTTATCCCCCCATCTCTCCTCTCAACACACTTGATTCTGCCGTCCTCCCTTTGGCTCTGTATAAGAATGGTCAGAAGTCTCCCTGGCTTCCCTGACTCCCTGAGATATCGGGCCCCCTCAAAAAAAACTTTTTGTTGTGCCTTGTCCTCCAGATACTTATTTAGTAGCATTTTGGCCTCTTCTAACTGAGCCGCAATTTCAGTGGAGTTGTTTACCAAGAGGTCCTCCTCTATTTTATTTATTTTGTCCCCCAGCTCTCTCTTCTTTTTGGCAAATTCATTTTTTAAGCCCTTAATTCTGCCAATGATAGTACCCCATAGGTATGCCTTAAATGCATCCCATACGTACCTTATTTGTGTAGATCCCAGGTTAATTTGCCAGTACTCCTCTATTTCAGCACCAATACATTCATCTTTATTTATCAGATTTAACCAATGCGGGTTCAACCGAAACTCTCTTCTCTTCAAACTGTTCGTTGTTTTAAATGTCAAGCTAATTAGAGAGTGATCAGAAATACTATTTATCTCATACCTCATTTTTAATATCTGATCTACCAGTTCAGAACTAGCTAATGCCATGTCAATTCTTGACATTATCTTACTTCCGCGACTAAAGCATGAATATATTCGCTTATCGTCATACAGATACCTCCGCACATCAGTTAATAACAGTTCCTGAGATATTCTTTTAAGAAGAGTTGACTTATGTCATGTTTGTCATTTGAAGTCACTGAGTATCTGTCTAGCTTATTATTCATGACGCTGTTAAAGTCACCCATTATCAATATAGGACATTTTCCTCGGGAGTCTGCAAACTCCACCAAATGGTGAATCACACATAGGGAGAATGGCGGAGGTATATACACAAAAGCCAAAACACAAACTATACCATTCCACTGACAGTGCAGAAATACATATCTACCCCTATCATCAATCTTCTGATCCAATGGGAGGTAATCTACTTTGTGATGGATATATACGCTTACTCCACATGAGTAGGTAGAAAAACATGAATGGTACTGATACTTAGCCCATTTCCGCATCAGTAAGTTTGTCTTATCCCTTGTGTTATGTGTCTCCGTTAATCCCACAATGGCCGGGAGATGTCTAATAATAGTGTCAAAAACCATAACCCTCTTAACCTTGTCTCCCAGTCCACGTACATTCCATGTAATAATCCTACTCATGTGTGCCTCCCTCCTGCAATTTCATACATTTCATCAATACTAAACCCACCAAGACAACCATCCCAACCGTTACCCTTCCTCCTACCCTCCCTTAGCCACCCCCTTATCCCCCTTCTGGTCGGCGAAATGGAACATCTCCCCCACCTCTTACACTACGCCCATTCCCTCCCCCCCCCACCATCTCGCGGCCTATATCACGATCATATTCCCTTGGCATCCATCCACTCCACTGCTTCCTCTGGGGAGCCAAAAAAACTAACTTGCTCGCGATATATTACACGTAGCCTAGTGGGGTATATCAAAGAGTATTGTATCTGGGCGCCAGCTAACCTCCTCTTTATCTCCCTAAACTCCTGTCTTTTAACCTGTGTCGCTCTGGAATAGTCTGGATATATTTCTATGCTACTTCCATTATACTCTATTGTCTGCATTTTCCTTTTTGCCCTCATTATTATGTCTCTATCTCTGGAGCTTAAGATTTTGGCTAAGATTGCCCTGGGTGGGCTTCCCGTTGGGGGTGGTCTACCCGGGATCCTGTGTGCTCTGTCAACTGTAAACCAATTTGACAGGGCCTTTTTATTAAAAATATCCTCCAGCCAATGCTGAATGAACCCCGTTGCATCCTCTCCTTCCACTCCCTCTGGAAATCCCAGTAATCTAATGCTGGATCTCCGGGACCTATCCTCCATTGTGGTCATTCTCTCAAGCAGGTTTTTCTTTTCCCCATCTATAACTTCTACCTTTTTCTTTATTCCCTCAATATCTCTCTTCATTCCCCCTGAGGATATTTGGAGCTCTTTAACCTTTTCCCTCACTTTATTCATCTCCTCCTTAATAAGGGAAAGATCCACCTGAGCAGAGGCGATCTTGATAGTCAGATCCTCCAAGCACTGATTAGACTGCTGTACTGCCCCCAAAATTTCGGCCAATTTCATATCCACAGAGTTTATTCTTTCCTCCATTCCTTCTCCACTACCCAACCTCCTATCCAACCCAGCACATTCCTCTGCAACCAGAATATCACCTCCTTCTTTCTGACTTTCCTTATTCCCCCTTAATGCACTTCTGCTCTTTGGATTAGGTGGGGATTTAAGGTATTTTTCTAAGCCAGTTGCTGTGCTATTTCCTTTTCCTCCACCTGGCGAGGAGGTTCCTACAGATTTTCTGTTATACGTTTTAGGTGGCATTTTGCAATATAAACAACAGAAACACTAAAAACCCCCAAAAAAACCTAAAAAAAAAAAAATAGTAGAAACTGCACAACAGTAAAACAGAATAAGCAGAAAGGCTGAGAGAGCGAGCGTTAAATATGCAAAGCCATTAGATCAGTCCAGATCAGTCCAAATCAATCCTCTCAGTTTCCCTGACCAATCCAAAAAAAAAAAAAAAGGAGGATGAGGGGGAAAAAAAGAAGAGAAAAAGGATCACAGAAAAATCTGTTCCATTCTTTTCAATTGAAACGCAGCTGATACTGGATAGGCCTATACTCCTGGGGCAAAAGGAAACTCAGGGGGTAGATAAACTGAAGCCTTTATATTATTCTCTTGTCCGGAGCTCGGGGCAAACATTACCCCCAGAGTCCTGTCGAGGGACAAATACAGGGCTATCTCCGTGATGCTGCTTATCTCATCCAGCCCTACTTTCCTCCTCTTCAACCCCTTGTCAGCTATCCACAGACTCCAGGGATACACCCTCCCACAGGACCCGCTTCTATACAAGACCACGGACCCCAGGAAAGGTTCTGCAACAATCGGCACCTGCCGCTCAGCGTTATTCAGCAGTACTAATCCAGTACTAATCCAGTACTTATCCAGTACTTATCCAATTAAGGAAAATTAAGCCAGCGTATTCCGGCAGGAAAACAGTGAAATCATGTTTAACATCATGCCGTCATCATACCGTCGTCATCTCTCTGCCAGGTAAGGAGACCCCCGATGGTCGCGTCTCACACCTCCAGTAAGGTGGGTACACACAGATGGTCATGTCACACACCTCCGTCCGTGCTGGAACATCAAAGAGGACCTCGCCATTTTCCACCCTGATTATATCACCGCCGTCAGGCTCTCATCTCCACTCTCGCTCCCATTCAGGTGAGTCACGACCACCGCCGGTATCTCGCCCCACTCAGTGGTTCAGCGGTACAGACCCCCGGCGTCCCCAGGAGCCTTTCGTGGAGAGCAGCTCTTCCACGGACGCCAGCAAGATGCGATGCACGAGGAGAGGGGGGGAGGGAGGGAGCGCGGCACGCCCACGTCTTCACGTCAAGCCGCTACGGCCTACTAGGTCAACATTGTGACATCTTAATAGAATCCTGGATACTATTATCTGCTGACCATACATTGTGACATCATAATGTAATCCTGGATACTATCACCTGCTGACCATACATTGTGACATCATAATGGAATCCTGGATACTATTATCTGCGGACCATACATTGTGACATCATAATGGAATCCTGGATACTATCCTCTGCTCACCTTACATTGTGACATCATAAAGGAATACTGGATACTATCACCTGCTGACCATCCATTGTGACATCATAATGAAACCCTGGATACTATTAAATGCTGACAATACATTGTGACATCATAATGGAATCCTGGATACTATTATCTACAGAACATACATTGTGACATCATAATGGAATCCTGGATACTATCAACTGCTGACCATACATTGTGACATTATAATAGAATCCTGGATACTATTATCTGCTGACCATACATTGTGACATCATAATAGAACCCTGGATACTATTAAATGCTGACAATACATTGTGACATCATAATGTAATCCTGGATAATATTATCTGCTGACCATACATTGTGACATCATAATGTAACCCTGAATACTATTATATGATGACAATACATTGTGACATCATAATGTAATCCTGGATACTATTATCTGCCGACCATACATTGTGACATCATAATGTAATCCTGGATACTATCATCTGAATACTATACATTGTGACATCATAATGTAATCATAGATGCTATCAATTGCTGACCATACATTGTGACATCATAATGGAATCCTGAATACTATTATCTGCTGACCATACATTGTGACATAATAATGGAATCCTGTATGCTATTATCTGCTGACCATACATTGTGACATCATAATAGAATCCTGTATGCTATTATCTGCTGACCATACATTGTGACTTTACAATACAATCCTGGATACTATCATCTTCTCACCTTACATTGTGACATCATAATGAAATCCTGGATACTATCACGTGCTGATCATACATTGTGACATCATAATGGAATCCTGCATACTATTATCTGCTGAACATACATTGTGACATCATAAAGGAATCCTGGATACTATCACCTGCTGACCATACATTGTGACATCATAATAGAATCCTGGATACTATTATCTGCCGACCATACATTGTGACATCATAATGTAATCCTGGATACTATCATCTGAATACTAAACATTGTGACATCATAATGTAATCCTAGATGCTATCAATTGCTGACCATCCATTGTGACATCATAATGAAACCCTGGATACTATTAAATGCTGACAATACATTGTGACATCATAATGGAATCCTGGATACTATTATCTACTGAACATACATTGTGACATCATAATGGAATCCTGGATACTATCACCTGCTGACCATACATTGTGACATCATAATAGAATCCTGGATACTATTATCTACTGACCATTCATTGTGACATCATAATGGAACCCTGGATACTATTAAATGCTGACAATACATTGTGACATCATAATGGAATACTGGATACTATTATCTGCTGACCATACATTGTGACATCATAATGTAACCCTGAATACTATAATATGATGACAATACATTGTGACATCATAATGGAATCCTGGATACTATTATCTGCTCATCTTACATTGTGATATCATAATGGAATCCTGGATACTATCACCTGCTGACCATACATTGTGACATCATAATGGATTCCAGAATACTATTATCTGCTGACAATCCTTTGTGACATCATAATGGAACCTTGGATACTATTAAATGCTGACAATACATTGTGACATCATAATGGAATCCTGCATACTATTATCTGCTGAACATACATTGTGACATCATAATGTAATCCTGGATACTATTATCTGCCGACCATACATTGTGACATCATAATGTAATCCTGGATACTATCATCTGAATACTATACATTGTGACATCATAATGTAATCATAGATGCTATCAATTGCTGACCATACATTGTGACATCATAATGGAATCCTGAATACTATTATCTGCTGACCATACATTGTGACATCATAATGGAATCCTGTATGCTATTATCTGCTGACCATACATTGTGACTTTACAATACAATCCTGGATACTATAATCTGCTCACCTTATATTGTGACATCATAATGGAATCCTGGATACTATCACGTGCTGATCATACATTGTGACATCATAATGGAATCCTGGATACAATTATCTGCGGACCATACATTGTGACATCATAATGGAATCCAGAATACTATTATCTGCTGACCATCCTTTGTGACATCACAATGGAACATTGGATACTATTAAATGCTAGCAATACATTGTGACATCATAATGGAATCCTGCATACTATTATCTGCTGAACATACATTGTGACATCATAATGGAATCCAGGATACTATCACCTGCAGACCATACATTGTGACATTATAATAGAATCCTGGATACTATTATCTGCCGACCATCCATTGTGACATCATAATGTAATCCTTGATACTATCATCTGAATACTATACATTGTGAAATCGTAATGTAATCCTAGATACTATCAACTGCTGACCATTCATTGTGACATCATAATGGAACCCTGGATACTATTATCTGCTGACCATACATTGTGACATCATAATGGAATCCTGGATACTATTATCTGCTGACCATACATTGTGAAATTATAATGGATCCCTGGATACTATTATCTGCTAACCATACATTGTGACATCATAATGTAATTCTAGATACTATCACCTGCTGACCATTCATTTTGACATCAGAATAGAACCCTGGATACAATCATCTGCTGACCATACATTCTAAAATCATAATGGAATCTTAGATACTATCATCTGCTCACCTTACTTTGTGGCATCATAATGGAATCCTGAATGATATTATCTGCTGACCATACATTGTGACATCATATTGGAAGACTGGATACATTATGACATTATAATTTAATCCTGGATACTATAATCTGATTACTATACATTGTGATATCATAATGGAATCCTAGATAGTATCACCTGCTGACCAAACATTGTGACATCATAATGGAATCCTGAATACTATCATCTGCTTACCATACATTGTGACATCAGAATGGAATCCTGAGTACTATTATCTGCTGACCATACATTGTGACATCATAATGGAAAACTAGATACTATTATCTGCTGACAATACATTGTGACATCATAATAAAATCCTGAATACTATTATCTGTTGACCATACATTGTGACATCATAATGGAATTCTGGATACCACAATCTGCTGACTATACATTGTGACATCATAATGGAATCCTGGATACTATTACCTGCTGACCATACACTGTGACATCATAATGGAATCCTGGATACTATCACCTGCTGACCATACATTGTTACATCATAATGGAGCCCTGGATCCTATCATCTGCAGACCATACATTGTGACGTCATAATGGAATACTGGATAGTATTTTCTGCTGATTATTCATTGTAACATCATAATGGAATCCCAGATACATTATGACATCATAATGTAATCCTGGATACTATCATCTTATTACTATACATTGTGATATCATAATGTAATCCTAGATACTATCACCAGCTGACCATCCATTGTGACATCATAATGGAATCCTGAATACTTTTATCTGCTGACCATCCATTGTGACATCATAATGGAACCCTGGAAACTATTATATGCTGACAATACATTGTGACATCACAATGGAATCCTGGATACTATTATATGCTGACAATACATTGTGACATCATAATGGAATCATGGATACTATCATCTGCTCACCTTACATTCTGACATCATAATGGAATCATGGATACTATCACCTGCTGACCATACATACATTGTGACATCATAATGGAATCCTGGATACCATTATATGCTGACAATACATTGTGACATCATAATGGAATCCTGGATACTATCATCTTTTCACCTTACATTGTGACATCATAATGGAATCCTGGATACTATCACCTGCTGACCATACATTGTGACATCATAATGGAATACTGGATACTATTATCTGCTGACAATACATTGTGACATCATAATGGAATCCTGGATACTATTTTCTGCTGACCATTCATTGTGACATCATAATGGAATACTGAATACTATTATCTGCAGACCATACATTGTGACATCATAATGGAATCCCGGATACATTATGAAATCATAATGTAATCCTGGATACTATGATATGATTACTATACTTTGTGATATCATAATGTAATCCTAGATACTATCACCTGCTGACCATACATTGTGACATCTTAAAAGAATCCTGGATACTATTATCTGCTGACCATACATTGTGACATCATAATGTAATCCTAGATGCTATCAATTGCTGACCATACATTGTGACATCATAATGGAACCCTGGATACTATTATCTGCTGACCATACATTGTGACATCATAATGAAATCCTGAGTACTATTATCTGCTGACCATACATTGTGACATCATAATGGAATACTAGATACTATTATCTGCTGACCATACATTGTAACATAATAATAAAATCCTGAATACTATTATCTGTTGACTATACATTGTGACATCATAATGGAATCCTGGATACTATTACCTGCTGACCATACACTGTGACATCATAATGGAATCCTGGATACTATTATCTGCTGAACATACATTGTGATATTATAATGGAATCCTGGATACTATCACCTGCTGACCATACATTGTTACATCATAATGGAGCCCTGGATCCTATCATCTGCCGACCATACATTGTGACATCATAATGGAATACTAGATAGTATTTTCTGCTGATTATTCATTGTAACATCATAATGGAATCCCAAATACATTATGACATCATAATGTAATCCTGGATACTATCATCTTATTACTATACATTGTGATATCATAATGTAATCCTAGATACTATCACCAGCTGACCATCCATTGTGACATCATAATGGAATCCTGAATACTTTTATCTGCTGACCATCCATTGTAAGATCATAATGGAACCCTGGATACTATTATATGCTGACAATACATTGTGACATCATAATGGAATCCTGGATACTATTATATGCTGACAATACATTGTGACATCATAATGGAATCCTGGATAATATCACCTGCTGACAATACATACTTTGTGACATCATAATGGAATCCTGGATACTATCACCTGCTGACCATACATTGTGACATAATAATGTATTCCAGGATCCTATTATCTGCTGACCATACATTTTGACATTATAATGTAATCCTGGATACTATCATCTGAATACTATACATTGTGACATCATAATGTAATCCTAGATGCTATCAATTGCTGACCATACATTGTGACATCACAATGCAATAATGGGTACTATCATCTGCTCACCTTACATTGTGACATCATAATGGAATCCTGGATACTATGACGTGCTGACCATACATTGTGACATCATAATGGAATCCTGGATACTATTATCTGCGGACCATACATTGTGACATCATAATGGAATCCTGGATACTATCATCTGCTCACCTTACATTGTGACATTATAATGGAATCCTGGATACTATCACCTGCTGACCATACATACATTGTGACATCATAATGGAATCCTGGATACTATTATATGCTGACAATACATTGTGACATCATAATGGAATCTTGGATACTATCACCTGCTGACCATACATTGTTACATAATAATGGATTCCAGGATCCTATTATCTGCTGACCATACATTGTGACATCATAATGGAATACTGGATACTATTATCTGCAGACCATACATTGTGACATCATAATGTAATCCTGGATACTATCATCTGATTATTATACTTTGTGATATCATAATGTAATCCTAGATACTATCACCTGCTGACCATACATTGTGACATCTTAATAGAACCCTGGATACTATTATCTGCTGACCATACATTTTGACATTATAATGTAATCCTGGATACTATCATCTGAATACTATACATTGTGACATCATAATGTAATCCTAGATGCTATCAATTGCTGACCATACATTGTGACATCACAATGCAATAATGGGTACTATCATCTGCTCACCTTACATTGTGACATCATAATGGAATCCTGGATACTATGACGTGCTGACCATACATTGTGACATCATAATGGAATCCTGGATACTATTATCTGCGGACCATACATTGTGACATCATAATGGAATCCTGGATACTATCATCTGCTCTCCTTACATTGTGACATTATAATGGAATCCTGGATACTATCACCTGCTGACCATACATACATTGTGACATCATAATGGAATCCTGGATACTATTATATGCTGACAATACATTGTGACATCATAATGGAATCTTGGATACTATCACCTGCTGACCATACATTGTTACATAATAATGGATTCCAGGATCCTATTATCTGCTGACCATACATTGTGACATCATAATGGAATACTGGATACTATTATCTGCAGACCATACATTGTGACATCATAATGTAATCCTGGATACTATCATCTGATTATTATACTTTGTGATATCATAATGTAATCCTAGATACTATCACCTGCTGACCATACATTGTGACATCTTAATAGAACCCTGGATACTATTATCTGCTGACCATACATTGTGAAATCATAATGTAATCCTGGATACTATCACCTGATGACCATACATTGTGACATCATAATGGAATCCTGGATACTATTATCTGCGGACCATACTTTGTGACATCATAATGGAATCCTGGATACTATCATCTGCTCACCTTACAGTACAGACCAAAAGTTTGGACACACCTTCTCATTCAAAGAGTTTTCTTTATTTTCATGACTATGAAGGCATCAAAACTATGAATTAACACATGTGGAATTATATACATAACAAACAAGTGTGAAACAACTGAAAATATGTCATATTCTAGGTTCTTCAAAGTAGCCACCTTTTGCTTTGATTACTGCTTTGCACACTCTTGGCATTCTCTTGATGAGCTTCAAGAGGTAGTCCCCTGAAATGGTCTTCCAACAGTCTTGAAGGAGTTCCCAGAGATGCTTAGCACTTGTTGGCCCTTTTGCCTTCACTCTGCGGTCCAGCTCACCCCAAACCATCTCGATTGGGTTCAGGTCCGGTGACTGTGGAGGCCAGGTCATCTGGCGCAGCACCCCATCACTCTGCTTCATGGCCAAATAGCCCTTACTTTCAAAGTTTTCCCAATTTTTCGGCTGACTGACTGACCTTCATTTCTTAAAGTAATGATGGCCACTCGTTTTTCTTTACTTAGCTGCTTTTTTCTTGCCATAATACAAATTCTAACAGTCAATTCAGTAGGACTATCAGCTGTGTATCCATCTGACTTCTCCTCAACGCAACTGATGGTCCCAACCCCATTTATAAGGCAAGAAATCCCACTTATTAAACCTGACAGGGCACACCTGTGAAGTGAAAACCATTTCAGGGGACTACCTCTTGAAGCTCATCAAGAGAATGCCAAGAGTGTGCAAAGCAGTAATCAAAGCAAAAGGTGGCTACTTTGAAGAACCTAGAATATGACATATTTTCAGTTGTTTCACACTTGTTTGTTATGTATATAATTCCACATGTGTTAATTCATAGTTTTGATGCCTTCAGTGTGAATCTACAATTTTCATAGTCATGAAAATAAAGAAAACTCTTTGAATGAGAAGGTGTGTCCAAACTTTTGTCTGTACTGTACATTGTGACATCATAATGGAATCCTGGATACTATCACCTGCTGACCATACATTGTGGCATCATAATGAAACCCTGGATACTATTATATGCTGACAATACATTGTGACATCATAATTAAATCCTGGATACTATTATCTGCTGAACATACACTGTGACATCATAATGGAATCCCGGATACTATCACCTGCTGACCATAAATTGTGACATCATAATAGAATCCTGGATACTATTATCTGCTGACCATACATTGTGACATCATAATGTAATCCTGGATACTATCATGTGATTACTATACATTGTGACATCATAATGTAATCCTAGATACTATCAACTGCTGACCATACATTGTGACATCATAATGGAACCCTGGATACTATTATCTGCTGACCATACATTGTGACATCATAATGGAATCCTGGATACTATTATCTGCTGACCATACATTGTGACATTATAATGGATCCCTGGATAATATTATCTGCTGACCATACATTGTGACATCATAATGTAATTCTAGATACTATCACCTGCTGACTATTCATTTTGACATCAGAATAGAACCCTGGATACAATCATCTGCTGACCATACATTCTAAAATCATAATGGAATCTTAGATACTATCATCTGCTCACCTTACATTGTGGCATCATAATGGAATCCTGAATACTATTATCTGCTGACCAGACATTGTGACATCATAATGGAATACTGGATACATTATGACATTATAATGTAATCCTGGATACTATAATCGGATTACTATACATTGTGATATCATAATGGAATCCTAGATAGTATCACCTGCTGACCAAACATTGTGACATCATAATGGAATTCTAGATACTATTATCTGCTGACCATACATTGTGACATCATAATAAAATCCTGAATACTATTATCTGTTGACCATACATTGTGACATCATAATGGAATTCTGGATACCACATTCTGCTGACTATACATTGTGACATCATAATGGAATCCTGGATACTATTACCTGCTGACCATACATTGTGACATCATAATGGAATCCTGGATACTATTACCTGCTGACCATACACTGTGACATCAAAATGGAATCCTGGATACTATTATCTGCTGAACATACATTGTGACATTATAATGGAATCCTGGATACTATCACCTGCTGACCATACATTGTTACATCATAATGGAGCCCTGGATCCTATCATCTGCAGACCATACATTGTGACATCATAATGGAATACTGGATAGTATTTTCTGCTGATTATTTATTATAACATCATAATGAAATCCCAGATACATTATGACATCATAATGTAATCCTGGATGCTATCATCTTATTACTATACATTGTGATATCATAATAAAATCCTGCATACTATCATCTGCTCACCTTACATTGTGACATCATAAAGGAATCCTGGATACTATCACCAGCTGACCATCCATTGTGACATCATAATGGAATCCTGGATACTATTATATGCTGACAATACATTGTGACATCATAATGGAATCCTGGATACTATCACCTGCTGACCATACATTGTGACATAATAATGGATTCCAGGATCCTATTATCTGCTGACCCTACTTTGTGACATCATAATGGAATCCTCAATACTAATTTCTGCTGACCATACATTGTGACATCATAATGTAATCCTAGATACTATTATCTGCTGACCATACATTGTGACATTATAATAAAATCCTGGATACTATTACCTGTTGAACATACATTGTGACATCATAATGGAATCCTGGATACTATTATTTGCTGACCATACATTGTGACATCATAATGGAACCCTGGATACTATTATATGCTGACAATACATTGTGACATAATAATGGAATCCTGGATACTATCACCTGCTGACCATACATTGTGACATCATAATGGAACCTTGGATACTATTAAATGCTGACAATACATTGTGACGTCATAATAGAATCCTGGATACTATTATCTGCTGACCATACATTCTAACATCATAATGGAATCCTGGATACTATCATCTGCTCACCTTACATTGTGACATCTTAATGCAATCCTGGATACAATCATCTGATGACCATACATTGTGACATCATAATGGAATCCTGAATACTATTATCTGCTGACCATACATTGTGACATCATAATGGAATACTGGATAGTATTTTCTGCTGATTATTCATTGTGACATCATAATGGAATCATGAATACTATTATCTGCAGACCATACATTGTAACATAATAATGGAATCCCGAATACATTATGACATCATAATGTAATCCTGGATACTATCATCTGATTACTATACATTGTGAAATCATAATGTAATCCTAGTTACTATCACCTGCTGACCATACATTGTGACATCATAATGGAATCCTGAATACTATTATCTGCTGACCATCCATTGTGACATCATAATGGAATCCTGGATACTATCATCTGCTGACCTTACATTGTGACATCATAATGGAATCCTGGATACTATTACCTGCTGACCATACATTGTGACATAATAATGAATTCCGGGATCCTATTATCATCTGACCATACAATGTGACATCATAATGGAATCCTCAATACTATTTTCTGCTGACCATTCATTGTGACATCATAATGGAATACTAAATACTATTATCTGCATACCATACATTGTGACATCATGATGGAATCCCGGATACATTATGAAATCATAATGTAATCCGGAATACTATCATCTGCTCACCTTACATTGTGACATCATAATGGAATCCTGGATACTATCACCTGCTGACCATATATTGTGACATCATAATGGAATCCTGAATACTATTATCTGCTAACCATACATTGTGACATCATAATGGAACCCTGGATACTATTATATGCTGACAATACATTGTGACATCATAATGGAATCCTGGATACTATTATATGCTGAAAATACATTGTGACATCATAATGGAATCCTGGATACTATCATCTGCTCACCTTACATTGTGACATCATAATAGAATCCTGGATACTATCACCTGCTGACCATACATTGTGACATCATAATGGAACCTTGGATACTATTATATGCTGACAATACATTGTGACATCATAATGGAACCCTGGATACTATTATATGCTGACAATACATTGTGACATCATAATAAAATCCTGGATACTATTATCTGCTCACCTTACATTGTGACATCTTAATGGAATCCTGGATACTGTCATCTGCTGATCATACATTGTGACATCATAATGGAATCCTGGATACTATCATCTGCTCACCATACATTGTGACATCATAATAAAATCCTGGATACTATTACCTGTTGACCATATATTGTGACATCATAATGGAATCCTGGATACTATTATCTGCTGAACATACATTGTGACATCATAATGGAATCCTGGATACTATTATTAGCTGACCATACATTGTGACATCATAATGGAACCCTGGATACTTTTATATGCTGACAATACATTGTGACATAATAATGGAATCCTGGATACTATCATCTGCTGAACATACATTGTGACATCATAATGGAATCCTGGATACTATCACCTGCTGACCATACATTGTGACATCATAATGGAACCCTGGATACTAATATATGCTGACAATACATTCTAACATCATAATGGAATCCTGAATACTATTATCTGCTGACAATATATTGTGACATCATAATGGAATCCTGGATACTATCATCTGCTGACCATACATTGTGACATCATAATGGAATCCTGAATACTATTATCTGCTGACCATACATTGTGACATCATAATGGAATAGTGGATAGTATTTTCTGCTGATTATTCATTGTGACATCATAATGGAATCATGAATACTATTATCTGCAGACCATACATTGTAACATCATAATGGAATCCTGTATACATTATAACATCATAATGGAATCCTGGATACTATCATCTGATTACTATACATTGTGATATCATAATGTAATCCTAGATACTATCACCTGCTGACCATACATTGTTACATCATAATGGAATCCTGAATACTATTATCTGCTGACCATCCATTGTGACATCATAATGGAATCCTCAATACTATTTTCTGCTGACCATTCATTGTGACATCATAATGGAATACTGAATACTATTATCTGCATACCATACATTGTGACATCATAATGGAATCCCGGAAACATTATGAAATCATAATGGAATCCTGAATACTATCATCTGCTCACCTTACAATGTGACATCATAATGGAATCCTGAATACTATTATCTGCTAACCATACATTGTGACATCATAATGGAACCCTGGATACTATTATATGCTGACAATACATTGTGACATCATAATGGAATCCTGTATACTATCATCTGCTCAACCTTACATTGCGACATCATAATGGAATCCTGGATACTATTATCTGCTGACCATACATTGTGACATCATAATGGAATCCTGAATACTATTATCTGTTGACCATACATTGTGACATAATAATGGAATCCTGGATACTATTATCTGCTGACCATACATTGTGACATCACAATAGAATCCTGGATACTATCACCTGCTGACCATACATTGTGACATCATAATGGAACCTTGGATACTATTATATGCTGACAATACATTTTGACATCATAATGGAACCCTGGATACTATTATATGCTGACAATACATTCTAACATCATAATGGAATCCTGGATACTATCATCTGCTCACCTTACATTGTGACATCTTAATGGAATCCTGGATACTATCATCTGCTGACCATACATTGTGACATCATTATGGAATCCTGAATACTATTATCTGCCAACCATACATTGTGACATCATAATGAAATACTGGATAGTATTTTCTGCTGATTATTCATTGTGACATCATAATGGAATCATGAATATTATTATCTGCAGACCATACATTGTAACATCATAATGGAATCCCGGATACATTATAACATCATAATGTAATCCTGGATACTATCATCTGATTACTATACATTGTGATATCATAATGTAATCCTAGATACTATCACCTGCTGACCATACATTGTGACATCATAATGGAATCCTGAATACTATTATCTGCTGACCATCCATTGTGACATCATAATGTAATCCTAGATGCTATCATCTGCTCACCTTACATTGTGAATATCATAATGGAATCCTCAATACTATTTTCTGCTGACCATTCATTGTGACATCATAATGGAATACTGAATACTATTATCTGCATACCATACATTGTGACATCATAATGGAACCCTGGATACTATTATATGCTGACAATACATTGTGACATCATAATGGAACCCTGGATACTATTATATGCTGACAATACATTGTGACATCATAATAAAATCCTGGATACTATTATCTGCTCACCTTACATTGTGACATCTTAATGGAATCCTGGATACTGTCATCTGCTGATCATACATTGTGACATCATAATGGAATCCTGGATACTATCATCTGCTCACCATACATTGTGACATCATAATAAAATCCTGGATACTATTACCTGTTGACCATATATTGTGACATCATAATGGAATCCTGGATACTATTATCTGCTGAACATACATTGTGACATCATAATGGAATCCTGGATACTATTATTAGCTGACCATACATTGTGACATCATAATGGAACCCTGGATACTTTTATATGCTGACAATACATTGTGACATAATAATGGAATCCTGGATACTATCATCTGCTGAACATACATTGTGACATTATAATGGAATCCTGGATACTATCACCTGCTGACCATACATTGTGACATCATAATGGAACCCTGGATACTAATATATGCTGACAATACATTCTAACATCATAATGGAATTTTGAATACTATTATCTGCTGACAATATATTGTGACATCATAATGGAATCCTGGATACTATCATCTGCTGACCATACATTTTGACATCATAATGGAATCCTAAATACTATTATCTGCTGACCATACATTGTGACATCATAATGGAATAGTGGATAGTATTTTCTGCTGATTATTCATTGTGACATCATAATGGAATCATGAATACTATTATCTGCAGACCATACATTGTAACATCATAATGGAATCCCGTATACATTATAACATCATAATGTAATTCTGGATACTATCATATGATTACTATACATTGTGATATCATAATGTAATCCTAGATACTATCACCTGCTGACCATACATTGTTACATCATAATGGAATCCTGAATACTATTATCTGCTGACCATCCATTGTGACATCATAATGGAATCCTCAATACTATTTTCTGCTGACCATTCATTGTGACATCATAATGGAATACTGAATACTATTATCTGCATACCATACATTGTGACATCATAATGGAATCCCGGAAACATTATGAAATCATAATGGAATCCTGAATACTATCATCTGCTCACCTTACAATGTGACATCATAATGGAATCCTGAATACTATTATCTGCTAACCATACATTGTGACATCATAATGGAACCCTGGATACTATTATATGCTGACAATACATTGTGACATCATAATGGAATCCTGTATACTATCATCTGCTCAACCTTACATTGCGACATCATAATGGAATCCTGGATACTATTATCTGCTGACCATACATTGTGACATCATAATAAAATCCTGAATACTATTATCTGTTGACCATACATTGTGACATAATAATGGAATCCTGGATACTATTATCTGCTGACCATACATTGTGACATCACAATAGAATCCTGGATACTATCACCTGCTGACCATACATTGTGACATCATAATGGAATCCTGTATACTATCATCTGCTCAACCTTACATTGCGACATCATAATGGAATCCTGGATACTATTATCTGCTGACCATACATTGTGACATCATAATAAAATCCTGAATACTATTATCTGTTGACCATACATTGTGACATAATAATGGAATCCTGGATACTATTATCTGCTGACCATACATTGTGACATCACAATAGAATCCTGGATACTATCACCTGCTGACCATACATTGTGACATCATAATGGAACCTTGGATACTATTATATGCTGACAATACATTTTGACATCATAATGGAACCCTGGATACTATTATATGCTGACAATACATTCTAACATCATAATGGAATCCTGGATACTATCATCTGCTCACCTTACATTGTGACATCTTAATGGAATCCTGGATACTATCATCTGCTGACCATACATTGTGACATCATTATGGAATCCTGAATACTATTATCTGCCAACCATACATTGTGACATCATAATGAAATACTGGATAGTATTTTCTGCTGATTATTCATTGTGACATCATAATGGAATCATGAATATTATTATCTGCAGACCATACATTGTAACATCATAATGGAATCCCGGATACATTATAACATCATAATGTAATCCTGGATACTATCATCTGATTACTATACATTGTGATATCATAATGTAATCCTAGATACTATCACCTGCTGACCATACATTGTGACATCATAATGGAATCCTGAATACTATTATCTGCTGACCATCCATTGTGACATCATAATGTAATCCTAGATGCTATCATCTGCTCACCTTACATTGTGAATATCATAATGGAATCCTCAATACTATTTTCTGCTGACCATTCATTGTGACATCATAATGGAATACTGAATACTATTATCTGCATACCATACATTGTGACATCATAATGGAACCTTGGATACTATTATATGCTGACAATACATTGTGACATCATAATGGAACCCTGGATACTATTATATGCTGACAATACATTGTGACATCATAATAAAATCCTGGATACTATTATCTGCTCACCTTACATTGTGACATCTTAATGGAATCCTGGATACTGTCATCTGCTGATCATACATTGTGACATCATAATGGAATCCTGGATACTATCATCTGCTCACCATACATTGTGACATCATAATAAAATCCTGGATACTATTACCTGTTGACCATATATTGTGACATCATAATGGAATCCTGGATACTATTATCTGCTGAACATACATTGTGACATCATAATGGAATCCTGGATACTATTATTAGCTGACCATACATTGTGACATCATAATGGAACCCTGGATACTTTTATATGCTGACAATACATTGTGACATAATAATGGAATCCTGGATACTATCATCTGCTGAACATACATTGTGACATTATAATGGAATCCTGGATACTATCACCTGCTGACCATACATTGTGACATCATAATGGAATCCAAGATACTATCATTTGCTGATAATACATTGTGACATCATAATGGAATTCTGAATACTATTATCTACTGACAATATATTGTGACATCATAATGGAATCCTGGATACTATCATCTGCTGACCATACATTGTGACATCATAATGGAATCCTAAATACTATTATCTGCTGACCATACATTGTGACATCATAATGGAATAGTGGATAGTATTTTCTGCTGATTATTCATTGTGACATCATAATGGAATCATGAATACTATTATCTGCAGACCATACATTGTAACATCATAATGGAATCCCGTATACATTATAACATCATAATGTAATCCTGGATACTATCATATGATTACTATACATTGTGATATCATAATGTAATCCTAGATACTATCACCTGCTGACCATACATTGTTACATCATAATGGAATCCTGAATACTATTATCTGCTGACCATCCATTGTGACATCATAATGGAATCCTCAATACTATTTTCTGCTGACCATTCATTGTGACATCATAATGGAATACTGAATACTATTATCTGCATACCATACATTGTGACATCATAATGGAATCCCGGAAACATTATGAAATCATAATGGAATCCTGAATACTATCATCTGCTCACCTTACAATGTGACATCATAATGGAATCCTGAATACTATTATCTGCTAACCATACATTGTGACATCATAATGGAACCCTGGATACTATTATATGCTGACAATACATTGTGACATCATAATGGAATCCTGTATACTATCATCTGCTCAACCTTACATTGCGACATCATAATGGAATCCTGGATACTATTATCTGCTGACCATACATTGTGACATCATAATAAAATCCTGAATACTATTATCTGTTGACCATACATTGTGACATAATAATGGAATCCTGGATACTATTATCTGCTGACCATACATTGTGACATCACAATAGAATCCTGGATACTATCACCTGCTGACCATACATTGTGACATCATAATGGAACCTTGGATACTATTATATGCTGACAATACATTTTGACATCATAATGGAACCCTGGATACTATTATATGCTGACAATACATTCTAACATCATAATGGAATCCTGGATACTATCATCTGCTCACCTTACATTGTGACATCTTAATGGAATCCTGGATACTATCATCTGCTGACCATACATTGTGACATCATTATGGAATCCTGAATACTATTATCTGCCAACCATACATTGTGACATCATAATGAAATACTGGATAGTATCTTCTGCTGATTATTCATTGTGACATCATAATGGAATCATGAATATTATTATCTGCAGACCATACATTGTAACATCATAATGGAATCCCGGATACATTATAACATCATAATGTAATCCTGGATACTATCATCTGATTACTATACATTGTGATATCATAATGTAATCCTAGATACTATCACCTGCTGACCATACATTGTGACATCATAATGGAATCCTGAATACTATTATCTGCTGACCATCCATTGTGACATCATAATGTAATCCTAGATGCTATCATCTGCTCACCTTACATTGTGAATATCATAATGGAATCCTCAATACTATTTTCTGCTGACCATTCATTGTGACATCATAATGGAATACTGAATACTATTATCTGCATACCATACATTGTGACATCATAATGGAATCCCGGATACATTATGAAATCATAATGTAATCCTGAATACTATCATCTGCTCACCTTACATTGTGACATCATAATTGAGTCCTGGATACTATCACCTGCTGACCATATATTGTGACATCATAATGGAATCCTGAATACTATTATCTGCTAACCATACAGTCCACAATCCAGTACGTGGAGGAGATTTTGTTGCAATTTTAAATAGGAGGGAGGTAGAGTGGATGTATCTGCTTAATACAATTCAACCACATGGTTTGAATATAGAATGTGATGTCAATGCCTGTATATTTTAAGCACTAAGAAAGAAGTGAGCGATTTTAAAATATGAGGCATTATAGGTCCTGTAACTGTTGTATTTCTGTCACTAAGTCCTTACGCTAATGTCCGATTTTGCATATGTGTAGTTGGAACCTGGTAGTTCCTTTTTTCCACCCCTTTTTTTTATGTATCACAATTAAAAGTTTTAAAATATGTTGAGTGGTCACGGTGCTGCACACTAGGAGGGAGGTACCCTGTGTGAACTTAAATTCAGCTGTTTCCACTCAACAATCAACGCCCCAGATGAAGCATTATGGCGAAACCCGGGTCGAGCAGCAAACATTGTTTTTAACACGATTTTATTCCTGTGTTTTTGTAAGTACAATAAACCCTTTTCATTTGCAACCACTGGTACCTACTTCACCATTTCTGCGCCTTCCTTCTTTGTCGAGCTTTATGGAAGTGTGAGACGGGTGACATCTCGAACAAGGATCTTTTGAATTGACGGCTCCTGGTCCTTACCTACCCTACAACTAGAGCTCCCTGACTGAAGACACGCCGGTCTCTCTCTATGCGCATTACAAGTGATCTTTGTGAGTATATCGCATACATCTGATGCGACAGGTGTTTGAACATACTACACCATAGTGCATTTTTTCACTGCATTTCAGGTTTCCATGCAACTGTTGAATATTATGATTGAATGTGGTCCATTTAACTGAACATTTTTCCGAACATAAGAAAGAGAATATAATAGGAACATCCAAAAGAATCCTCCCTTGCAGCGCAATCCTTTTTCTTATCATAAAGTGCACTAAAGAAATTCTGTTCAGGGAACAGAAGGTTACAAGCTTGGATTAACTCTTATACTATATATATATATATATATATATATATATATACACTGCTCAAAAAAATAAAGGGAACGCTTAAACAACACAATGTAACTCCAAGTCAATCACACTTCTGTGAAATCAAACTATCCACTTAGGAAGCAACACTGAGTGACAATCAATTTCACATGCTGTTGTGCAAATGGGATAGACAACAGGTGGAAATTATAGGCAATTAGCAAGACACCCCCAATAAAGGAGTGGTTCTGCAGGTGGTAACCACAGACCACTTCTCGGTTCCTATGCTTCCTGGCTGATGTTTTGGTCACTTTTGAATGCTGGCGGTGCTTTCACTCTAGTGGTAGCATGAGACGGAGTCTACAACCCACACAAGTGGCTCAGGTAGTGCAGCTTATCCAGGATGGCAATCAATGCGAGCTGTGGCAAGAAGGTTTGCTGTGTCTGTCAGCGTAGTGTCCAGAGCATGGAGGCGCTACCAGGAGACAGGCCAGTACTTCAGGAGACGTGGAGGAGGCCATAGGAGGGCAACAATCCAGCAGCAGGACCGCAACCTCTGCCTTTGTGCAAGGAGGAACAGGAGGAGCACTGCCAGAGCCCTGCAAAATGACCTCCAGCAGGCCACAAATGTGCATGTGTCTGCTCAAATGGTCAGAAACAGACTCCATGAGGGTGATATGAGGGCCCGACGTCTACAGGTGGGGGTTGTGCTTACAGCCCAACACCGGGCAGGACGTTTGGCATTTGCCAGAGAACACCAAGATTGGCAAATTCGCCACTGGCGCCCTGTGCTCTTCACAGATGAAAGCAGGTTCACACTGAGCACATGTGACAGACGTGACAGAGTCTTGAGACGCCGTGGAGAATGTTCTGCTGCCTGCAACATCCTCCAGCATGACAGGTTTGGCATTGGGTCAGTAATGGTGTGGGGTGGCATTTCTTTGGAGGGCCGCACAGCCCTCCATATGCTCGCCAGAGGTAGCCTGACTGCCATTAGGTACCGAGATGAGATCCTCAGACCCCTTGTGAGACCATATGCTGGTGCGGTTGGCCCTGGGTTCCTCCTAATGCAAGACAATGCTAGACCTCATGTGGCTGGAGTGTGTCAGCAGTTCCTGCAAGACGAAGGCATTGATGCTATGGACTGGCCCGCCCGTTCCCCAGACCTGAATCCAATTGAGCACATCTGGGACATCATGTCTCGCTCTATCCACCAACGTCACATTGCACCACAGACTGTCCAGGAGTTGGCAGATGCTTTAGTCCAGGTCTGGGAGGAGATCCCTCAGGAGACCGTCCGCCACCTCATCAGGAGCATGCACAGGCATTGTAGGGAGGTCATACAGGCACGTGGAGGCCACACACACTACTGAGCCTCATTTTGACTTGTTTTAAGGACATTACATCAAAGTTGGATCAGCCTGTAGTGTGTTTTTCCACTTTAATTTTTAGTGTGACTCCAAATCCAGACCTCCATGGGTTGAAAAATTTGATTTCCATTTTTTTATTTTTGTGTGATTTTGTTGTCAGCACATTCAACTATGTAAAGAACAAAGTATTTCAGAAGAATATTTAATTAATTCAGATCTAGGATGTGTTATTTTTGTGTTCCCTTTATTTTTTTGAGCAGTGTATATAAGTATTTTAGAAGTGATAAGATTATCTGTTTGTGTGAGATACTGACCGGGTGGTAAGTGTACGGTCACATCCCACTGTTATTGTTAAATTCATGTATTTTGGGTTCACTACTGTTTATGTGTAAAATTGTTTGTGTTGTGGAGGACTGCAAGACGCCCCATTTTTTCGGCTAAGATCTGTGATCTGCTGACCCGGAAAATATGAACGCAAGTGGCGGTCCGAAACAATAGTCGATAGGGGTCCAAAGTGTATAGAGAGACATTAAGATATGAATCAGCTGGTCAAGATGACAGGTTTTGTCGGCGCCTTTACGGTTCAGTACAGCCAGTCCTGACAGTGATTGTCTCACTTATTCTTTGAACTATAAATACTAACATGGGAGGACAAGGGTCTAAAACTAAATTCCCTAAACCAGAACCAGGAGAAACTTGCAAAATCTATGTAGCTCGTGTTAGTCCAACAAACTAACACCTGATCAACCCGTGGGTAGATAATCTAGCAGGCTGGACTGAGGCAATGGATGCTGCAGATCCATTCCCCAGGGACGGTGATAATAGTATTTATCATATGGATATGGTCAAAGGACTATGTCTAGGTGATAAAACAGCCTGGCCGCATTTCGATGCGGATCCTTCCTGGGACATGGAGTACATGTCCAGGGGAGGAGAACAGTGGCTGGAAATAGCCCCCCACTGGTATGATACAGGTAATAGCAAGAAGAATAAGAATCTAAAAAGTCCCAAAAATGATAGGACTCTACATGAAATAGAACAGGAGGTAGGCACAAAAAAGAGAAGTCAGAATTCCCCTCCACCTTATAATAAATCCACCCCCACGGCACCTCTGTACCCAGTTCTGACTCAGATTGAGGAAGATGCTGTAACAGCGGTTATACCATTAAAACTAGAAGAAAAATACCGACCCCCACGCCAACATTTGGAAACATAATAGAGCGCAGTCTAATTACTGGCACACCACATACTAGTTATACTACACGTAGTACAAGTAGAATGAAAGATGAAACAGAAAAGGAAGAATCAAGAGGGAGTCCAAGTAATCGCTCCCTTTCTGACAGTAGGACAACACTTAGTAAAAAAGCCCATAGAAATAGAGGATCTCAACAAAATTATTAAATATTGTCCCAAACCTTCCATAGCCCCACTGGGGACTATTACATACCTGTAGAGGGCGCAACTATACACAGGAAGATTTAAGGCTTATCCTGGATGGTATTATAGAGACACACACAACATGGGATTGGGAGAAGGTCAAATCCATATCTATTATTGCACAACGCGGTGATGCTCCAGATTATGTAGGTAATACAGAAGAGGGTCAGAAAAGAATATGGGCGGAGATTGAGGACCATATGAATGAGGTATTCAAACAAAAATCTTCATTGCCCGTAGCAGTGGCCTGCAAACAGAAATCTGCTGAAACAGTCACTGAATTCTGGAAAAGATTCATTGATTGCTGGAAGACTGAGGCCGGGCTACCTGTGCGTGACAATGATAGTTTGATTATTTCCACATTTGTGAACAATTTGTCAGACAAATTGGTCTTAACTGTGAAACAAAATGTGTCCTCTTGGACCTCAGATACAACTGACGAGTTTGAGAAACATCTCTTTGAAAAGGAAGCAGCAGGATGCTTTGAGATA
Source organism: Bufo bufo (assembly GCF_905171765.1). NCBI lineage: Eukaryota > Metazoa > Chordata > Amphibia > Anura > Bufonidae > Bufo > Bufo bufo. The sequence goes on from NC_053394.1 coordinate 157,557,728, forward strand.
AGGAAAGCAACATCCCCCACACACGCATATAGTGGTAGAGGCAGGGGGAGGAGGGGTAGAAATAACAGCAGACCCTACAATGAAAGACAGGACTCATTGCCAAATAATTGTTGTTATAACTGTGGAAAGGAAGGACATTGGGCACGGCAATGCCGCGCACCAAGGAGGGATGGGAGAAGTCAGGACTACAACACACAGAAACCTGACACTCAGTCACAAAGCAATCAACCAAGTCAGATAAACCACAAACAAAGTTCACAGGGCCAGCCTAGATTCCCACTAGATTGGCACCAGCAAAACTCATACTTAGGATGCCCGGAGGGGCAAGCCCCAACTTTCACACAGGTCACAACACATTGGAAGGACACACCAGTAATTCTACTTAGAATAGGAGGATGAAAAGTGGGGTTTCTGATAGATAGTGGAGCTACTTCTAGTGTGTTAAACAGCTCAATGTACAATGGGCCTTTAAGGAAGTGTGCGCCCTCTATGGGAATAAATGGGGTACTGACAAGGACATACAGAACAGATTCCTTACCAGTAGAAACCATTGATAGGGAATACATTACAGATCATGCTTTTAGCATTATACCTGAATGTCCTGTGAGTCTTCTGGGAAGAGACTTATTCATTAAGTTAGAATTGCAAATCACTGTTGAGAACAATGGCATCAGTGTATACTCTGATGCTTTGCCCATAATAACCATCCACACCTCTGATCTTTACAAACTTACAAGATCACTCAGAATTAGAGGATATAGACCCATCATTATGGGCAAAGGGGGACTATGACACAGGATTCATTGACTGCACACCATACAAAGCAACCATCAAAGAGGGCAGTACACCTGTATATCAGAAACAATACCCACTGTCAAAAGAGAAACTTGATGGACTTAGGCCAATGATAGAAGAATTCCTACAAAAGGGAATCCTGGAAGAGGTGATTTCTCCCTACAGCACGCCCGTGAATCCAGTGACAAAGGCAGATGGTACTACCCGCTTTGTACAGGATTTAAGGGCAATAAATAATATCATTGTGCCTATTGCTCCTATTGTCCCAGATGTCACCTCACTTCTTTCTGCAATTCCTGCAGACGCTGTCTATTTCAGTGTGATAGATCTGAAGAATGCTTTCTTTTCTATCCCAGTTGATAAGGAAACCAGACTACTTTTTGCTTTTTCCTTTGACGGACACCAACTGACCTGGTGCAGAATGCCCCAGGGATATGCTGATTCACCTGTAGTGTACAGCATAGTCCTCCAAGCCACGTTAAAACCATGGTACCCCCCCCCCCAAGGTTCTGTGCTGCTGCAATATGTCGATGATTTGTTACTGTGTAGCATGTCAGCGGAGGCCAGCATTCAGGATGGTTTATCACTGTTAAAATGGTTGTCAGGATGTGGTCACAAAGTGGCACTTAAGAAAATGCAATGGTGTAAAATGCAGGTTGAATACTCGGGCTTTGTCCTCACAAAACGTGAAAGGAGAATCAGCGCAGAAAGAGTCCAGTCTATTGCGGGTCTGGTCACCCCGCACACTAAGAAAGAAATGTTATCTTTTCTTGGTATGATAAACTACTGTAGACAATGGATTCCTGATTGCTCCTACTATGACAATGTTTTGAGGCAAGCCACTCTGGATGAAAATCCAGATTTGATTAAATGGTCTTCTGAAATGTACAATGCATTTGATTATCTGAAATGTTCACTCATGTCGAGTCCAGGGCTGGGCCTCCCTGACTATAATATGCCCTTCCACATGTTTGCACGCCAAAATTTTAAAACCATGGCGGGGGTACTGACACAAGAACACGGAGGCAAGTTGCGTCCTTGTGCGTTTTTCTCAAAGGTTATGCCCACCTCTGTTCAGGGGATGCCGGCATGTCTGCGTTCCCTTGCATGTAATCACAGGGAACGACCTGTTTAAAACGTAGCCTTTAATCTAATTTAGATATAAAATAACAAAAACTCCCACAAAACATACATAGAAAAGAACAAAAAAAGGGATATATCCTTGATGACATGGATGATGATACTTGCGATCGTCCAGAATAATACGGGTCAAAGGTGGACGGTATGGACAGAGATGAAATCTAGTCTGACCCTATTCCTGGCCCTGGGCTAAATAGCCCTGCCTACAAACGGAATAGCCGCCCTGATAAGAGCGATCACGTATTCTGGAACCTCCTTGTAACACCTGAGTAGACCCTGTGATCCTGAGGGTTCCCTACTGTGGGGTCTGCTCTAGGTACACAAAACAAAAAAACAAGTATAGATAACCAGTAAAGAGAGCAGAAAACCAGCCACATTCATAGATACTCAATGGTGTGGGTGGAAGGCCGCCATCAATAAATATGTCATAAAGGATGCACAGGTAGCCCAAGATATGGCTATCTGTAACTGTGCATCATCCAATGGACGAAATCACTGTGCAGACCCCACACACCACAATCGATGTGCGACGTCAAAGCCCAGTGAGTCGCCGTTCACATTGTACATATCAGTGTATACTAAGGTATGTATACACGTACGGCACCAGAAGTACTACATATATCAATATGCAATCAGGTGCCAGTGTCCCAACGCGTTTCACCCTGATTGATATTCGGGTTCCTCAGGGGACATATATCAAAGTACAAAGCTGTTGTTTGGTATCAGAGAGAGGTAACCAAACCGGTGGTAAGGTCCTCACTTATGATAGCACCTTTTGACCAGATCATTCACTGGTCGCCTTACGTTCAATCACCTCATAGCTTTACGTGATCAAGCACAAGGACCAAAAAACAGGGGGCATATGGAATAAGTCCGCCAGTGTGGATATATTTCCACATAGATATCCAGGCGTAAGTGATTACCACGGAAATACTGGTCAAAGTGACAAAACACCTATAAACAGTCACAGATGTGTGATGCCAAATATGATGTCATGGCCAACAGGTAACAAGATACTACTTGCGTGCCCAAATGCAGTCACAGATGGCCCAGGCTGTCTATGGAGATGATCGTATATCCGCTGTCACTCCAGCCATAGCCCGCATATACTCTGTTTGAGACACAATTGGTAATAAAGATTAAATGCCAGATAGGGCCAGAAACCAACCTTATATAAGTAGGAGGAATCAGCCCCCAGTTAGCCAAGGAACTCACGGATGGTGGTGCCTCACTGGTCCTGTGTGTGAGGTCTCCAAGCAGGGAAGCCTGCTCGGTTTAAATAGCCCGCCCTAGAAAAAAGGAGAGGGGGCCGAACATTGTCCCGCCCCTCCTATTCCATGCTAGGGTTAGACATGGAGATATGGCCAGACCACGCCTCAAATGGGCGTGCCCGTGATGCAAGGTATGTATGGCCAGTCCCCCTATCCCCTGGTGCTAAGCATAGTGTACCGCCCCCGTCCCATCACGCCCATAAGGGGTGTGGCCCATCAGTGAGACGGAGCCTGAGATAGATGATCCATGCACATCGGCCGGCGTCCGCTGACGTCACTGGCCGCGCCCAATCACGTGGTATCACTGGGCTAGCGTCCTCGTGCCGGAGTGCCGCCTGCTGATGACGTCATTCTCCGCCGATCACATGACAGAAAAATGACACTGCGGGATACCTCTGATGCAAGGTTCCCTAGGTGATCAAAAATCAGATTGTTTGTATAGAAGCACGATTATGCCATGATGAAAAAGACCCAGTGTGGATACATTGATCCTAATTAGAAATATACCAGGCAAATAGCGCAGTATAGATGTGCGGACCATAAACCAGTTTGATATGGGTTATTAGAATGGGGATAATACAGATATGAATCCATAGGGATACGGTACATATACTGTACGCACCAGTAGGCGGGGATATAGATCATACAGGCTAAACAAAGCTACTAGTGAATACTCTATTATATCTAAATAGGTAGAGTTGATGGTGTGTATATATATATATATAAATTGATGTTCTACATGGGACGAATCGAAACGGCACTATAATGGGGGTGGCCACATATCCTCCCTTTAGAGTTATTACAGTGCTCAAGATATATATGTCGACCCCATGTCAAAAATAGTATATGGCTGGCTAGAGAAAGCAGGAGTAGTCGATGTTCTCGTTCAGTCCTGCAGGTGACATGGTGTTGAGCATATATATCCATTTTGACTCCTTCTGTCTTAGGATAGTGTCAATATCTCCTCCCCTAATGGAGTGTTTCACTGTTTCCACCATGGAGAAGCTTATCACTTTCGGGTCTCCTCCGTGTTTTAAAACCACATGCCTGGACAGAGGCTTGTCCCGCTTATGGCGAATATCGCCAATATGCTCCAAAATCCGCTTCTTAAAAGCTCTACACGTTTTGCCGATGTATATAAGGCTGCATATACATTGGGCCATGTAGACCACGCCAACTGTATTGCAATTCGCAAAACTACGGGTCATGTACGTATGGGTCTGTTCGGTGTTTGTGAAGGATTGGCCTACTGTTATAAAGGAACAAGCTTTGCACTTTCCACATCTGTAGGTTCCATTTCTCCTATCCACTAGCCACGTGCCAGTGGGGGAGACTGGTTCAAAGTGGCTGTGTACCAGTTGATCTCCTATACTGCGGCCTCGCCTGAAGGTAATTGAGGGATGCTCCGGGAGAAGATCAGTCAGGTCAGGGTCAGACTTGATCAGTGACCAATACCGTCCGATGATCTGACGGACTTGGTTAGCTTCAGTGTCATATGTCCCTATGATTCTAATCACTTCATCTGATGCTTTCTTTTTCCCTACAGAGTGGATTAATGTTCATCTATCACGGGATCCTGCATAATTCCAAGCCTCATAGAGGCAGTCCTCTGAGTACCCCCTCTGTTTAACGATGGAAAAGAGTACTGGCTTGCTTGTCAAACTCGGTTGGATCGGAGCAGTTCCTGCGGATCCGCAGAAACTGGTTCTTAGGGATCCCCTTTTTGAGCAGTTTCGGGTGAAAGCTCTCCCACCTCAACAAACTGTTTGTTGAGGTGGATTTGCGGAACAGGGTGGTAGTTAGTGTATTGTTGATGTTTTTACTAATCTGTAGATCGAGGAAATTGATTGTTTTGGATTGTAATTCATGGGTAAAGAATAGACCGATGTGGTTAACATTCAAGTCCTTCATGAACCCATCAAAATCTTCCGCGGTACCCGACCAGAATAACAGGATGTCATCGATGAACCTCGACCAAGATATTATATGGCGGGTCCATCTCTGCATCCCTTCTGTAAAGACAATGGTGTCTTCCCACCAGCCCAGGAGCAGGTTGGCGTAGGTGGGCGCACAGGGGCTCCCCATCGCCGTGCCCCTGAGCTGGTGGTAGAACCGACCATTGAATACAAAGTAATTATGCTTTAGAGCGAAGTCCAAAAGTCTGATAACAAGGTGGTTGTGTTCCCTGAGATCGGTTGATCTGGTATCCAGGAAGTATTTGATTGCTGCCAAGCCCTTATTGTGTGGAATGGAGGTGTAGAGAGCCTCCACATCGATGGAGGCCAACCACACCCCTGGATCCAATGAGATGCCATCTATCCGTTTCAACAGATCATTTGTGTCGCGTAGATATGAGGGTAGAGACATCACAAATGGGCGCAGGATCTTATCAATATAGGTGCCTATATGTTCTGTAAGGCCCCCTATCCCAGATACAATTGGGCGACCCTTGAGGGGGACCGTACCCTTGTGAATCTTGGGGAGACAATAGAAGGTGGCCACCCTGGGGTTAGATATTTCAAGGTAATCACATTCATGTCGGTCAATGAGTCTCCCCTCACGGGCCTCCTGTAGGATCTGTGATAATTCCCTCGCATACAGCTGAGTTGGGTCCAGCTTGAGCAACTCATAGCTGGATCCATCAGATAAAAGCGACATGCACATGTCATAGTATTGTTTACTGGACATAACAACAATGTTCCCCCCTTTATCCGAAGGCTTAAATATAAGTTGTTTATTGGTGCTAAGATCCCGTAATATTTCCATTTCCCTCTGTGTGTAGTTTTTCATGCCACTCGCCTGTATCGGTGTCAAATTCCCCAGGTCCCTGGTTACTGATTTAAGAAACAGATCAATGTGGGCCTCCCCCAATGTTTTGGGAGGCATCCTAGTGCTCTTATTTCGGAGGCTCGTAAATGGGCCATGGCCCGGAGGACGATCATTGTCATCCAGAAGATCCACTAGGGCATCGTAACCAATAAGGTCACTTGGATCAAGTCCAAGTTCGGTGCTCCTCTTTTTGTCAGATGCGCAAAATAACTTGCGCCACCGCAGTTTTCTCCCAAATAAGTGAAGATCCTTTACCCAATCAAAAAGACAGAAGCGGGTAGTTGGCGGAGAATGACGTCATCAGCAGGCGGCACTCCGGCACGAGGACGCTAGCCCAGTGATACCACGTGATTGGGCGCGGCCAGTGACGTCAGCGGACGCCGGCCGATGTGCATGGATCATCTATCTCAGGCTCCGTCTCACTGATGGGCCACACCCCTTATGGGCGTGACGGGACGGGGGCGGTACACTATGCTTAGCACCAGGGGATAGGGGGACTGGCCATACATACCTTGCATCACGGGCACGCCCATTTGAGGCGTGGTCTGGCCATATCTCCATGTCTAACCCTAGCATGGAATAGGAGGGGCGGGACAATGTTCGGCCCCCTCTCCTTTTTTCTAGGGCGGGCTATTTAAACCGAGCAGGCTTCCCTGCTTGGAGACCTCACACACAGGACCAGTGAGGCACCACCATCCGTGAGTTCCTTGGCTAACTGGGGGCTGATTCCTCCTACTTATATAAGGTTGGTTTCTGGCCCTATCTGGCATTTAATCTTTATTACCAATTGTGTCTCAAACAGGGTATATGCGGGCTATGGCTGGATTGACAGCGGATATACGATCATCTCCATAGACAGCCTGGGCCATCTGTGACTGCATTTGGGCACGCAAGTAGTATCTTGTTACCTGTTGGCAATGACATCATATTTGGCATCACACATCTGTGACTGTTTATAGGTGTTTTGTCACTTTGACCAGTATTTCCGTGGTAATCACTTACGCCTGGATATCTATGTGGAAATATATCCACACTGGCAGACTTATTCCATATGCCCCCTGTTTTTTGGTCCTTGTGCTTGATCACGTAAAGCTATGAGGTGATTGAACGTAAGGCGACCAGTGAATGATCTGGTCAAAAGGTGCTATCATAAGTGAGGACCTTACCACCGGTTTGGTTACCTCTCTCTGATACCAAACAACAGCTTTGTACTTTGATATATGTCCCCTGAGGAACCCGAATATCAATCAGGGTGAAACGCGTTGGGACACTGGCACCTGATTGCATACTGATATATGTAGTACTTCTAGTGCCGTACGTGTATACATACCTTAGTATACACTGATATGTACAATGTGAACGGCGACTCACTGGGCTTTGACGTCGCACATCGATTGTGGTGTGTGGGGTCTGCACAGTGATTTCGTCCATTGGATGATGCACAGTTACAGATAGCCATATCTTGGGCTACCTGTGCATCCTTTATGACATATTTATTGATGGCGGCCTTCCACCCACACCATTGAGTATCTATGAATGTGGCTGGTTTTCTGCTCTCTTTACTGGTTATCTATACTTGTTTTTTTGTTTTGTGTACCTAGAGCAGACCCCACAGTAGGGAACCCTCAGGATCACAGGGTCTACTCAGGTGTTACAAGGAGGTTCCAGAATACGGGATCGCTCTTATCAGGGCGGCTATTCCGTTTGTAGGCAGGGCTATTTAGCCCCGGGCCAGGAATAGGGTCAGACTAGATTTCATCTCTGTCCATACCGTCCACCTTTGACCCGTATTATTCTGGACGATCGCAAGTATCATCATCCATGTCATCAAGGATATATCCCTTTTTTTGTTCTTTTCTATGTATGTTTTGTGGGAGTTTTTGTTATTTTATATCTAAATTAGATTAAAGGCTACGTTTTAAACAGGTCGTTCCCTGTGATTACATATATTGGATTATACACCACCTGTGGTTATTATTCCCTCTGACGGGATATCGTCTTAGCTGTGATTAAAAAATGCGTTCCCTTGCAGCCTGTGCAATGATGGTAGAATTAGCAACTACTTTCACCCTGGGACATTTAACCTTCTTGCACACTACACATGATGTTGTAGGTTTACTCAGAGGTGTACATACACAACACATGTCAGCGCAAAGATTATCTGGATATGAGATTCTGTTGCTCAGTAACCCTTCACTCCAGATTAAATATGCATCCAACATTACAGGACCAGCACCTATTTTGAATGCATTACTAGGGCTGAAAGGAACAGAAGACGTCCTTCCTGACACACATGATTGCCTACAGGTGCTCAATCATGAGACGTCACCTAGGGCTGACTTATCAACTGTTCCCATACCTGATGCACCAGAAGTTTTTGTTGATGGTTCATGCTCTCGCCCCACTGACACTATATTCTGTGCAGCATATGCTATTGTCATGCTGCCAGATATAGTCTTGGAAGCAAGCCCAATTCCCATCCAGTCTGCACAGGCAGCTGAACTCATTGCACTCACAAGGGCTTGCATACTACACACTAATAAACCTGTCACTATTTACACAGACAGCAGATATGCTCATGGTGTAGTATGGGATCATGGAATGATTTGGCAGAGGAGAGGATTCACTGCAGCAGACGGTAAGAGAATCTCACATGCACAGCTAGTCACAGACCTCTTGGCTGCAATCAGATTGCCTTCAGATCTACCTATAGTACATTGCAGGGCACACACAAATGGAAAAGACAGAATTTCAAGAGGAAATGCATTTGCAGATAGTGTAGCTAAAGACACAGCCAAGAGAAATCCAAATAGAATGGATCATGACAATTGGGAAATGGCAGTCTTACACCCACCCTCACCTGATTTGACACACATGCTAACAGACCTACAAAGGTATGCCACTGAAACAGAGGAAAAGGATTGGTGCTATCCAATCTTGCAGAAAAATCCAAAGTCTGGATTGGTGTCACGGCTGAGGATGGGGAAAACCCTCAGCCGTGCGATGCCAGAAGATGGAAAGGTCGCTACTTGGCCAGAACCACAGAATTAGGGAGCAGGTCACCTCCTAGAGCTTCCCTAAGCTGACCCTGACTCCTAGCTGCATGAGCCGCCCTTGAAGGTAGGAGGGCTCATGCTCAGGAACCTCGGATCCCTTCTGACCCTCCGCCGATCCCTGAACTAGGAGCTGGGTAGACAGCCCGTTCCTCCTGGACGCGGAGAAACAGGAGTCTAAAGTGGCCAAGCTACAAGGGGAACAGAAACAACTTATGGCAATGGCAGGTAAATGCAACAAACACCACACTCACCTGCCACAGACAACAAAGCCTGGAACCCATGTGCAAGTGCTGCTGACCAGAACACAAACGAAGACAGCACACACCATACATCACACAGGAACCCAGGACCATAAGCTGCAATAACAATGAGACCACACACACACCTTCATAACACCATGTAACGTAATTTATGACCACAAGGGTGGCCCTCACTAACAGATGATAATAACCAGGAGGATGACTTCAGCTAACCATGGCTGAAGTAACCCTCAGAGTCTGGCATCCAGCAGGAGCTAAATAGCCCCAAGTGGCCACACCCACACCCACACACACAGTGTTCACAAACTAAGAAGGGAGTTAACCCTTCCTACACCAGGCAAGGAAAAAAGCCACTTAAAGGGGAAGTGTCCAAATAAACATCACACTGCAGCTGTTACCGCAGGCAACGACATGCGTGGCAACCATGTCCTGGGAGTCAGCCAGAAGGCCGAGACACTGCCACCACATGTACACAATACCAAACGTTGCCAGGGCAGCCACAGTGAAGGGAAGTGTCACAGTGCACACCTACATAAACCTTGTGCACACCAGACATACAAAGTGCATACATACACACACACCCAACCAGGTGTAACCACATGCACTTGACAGCAAGCTGCCCAGCAACAGCTCAGGCTGCTATACTGCCAAGTACCAAATCATGTTACCAGCGGCAACCACACGTCAGGCAACATACCAGCAGCCCTCACCATGTGGTTGACAATAAAACCAAACCGCAGGCAACTGCATGCGGATCCTGAGTCACGACCATGACCATGGTCGTGACAATTGGTCTGCAAGGAGGGGAAGCCATGCATACCTCAGCATAGTGCATCCATCTTCATTGCACATTTTCACGGAGTAGGACACAACAGCATACAAACTACCCACATGTTGTTGAGCCAAAGTTTTTACATCACTGATAGCAAACAGCTAGTCACAGACTACATACACAGATGTATTACGTGCTTGAGAAACAACCCTAACAACCCACTGAAAATACCTCACCAACACCTTGACTACCCCACTACACCATTCACCCACTTGCAGGTGGATTACACGCATATACCTAAAACAAAAGGGAAACAAGAGTATGCATTAGTGATAGTGGACATGTTCTCAAGGTGGCCAGAAGTCTTTCCTACAAAGGCAGAAGATGCTAAAACTACAGCCAAAATCCTGACTCAGCAAATAATCCCAAGGTGGGGCTGTCCTCTGGTTATTGAATCAGACCAGGGGCCAGCCTTCACCTCAAAACTTAACAAGGAGGTAGCCAGACTGTTACAGGTGGAATGGAAATTTCATATTCCGTACCATCCACAAAGCTCAGGCATTGTGGAAAGAATGAATAGGACAGTTAAAGACAAACTCAGGAAGGCCACTGCTGGTACATTTGAAAAATGGAAACAAATCCTACCCATAATACTTGCAGAAATTAGAATGACGCCTAATAAGAAGTTAGGGATGTCACCATTTGAAATTCTGATGGGTAGGCCTTTCCCCACACCATGGGCAAGACGTCCCCTGGTAGTGCAGGAAGGGGACTTGGACCTGATCAGAGAGGAGTATGTTACTAATCTGATCAAGGTCCTCAGTAAAACTGAAGAAAAAGTTGCTTGCAAGTCTCCTTCTCTTTCACAGGAACCAACCCATCCATTCCGGGTAGGCGACCAGGTGATGATCAATATCTTAAAGAAGGGAAAGGAACCAGGAAGCTTCACCTACGGACCACCCACCGAGGTAGTCGCGATCACTAGAACAGCAGTCCTCACTGAACAGTCACCCACTTGGATCCACGCCACAAGGATTAAGTTGGTGAAGAAAAGAGAGGTACTAACGGAGGCAGACAGCCCTAACCTCCAACGAGGCCCAGAGGTACTAACGGAGGCAGACAGCCTTGACCTTGAAGAAGATACAGAAAGGGTACTAATGGAGGCAGACAGCTTTGACCCCCAACGAGATGACGCAGTCGGGAAATTCCTCGAGATGGCTGAGATGCAGTGCCTTAATACTTGCAATTTTGTGTCTCCTACTTACTGTCCCACGGCTGTGGAACAGACAGACATACCTGAAAACGGAATGCAGAGGGGAAGACAATCTGTGGAAGACAAAGGAGAACTTATGGCTGTACCTGGCCAAAAATCTGAACTTAACTGATTTTTGTCTCCGAACCACTTTATCTGCATCTAACATTTTGGAGACATGTCTGGTAGCAGTCCCCACCCCAGTAGATGTATGGACGGGGCTCCTACGTTCCCAATGGAATGACACAGATTTGGAGGATTATGATGTTAAATATGGATATGTAAATCCTTATCATGCTTGTTATGACTGTCCTACATATGAGACTCTGCAAAGTAATATGATAGAAATAATTACGGGTCTTGTTAGAGCAGCAGAAATATGTTATAATTTCACCTGTGATGAGACACTATTGCCTCCCTGCATACAAGCAAAAATGCAGAATAAGACTAAGCCAAATATTTGTGACAGAGATTTAGGTAGTTGTAAAAAGATAGTATCAGGAAAGAATATGCAATGTAATATTACAAAAACAGTACCATCCCTAGACAAACATGTACCTCTACCAACAGGATGTGTATTGGCCTGTGGAAATACTAGTCACACATATATACCAGCCAATATTACAGAGGGACCCTGTACAATAGCTAGGTTGACATTAACAATGATACTACTAGTCCCAGCAATGCAGACACGACACACGAGAGACACTTCCCTACAGCTACCAGAAAATTGTGATTATAATGTGAATCTCCTCTCTAGATCAGAATACATGAGTTTAGGGATGTCTTTGATAGGGGTACCAGGGTTGGCCATATATAACCACAGGACAATATCAAAACTTGCCTGTTTTATGGTAAAACAAATAAATGTCACTAGTGCAATTCTGCAAGATATGCTGCTGGATATACAATCATATAAAAAGGCTATCTTGCAGAATAGGGCAACTATTGACTATTTATTGCTCCAACATGGTATAGGATGCTCAGCGTTCGCAGGGATGTGTTGTTTCAATTTATCAGACCACTCCCGTGGAATAAAAGATAAAATGGGCCAATTAGAAGAGATGATAAAACATATAAAACAAGATGTTGACCAAGGTTGGTGGGACTGGCTTTTTGGCTGGATACCTGACTTTAGTCAAATAAGGTATGTTTTAGGAGTGGTACTCGCCGTGGTCGCTGCAATAGTGTGTCTCTGCTGTTGTTTACAGTGTGTGCCCTCCCTTCTTGCCATATGCAAAAATGTGGCCGAAAGAGGGGCACGCTCAACATTCCTCTATACTCTGGTAGAGGTAGAAGAGGTAAACACAACCCCAACAAAGCCTGAGGATTATACTCCTGAAGGGTATATGGAATACCTAAAGGCTTACAAGCAAACCAAGGGAGAACAGAGAAAGAACCATATAGTATAAGGTATATATATAAGGTTCTAAAGAGGGGATTGATGGGGTATAAGTAACTCCATTTTGTCTGTTTCAGTAACGTGTATTACGATTACATCTGGCCAGTGAACTGTTCCAAGATCCCCCTTCCCCTTTTGGAATGTGAGAAACTTCCTGTGTGGTTTCAAGATACCCATACATTCCTTAGTTTGTAGTTTGAACAGTCTTACCTTATAGGGTCATCTTGGCTCAACCATACTAAGCATGTATGTGTCTATACCTGATTGGTCAAATGCTGTTACTATGAGTCATCTATTATGTTAATGCAGAGCTCATGTGTATTCATACTATAGCAAAAATAGAAGAAAAGCTCCAGCACCACGATGGACATTGTGAAAATCCTGATCTTTATTGTCACCAAAATTCAGGTAGATACAGCAATCAAAAAAACACTGGTGCCCACCGGTTCCCAAGATCTACGCGTTTCGAACAGTAGTGTTCTTAGTCATGATCCTAAGTGTCTGACATGTTCCAAGCTAAAATACGGTTCACCTCCAACATCTCCGCCCCCCTGGGAGGGGTGTAGAGAGGTAGGGCGCACAGCAAAATCAGCTGGGTTCATGTGAGACACCTGTGCAAACCTTATCGCATGTCATATAATTACATTCCCAATAGTGCTATAAACAGACAATGAAAAATATATATATATAACTAACATAAAATCCCATGTAGTCTCTTTCCCAGAAGGTATCAGCGTAATACCCTTACATAATACAGATTACATTGTTGGTATCAATAAACAAAAATAAAAATAGAAAAGATTTCATGATAGTATATTCCTCCACTCGTTGACTGCATCGTGTTTCATGTGGTTTGGTATATCTGTGTCAGTAGTATATATATATTTATTTCATCATCTGCATGGTAAGTCAGCGTGGAATAGTTGTTTTATCGCTGCCAGATTTGTAAAACCGCATGGTGTGAATTAAGATTGTGATATATACTTATAAAACCATCGAACAGGATGCATTCAAAGGTTAATCATACTATATAAACTGTGATATACCCTAAACTCAGATACAATTTATATAACAGGTACAACACAGTCAGCAATTGTTGATTGTTATCCACAGTAATTTTCCCAATATGGCTATAATCAAGCATATAAAATATGCGGGAATATACAAACATAACAAAAAATGAAACATTCATGTCCTCTGCACCTTTCCTTCCTATTTTAAATTGAGTCTTCATAATGTCACAATAATAATGAACCAGAATATATCTATAATTGGGAAATATTATATAATACTGCTCCTGCACATGCGGTTTCTGAATTGTTATATGTCTGTGTGATACTATTCATATATATCAGGAATCCATGTACAGGATGCAATAGATCCCACATTCATCGCCTTGATGTTCCATTGTTGGAAAATAGGGAGGACTCTTGCATGCCGCAGCATGTAACCTGTGAGTGTGAATACCGTAAGGCGCATATGCGTTTTTTCCCCTAACCTTGATGTTACCTGGATGGTGGGGGTATATTAAACCAAATATCCCCAAAGGGCATATATATATATATATATATTCCAGTAAATCGCTTTAATGATATATGGAATCTAGTCCTAAGGTGAAGGAGAAAAAAATAAAGAAAAAGGGAGCTACAGGGAATTAAAAAAATATAGCCATGTGTGAATGGGAATCACACATAGATATGGTAAAAACATAGCGAAAAAATGGTTATGCTGCATGGTAACTTTAATATAAATACATTAATTATTTTTTAAGATTAAGACCCAGGGGATATCTAGTGTTAAGTCTCCAAATCCAAAAGGCTTCTCTGAGGAGGATTTTTTTGTTTTATATTACCGCCTGTTTTAGGCAATGTAACACGTTCAAAGGCAAACGTACTGAAGGTGTCTACATTACGTCCATGCACATTTATGAAATAGTTGGCTGCATTCGAGATTCCTGTGGCTGATGGATTACAGATGTAATTCAGATGTTCTCGTAATCTATCCTTAAATTTTCTGCTCGTGCAGCCCACATATATTAGATCGCATAATGTGCATGTAATAATGTAGACAACTCCAGTTGTGTTACAGTTGATGTAACTTTTGATGGGGAAGCTCTCTGAATGAGATGAATTAAAGAATTCTTTGGTATTTATGGTGAAATGGCATGTTTTACATCAAAGACCCCCACATTTCGAGAAGCCAGTATATTTTAGCCAAGTGGGTGGGTCCTTAGAATATATTGGAGTATACATGGAGGGCGAGAGTGTCCTACCCAAAGTATTGGGGCCACAAACATAAAAAGACCCCATCAGATGTCCACCCGTTTGCAGAACAAATGAGTGCAGGGCATGGTAAAAATGTACAAATTTTGGATGTTATTAACCTCTCCAGCCAGGAATTAACCTTTGATCAGAAGAATGTGCTTTCTCTAGGTTTAAACTTTGTACCCTGTACTAATTTTGACCCTTTCTCAACCATTATGCAGGTCAACAGATTCATTAGGAATCTTACATTGAGAAGATGCTTTTATGATTCCCCTTTGCCACAGGGAGATCCGGTCATGAACGAAGACAGACAAATATATGACAACCTCTATAATAATCTGTCGTTCAAAGAACAACAGTCTCTTTTATGTCTCACGGATCTCCACATGGCAAATGAGGAATCATGTGAACAAAACATACGACATAACTTTGTGACCTCTAATAAGAACTATTATCCTATTAAATTCCGTACAAATAGTATGGATATATTTCAAGAGGCAGTTGAGAAGGAATTACTTAAGGTGCAGGATACAGTTTCCACCGCTAGAGAACATAATTTGAGTTTTATACAAAAAACTGCACTAAAACAATTGGCAGATAAAAAAGACCTTATATTCAAGATGGCGGACAAAGGAGGTTCTGTGGTGGTACTGGACAAAAAATGTTATCACTCACAGATGTTGGAGGTGTTGTCTGATACCACCACTTATAATACTCTCAAATCTAATCCTCTCGCAATTTACAACCAAAAATTGTCCTTCATCTTGAATAAGGGCTTGGAGAAAGGCCATATAACACAAAAACTGTTAGATTTTCTAAATGTACAATATCCTATAACTCATATAATACATGCCCTTCCAAAAATACACAAAGGGGTTAATCCCCCTCCACTGCGGCCCATAGTCTCAGGCATTGGATCTTTGAATGAGAGACTAAGTGAGTGGCTGGATTCAGTGCTACAGCCTCTAGTGAAAAGATTACCAGGGTACATTAAGGATACCACTGATGTTCTGAGATATATGCATAATTGTACTTGGTCAAATCAATACACATGGATTACACTAGATGTTGTAGCACTGTACCCTTCCATTCCCCACTCATTTGCCCTTCTAGCACTCGAATATAATTTGCACAGATATAGCAGTTTTTCTGAAATGTTCATTGATTATGTGTTGGAGATTACTTCTTATCTCCTAACACACATTTTATATTTATTTTATAAACTTTTTATGTCGAGGTTTCGGGAGTTTCTATGGGGGCCAAATTTTCTCCATCTCTGGCCAATCTATCTATGGCCTTCTGGGAGGAAAAATTTATATACTCGGTCGACAACCCTTTTTCTGAGTGTCTTGTCTGGTATGGCAGATACATCGACGATTTGCTCCTTATTTGGAGTGGTGATGTGTCTGCCATACCAGACTTTACCGATTATTTAAATCACAATTTGGATAATTTGAAATTCACTTGTGTTCATCACTCTGAAAATAAAAAAATTTTGGATTTGAAACTGACTGGGATACCAGATCAGATAGTACTGACAGAAACCTACCGCAAGGACATATCAGGCAATACCATCTTAAAGGCAAACAGTCATCATCCATCACACACAATAAAAAGTATCCCAGTTGGTGAATTTATAAGAGCTAGAAGAAACTGTAGCACGGATGGAGCCTTCTATGGGGAATGTGCAAACATTTGGGGGCGCCTCAAAAAGCGAGGATACCCACAATGGATGCTCCATAGGGGCTTTAAAATAGCTAAAAACAAGTCCAGACTTAATCTATTGGGCCTTAAAGCAAATATAAAAATTAGACCTCCAACTAGGGAAAATAACCCCCCTACTAACAGGAAAACAAATGATTCCAACAATAGATGTACTGCTTCAGAAATAGTTCAAATTAACAAATCTATACCGACATTAGTTTTAACCTACAGTATGCAATTTTCTGAAATTAAGAAAATTATTCAAAAATGTATTCCCATTTTATATGAGGATGACATTTTGAGAGAGGTCCTACAAGATGGTTGCCGTGTTGTATCGAGCAGACCCAATACTTTGGGTAGGACACTCTCGCCCTCCATGTATACTCCAATATATTCTAAGGACCCACCCACTTGGCTAAAATATACTGGCTTCTCGAAATGTGGGGGTCTTTGATGTAAAACATGCCATTTCACCATAAATACCAAAGAATTCTTTAATTCATCTCATTCAGAGAGCTTCCCCATCAAAAGTTACATCAACTGTAACACAACTGGAGTTGTCTACATTATTACATGCACATTATGCGATCTAATATATGTGGGCTGCACGAGCAGAAAATGTAAGGATAGATTACGAGAACATCTGAATTACATTTGTAATCCATCAGCCACAGGAATCTCGAATGCAGCCAACTATTTCATAAATGTGCATGGACGTAATGTAGACACCTTCAGTACGTTTGCCTTTGAACGTGTTACATTGCCTAAAACAGGCGGTAATATAAAACAAAAAATCCTCCTCAGAGAAGCCTTTTGGATTTGGAGACTTAACACTAGATATCCCCTGGGTCTTAATCTTAAAAAATAATTAATGTATTTATATTAAAGTTACCATGCAGCATAACCATTTTTTCGCTATGTTTTTACCATATCTATGTGTGATTCCCATTCACACATGGCTATATTTTTTTTATTCCCTGTAGCTTCCTTTTTCTTTATTCTTTTCTCCTTCTCCTTAGGACTAGATTCCATATATCATTAAAGCGATTTACTGGAATATACACTGCTCAAAAAAATAAAGGGAACACTTAAACAACACAATGTAACTCCAAGTCAATCACACTTCTGTGTTATCAAACTGTCCACTTAGGAAGCAACACTGAGTGACAATCAATTTCACATGCAGTTGTGCAAATGGGATAGACAACAGATGGAAATTATAGGCAATTAGCAAGACACCCCCAATAAAGGAGTGGTTCTGCAGGTGGTGATCACAGACCACTTCTCAGTTCCTATGCTTCCTGGCTGATTTTTTGGTCACTTTTGAATGCTGGCGGTGCTTTCACTCTAGTGGTAGCATGAGACGGAGTCTACAACCCACACAAGTGGCTCAGGTAGTGCAGCTTATCCAGGATGGCACATCAATGCGAGCTGTGGCAAGAAGGTTTGCTGTGTCTGTCAGCGTAGTGTCCAGAGCATGGAGGCGCTACCAGGAGACAGGCCAGTACATCGGGAGACGTGGAGGAGGCCGTAGGAGAGCAACAACCCAGCAGCAGGACCGCTACCTCCGCCTTTGTGCAAGGAGGAACAGGAGGAGCACTGCCAGAGCCCTGCAAAATGACCTCCAGCAGGCCACAAATGTGCATGTGTCTGCTCAAACGGTCAGAAACAGACTCCATGAGGATGATATGAGGACCCGACGTCCACAGGTGGGGGTTGTGCTTACAGCCCAACACCGTGCAGGACGTTTGGCATTTGCCAGAGAACACCAAGATTGGCAAATTCGCCACTGGTGCCCTGTGCTCTTCACAGATGAAAGCAGGTTCACACTGAGCACATGTGACAGACGTGACAGAGTCTTGAGACGCCGTGGAGAATGTTCTGCTGCCTGCAACATCCTCCAGCATGACCGGTTTGGCATTGGGTCAGTAATGGTGTGGGTGGCATTTCTTTGGAGGGCCGCACAGCCCTCCATGTGCTCGCCAGAGGTAGCCTGACTGCCATTAGGTACCGAGATGAGATCCTCAGACCCCTTGTGAGACCATATGCTGGTGCTGTTGGCCCTGGGTTCCTCCTAATGCAAGACAATGCTAGACCTCATGTGGCTGGAGTGTGTCAGCAGTTCCTGCAAGACGAAGGCATTGATGCTATGGACTGGCCCGCCCGTTCCCCAGACCTGAATCCAATTGAGCACATCTGGGACATCATGTCTCACTCTATCCACCAACGTCACGTTGCACCACAGACTGTCCAGGAGTTGGCAGATGCTTTAGTCCAGGTCTGGGAGGATATCCCTCAGGAGACCGTCCGCCACCTCATCAGGAGCATGCACAGGCGTTGTAGGGAGGTCATACAGGCACGTGGAGGCCACACACACTACTGAGCCTCATTTTGACTTGTTTTAAGGACATTACATCAAAGTTGGATCAGCCTGTAGTGTGTTTTTCCACTTTCATTTTAAGGGTGACTCCAAATCCAGACCTCCATGGGTTGAAAATTTGATTTCCATTTTCTTTATTTTTGTGTGATTTTGTTGTCAGCACATTCAACTATGTAAAGAACAAAGTTTTTCAGAAGAATATTTAATTAATTCAGATCTAGGATGTGTTATTTTTGTGTTCCCTTTATTTTTTTGAGCAGTGTATATATATATGCCCTTTGGGGATATTTGGTTTAATATACCCCCACCATCCAGGTAACATCAAGGTTTGGGGAAAAAACGCATATGCGCCTTACGGTATTCACACTCACAGGTTACATGCTGCGGCATGCAAGAGTCCTCCCTATTTTCCAACAATGGAACATCAAGGCGATGAATGTGGGATCTATTGCATCCTGCACATGGATTCCTGATATATATGAATAGTATCACACAGACATATAACAATTCAGAAACCGCATGTGCAGGAGAAGTATTATATAATATTTCCCAATTATAGATATATTCTGGTTCATTATTATTGTGACATTATGAAGACTCAATTTAAAATAGGAAGGAAAGGTGCAGAGGACATGCATGTTTCATTTTTTGTTATGTTTGTATATTCCCGCATATTTTATATGCTTGATTATAGCCATATTGGGAAAATTACTGTGGATAACAATCAACAATTGCTGACTGTGTTGTACCTGTTATATAAATTGTATCTGAGTTTAGGGTATATCACAGTTTATATAGTATGATTAACCTTTGAATGCATCCTGTTCGATGGTTTTATAAGTATATATCACAATCTTAATTCACACCATGCGGTTTTACAAATCTGGCAGCGATAAAACAACTATTCCACGCTGACTTACCATGAAGATGATGAAATAAATATATATATACTACTGACACAGATATACCAAACCACATGAAACACGATGCAGTCAACGAGTGGAGGAATATACTATCATGAAATCACTGTTTTTCTATTTTTATTTTTGTTTATTGATACCAACAATGTAATCTGTATTATTTAAGGGTATTACGCTGATACTTTCTAGGGAAAGAGACTACATGGGATTTTGTTAGTTAGTTATATATATATATATATATATATATATAAATTTCTTTTATATATTTTTCATTGCCTGTTTATAGCACTATTGGGAATGTAATTATATGACATGCGATAAGGTTTGCACAGGTGTCTCACATGAACCCAGCTGATTTTGCTGTGTGCCCTACCTCTCTACACCCCTCCCAGGGGGGCGGAGATGTTGGAGGTGAACCGTATTTTAGCTTGGAATATGTCAGACACTTAGGATCATGACTAAGATTACTACTGTTCGAAACGCGTAGATCTTGGGAACCGGTGGGCACCAGTCTTTTTTTGATTGCTGTATCAACCTGAATTTTGGTGACAATAAAGATCGGGATTTTCTCAATGTCCATCGTGGTGCTGGAGCTTTTCTTCTATTTTTGCTAATCACTACTGAGGACTGGCTTGAGTCCGCCCCGTGCACCGCTGTGCAGGACGCGAAGGTGAGCTGGCTGTAACCTTTTCTACACCGTATTCATACTATAGGTTAAAACAAATGCTAACATATGATTGGATGTAAAGGAAGTTCAACCCCCTCTATTATAACTGTTTGCGGACTGTGAATAAACCAGAGTGGATTGGAACAAGACACGTGTTTTAGTGTTCAATCTGATTCATTCTCCTGGTACCAGAAAAGACTTAATTCAAGCTGATCACCGAGGTCTTGTGTCAGGGACACAATAGGCAAAGAGTCCAAATTGCCTTACACAGACCCCAAGTGACCATGGCCATCCCTCAGCACCATGAGATCCCATGAAAAGGGCGAAAGCCCCCTCCTTCTCACTAACTACTTAGATCCCGTAGTAAGCATTGATCGTGGCATCTAAGTGGTTAAAGGACTGGGATCAGAGTTATTTCTGATCCTGGCTGTTAAAGCACGGTGCAAGCTGTGTAACTGGCATATGTAAGTGATGGTGCAGTCATTGCTGCTGAGTAATAGTATGACACTATGGGGGAGGGGGAACTTTTTTTTTTTTTTTAAGGGACCGTCAGTAGATGTACAAAAGGTAATTTTATTATACTCACAAGAGTCTTGATAAAACAATTAAATAGTCATATTTGCTTGTGTTATCATGACTCTTGTGAGTATAATAAAATTACCTTTTATACATCTACTGACGGTATTTCACTATGGAAGCAACACTCTGCCTAGGAACATTGATTGCATGAGTGGATACAGAGGGAGAGAAAACCTGACTCTATTCAATGAGCCTGAACCTGCTTGCGCTTGTGAGTTTAATAGCGCATTAGTATAAGATCCATATAGCGGTATTCACACTATTAGCGCGCTTTGGTGTTACACAGGGCATAATCCAGAAAGGACGTCTGTGGACCCCGATCTTCTCGTGGTGTGGTGAGAGTGAATACACCTGTATTCTAAGAAAAATGCGCAGTCTCAATTGTTTACCTATGCTTTATGTGAACTGAACCCACATCACTTTGGAGACTCACTGCACGTTCCATCTAGTAATGGACTGGAAGTATTGTTTTTATTAGTGGAGAGCAGAGTCTATTTTTTAGACTGCAGTTGCTTTGCACACTTGCGCCAAATTTATGAAGATGTTGCTCGGTTTTATTAAATTTGGCGAAATTGTGATGTGGTTTCGCCACGGTCAGTATAGGTACGTTATCATAAATGAGACTTAAAAATGTTAACTATTAATGTCCCTTTTAAAAAAAAAATTTAATAAAAAAAGTTCCCCATTCACAAGAAAAAACAAACCATTAGTGCTTATGACAAGGAGGTCCTTTTGAAACAGAGGTGGGAATACCGCTCCACGCTCAAGACTGCACTTTATATCCGTGAACATGCAATGCTGTGTGTAAGGCCAGAGATTTATGACATGCCGCACATCTGTTTGCGCCATTTACCAATGTATATGTACAGACAGCAGACCAACAGTATGATTTTCTAAAATTTTCATTCAATGATCTGTTTGTAGTATAGGCCATTAACCTAATAACATTGAGGATCTGACTCCTAGCACCCCCACCCATCAGTTGTAGGGGCACTCCAGTGACCACTGTCCTCTTAATAGATTACCAGGCACAGCTTGTTTTGTAAAGGCTGTGTTGGGTATTTCAACTTTCTGAAGCTCACTCCAATCCAGGTAAATGGGACTGGGCTGCAATAACAGGCAGAACCGCTACAAAAAGTACAGTGCTGTCTGGTAAACAGTGAAGCAGATGCAGTGCTCAGGTGGGTTTACCGGCAGTCTGACCCCAACAGTTGTCAAAATTCATAGCTAGCGCAAGTGATATGTTTTCAGTAACAAAGCATTGTATGTGTTTTTCCTACTTCCCATAAATGATCCCATTTTAGAAACTGCACCCCTCAACTTATTAAAAACTGAATTTAGGGGGAGTGGCCTAGCGTTGGAGGAGAACGGCCGCATGTAAAGAGAGCTCTGCAGAATCTCGCAGTTTTTCCACAATCCAGAGGCATTTTTCAATACAATTTGCCTCACTATGTCTTCTACAGATCCCAGA
Source organism: Bufo bufo (assembly GCF_905171765.1). Taxonomy (NCBI): domain Eukaryota; kingdom Metazoa; phylum Chordata; class Amphibia; order Anura; family Bufonidae; genus Bufo; species Bufo bufo. Next base: position 157,580,490 of record NC_053394.1, read on the forward strand.
GAACCTGCCGGACTGTTTGGACTGCCTGCACTATCACACGCCACAATCGCCAGCCGCGGCCTATTGCCGGTCGGATCACAGTGAAGCCTAGGACTGCAGTGACGACAATTTGGTCGGAGGTGCGACGCCCTTCGGGTCTCTGGTGAGCCCTTTCTCATACCGTACCTTCCTTCCCAACTCGGCCCATTGCTGTGTATTGGCTTGACGAAGGAGCCGGGGCCACATCCATTCTCTGCCCGGGTGGCACTAATTGAAGGAAAGGGTGCCATCTTAGCTCTCACGGGCCTGAAGCCCAACCAGGAATACAAAACCCCTCTGTTGCCACATTAGATAGTGATACGCAGCACTTGTTTCTGCTAGGAGTGTACAGACCTCCAATTTTTGCGCACTGAACTCTGGTCGGTCTACTACTACCCCTGTCCTCACAGACTGTCTTGCATGCTTGTTTGGGAGTCTCACTCCAATTTTTCAGGACTGCAGTTTTCTACTTTCTGCCTTAGCCTCATCTGAAACCCCACAAGACATACAATTTTTCTACCTTGCCTGTTCGGGAGGATCCCTAAATGTAACCTCACTTCACAGTGAGAGAGTGGTGTACCCTTTTTATACGCATTACTGGACATTTAAAGTGTGTTTAAAAATGGTCAAGGTTGGGAAACCAGAGATCGCCACTACTCTGAAACAGAAGAAAACGCAGCATGATATGGAGAATTTTTTGCGCAAACGCTCTCCCCACCCTAAACCCTGCCACCAACTAACTGCATCGGCTTCTTCCTCCCAAGATCTTATGGAATCTTCTGATGCTGAAAGTGTTTGTAGAGAAAGACCTCCAGCCAAAGACGCCCCATTTGGTCACTACACAAAAGGCATTACAGAGAATAATAGAGACAGCTCTGCAGCCTGTATTAGCTGACCTCTCTGATATCAAATAAAACCTAAGAGACATAGGAAGCAAGGTAGAAAGACTAGAAGAAAATCAATCTCTAATAGCATTTGAGGATGCAACGACAGATGCTCTTCAAACATGCCAGGCACGTATGAAGAATCGGTTAGCCTACATTGAAGATAAATATAACAGAGGTCGGCGGAACAATCTGAGGATCAAAGGTGTACCAGAAGCCCCAGTTTATTCTTCAGTGATGGATATTACATACTCAATTTTGAGACCATTGTTGAACCCTGAGGTTGTGGCAGACTTGGTCCTGGAAAGAGCACATAGAGCACTGAGGGCTAAACCTGAAGAGGGAGAGCCTCCTAGGGACATTATATGCAAAGTCATTAACTTCCAACACAGGGACGCAATATTAAAAGCAGCCAGAGACACAAAGGAAATTTCATATGAAGGGTCTCGGCTCTCCTTTTTTCAAGACCTCTCTCCAGTTACACTTAACAAGCGCAGACAACTGAAACCAGTTACTGATGCACTCCGTATGAAAGGGATTTCATGTAGGTGGCTGTTCCCCTTTGGTCTATCATTTTCCTTACAGGGATTTACCAGATTCATATGATGACCTGATCCCCTTTTGTGAATGCATTGGGTTGGCGCCATCAGAGATCCCGTCCTGGCTACAGATCACGGACTTGGTAGACCTTCCCAAATTGCCAGAAGTAATACTCTGGAAAATGGATGAAAGCCACTATCCTCGGAAACGTCTGCCTACTATAGAGGACTGAATAGTTTCTCTTCCACAGAATACCTGATATCTAGTATTACATGTTTTGTTGGTTTTGTTCCCTTTTTTTGTTGTTTCTTCCTTTTGTTTTTCTGCTTAGAATCCAGGTTCCTATAGCCAAGGGATGAATAGTCACCACTGATTTTCCCAGGTGTGGAGATATTGTCCTGACCTGGGACACAAACAAAGGAGGGACCTTTGTATCAGAATCAGTATCTGTCACCTGTGCGACTCATTGGCATTGAACCCACTCAAGACACTAGTCTATCAAAATTCCAGTAGGACAAACTATAAAGTGCTCTAATATAAGGGGTGCGCTACCTCTTACACCATAATATAAATCCCAAATAGGATTTACTCTAGATGTTACCCGACATCACTTTTACCTATTGAGTTTGACTTAACGAGTTTTACCTTTGTTTTCTATGGCTACTGTTAATGTGCTGACATGGAATGCGCAGGCACTGAACTCGCCGCAAAAACGGTCCCGTGTCTTTCAAACCCTATGCTCTCTCCACGCTGAAGTGGTTATCCTGCAAGAAACTCAAGCTAGAGAAGACGCCTGCTTTGCCTCAGAAGTATTTCTCACAATGGTTCCACTCCTGCTATGGCAGGTCCAGGGGTGTAACCATTACTATCAAAAAAAGATACACTGTTTACACTACAGTCCAGCTTGACTGACCCAGATGGTAGATTCCTATTCCTGAAGGGCACCATTGCAAATACCCTAATCACAATTGTTGGCCTCTACGCCCCAAATTCAGACCAGGTCCCATGGTTAACTTCAATCATCCGAAAGCTTAAAACATTCCAGGAGGGCATGTGCATTGTGGGAGGAGACCTAAATATACTGCTAGAACCCTCTCTGGACTTGTCTGAGAAATCACATATCTCCCAGAAAAGACTCGGCTTTGAGACGGTCATTGACCTCTCTACAGCTAGGAGATGTTTGGCGCATGGCTCACCCTACTGCTAAAGATTTCACCTTTTTCTCTGTAGTGCATAAATCCTATCAGAGGTTAGATTACCTGTTCTTATCCACCGCACATCTCTCTGCCTTAGTGAAATCTTCATTAGGTAATATAGGGATCTCAGATCACGCCCCGGTCGGTATGACTCTGCTTGTCAGCTCTCTCCTTAAGAGGTCTTTATTTTGGTGCTTGAATGAATCCCTTCTGAAAACCACCTCCCATAGGGAAAGACTATTAAAAACCCTCATAAACTACTTTGCTGAAAATACAACCCCTCACCCACTGTTATATGGGAGGCCCACAAGTAAGTGATACGGGGAAAACTAATAGCATTAGGGACCCATGTTAAGAAACAGAGACTAAAAGAAATAGAGGATGTACTGAAGATCATTATTGATCTAGAGAATAAACACAAACATTCACTAGCACAACAAGTTTTAGCTAAACTCACAACACATAGAGAAATACTTAATAAGCTACTGAATCATAAAGCGTATTTGCACGCTCGCCATAAAATATACATACATGGTAATAGAGGCTCTAGACTAATCTCACTGATGGCAAAATGCAGACAAGCCCAAATGTACATAAAGGAGATCCAACTGCCCTCGGAAGGGTTAACCACCGAAACAAAGGATATAGCCGCACAATTTGAAAACTTTTACTCCTCCCTATACAACCTGAGGATTGAAAAGACACCACAACCGACAGACAAGAGAGAATTAAGAAGTCCTAGATTGACAGGCCAGCGTTCGTCTTCTCCTGCCTGTCCTGTGTGCTGGGTAAGTCTCGCGCCTGCGCAGTGCCGTTTAGCCAGCACACAGGGTCGGTAGAAGACGAACGCTGGCTTGTCAATCAAGGACGGCAGGGCGTGGAATGAGGTGGGAGAACAGAGCCTCTAGGAGCAGGAGCAACGCCCCCCCTTCTAGAGGCTAATTTGCATATTACAAAAGTAAGAATTGTGACCGTAAGGGGGGCATCAATAAACATAAAAATAGCAGTTAGATTCTGCTGACATTAGCACATCGCTAATGTCAGACAGTTTAAGAGGGTTAATTCTGGTGACAGAAACCCTCTAAAGCAAAACGGATGTGCAATTTATAAATTTCACTTTTTTTTTTTTGCAAAATTACTATATTAATCAATTTTTTCCTATAACATAGCAAGTATTAACATTAAAACAAACCAGGATATTGAGCATCCTGATTCCGCAGTGAACAGATACACCCAATATGTGGTTGTAAACTACTGTATGGGTATACAGCAGAGGTCAGAAAAGAAGGAGCACCATATGGTTTTTGGACGGCTGATTTTGCAATTGAAACCCCCTAAAAGTGACCCCATTTTGGAAACTAAACCCATAAAGGAATTTTCAAGGGATATAGTGAGCAATTTGACCCCACAGGCATTTCACAGAATTTAGAAATACTTGGCTGTGAAAATGAACAATGATGTGTTTTCCCCACATTTTTTATTTTTACAGTAGGTAACAGGAGAAAAAGTGCCCCAAAATTTGTTACGCATTTTCTTCTGAATATGGCAACACCTCCTATGAGGTCGTAAACTGCTGTATGGGCACACCGCAGGGTTCAGAAGGGAAGGAGTGCCATATTGTTTTTGAAAATCAGATTTTTTGGAGATATGTTGCGTTTAAAGGGACCTAGCGGTAACCCTACACTGAAAACCCACAGGAAGTGAGCCCATTTTGGAAAGTACACCCCTCAGGGAATCTTTCACAGGGTGTATGAGCATCTTGACCCCATAGGAGTTTTTCAGAAATTAATGTTTAGTGGATGGTGAAAAGTGAAATTACACAAGGATAATGTTACGCATTATACAGTTGCAAGAAAAAGTATGTGAACCCTTTGGAATGATATGGATTTCTGCACAAATTGGTCATAAAATGTGATCTGATCTTCATCTAAGTCACAACAATAGACAATCACAGTCTGCTTAAACTAATAACACACAAAAAATTAAATGTTACCATGTTTTTATTGAACACACCATGTAAACATTCACAGTGCAGGTGGAAAAAGTATGTGAACCCTTGGATTTAATAACTGGTTGAACCTCCTTTGGCAGCAATAACTTCAACCAAACGCTTCCTGTAGTTGCAGATAAGACGTGCACAACGGTCAGAAGTAATTTTTGACCATTCCTCTTTACAGAACTGTTTCAGTTCAGCAATATTCTTGGGATGTCTGGTGTGAATCGCTTTCTTGAGGTCATGCCACAGCATCTCAATCGGGTTGAGGTCAGGACTCTGACTGGGCCACTCCAGAAGGCATATTTTCTTCTGTTTAAGCCATTCTGTTGTTGATTTACTTCTATGCTTTGGGTCATTGTCCTGTTGCAACACCCATCTTCTGTTGAGCTTCAGCTGGTGGACAGATGGCCTTAACCCCTTCACGCAACATCACGTACATGTACGTGGGGGAATGTGGTGCCTCACTGCATTCCCACGTGCATGTACGTGATCGGGTTTCACTGTCAGCGCAGGGAGCGAAGCGCTGAAGCTTCAGTGAAGCCGGCGTGCTGGGGTTGCTAGGCAACCAGAGAAGCCGGCAGGAGCTGTATTGGAGCTCTGACCCGCCCGCAATCGCTGTGATTGGTCCATTACTGCAGAGGGACCAATCGCAGCGCATCGGGGCAGGTAAGGGGGGGTTAGGGAGGGACTATGTGCTTCTCCTTCTCTGATCGCCCCAATTCCTGTCAGGGAAGCGATCAGAGAAGGAGAAAGTGTGAAAATATTCCCCACCTATGACGAGTATACTCGTCATGGCGCACTGCTACTTAGCGCGCCATGATGAGTATACACGTCATAGCATAAACTGTCACCATGTCTGCAGACATGGTGACAGCGCTGAGATCCCGGCTGTCACACACAGCCGGGCACCTTAGGTCAATGCCGAGGGGGGTCCTGTGACCCCCCCATGTCGGCGATCGCTGCAAACCGCAGGTCAATTCAGACCTGCGGTTTGTAGCGCTTTCTGATCACCGCGGTCCCTGACCGCGGGGATCAGAAACTTTAGTATGCCCTAAATAAAGATGTTTCACCCCCCCTGCACCCCTGAATGATGATATGTGGGCGGGTGGTGCAGGGGGGGTGTCGCAGGCGGTGCGGAGGTGCGGTAAGGTGCGGGAGGCGGGCGGTGCGGCAGGCGGGATCGCGATCCCCCGCCCGCCTCCCTTTCAATGATCGTTGGTGTCTAGTAGGGATACCAGGGTGCCAGCACATTGCTGGCACCCTGGTATAAACGGCTGACATCTGCGATGCGATGTCAGCCGTTTAACCCTTTCCATACAGCGGTCCGTACGGACCGCTGTATGGAAAAGGTTAACAGCGCAGGGAGCTCCCTCCCTCTCCCATCGGGGGGCTGCTGTGCCTTTGCAGCCCCCCGATGGGAGAGGGAGAGAGCCCCCAGAGAGCCCCCCTCAGCCCTGTGCTTACCCTTCCCCGTCTGCGCAGTTCTGACCAGTACTGAGCAGACGGGGAAGGTTCCCATGGCAACAGGACGCCTCTCAGGCGTCCTGCTGTCCATGGTGCTGAACAGATCTGTGCTGAAAGCATAGATCTGTTCAGACAAGTGTAAAATACAGTACAGAACAATATATATTGTTCTGTACTGTATTATACAGACATCAGACCCACTGGATCTTCAACAACCAAGTGGGTCTGGGTCAAAAAAAAAGTTAAAAAAAAGTGAAAAAAGTAAAGTTTCAAAAAAACACATTTATCACTGAATAAAAAAAAAAAAAATACACTACACATATTAGGTATCGCCGCGTCCGTAACGACCTGATCTATAAAACGGTCATGTTACTTTCCCCGCACGGTGAACGCCATAAAAATAAAAAAATAAAAACTATGAGGAAATTGAAATTTTGCCCACCTTACTTCCCAAAAAAGGTAATAAAAGTGATCAAAAAAGTCGCATGTACGCCAAAAAAGTACCAATCAAACCGTCACCTCATCCCGCAAAAAATGAGCCCTTACATGAGACAATGGCCCAAAAAATAAAAAAACTATGGGTCTCAGACTATGGAGATACTAAAACATGATTTTTTTTTTTGTTTCAAAAATATTATTGTGTAAAACCCTGATAAATTTTAAAAAGGTAGACATATTAGGTATTGCCATGTCCGTAAGAACCTGATCTATAAAAATACCACATGACCTAACCCCTCAGGTGAACACTGTAAAAAAAATTAAATAAAAACGGTGTCAAAAAAGCTATTTTTTTGTTACCTTACATCACAAAAAGTGTAATAGCAAGCGATCAAAAAGTCATGTGCACCCCAAAATAGTACCAATCTAACCGTCATCTCATCCCGCAAAAATGATACCCAACCTGAGACAATCGCCAAAAAACTGAAAAAACTATGGCTCTCAGACTATGGAGACACTAAAACATGTTTTTTTTTTGTGTCAAAAATGATATTATTGTGTAAAACCTAAATAAATAAAAAAGTATACATATTAGGTATCGTCACGTCCGTAAGAACCTGCTCTATAAAAATAGCACATGATCTAACCTGTCAGATGAACGTTGTAAATAATAAAAAATAAAAACAGTGCCAAAACAGCTATTTTTTGGCAAATTTTCCATTTTAATTCATTTTTTCCCATAACAAAGCAAGGGTTAACAGCCAAACAAAACTCAATATTTATTGCCCTGATTCTTTAGTTTATAGAAATGCCCCATATGTGGTCGTAAACTGCTGTATGGCCACACGGCAGGGCGCAGAAGGAAAGGAGCGCCATATGGTTTTTGGAAGGCAGTTTTTGCTGGACTGGTTTTTTGACACCATGTCCCATTTGAAGCCCCCCCGATGCACCCCTAGAGTATAAACTCCAAAAAATGACCCCATTTTGGAAACTACACCCCTCAAGGTATTCAAAACTGATTTTACAAACTTTGTTAACCCTTTAAGTGTTCCACAAGAGTTAATGGCAAATGGAGATGAAATTTCTGAATTTCTATTTTTTGTTACTTTGCCTCACAAAAAAGTGTAATATAGAGCAACCAAAAATCATATGTACCCTAAAATAGTACCAACAAAACTGCCACCTTATCCCGTAGTTTCCAAAATGGGGCCACTTTTTTGGAGTTTCTAACCTAGGGGTGCATCAGGGGGCTTTAAATGGGACATGGTGTCTAAAAACAATCCAGCAAAATCTGCCTTCCAGAAACCATATGGCATTCCTTTCCTTCTGCACCCTGCCGCGTGCCCGTACAGCAGTTTACGACCACATATGGGGTGTTTCTGTAAACTACAGAATCAGGGCCATAAATAAAGAGTTTTGTTTGGCTGTTAACCCTTGCTTTATTACTGGAAAAAAAATATTAAAATGGAAAATCTGCCAAAAAAGTGAAATTTTGAAATTTAATCTCTATTTTCCATTTATTCTTGTGGAACACCTAAAGGGTTAACAACGTTTGTAAAATCAGTTTTGAATACCTTGAGGGGTGTAGTTTCTTAGATGGCGTCACTTTTATGGAGTTTCTACTCTAGGGGTGCATCAGGGGGGCTTCAAATGGGACATGGTGTAAAAAAAAAACAGTCCAGCAAAACCTGCCTTCCAAAAACCGTATGGCATTCCTTTCCTTCTGCGCCCTGCCGTGTGCCCGTACAGCGGTTTACGACCACATATGGGGTGCTTCTGTAAACTACAGAATCAGGGCCATAAATAATGAGTTTTGTTTGGCTGTTAACCCTTGCTTTGTAACTGGAAAAAAAATATTAAAATGGAAAATCTGCCAAAAATGTGAAATTTTGAAATTGTGTCTCTATTTTCCATTAAATCTTGTGCAACACCTAAAGGGTTAACAAAGTTTGTAAAATCAGTTTTGAATACCTTGAGGGGTGTAGTTTCTTAGATGGGGTCACTTTTATGGAGTTTCTACTCTAGGGGTGCATCAGGGGGGCTTTAAATGGGACATGGTGTAAAAAAAACAGTCCAGCAAAATTAGCCCTCCAGAAACCAAACGGCGCACCTTTCACTCTACGCCCCGCTGTGTGGCCGTACAGCAGTTTACGGCCACATATTGGGTGTTTCTGTAAACGGCAGAGTCAGGGCAATAAAGATACAGTCTTGTTTGGCTGTTAACCCTTGCTTTGTTAGTGGGAAAAAATGAGTTAAAATTAAAAATTAGACAAAAAAATGAAATTCTCAAATTTCCTCCCCATTTGCCAATAACTCTTGTGCAACACCTAAAGGGTTAACAATGTATGCAAAATCAGTTTTGAATACCTTGAGGGGTGTAGTTTCTTAGATGGGGTCATTTTTGGGTGGTTTCTATTATGTAAGCCTCGCAAAGTGACTTCAGACCTGAACTGGTCCCTAAAAATTGAGTTTTTGTAAATTTCGGAAAAATTTCAAGATTTGCTTCTAAACTTCTAAGCCTTATAACATCCCCAAAAAATAAAATATCATTCCCAAAACAATTCAAGCATGAAGTAGACATATGGGGAATGTAAAGTCATCACAATTTTTTGGGGTATTACTATGTATTACAGAAGTAGAGAAACTGAAACTTTGAAATTTGCTGATTTTTCCAAATTTTTGGTAAATTAGGTATTTTTTTGTGCAAAAAAAAATAATTTTTTTGACTTCATTTTACCAGTGTCATGAAGTACAATATGTGACGAAAAAACAATCTCAGAATGGCCTGGATAAGTCAAAGCGTTTTAAAGTTATTAGCACTTAAAGTGACACTGGTCAGATTTCCAAAAAATGGCCTGGTCCTTAAGGTGAAAATGAGCCCGGTCCTGAAGGGGTTAAGTTCTCCTGCAAAATGTTTTGATAAACTTGGGAATTCATTTTGCCTTCGATGATAGCAATCTGTCCAGGCCCTGACACAGCAAAGCAGCCCCAAACCATGATACCCCCGCCACCATACTTCACAGTTGGGATGAGGTTTGATGTTGGTGTGCTGTGCCTCTTTTTCTCCCCACATAGTGTTGTCTGTTTCTTCCAAACAACTCAACTTTGGTTTCATCTGTCCACAGAATTTTTTGCCAGTACTGCTGTGGAACATCCAGGTGCTCTTGTGCAAACTGTAAACTTGCAGCAATGTTTTTTTTGGACAACAGTGGCTTCCTCTGTGGTATCCTCCCATGAAATCCATTCTTGTGTAGTGTTTTACGTATCGTAGATTCGCTAACAGGGATGTTAGCATATGCCAGAGACTTTTGTAAGTCTTTAGCTGACACTCTAGGATTCTTCTTCACCTCATTGAACAGTCTGCGCTGTGCTCTTGCAGTCATCTTTACAGGACGGCCACTCCTAGGGAGAGTAGCAGCAGTGCTGAACTTTCTCCATTTATAGACAATTTGTCTTACCGTGGACTGATGAACAGCAAGCCTTTTGGAGATACTTTTATAACCCTTTCCAGCTTTATGCAAGTCAACAATTCTTAATCGTAGGTCTTCTGAGAGCTCTTTTGTGCGAGGCATCATTCACATCAGGCAATGCTTCTTGTGAAAAGCAAACCCAGAACTGGTGTGTGTTTTTTATAGGGCAGGGCAACTGTAACCAACACCTCCAATCTCATCTCATTGATTGGACTCCAGTTTGCTGACACCTCACTCCAATTAGCTCTTGGAGATGTCATTAGTCTAGGGGTTCACATACTTTTTCCACCTGCACTGTGAATGTTTACATGGTGTGTTCAATAAAAACATGGTAACATTTAATTCTTTGTGTGTTATTAGTTTAAGCAGACTGTGATTGTCTATTGTTGTGACTTAGATGAAGATCAGATCACATTTTATGACCAATTTGTGCAGAAATCGTTTATATTCCAAAGGGTTCACATACTTTTTCTTGCCACTGTACAAGGATAATGTTACGCATTATACAAAGATAATGTTACGCACAGTGTGAACCCACTGTGCCAACTAACCAGTTTGGCTTTGGGCTAAACCTAAGGGCGTTGTCCTGGCATTTCCCTGGTATTTACTTTTTAACCCCTGTACAGGGATCTGGACTTCGCCGCAAGGAACCAACCAGGCCGCTACCTCCTGGAGTAGTCCTGGTATAGTTGGCTGCTGACCCATGGGGGTCAAAGACACCGGTACGAAGCACCAAGGACATTGGCAAAAGCGCAGTCTGAACAAAGTCCAATAGTACTTGTGTATTCCATATAGCAGTTCCAAGGTCATGGCAGGCTGAGTAAAAGCATAATCCAGGTCACAGTTCCAAGGTCGGGGCAGGCAGCAAGGAGCAGAATCAGAAGATAAACAATGTTCGGTACACGGATATCCAGATGAGATCACCCTCACTGGTTACTAGCAAGGAATAACCTCAAAGCTCAGGCAAGGAGGTGGAACCACAGCCCAGCTAAATAGGGAGACTGATCAGCAACTTAACCAGCACCTGGACAGGGGGAAAGCTCTAACTCTCTCAGGGCTGAAGGGAAGTTTACAGAGCTCTATTGCCAGTTCACACAGGAAAAGCAGAGCGACGCTTGTGCCTGCCCGGGACAGCCAGACCGCGACGCGCACGGACCGCCAGCATCACAGATAACATGAAGACTCTGTGGATGACTGGTACACTGCCAATTCTTTATGCAGAGGCCAGATTTTCAGAGCAGGTTTCACAGTGATAAATGGTGTCCTTTCATATCCACCTTTTGGAACACACAATACATATTTTTTGGGTCCTTCTCTTCCTTCCTTTTTAGGGGACTTCACCAGGGAAATGTTGCCCAGGTACAACATGGGTATCATAACTAACAGGAGTACTGGGGCCCTTCCCCATTTTGAAAACTTGGGGTCTGATACTGACTTGATACTACATTTTGAGAATGAAGGAATAGTCCTGACTGGCCTGTAGTTCAAAATAACATGTAAGCATTATATAGTGCTATCTGTACAATGTGCACGGCCAACTTTTTGTACCACACTTTTGTTTTCCACATGGCACTGGACGGCTACAGCAGTTGATCTGAAAGATCATCCCGTACCATTTACGTATTGTAGTCCAGGATGCAATCTGGCTTAGGGGTAATGGTAGCGGTACCTTGTACAGGGGCAGGGGGGCTGTTGTTACCGTGAACTATGGTCAGTACAAGAACATCCCTCTTGTACTTATCCAACAAAAGGACGGACTGACCATAGACTCTACAAGGAAATTTCCCTGGGGGCTGCCAAAGCCCTCCTCATGGCCACTGGCTGGGTACATTATGATGAAACGCTTTCTGTGTTAACGCTGGATACCTGGTCAGCAGCCACAGGTGCTCTCCTAAATTCATATGTGTCGCTGTCCTCTGGTTGGTAATACAATTAAATACTGCTTCCCTTCTGTTTACCCTTATAGGCAAAAGGCCACAACAATTTCCTTGGCCAATTGAGGAGCATACTACTGGGGGCACCATAGGGGTCAATATTAGGAGCAGTGCAGGCAACATGCTTAAGGTAGGGATGCCTCAGAGCTGTGGCTTTTCTCTCACCTTCTAAGTCCCCTGCTCCATATCTTAATTAGAAACAACTGGAGGAGAAGGACAGAACGCAGCAGTTGGTGCTGGTGACCACAGCTTCTGGGGAGGTATTTTGTGCTGCACTATGGCACTGATGACATTGTCTATTTGCATTGCCCTGCCTTCTGTCAATTTGGACCCACCTATAAGATGGGGCCACTTTTAGAGTTTTATTCCAGAGCCACTTTAACTTCACAGTTTGCTCCTGCCAACATGTTCTCAGTGCAGAGAGCCCTGACGTTCCCCTTTCTGAGTGGTTGCCCAAGCAGTAACCTAGGGAGGCCTCTCAGATTTTTGTGTACTATCTATGCCACAAGCTACAGTACCTCTGTAACTTAGGGACCTAAATATCGGTATGCTGATATAATAGTTACCTATATAGAGGTGGCAATTCTGACCCGGCAGTGGGTGCACTAAGCCCCATACTAATTTCCCACTAACTCCTAGGATGATGGGAGGGCATTCTGGAGGTTCAATCCGGTTTCCTTACCTTGTAGTGGTAAAACTTGCATTCCAAACCTGCAACCTGTGGGTATACCCAGAGGTACTCTCATAGAACCCATACATTTTAAATGTCTTCCTTACCCTCTTGCTGGGCAGATGTTAGCAGAATTTTACCCTCCCTTTAAAATGTATAAGGAACTTGTCTACACAGGTTATTTTTTCAGGCGTGTACACCTCAGCAAACTTGGTGCTAAAGTGGTCAAGGACTGACCCAACTTTAAATAGTCAAATCTCAAAGGTCATTTTAGGGCAGGTATTGTGCATTACAATTACAGTGGGAGGAGGAAATCCCCCACTGACAGATCAGCCTCTCTCTAATGGGTACTGTTAAAAGGCTATGTACACCTTTAGGGGCAATGTTTTTATTATTGTATGTATTAATTTTGAGCTAAAATAATTTTTAAATTGGAATTAATTATGGGATAGACAACAGGTGGAAATTATAGGCAATTAGCAAGACACCCCCAATAAAGGAGTGGTTCTGCAGGTGGTGAACACAGACCACTTCTCAGTTCCTATGCTTCCTGGCTGTTTTGGTCACTTTTGAATGCTGGCGGTGCTTTCACTCTAGTGGTAGCATGGGACGGAGTCTACAACCCACACAAGTGGCTCAGGTAGTGCAGCTTATCCAGGATGGCACATCAATGCGAGCTGTGGCAAGAAGGTTTGCTGTGGCAAGAAGGTTTGCTGTGTCTGTCAGCGTAGTGTCCAGAGCATGGAGGCGCTACCAGGAGACAGGCCAGTACATCAGGAGACGTGGAGGAGGCCATAGGAGGGCAACAACCCAGCAGCAGGACCGCTACCTCCGCCTTTGTGCAAGGAGGAACAGGAGGAGCACTGCCAGAGCCCTGCAAAATGACCTCCAGCAGGCCACAAATGTGCATGTGTCTGCTCAAACGGTCAGAAACAGACTCCATGAGGGTGATATGAGGGCCCGATGTCCACAGGTGGCGGTTGTGCTTACAGCCCAACACCGTGCAGGACGTTTGGCATTTGCCAGAGAACACCAAGATTGGCAAATTGGCCACTGGCGCCCTGTGCTCTTCACAGATGAAAGCAGGTTCACACTGAGCACATGTGACAGACGTGACAGAGTCTTGAGACGCCGTGGAGAACGTTCTGCTGCCTGCAACATCCTCCAGCATGACCGGTTTGGTATTGGGTCAGTAATGGTGTGGGGTGGCATTTCTTTGGAGGGCCGCACAGCCCTCCATGTGCTCGCCAGAGGTAGCCTGACTGCCATTAGGTACCGAGATGAGATCATCAGACCCCTTGTGAGACCATATGCTGGGGCGGTTGGCCCTGGGTTCCTCCTAATGCAAGACAATGCTAGACCTCATGTGGCTGGAGTGTGTCAGCAGTTCCTGCAAGACGAAGGCATTGATGCTATGGACTGGCCCGCCGTTCCCCAGACCTGAATCCAATTGAGCACATCTGGAACATCATGTCACAACCAGACAGCTAAGAAGCTCTGACAGGAGCCTTCCAGATCCTCCTCCTTGAGTTTCTTTGTTTTGGTTTCAGTTCCTCATCTCGTTAGTCTATCTCAGCTGTCATGCAGTTGGACTGATTGCTTCCCTTTAAGTTCCTCCCCATAATGCAGTAGTGTGCGGCTTATACAACTTCCTGGAGTGTGTGTGCATGCTGTTCCTATTTCCCAGTCCTCTGCAAGATAAGTGCTGTTCCTTTATTTGTGATTTTCTGTCTGCTGGATTTCAGGAGACCCTGACTCCCTCCGTGTCTAGTGTAGGGAGTCGGTGGTCGTGTCCCCTCACTATTGTAGGGTCTTCAGGTATTAGATAGCCGAGGTACGTGGATATGCGCCCATCCACCTTTGGGGTGTTCGCATAGGCTGAGCAGTCAGGGAGAGTGGCAGGTCTCATGCAGGGGTCTCCCTTTTGTTCCTTAGTTGTGGATCCAGTGAGTCATTGAATATATTGCATTGTCTTGTTTCCTGTACACCATCCGTGACATTATAAGCCGCCAAAACCGTCTCAAGCACGGATCCGGTTTCACTTTTGGCTGAACGCTTCCAGGGTCTTTCATTGGAGGTAGCTGATCTCCGTAAGACTTTTTCTCAGTTTCAAGTGACTGGTTCAGCTTGCGTTCATGGAGTTTGTTCTGAGCCTAAGATCTCGCTCCCAGATACGTTCTCCGGGGGTATTGAGTATTTTGTGCGTTTTAGAGAGGCTTGCAAACTCCATTTTCGCCTTCTTCCCCATTCCTCTGGTGATGTAGAGCAGAGGGTGGGGATCATTATATCGCTGCTCAGGGGTAACGCTCAGTCCTTGGCCTTTTCGCTGCCGGAGGGGGCACGGCCCCTCCGTTCAGTGGATGAATTCTTTTTAGCCCTGGGTCAGATATATGATGATCCGGATCGTATTGCTCTGGCTGAGTCTAGACTACGTCTGTTATGCCAGGGTAAACAATCCGCAGAGATATACTGCTCAGAATTTCGGAGATGGGCAGCTGATACTGGTTGGAATGATGCTGCACTCCGAAGTCAATTTTGCCATGGTCTTTCAGAGGGATTGAAAGATGCATTTACCTTTCATGAGAGACCTACCTCCTTGGATTCTGCTATGTCTCAGGCCGTTCGTATTGACAGGCGTCTTAGAGAGAGAGGAGAGATCTCTCCTTCCTGTCATACTCAGTCCCGGGACAGTGCAGCGGTCTCATTCTGTTCGCAGGGGTCTCAGTCGCTGTCAGCCCCTTCTGAGCAGGAGCCCATGCAGCTGGGGTTGATTGCCTCTGACAATAGAAGATTCAGCCCGCATGGGAGGGTTTGTTTTTGTTGTGGAGGTATAAATCATTTGGCAAATGTTTGTCCCTCTAGGAGATTCAGGCAGTCTTCTGGGAGTAATAAAGAAACAAAAAGGAAAAAATCTTTTAAAAATGTTCCGTCTGTTACTATTGGCAGGGTTGAGGCGGAAATTGAAGGTTTTCCGTTTGCTTGTAGTTCCCATTTTGTCCTGCCTGCTAGGGTGGCGCTAGAGAGCAAGAGCATTTTTTGTGAGATTTTTGTGGATAGTGGAGCAGCTGTCAATCTCATTGATAATCAATTTGCAATAACTCATGGTTTCCAGGTATGCACTTTGGGAAAGGATATTCCTGTTTTTGCTATTGATTCCGCTCCACTTTCTCAGAAATCATTAAAGGGCATAGTTCACAATATCCGTTTAATTGTGAGTGATGCTCATGTTGAGGATGTGTCATGTTTCGTCCTTAGCGGTTTGCCTACTCCTCTAGTGTTGGGGCTACCCTGGCTCACTAAACATAACCCCCCCATTGATTGGCAAGCGAGGCAAATAAATGGTTGGAGTGACTTTTGCAGAGAGAATTGCCTCATGACATCTGTTTCTGAGGTTTCTACTAAGACTGTGCCACCTTTCCTCTCTGAATTTTCGGATGTCTTCTCTGAGAGTGGAGTTCAGGATTTGCCTCCACACAGGGAGTACGATTGCCCTATTAATCTCATCCCAGGCGCCAAGCTGCCTAAATCTCGTTTATACAATCTTTCCCAACCTGAGAGGGTCGCTATGCGTGCTTATATCTCTGAGAGTCTGAGAAAAGGACACATACGACCCTCGAAGTCACCTGTTGCCGCTGGTTTTTTCTTTGTTAAGAAAAAAGATGGTTCTTTAAGACCTTGTCTGGATTCCAGGGAGCTGAACAGTATCACTATTCGTGACCCTTATCCGCTTCCTCTGATCCCGGACCTGTTTAACCAGGTTGTTGGGGCTAAAGTCTTTTCCAAATTAGACCTAAGAGGGGCATACAACCTGGTCAGGGTCAGAGAAGGAGACGAATGGAAGACGGCTTTCAATACCCCTGAGGGCCATTTTGAGAATTTGGTTATGCCTTTAGGTTTGATGAATGCCCCAGCCGTTTTTCAGCATTTCGTGAACAGCATTTTTTATCATTTAATGGGAAAATTTGTATTAGTGTATTTGGATGACATTTTGATTTTTTCTCCTGATTTCAAGACTCATAAGGAACACTTACGTCAGGTCTTGCTCATCCTGCGGGAGAATAAATTATACGCGAAACTGGAAAAATGTGTGTTTGCGGTTCCAGAAATTCAATTTCTGGGGTTTCTTCTCTCCGCTTCTGGTTTTCGCATGGACCCCGAGAAGGTCCGCGCTGTGCTTGAGTGGGAGCTTCCTGAGAATCAGAAGGCGCTGATGCGTTTTTTGGGCTTTGCCAATTATTACAGGAAATTTATTTTCAATTATTCCTCTGTTGTTAAATCACTCACTGATATGACCAGAAAGGGGGTAGATTTTTCTTCCTGGTCGGTAGAGGCGCGTAAGGCCTTTTCTAATATCAAGGAGAGTTTTGCTTCCGCTCCCATCCTGGTACAACCTGATATTTCGTTACCCTTCATAGTTGAGGTTGATGCTTCTGAGGTAGGGGTGGGTGCGGTCTTGTCTCAGGGTTCCTCTCCTGCCAAATGGCAACCGTGTGCCTTTTTCTCGAAGAAACTCTCCTCCGCAGAGAGAAATTATGATGTGGGAGATAGGGAATTGTTGGCCATCAAGTTGGCTTTTGAGGAATGGCGCCATTGGCTAGAGGGAGCCAGACACCCCATTACCGTGTTTACTGACCATAAAATTCTGGCCTACTTGGAGTCAGCCAAGCGTCTGAACCCGAGACAGGCCAGATGGTCTTTGTTCTTTTCAAGGTTTAATTTTGTTGTCACGTTCCGCCCTGGGATTAAGAATGTGAAGGCAGATGCCCTGTCACGTTGTTTTCCGGGAGGTGGGAATTTTGAAGAGCTGGGTCCCATTTTGGCTGAAGGTGTGGTGGTCTCTGCTCTTTTTCCTGAATTGGAGGCAGAGATGCAGGCAGCCCAGTCAGAGGCTCCTGATCTTTGTCCTCCTGGGAGGTTGTTTGTGCCTCTCGCTTTGAGACACAAGATTTTTAAGGAACACCACGATACGGTCCTTGCTGGGCACCCGGGGGCAAGAGCCACACTGGATCTCATCGCTCGGAGATTCTGGTGGCCTGCGCTTCGTAAGTCGGTTGAGGGTTTTGTGGCAGCTTGCGAGACTTGCGCTCGTGCCAAAGTCCCTCATTCATGGCCATCAGGTGCTCTCCTTCCCTTACCCATTCCTTCCCGTCCATGGACACATCTGTCCATGGACTTCATAACGGACTTGCCTCGTTCCTCGGGGAAGACTGTGATTCTGGTGGTGGTGGACCGTTTTAGCAAAATGGTGCATTTCATCCCTTTTCCTGGTTTGCCCAATGCTAAGACGCTGGCGCAGGCATTTATTGACCACATTGTCAAATTGCATGGTATTCCTTCAGACATAGTCTCTGATAGGGGCACGCAGTTTGTTTCCAGATTCTGGAAGGCTTTCTGTTCTCGCTTGGGGGTTCGGTTGTCATTCTCTTCTGCTTTCCACCCGCAGTCGAATGGCCAGACAGAGCGCGTCAATCAGAATCTGGAGACATATCTGCGCTGTTTTGTGGCGGAGAATCAGGAGGATTGGTGTTCTTTTTTGTCCCTTGCTGAGTTTGCTTTAAATAACCGTCGTCAGGAGTCCTCTGATAAGTCACCATTTTTTGGTGCATATGGGTTTCATCCGCAGTTTGGGACTTTCTCGGGAGAGGGGTCTTCTGGTTAAGGCTACTTTCACACCTGCGTTTAGGTCGGATCCGTCTGGTATGTGCCCAGACGGATCCGCACCTATAATGCAAACGCTTAGATCCGTTCAGAACGGATCCGTTTGCATTACCATGAAAAAAAAAAAATAATCAATTATTTTTTTTTTGTTCATGATAATGCAAACGGATCCGTTTTGACTTACATTGAAAGTCAATGGGAGACGGATCCGTTTGAAAATTGAGCCATACTGTGTCAACTTCAAACGGATCCGTCCCCATTGACTTACATTGTAAGTCTGGACAGATCCGTTTGCCTCCGCACGGCCAGGCGGACACCTGAACGCTGCAAGCTGCGTTCAGGTGTCCGCCTGCTGAGCGGAGCGGAGGACAAACGGAGCCAGACTGATGCATTCTGAGCGGATCCGCATCCATTCAGAATGCATTAGGGCTGGACGGATCCGTTCGGGGCCGCTTGTGAGCCCCTTCAAACGGAACTCACAAGCGGAGCCCCGAACGCTAGTGTGAAAGTAGCCGTACCTGATGAGGACAGATTCTCCTCATCTTTGTCATCTATTTGGCAAAAGATTCAGGATAATCTAAAGAGCATGAGTGAGAGATATAAGCGTGTGGCAGATAAGAGACGTGTGCCTGGTCCGGACCTGAATGTTGGTGATCTGGTGTGGTTGTCTACCAAAAATATCAAATTGAAGGTTGCCTCCTGGAAGTTGGGTCCTAGGTTTATTGGGCCTTACAAGATCCTGTCTGTCATCAATCCTGTTGCCTACCGTCTTGATCTTCCTCAGACTTGGAAGATCCATAATGTTTTTCATAAGTCCTTATTGAAACCACCTTATGTTCAACCTATTGTACCCTCGCCTTTGCCTCCTCCTCCGATTATGGTTGATGGAAATCTTGAATTTCAGGTCTCTAGGATTGTGGATTCTCATCTTGTCCGCGGTTCCCTCCAGTACCTCGTTCATTGGGAGGGTTATGGTCCTGAGGAGAGGATGTGGGTCCCAGTGACGGACATTAAGGCCACTCGTCTCATCAGGGCTTTCCATAGGTCCCATCCTGAGAAGGTGGGCTCTGAGTGTCCGGAGTCCACTCGTAGAGGGAGGGGTACTGTCACAACCAGACAGCTGAGAAGCTCTGACAGGAGCCTTCCAGATCCTCCTCCTTGAGTTTCTTTGTTTTGGTTTCAGTTCCTCATCTCGTTAGTCTATATCAGCTGTCATGCAGTTGGACTGATTGCTTCCCTTTAAGTTCCTCCCCATAATGCAGTAGTGTGCGGCTTATACAACTTCCTGGAGTGTGTGTGCATGCTGTTCCTATTTCCCAGTCCTCTGCAAGATAAGTGCTGTTCCTTTATTTGTGATTTTCTATCTGCTGCATTTCAGGAGACCCTGACTCCCTCCGTGTCTAGTGTAGGGAGCCGGTGGTCGTGTCCCCTCACTATTGTAGGGTCTTCAGGTATTAGATAGCCGAGGTACGTGGATATGCGCCCATCCATCTTTGGGGTGTTCGCATAGGCTGAGCAGTCAGGAAGAGTGGCAGGTCTCATGCAGGGGTCTCCCTTTTGTTCCTTAGTTGTGGATCCAGTGAGTCATTGAATATATTGCATTGTCTTGTTTCCTGTACACCATCCGTGACACATAATGTCTCGCTCTATCCACCAACGTCACGTTGCACCACAGACTGTCCAGGAGTTGGCAGATGCTTTAGTCCAGGTCTGGGAGGAGATCCCTCAGGAGACCGTCTGCCACCTCATCAGGAGCATGCACAGGCGTTGTAGGGAGGTCATACAGGCACGTGGAGGCCACACACACTACTGAGCCTCATTTTGACTTGTTTTAAGGACATTACATCAAAGTTGGATCAGCCTGTAGTGTGTTTTTCCACTTTAATTTTGAGTGTGACTCCAAATCCAGACCTCCATGGGTTGAAAAATTTGATTTCCATTTTTTTATTTTTGTGTGATTTTGTTGTCAGCACATTCAACTTTGTAAAGAACAAAGTATTTCAGAAGAATATTTAATTAATTCAGATCTAGGATGTGTTATTTTTGTGTTCCCTTATTTTTTTTGAGCAGTGTATGTAAATGAGCCTCTAGGAGCAACAGGAGTGTTGTCACTCCGAAATGAGTAAAATGCAGTCTTGAAAAATTGCCTTAAAGGTGTACATGGCCTTTAAGTTAAATTTGTTACTTTATTGTCTTTAGAAATAAGATAAATCTGGGTGTGAAATGAATAAGTGGGTTAAAACCACGAATGTCATAGGTCTCCCTATTATTCCATTATTACTTTACTTACAAACTGTCAGTTATATTTTCCCTCTGACTTAAACTGGCGTACTGGATAACCAGCTATTGTTGACAACAGATACTTGCTTATTAAGCACCATACACATGTCCCCCCCAACATGTTTCACTGCACAAAGCAGCTTCGTCAGGGGATTAGGGACAAGCATGTGCACAATTTTATTGTGCATACTCAGCTGGGACCTAGGAAGAAGAGCCCGTAGCGCTCAACAGTGCAGCAGAGGCATCAGGGGAGCGAGGGAGTGCAAGTCCTGTGTAAAAGAGCTTTCTTTCACAGGTTAACACCATGTCCTAATTAGTCCAAATGCACAAATAACCCCTTTAAATTTATGAAGTCCTCAGTGAAAAAGATTTAGAAAAAAATCTATTTCTGTGAAACCCACAGTGTCAAGCTGGATTCCTGAGCTGACTGCAAACTCAGGAATTTGAGGCTGATAATCCTCAGGTGTAAAGTCCATATGGGATCACTCTGGGAACTGCCTTAGCTGCTGTATTCTTGAGGGTCCTTCATCACTGGATGATGAGGAAGAGGACAAGAGACATGATCCTCTTCTCCTTCACTGCCTGTATCAGAGGCAATAATGGCATATGCCTCCTCACCTGAATAGGTGCTTGGAATAATTGTGACATTTTTACTTTTGCCTCACCTCCTTTTTCAGCCACATTTAGTCCCCTCACTGGCTTTTACAGTAAAGCTGCAACTGACCGGCTAATCACTGTGATTGGGACTGCAGGCAGAACAACTCCCCTGGGTCTTTAGCGAAGATGGTTAGCTGCTGGATTTGTGGTCACGTTGATTCCCCCAAAGAAATTGAATATCTACACTAAATGTACCCCAAAATGGTAACAGTAAAAACTATAGCTCGTCTCAACAAAAATAAGCCGTCACACAGCTCTGTAGGTGAAAATATAAAAAAGTTATAGGTGTTAGTACATTGTGAAGCAAAGAATAATAATATATACTATATAAAAAGGAAGCATAATGTGCAATGCGAAACGCCCATTGTGCTTGTGTCTGTGGAATTTTAAATGGATTCAATAAAGTAAGAAGTTGGACTTTATTGGCGAGTGCCATATTGTTTCTGTTCTGCTGGATGTGCTGCAAATTGACTCTATCTTTGCAATATAGAGAACCACCAGACTATGGGCCTGAGATATAGACCAGAGTCGTCATATATTAGGTGCAACCTTTGGCAGTCCGTGCACCTGAACTGAAATCTACACATCCCTGTCTGTTGTAAATTTCAGTCTTCTACGCCAGAAAACTGACGTAAAAAAAAGGTAAACTTGGCAGGGCTGATGGACGTGCCGCCTCTCCGTTCCCTTTTCAGAAAAGTGGGGAATGCCGGCGGAGAAAAGACACTTGTACAAAACATTTTGCACAAGTGATGTGGAAAAAAGTGGTTCTTCTTCACACCGGAAAACTGGCAAAGCAATATAATAAATTAGGTCATATGTGTTGAACGGACTATAAGTCTATGAATGAACTGACCCCTGCTGATCAGGTAGTGATGACCTGTCCTGAGGATAGGTCATCGCTTAGAAAAGGCTAGAAAACCCCCTTAAATGTAAGCTGAACAAATATTTACAGTGTAATAGATTAAACTTCACACATTGTAAGACAGGACCTTTACAGAAAACAGATAATCATAGAAGAATATTACAAATGGAATTCTCTCCCAAGGACAAAGCAGGATGATAGAAGAACAGTGTAGAGCCTATATCTTAAAATTTGTTTTAGGTATAGTAGCAAGTGTGCTCCCTCCATTTAAAATGATACTTGTATGGAGCTTGTAGTGTCCACAATTTCCACCATGTCATTCTTGTTAATGCAATTGTGTGGACGTCATGTCGGACATCATGAATAGAGTGAAAGGAAGAAAAGTTCATGGTGACAATTCTATCCACTGCTTTGAAACACAAGAAGGGTCTTTTCCTTCTTGGACCTTGTCTACAGTTGGCCCATGGTAAATATAATTTCAACAAATACAGCTACTTAATGAGAATGAATAACCTGATGACTTGAAAGTCTTGATTTGTTCCTGAAACTTTTTTTGCATACTGAACATGAAAATGGCCTCTCCCCTGTGTGAATTAACAGATGCTGATCAAGAATTGATTTCCGGCTAAAGCATTTCCCACATTCTGAACACGAATAGGGCCTCTCTCCTGTGTGAATTCTTTCATGTTTAACAAGATTTGATTTCTGGGTAAAACTTTTCCCACATTTTGAACATGCGAACGGCTTCTCTCCTGTGTGTATTCTCTGATGAATACTGAGTTTGACTTTTCTAATAAAACATTTCCCACATTCAGAACAAGAAAATGGCTTCTCTCCAGTGTGAATTCGCCCATGTTCTACAAGATCTGATTTTTGTGTAAAACATTTCCCACATTCAAAACATGGAAATGGTTTCTCCCCTGTATGACTTCTCTGATGATCCCTGAGTTTAGCTTTTGTAATAAAATACTTCCCACATTCAGAACATGAAAATGGTTTCTCTCCTGTGTGACTTCTCTGATGATCCCTGAGTTTGGCTTTAGTAATAAAACATTTCTCACATTCTGAACATGGATATGGCTTCTCCCCTGAGTGAAATCTCTGATGTTTAACAAGAGATGATTTCTGGGTAAAACATTTTGCACATTCAGAACATGAATACGGTTTCTCCCCTGTATGGATTCTCTGATGCTCAACAAGAGAAGGCTTCTGTGTAAAACATTTCCCACATTTAGAACATGCAAATGGTTTCTCTCCAGTGTGAATTATCCTATGTCTAGAAAGAAATGATTTCCGAGTAAAACATTTCCCACATTCTGAACATGTAAACAACTTTTCTCCTGTGTGACTTTTCTCATGTTGATCCAGGCCTGATTTACGGGTAAAACATTTCCCACATTCTGAACAAGAGTATGGCTTCTCCCCTGTGTGAATTCTTCTATGTATAAAAAGATTTGAGTTTTTTGTAAACTGTTTTCCACATTCATCACACTGAAACATTTTACCACGTCTTTGACACGTACTGGTATGAAACTGTGATTGATGAGAAGAAAGTTCCTTGTGATAAGGGGGATTGTATGATAGTTCTGCACTGTGGAGTCCCAAATGCACATTAAGGTTAAGGAAGTTTTCTCCTGAAGAGTGCTGCATGGTATCTTTATCTTCTACTATATTATTTGGAATTACAAGGATGTGTTCCTCACGCATTTTACATCTATTACCTGTTAGGAAAAGAGATTTTCATTATTTTCAGTTTTTGCAAATCGCATATGAAACTAGAGAACCAACAAAACAATATGGCGCTCCAAAACATTAATTACTAAAAAATAACAGTAATCCACTCAGCTGTTGGAGATATGCTAAACAGGCACAACCTTGTGGCAGGATATATAGGAAAATAAAGGTGTCGGCTACAAATTTAGCTTATGTGAAATAGTGGTTTCTAATTAACACATTACAATCATTAGGACTGTATTTACAGGGGGAGAGGTGGGGGGCAGGGCCATCAGCCCTAGCACATTCACATAATTTGCTCCCTACTCCAGCTAGGAGGTGGAGTAGATTTCAGTCCAGGTGCACAGGCTGCCTTACGTGCATCCTCCAGTGCTGCAGGGGATATCAAATACTGGTGCAGAACGCCGGTAAATTGTAAAGTAAAATGCCTATCAATGCAGAAATAACACATTGTAATGCAATATAGTTAGCTTAACCAATACATTTGGATAGAAAATAATTCTCAATTTCTTTCATGTACAACAGTGCCAAATGTGTGTACATTATCTAACACCTAGCATTTTAGCATGGAGAACAAAGGTACAGTACTACTACACTCTAATGTTATCCCTTTGTAGAGGTGTATAGAATTAAAATGAGAACATTGAGGACAAAAAATGAATCCTTTGTTGTCCAGGATTTTATTATTGATAACCTATTGGCACCATTTTGGGATACTAAATGCTGAAGCCCCATTTCTCAAATCTGACGTGTCACTTTATCTGGTAATAACTTTGAAATGCTTTTACTTATCCAAGCAATTCCAAGACAGTTTTTTCTCGGCACATTGTCCTTCGATATGCTTTCCTTTGCAATTTTCTAAATTTGAATTTATCTGCTTTTAAGACAAAGTGATTCCTCTCAAAATAGTTAATTAACATTTGCCATATGTCTACTTTACGCTGGCTTTATTTCATAAATGTCATTTTATTTTTTAAGCCATTAGAAGGCTTAGAATTTTGAAAGCAATTTTTGAAATTTTCAAGGAATATTTTTGAATATTTTTCAAGGAATTGATCGAGGGGTGAAGTGAATGCTTTAACAGAATTTAGAAACACTTGGCTGTGAAAATGAAAAATTATATTTTATTTCCAATAAAATGTTGCTTTAGCCCCAAATTTATAATTTTCACAAGGTGTAAGGAGAAAATGCACCCCACCATTTGTTATGCATTTTTTCCTGAATATAGCAACACCTCATATTTGGTCGCAAACTACTGTTTGGGGACACAGCAGTGTACGAAAGGAAGTAGCGACATCAGGATTTTCTAACATGCAATTTACTGAAATTATTTTTAGGGGCCATAACATTTTTATTTTTTTGTTGACAAAACTGTGTGAGGGCTTGTTTATGTGGGACAAGCTGTAAGGTTTTTTATACCATTTTGAGGTACAAATGATTTCTTGGTCTCTTTTTTCATACCATTTTTAGGAGGTGAGGTGGACAAAAATTTCAATTCTGTCAGTGTTTTTTATGGGGTTCCTCATGTGGTATATATGATATGATAGTTTTATTTTGTGGGTCGATACGGTTATTGCGATACAAAATGTATATCTTTTTTTTGTTTTACTACTCTTGCAGCATAAAATCACTTTTTTAAAATAAAAATAAGTTATATTTTGCATCGCCATATACTAACATCCGTAACATTTTTCTGCCAATGTAACTGTGTGAGGTTTTTTTGCGGGATAGACTGTAGTTTTTAATACAATTTTGGGAGATACATATGACTTTTTGATCACTTTTTATAAAATTTTTGGGGGGAGATGAGGTGACAAAAACAGTAATTTCATAATTGTTTTCGAATTATTTTATTTTTTAAGATCTATTTTATAGATCAGGTCATTACAAACCCAGCGATACCAATTATGTGTAGTTTATTTGATTTTTTTAGATTTTTTATCAATTATAAACGAGCTATATTTTTTCATAGAATTTTTTATTTCATATTTTTTTTATCCCACTTGAATCTTTAAAAATCAGTGGGTCTGATGGCTGTCCTATACTCTGTAATACTCATCTATTGCAGTGTACAGTACTTAGTTTTACACTGACATTTAGCCTCATCAGACCTGGCGTTCTGCCTTTGTAAGGCCTCCGGCTGCCAAGGCAGCCATCAAGACGCTGCCATCGCAGCGCGGCTGCCCAATGAGGCAGAGAGGATGCTCCCTCCCTCTGTTGACTTTTTATATCAGTGGTCAATACTGACAGCATTAGCGATCTCTTATCCTCATACAGTGAAGAAGATTGCTGCATGTTAGTGCAGCGGTCTCCTTCACTGAAATAGCAGCCGACTGTCGGGAAGTCGGCCCGTGTCAATCCAGCTTAAGAATTAGGGTACATTGTGGAACGGATGTGGACCCATTCTTTTCAATGGGGCGGCAAAAGATGCAGACAGCACACAGTGTGCTGTCCACATCCGTACTTCCATTCCACGGCCCCGCAAAACAGATAGAGCATGTCCTGTTCTTGTCCACAATTGCAGACAATAAAAGGGCTGGCCATGTGCATTTGCAAAATGTGGAATGCACATGGCAGGTATTTGTGTTTCCTGGATCCGCAATTTGCGGACAGCAAAACACATATGGTCGTGTGTACCCTTGGGTCCTTTATATTGGTTACAGACAGTATTTAAATTGGTTACAGCCAGTCTTAGCAAAATGAAAGCAATTGTGCTACATAGAGATGGACAAAATAAAGAAAAATAATTACTTATGAGCTGTATTGGCAAGCATCTAGACATATTTAGGTATTTATCTGTATTTTTCATAAACTTTGATAACCCCATTAAGGATTATTAGATATATAGCAAGTCCCTTGTACAAGACTGAAAATGTCTACAATGTGGAGTAGTTATTACTCACCTGTGCCAATATCTACTAGAATGTTCTCCTCAAACTGCTGATAAGCTTTCACATCTGTTTCTTCTTCTTTAACTTCAACTTTAATATTAGTCAAATCTTCTTCTTCCTGATTTGACATTTGTACAAATGACTATAATTCATCAGTCATATGGGAGAGTCTACTGTAAAATAAAAGACATACTACCTGGGGATCACATGTGAAATTGTGATTTTCTTTTGGGCAATTCTCTGGTGGATTTCTCTCACTGGGTCCATCTGTAGGAAGCACAGAGAGAGTGAATACATTATCTGTATGTAATGATCAACAGAGGGGTTTTTCTTGGTAAACCTCAAAACCTCTTCTATTCTACAGATTACCCCCATCCCCTTTCTCACTCTGAAAATTAGCCTTCATATACATCTCTTCATCTTCATCTATAACCTCAACTTTAATATTAAGCAGATCTTCATCCTAAACAGGGAACACAAAAACAAACAATTAAAAATCTCAGTGGTCTTGTTTTTCTCTGTTTAATGACATTGTAATAATTGAGAAAGCTTCAGCTCTATCTACCTGGTGATTCTGAAGGACATGGTAATTTTCCTTTGGAAAATCCAGGGAAAACACAGGACATTTTGCTGGTAGATTTGGTTGACAGGGTCCATCTGTAGGAAACACACAGTGGGTAAATACATTTTTTAGATTTGATGATTACATTATATATAACTGATAGATTAGTTATCTAACCTAGCCAACGTATTAATAAATATTTAATAATTTTAATAAGATTTTTTAAAAATAATATTTAATAAGAATTTTAATAATTATTCAGTCATATAAATATTAATAGTCATATGTGAATATTTTTGCGTTTTGAGCACTTTCCACTAGTTTTTGAAAATTTTTGAAAGGCAGTGAATATGTAAACTGATGTTGGATAATAAGTCTAGCCTCCTGGTTAACCTTCCAGTTCATCCAAAATCTTTTTGGTGGAACTGAATTTTACGTTCTTCTATACACACATCATTGGACATGCTGGAACATCAAAGGGTCTTCCACAAATCGTTACTACAAAGTTGGGAGTAAAGAAGAGTAAATCTGCAAAGATTTGCTTTGCCAGTTTTACCATCAGTCATTTTATGCAAAAGATCTAATTAATGAATCTTCTCCATGTTTTTGCAAACTGCCAAAATAACTCATTTTTATTAAACGTGTTGTTCTTCAAATTATTACATAAGTGCATTAGCATGGGGGGGGGGCACGTTCGAGCCCATCACAGTACCTCATTCCTGCAAAAAGTATGTGTCACCGAACAAAAAGTAATTCTCAATACTAGACGCAAAAGATCCAGACAAAAATCACATAGTACCTGAGAATAATCACTAGTATGACCAATAGAGGTATATGATGACCAATAGAGGTATATAAGCTGACTCCATCAATGGTTACCAGCCTGTAGTCAATAGGGGCTGTATCTATTTCCCTAATTGTTTTTAAAAAATCAGATGTGTCTAATAGGAAGTAAGGTGTTTCCTTCACCAGTGGAGTCAGTACCTTCTACAATAATACAGCTTTAATCAATTTGGATCCCCCCTTATCTGCCGGTCTAACAATAAGTGCGTATAGCCATTCTCTCTTGTATATTTATATTATGGGTCATTTTCAATTCCCCCTTTTTAATGGAGTCCATGAAGATCTGCATTTCTTAAGTAACAATTTGAACAAAAGTTTCCACTGGATGATGACTTTGTTGGGGGAGAAAAGTACTTTTCCTTCCCTCGGTAGTATTAGTATTCTCCGGATGGTAAATTCAGAGTTTCTCCCCCAGCAAAATGGGCTTTTAATCGTTGTGAATCCATCTCCATCTGGAAACTGTCAAACTGACAGGTAGGACTAAATGAAAGGCCCTTCTCCAATATGCTTATCTGTGTGGGGTTTCAGTTCTTAAACAATAAATTAATGACTAGGGAAGGGCCCGTACCTGAGAGCGTGTCTGCATGTTCCTTGTCGTCCCCAACACTCTATATCAAAGTTGAGATATCAAGTTATCAAGCAAATCAAGACACCAATGAGACGAGGTGATATAAAAAAACTTTTACTTAACCCCTTAAGGACTCAGCCCTATTTCACCCTAAGGACTTGGTCATTTTTTGAATATCTGACCAGTGTCACTTTGTGTGAATAACTTTAAAACGCCTTTACTTACCCAGGCCGTTCTGAGATTGTTTTTTCGTCACATATTGTACTTCATGACACTGCTAAAATTGGGTCAAAAAAGTAATTTTTTTTGCATTAAAAAAATACCAAATTTACCAAAAATTTGGAAAAATTTTCAAATTTCAAAGTTTCAGTTTCTCTACTTCTGTAATACATAGTAATACCCCCAAAAATTGTGATGACTTTACATTCCCCATATGTCTAGTTCATGTTTGTATCATTTTGGGAATGCCATTTTATTTTTTGGGGATGTTAAATAGCTTAGAAGTTTGGAAGCAAATTTTGAAATTTTTCTGAAATTTTCCAAATCCCACTTTTTATGGACCAGTCCAGGTCTGAAATCACTTTGTGAGGCTTACGTAATAGAAACCACCCAAAAATTACCCCATTTTAGAAACTACACCCCTCAAGGTATTCAAAACGGATTTTACAAACTTGGTTAACCCTTTAGGTCTTCCACAAGAGTTCATGGCAAATGGACATAAAATTTAAGAATTTCGATTTTTTTGAAAATTTTCCAATATAATCCATTTTTTCCAGGAACAAAACAAGGGTTAACTGCCAAACAAAACTCAATATGGGTTGTCCCGATTCTGTAGTTTGCAGAAACACATCATATGTGGTCCTAAACTACTGTTTGGCCAAACGGGAGGACATAGTAGGAGGGGAACGCCATATGGGTTTGGAAGGCAGATTTTGCAGGACTGGTTTTGTTTATACCATGTCCCATTTCAAGCCCCCCGTTGCACCCCAGAATAGAAATTCCAAAAAAGTGACTCCATCTAAGAAAGTACACCCAAGGTATTCAAAACTGGGTTTACAAACTTTGTTATCCCTTTAGGTGTTCCACAAGAGTTAATGGCAGATGGAGAAACAATTTTGGAATTTCTATTTTTTGGAAAGTTTTCCATTTTAACCCTTACTTTATTACTGGAAAAAATGTGTTAACAGCCAAACAAAACTCAATATGGGTTGCCCTGATTCTGTAGTTTGCAGAAACACCCCATATGTGGTCGTAAACTACTGTTTGGCTAAACGGCAGGACATAGAAGAAGGGGAACGCCATATGGTTTTTGGAAGGCAGATTTAGCTGTACTGGTTTATTTACACCATGTACCCTTTCAAGCCCCCTGCAGCACCCCTAGAGTAGAAACTCCATAAAGGTGACCCCATCTAGGAAACTACGGGATAAGGTGGTTGCTGTTTTGGGACTATTTTAGGGTAAATATGATTTTTGGTTGCTCTATATTACACTTTTTTGAGGCAAGGTAACAAACAATTTTAATTCTAAAATAGTTTCTACATTCGCCATTAAGTTTTGTGAAACACCTAAAGGGTTAACAAAGTTTGTAAAGTAACTTTTGAATACCTTGAGGGGTGTAGTTTCTTAGATGGGGTCACTTTTTTGGAGTTTCTAATCTAGGCTACATCGGGGGGCTTCTAATGGGACATGGTGTAAATAAACCAGTCCATGAAAATCTGCCTTCCAGAAACCTTATGGCGTTTCCTTTGTTCTATGCCCTGCTGTGTGGCTATATAGCCATTTACGACCACATATGGGGTGTTTCTGCAAACTACAGAATCAGGGCAATAAATATTTTGTTTTGTTTGGCTGTTAACCCTTGCTTTATTACCGGAAAAAAAGGATTCAAATGGAAATTTTGCCCAAAAATTAGTGTTTTGGCACAGTTTTTATTTTATATTTTTAACGCTGTTCATCCGAGGGGTTTGGTCAAATGTTATTTTTATAGGGCAGATTCTTACGGACGCGGTGATACCTAATATGTCTACATTTTAAAATTTATTTAGATTTTACACTATATTATCATTTTAGGAACAAAAAAATAATAATTTTAGTATCTCCATAGCCTGGGAGCTACAGTTTTTTTTTTTGTTGGGCGACTAATGTAGGGGCTCATTTTTTGCGGGATGAGATGGCGGTTTGATTTGCACTATTTGGGGGTGCATATGTCTTTTTAATGGCTTGTTATTACACTTTTTGGGATCCAAGGTGACAATAAAAATAGCTTTTTTTGACATAGTTTTTATTAGATTTTTTTGACGGCGTTTATCGAGGGGCTAGTTTATGGGGTATTTTTATAGAGAAGATTTTTACGGACGCGGCGATGCCCAATATGTATGGCTCTCAGAGACACTAAGCAGGCATCCTCAAACTGCGGCCCTCCAGATGTTGTAAAACTACAATTCCTACCATGCCCTGCTGATAGCTGTAGGTTGTCTGGGCATGCTGGGAGTTGTAGTTTTACAACATCTGGAGGGCCGCAGTTTGAGGATGCCTGCACTAAAACTAATATTTTTTTGGGGGAAAAAATTGTTTCCGTGTCTCCAAAGTCTGAGAGCCATAGTTTTTTATGTTCTCTAGAGGACTGTTGGGGATTATAAAAATGTTGTACTCCATGGAAGTGTGATACTCCCTGAAGCAATCGATAACGCAGAGGCCCGGATGATCGGGGCAAGTGTCACATTGAGTGGTGGTGTCCTTCCGTATCCCCCTCTTGTGACACACTCTGCATATTTTTTGGGTTCGTCCCTTCTTTCCAGTATGGGGGACCACACCTGGAAAATGTTGGCCAGGGACGATCCGGGCGCCTCCAATTCCCGAGGTACTCCGGCCTGCTCTTTCCCGGTCTGAAAAAATCTGGTCCTTGAGGACTGCCTCATAGAATTGGAGGAATGTCCCTGTGCTGCCAGCGCTTTGGGATGGTACAAAAGCGTTGTACAAGGCAACCTGTACCAAGTAGACCGCAACTTTTTTGTACCATGCCCGGTTTTGCGCATGGCATTATATGGCTTGAGGACTTGATCAGAGAGATCAACTCCTCCCATATACAGATTGTAGTCGACGATACAATCGGGCTTGAGGACTGTTGCCGCGGTACCTCGCACAGAGACGGGGGTGGTGCTGTTACCGTGTATTGTGGACAGTATAAGAACATCCCTCTTGTCCTTATACCTGACCAGCCACAGGTTTCCACTGGTAAGGGCACGGGTCTCACCCCTGGGGATAGGTACCTGGAGGGGGTGGGCAGGGAGGCCGCGCAGATTTTTCCGCATGGTCTCACAAGCGGACGTGGATTTGGCGGCAAGGGACCTGAACAAGGGAATACTAGTATAAAAGTTATCCACGTACAAGTGGTAACCCTTATCTAGCAGTGGGTACATAAGGTCCCACACGAGTTTCCCGCTAACACCCAGAGTGGGGGGACATTCTGGGGGTTCAATACGGGAATCTCGCCCCTCGTACACACGAAATTTGTAAGTGTACCCTGAGGTACTCTCACAAATTTTGTACATTTTCACGCCATACCTTGCCCGCTTAGTGGGAATGTATTGGCGGAAACTGAGTCTCCCCTTGGGACGTAGGCCTGCGCAAATTTGGCCCCAAAGTGATCGATGACCGGCCGTATCTTATACAGACGGTCATAGGCAGGATCACCTTGGGGGGGACATGCTGCATTATTTGCATAATGCAGGCATTTCCGGATGGCCTCAAACCGGGGGCGTGTCATGGCCGTACTGAAGAGTGGGGTCTGGTAGAGGACGTCCCCACTCCAGTATTGCCTGACACTCGGTTTTTGCACTAGACCCATGTGCAGCACGAGGCCCCAAAACGTCCTCATCTCGGCTGCACTGACCGGTGTCCAGCCACCGGGTGTAGCCAAAAAGGAGCCCGGGTGCTGAGCAACGAACTGTTGAGCAGGTTCGTCTGCTCCACCATAAGATTCATAAATGGGTCACTGAAAAAAAAAACTAAAAAAGTCCATTTCAGTGAAGCCTACTGTGGGAATCTGAATTCCTGGATTGTCAACAAAATCCAGAATCTCTGGCTCAAAATCCACTGGGGGACACCAGCTAAGTTCACCGGTAGGGGGCTCCGGTGGGCTTATTTGGTGGGCCGGGAAACCAGTACGAGCCCCAGGGCTGCTCATACTAGTGTGGGCCACAGGGTTCCTAGCATGTGGGGCCCCTGGCTCCGCCTGGGGGCTCATCGTCATCAGATGATGATGAGGAGGATGCAGATGACAAGAGGAACGTGGGGTCATCCTCATCCTCACTGGGGCTCTCGGAGTCGGAGAGCATATGGGCATATGCCTCCTCCACGAGAACATCCGGCGGGCCATGGGTATGTGTGTGTGCATGTGTGTGTGCGTGTAAAACTTTATTGTATGTGCGTGTGTGTGGGGGCACGGGTATTCACGTACTAAAAAGCTAAAGAAAAAAAAAATGGACAAGTGTTAGAAAAAAAAAAAAAAGTTCAAACTTGCTGATCAGCGGTACAACGCTGATCAGCGGTGGGGCGGACGATGTGCTAACAGTGGCTGGACGCTAAGAGTGCCGGCCACAGTCAGCGCACGCAAAAAAAAAAAAGTGGTGGTGGGGGGCAAGTGGCAGCACTCCTGGGTGGGTCTAGGGTCTCACAGCTAAGTGCTGTGGACCCCAACCACCAGAAACACTGAATCAGTTAAAGTTTTTTTTATTTTTCTTCCCCTAATTAACTCTTCCTTCTATCCCTGCCTAATCGTGCCTCTCCCTCACTGACCCTAACCTACCTGGAGGGTGATGGGTGCAGGAGGGTGATGGGTGCCGACGGGGGGGGGGTCACAGGAGCTGGTGCAGACCGGTCCTCAAAGTGCAGGAGCAGCAGCACGAAGAGGAGGGGAGAGAGGAGCGCCGGGAGTTTGAATCTCCCGCCTCTCTCCCCGCACCAATTAGCACAGAGGACAGCACCGCCGCCCCCAAATGCTCGGTGCTGTCCTCGGAGACCCGAATGGACCGGAAACGCAGCAAACCGCAGGTCTGAATTGACCTGCGGTTTGCTGCGATCGCCGATACGGGGGGGGTCACATGACCCCCCCGGCGTTGTGACAGGATGCCCGCTAAATGATTTCAGCGGACATCCTGTTCCTATTAACCCCCGCCGCAATCTAGTTTTAAAGTTATGACGTACCGGTACGTCATGGGTCCTTAAGGACTCGGGAAACATGCCGTACCGGTACGTCATAAGTCCTTAAGGGGTTAAGAGAGAGTCCTTCTGGATTCACACATTAAATACACATTATGCCAAAATTTCCCCACTGAAGGACAATAAAGGGATTTTGTTCTTCTTCTTCACCCCAAGGGACTGAATAGAGTGTGAAATTGTGCATGTGATTAGAGATACCTCTTTTATTGATACATTGTTTTGTTTAGTATTACACCAACAGATAATTATCTGACAAATTTCTGTCCAGTCAGACCAATAGTTGGTGTGTATAACAAAATATCTGTGTGTGTCATTGACCATGTGACCAATGATTGGTCCGAAAATTTGTCAAATAATCTATCAATACTCAGTGATGGATATATTTATAACCTCACTGTATCCTATGTCGAGGATTTGTTTACTTTTACTTTCACTTTCTGCTTTCTTGTAATTAGATACTCCTGCCCGCTCTGGGAGTCTGATGTCTGTCGTAGATGAGTTGTCATGATGTGTATAAAATATTTGCCTTTATCAGTTGAAAAAGGCTGGGACGGGCTGAAACGTGTCCTGTATTCTTTATTGAAACCGATGAAATAAAATCTACTAAGATCATATAGCAGCTGCTGGG
Source organism: Bufo bufo (assembly GCF_905171765.1). Lineage (NCBI taxonomy): Eukaryota > Metazoa > Chordata > Amphibia > Anura > Bufonidae > Bufo > Bufo bufo. Next base: position 157,615,003 of record NC_053394.1, read on the forward strand.
AACTCTCTTCTCGACTCGACTCCAGGACCCCTCACGATCAGCTGTTAGAAGAGGCCAGGCACTCCATGAATGCAGCGGCCTCTCCCTCGGCCATGTGATGTCACTGTACACATGGCATAGTTACAACTCAGCCCCATTAATAGGGATAAGCTGCAATACCAAACACAGCCACTATACGATGTATGGAGCTGTAATCTGAAAGCTGCCGGGAGCCAGAGTTCCGGTGAGTGTAGCCGCTCCCTAAAACAGCTGATCGGTGGGGGGGTCCAAAGTCCTGAGGATAGGTCATCATTATCTTTACCCGGATAATTCCTACAAGTACACAGAGAAGCACTGGTCTAGATCAACATCCGCAACATCAGATAGCTCCTTCCTTTTCTTCTTCCTTCCTAAATCTCAACATTGACAAAACCAAATTTATAATTTTCCCCAATCCTAGAACCATCAATCACCATTAAAAGATTTGTGCAGGGTTTGCCTGAAGAGGCAAACGTGTACTAAGAAACTAAGAACGTAGCAGTATTAGATCATTATTTGAATTCATGGACAAACCTTTGAGTCTTTGAAGGGAAGATTTCATGACTGTGGACACAAGTGTGGATGCAATACAGATGATGTTATGAAGGCTTCAATATTGGCACCATTATCTAAGTACTTATGTTTGCCTTGAGCTGGCTAAAAAGTTAGCATGGTTAGGGCATCAACTTACCTTGTGATGTGAGGGTCTGGTGGTCCTCCATCATGATGTCCTTGTACAGATCCTTGTGTCCTTCTAAATACTCCCACTCCTCAATGGAGAAATGGACAGAGACATCCTGACACCTTATAGGAACCTGACACACACAATGATGGTCATCACCCACACACAGCGAGGCAGATCTACTAATCCTAATTTTTAGACAGTGTAAACTTAGACTAGACAGTTGTAAAGTGCACCAAATTTATCACAGTGGCTAACTTTAAACCACCTATTAGTTGGTCAGTATAGTTGGCATACTTAGCTCAATTCTGTCACTTTTTTGGTGTATATTGCCTCATCTTAAAGTGTTTGTCTCATCTTATACATCATTAATTTCTATGGAAGTGCTGAAAATAGCCAAGCACCGTGCTCAGCTATTTTTGGAAATCCCATTGAAATTAATGGGAAGCACAACGCACAATCTCGGCCACCGCTCCATTCGCTTCTACGGGGCAGTCCCAGTCTCTTTGCGGGCTCCATTTTGGAGATAGGTGCAGGTCCCAGAGGTGGGACCCGTGTCTATCAGACCACTTGGGGCATATCTTAGCGATATACCCCCAATGTATGAGATGACACAAACCCTTTAAGCGATTTTTAAACTTATAATTTGAAAGAAATTGTAAAAAAATGTTTCTTTTTACATTTTTATAAAAATTTCCTGGTAATATAAAGAGTTATTGTAAATTAAGTCTTAGGTTTTCATCATACAATACTATTAATTTTTATATATATCAATTTTAGCATACTTGTGATTAGGGTTGTAGCGGGTATCGATTTATCAATACCCAATTGATACTTTTGTACCGGCATCGATTAGATACTGGGATTTGATATTTACCGATACTAGGCTGCGCTACTTCACAGCCTAGTATCACAGAACATGGCACGCACTGCTCTCAGCACGCTTCATGTTCTCCTCAGCAGCACGGGGGAGAAGGAGTCTCTCCCTCCCCACTGTGCCACCAATGACGAGAGGGGAGGGGCTGTGGCCACTGCACCACTAATGATGATAACTCACCCATTAATACAAATACAGGAGGCGGGTGCCAGCGGCAGAATCATATAGCCGGCACCCGACCTCTATGACAGGGCGATGCGATCTGCCGCAGTTAACCCCTCAGGTGCGGCACCTGAGGGGTTAACTGCCGCGGATCAGAGCGCCCTGTCATAGAGGTCGGGTGCAGGCTATGTGATTCTGCCGCCAACACCCGCCTCCTGTATTTGTATTATAAGGTTACTTATCTTCATTGATGGCGCAGTGCGCCCCCCCCCCCCCTTCCCCCAGTACTAAAAACATTGGTTTATAATCATCAGTATTATAATCATTGGTGGCAGTGGCCACAGGGTCCCCTTTTCATTGTTGGTGTAGTGGCAGCTTCTGATCGGAGCCCCAGCGGTGTAATCCTGGGGCTCCGATCGGTTACCATCGCAGCCAGGGCGCTACTGAAGCCCTGGCTGTCATGGTAAGTTCCCTGCTGCTGTGTGCACAAAGCCCAGGGCAGCAGGGAGAGTGTGAAGTCCTATTCACCCTAATAGAGCTCTATCAGGGTGAACAGGACAAGGGATTAAAAGATCCTTGGCTCTAGCCCCTAAGTGGGCTAATAGTTATTAAATTAAAAGTAAAAAAAAAAAAAAACACCAAAATATTAAGTTTAAATCACCCCTTTTACCAATTTTACACATAAAACATATAAACAATTAATAAATAAACATATTACATATCGTCACACCCAAAAAAGTATTCTCCGATTGTGGGCATCTGACACTCGGCTTCCCAAGTGCTCAGCTGCTGGCTTAAACCCTCATCCTAAAATATACCATGGTTCTAAGGAACTGACCACCCACAGAAAATAGAAGGCAGATGGTCCTAGCATGCCCAGCTCACCTCTCCAGACAGCAACTCAATGATCTTGTTGGTGAGTTCTAGGATCTTCTGCCCATGGTCTCTGTTTTGTTTCAGTTAAGTAAGGTTGAGGCTCTGTGATGGGGCTCGGGGTCACATAGTCACCAAATATCTTCCTCTCTACTGTGTAATCCTGTGTATTAAGAGAGACACTGATAAATATTACTATAGAATTCTACTTAATAATAATAATGTATTATTTACCCCAATGGTAAAAGCCATCAAAATAATGCTGATGAAGAAAAAATGTTATCGATTCCTGAAAAAACAATAATAGTTTTATGTACTACCAAATGGTGCCAATGAAAACTACAGCAGTGTGTCAAGGGGTTTCCATATCAGCCTGGGTTCTAACATCGGCCTCCAGAGCTGCCATGTAGAAGCCCTTTCTTTGGCAGGCCATAAACAGGCTTGTTGTCAGTTTTACTGCATCCAACATAACACACTGCAATGTAGAAGTATTGCAGTACATTAAACACAGTAATAAAAACACAATGGCAAAAATTCATGTTGTTGTTCTACCAACATTACAAAAGTTCAAAAACATTGGTCAGAAAGCCATATGTAGCCCAAAATGGTAGCAATGAAAGCTACAACTTGTTCTGCAAAATTCATTCTTTCACATAGCTCAGTCAACTGAAAAATAAAAAGTTATGGCTCTAAGAATGCAGTGACACAAATAATGACATTTTTGAAAAAGGGTTTTTATTGTGCAAATGTAGTAGTTATTGATCCTAAAGTTAAAGGGGTTGGCCACTTTTTGGCTACTATTGACCAATGTCTTTGTAAGTTGACTATATGACCCCAACACCAGTATTATAACCATTATTATCATTGGTGGCACAGTGGCCACAGGCACCCCCCCCCCCACGACCATTGTTATATTCATTGGTGGCAGTGGCCACAGGGTCCCCTCCCCTCCTCCTCATTGGTGGCAGTGGCAGCTTCTGATCAGAACCCCAGCAGTGAAATCGCTGGGCTCCGATCGGTTACCATGGCAGCCAGGACGCTACTGAAGCCATCCATGGTAACATCCCTGCTGCTGTGTGCACTATGCACAGAGCAGCAGGGAGAGTGTGAAGTCCTATTCACCCAAATTGAGATCTATCAGGGTGAATAGGACAAGGGATGAAAAGATCCCAGGTTCTAGCCCCTACGGGGGGGAAATAGTTATTAAATAAAAAGTAAAAAAAAAAAAAGTAAAAAAAAACAAACAAACACCAGAGAGCCTGCTGGAATAAATGTTGTAGTTTTATTCCGGCAGCCTCTCGCCATGCGCTGCCGTACCTCCGCCGGAACTCCGCCACCGCCCCCATTATAGTCAATGGGGACGGAGCGGCAGTCCGGGGGCACACGTTCACTAGCGGCAGGACGGATCCGACAGGCCGTTCACCCGACGGAACAGTCTGCCGGAGGTCCGTGCCGCTAGTGTGAAAGTACCCTAAATCACCCCCTTTCCCAATTTTACATATGAAATATATAAACAATAAATAAACATATTACATATCGCCACGCCCAAAAAAGTGCAAATTCTTAAAATCTAAAAAAATATCTCCTATGCGGTAAACACCGTAACAGAAAAAAAAGAAATTAAAACTGCGCAATTTGCCATTTTTTAGTCACCTTGTCCCCCCAAAAATAGGATTGGACTGTTCGATTATGGGCCAGAGATTCCATAAAATGCGGCATGCACGGTGCTTTTTTGGTGTTTTATTTTTTTCGTGTAGTATCGAATGGTATCGAGTATCGCAATACTTTTTTATGGTATCGAAATCGAATAAAAATTTTGGTATCACAACAACCCTAGTGGGGATAGTTTATTTTAACCCATTTTGTGTCACATATAGACGAATATCGGTTTGAAACGCCCTTGTATACACTAATGTCTGAGGCTGGCAGCACCTGATCCCCAGTGCTGGGTCCCGGCTCGTTTGCTCCCCAGCTTCCGTTGCTTGTCTTGAGTCCCTTCATGAAAACTTCCTGTTTGACGCCGTTACAGCCAATAACTGACCACTGCTTCCCTTGCATTATGTTAAATGGTCATGTGATGCAAGAGGAGCAGATCTCCACTATGGCCAGTGATTGGCTGCAACGTCATCAAGATAAAAGTTTTCATGGAGAAACCCAAGACAAGCAGCCTAGGCCTGGAAGTGGATGAGCCAACCTAGGGATCAAGGAAGCATGATCAGCAACGCGAATCTGGCTAGTCTGAGAGTTCATAGAAATTAGTGCACAACCCCTCAAGATCAATAGGGTTAGAAGAACGAATAAAAAGGAGAGACAAATGGGCAACTACACAAGGTAAGACACGTCTTTTTAAAAAAAAAAATATACCATAATTATATGCATTTTAAATTTGGCGACTAAAAATGTTATTTGGCTCCTAAATTCTTCAGGTTAGGAGCCAATGGCTCCTTGATATTTATTTAAGTCTGGAGCACTGGATACGTGCAAAACGCCTGTACTATTAAAATATAAAAATAAATCCCATACTGTTAATGTCATAACAGGGGGAAAAAAATATAAATAGCCGTTTTTATCACTTTACCTCCCCAAAAAAATTGAAGAAAAAGTCATTAAAAAATTAATACACACCCAAAATGGAATTACACACATCTCAGTAGACATAACTATAAAAAAGTTAAAGGGGTCAGAATATAGCGATGAAAAGAAAAAAAATTTTTTTTTCAAAAGTTTTTATTTTTTTCAGTCTTAACCACCTCAGCCCCGAGTGCTTAAAGAGGACCTTTCACCGATTCTTACCCTATGAACTAACTATACAGATATGTAGAGCGGCGCCCGGGGATCTCACTGCACTTACTATTATCCCCGGGCGCCGCTCCGTTCTCCCGTTATGCCCTCCGGTATCTCCGCTCACTAAGTTATAGTAGGCGGAGATACCAGTCCCTAAGTTATGGTAGGCGGAGTCTGCCCTAGCGCTGGCCAATCGCAGCGCAGAGCTCACAGCCTGGGAGGTTATTTTCTCTCAGGCTGTGAGCTCTGCAATGCGATTGGCCAGCGCTAGGGCAGACTCCGCCTACCATAACTTAGGGAACGGAGATACCGGAGGACATAGCAGGAGAACGGAGCGGCGCCCGGGGATAATAGTAAGTGCAGAGAGATCCCCGGGCACCGCTCTACATGTCTGTATGCTTAGTTCATAGGGTAAGAATCGGTGAAAGGTCCTCTTTAAACACCCTGAATGACCAGGCCACTTTTTACACTTCTGACCTACACTACTTTCACCGTTTATTGCTCGGTCATGCAACTTACCACCCAAATGAATTTTACCTCCTTTTCTTCTCACTAATAGAGCTTTCATTTGGTGGTATTTCATTGCTGCTGACATTTTTACTTTTTTTGTTATTAATCGAAATTTAACGATTTTTTTGCAAAAAAATGACATTTTTCACTTTCAGTTGTAAAATTTTGCAAAAAAAAACGAGATCCATATATAAATTTTGCTCTAAATTTATTGTTCTACATGTCTTTGATAAAAAAAAAATGTTTGGGTAAAAAAAAAATGGTTTGGGTAAAAGTTATAGCGTTTACAAACTATGGTACAAAAATGTGAATTTCCGCTTTTTGAAGCAGCTCTGACTTTCTGAGCACCTGTCATGTTTCCTGAGGTTCTACAATGCCCAGACAGTACAAACACCCCACAAATGACCCCATTTCGGAAAGTACACACCCTAAGGTATTTGCTGATGGGCATAGTGAGTTCATAGAACTTTTTATTTTTTGTCACAAGTTAGCGGAAAATGATTTTTTTTTTTTTTTTTTTTTTCTTACAAAGTCTCATATTCCACTAACTTGTGACAAAAAATAAAAACTTCTATGAACTCACTATGCCCATCACGAAATACCTTGGGGTCTCTTCTTTCCAAAATGGGGTCACTTGTGGGGTGGTTATACTGCCCTGGCATTCTAGGGGCCCAAATGTGTGGTAAGTAGTTTGAAATCAAATTCTGTAAAAAATGACCTGTGAAATCCAAAAGGTGCTCTTTGGAATATGGGCCCCTTTGCCCACCTAGGCTGCAAAAAAGTGTCACACATCTGGTATCTCTGTATTCAGGAGAAGTTGAGGAATGTGTTTTGGGGTGTCATTTTACATATACCCTTGCTGGGTGAGAGAAATATCTTGGCAAAAGACAACTTTTCCCATTTTTTTATACAAAGTTGGCATTTGACCAAGATATTTCTCTCACCCAGCATGGGTATATGTAAAATGACACCCCAAAACACATTCCCCAACTTCTCCTGAGTACGGAGATACCAGATGTGTGACACTTTTTTGCAGCCTAGGTGGGCAAAGGGGCCCATATTCCAAAGAGCACCTTTCGGATTTCACAGGTCATTTTTTACAGAATTTGATTTCAAACTCCTTACCACACATTTGGGCACCTAGAATGCCAGGGCAGTATAACTACCCCACAAGTGACCCCATTTTGGAAAGAAGACACCCCAAGGTATTCCGTGAGGGGCATGGCAAGTTCCTAGAATTTTTTATTTTTTGTCACAAGTTAGTGGAAAATGATGATTTTTTTTTTTTTTTTTTTTTTTTTTTCATACAAAGTCTCATATTCCACTAACTTGTGACAAAAAATAAAAACTTCCATGAACTCACTATGCCCATCAGCGAATACCTTGGGGTCTCTTCTTTCCAAAATGGGGTCACTTGTGGGGTAGTTATACTGCCCTGGCATTCTAGGGGCCCAAATGTGTGGTAAGGAGTTTGAAATCAAATTCTGTAAAAAATTACCTGTGAAATCCGAAAGGTGCTCTTTGGAATATGGGCCCCTTTGCCCACCTAGGCTGCAAAAAAGTGTCACACATCTGGTATCTCTGTATTCAGGAGAAGTTGAGGAATGTGTTTTGGGGTGTCTTTTTACATATACCCATGCTGGGTGAGATAAATATCTTGGTCAAATGCCAACTTTGTATAAAAAAAATGGGAAAAGTTGTCTTTTGCCAAGATATTTCTCTCACCCAGCATGGGTATATGTAAAATGACACCCCAAAACACATTCCCCAACTTCTCCTGAGTACGGAGATACCAGATGTGTGACACTTTTTTGCAGCCTAGGTGGGCAAAGGGGCCCATATTCCAAAGAGCACCTTTCGGATTTCACAGGTCATTTTTTACAGAATTTGATTTCAAACTCCTTACCACACATTTGGGCCCCTAGAATGCCAGGGCAGTATAACTACCCCACAAGTGACCCCATTTTGGAAAGAAGAGACCCCAAGGTATTCGCTGATGGGCATAGTGAGTTCATGGAAGTTTTTATTTTTTGTCACAAGTTAGTGGAATATGAGACTTTGTATGAAAAAAAAAAAAAAAAAAAAAATCTGCATTTTCCACTAACTTGTGACAAAAAATAAAAAATTCTAGGAACTCGCCATGCCCCTCACGGAATACCTTGGGGTGTCTTCTTTCCAAAATGGGGTCACTTGTGGGGTAGTTATACTGCCCTGGCATTTTCCAGGGGCCCTAATGTGTGGTAAGTAGGTAAATGACCTGTGAAATCCTAAAGGTGCTCTTTGGAATATGGGCCCCTTTGCCCACCTAGGCTGCAAAAAAGTGTCACACATGTGGTATCGCCGTATTCAGGAGAAGTTGGGGAATGTGTTTTGGGGTGTCATTTTACATATACCCTTGCTGGGTGAGAGAAATATCTTGGCAAAAGACAACTTTTCCCATTTTTTTATACAAAGTTGGCATTTGACCAAGATATTTCTCTCACCCAGCATGGGTATATGTAAAATGACACCCCAAAACACATTCCCCAACTTCTCCTGAGTACGGCGATACCAGATGTGTGACACTTTTTTGCAGCCTAGATGCGCAAAGGTGCCCAAATTCCATTTAGGAGGGCATTTTTAGACATTTGGATACCAGACTTCTTCTCACGCTTTGGGGCCCCTAGAATGCCAGGGCAGTATAAATACCCCACATGTGACCCCATTTTGGAAAGAAGACACCCCAAGGTATTCAATGAGGGGCATGGCGAGTTCATAGAAATTTTTTTTTTTTTGGCACAAGTTAGCGGAAATTGATATTTTTAATTTTTTTCTCACAAATTCTCCCGTTCCGCTAACTTGGGACAAAAATTTAAATCTTTCATGGACTCAATATGCCCCTCACGGAATACCTGGGGGTGTCTTCTTTCCGAAATGGGGTCACATGTGGGGTATTTATACTGCCCTGGCATTCTAGGGGCCCTAAAGCGTGAGAAGAAGTCTGGAATATAAATGTCTAAAAAATTTTACGCATTTGGATTCCGTGAGGGGTATGGGGAGTTCATGTGAGATTTAATTTTTTGACACAAGTTAGTGGAATATGAGACTTTGTAAGAAAAAAAAAAAATAATTCTGCTAACTTGGGCCAAAAAAATGTCTGAATGGAGCCTTACAGAGGGGTGATCAATGACAGGGGGGTGATCAATGACAGGGGGGTGATCAATGACAGGGGGGTGATCAGGGAGTCTATATGGGGTGATCACCACAGTCATTGATCACGCCCGTGTAAGGCTTCATTCAGACGTCCGTATGCGTTTTGCGGATCCGATCCATCTATCAGTGCATCCGTAAAAATCATGCGGACATCTGAATGGAGCTTTACAGGGGTGTGATCAATGACAGGGGTGTAATCAATGACAGGGGGGTGATCAGGGAGTCTATATGGGGTGATAACCACAGTCATTGATCATGCCCCTGTAAGGCTTCATTCAGACGTCCGGATGCGTTTTGCGGATCCGATCCATCTATCAGTGCATCTGTAAAAATCATGCGGACATCTGAATGGAGCTTTACAGGGGTGTGATCAATGACAGGGGTGTAATCAATGACAGGGGGGTGATCAGGGAGTCTATATGGGGTGATAACCACAGTCATTGATCATGCCCCTGTAAGGCTTCATTCAGACGTCCGGATGCGTTTTGCGGATCCGATCCATCTATCAGTGCATCCGTAAAAATCATGCGGACATCTGAATGGAGCTTTACAGGGGGGTAATCAATGACAGGGGGGTAATCAATGACAGGGGGGTGATCAGGGAGTCTATATGGGGTGATCACCACAGTCATTGATCACGCCCCTGTAAGGCTTCATTCAGACGTCCGGATGCGTTTTGCGGATCCGATCCATCTATCAGTGGATCCGTAAAAATGATGCGGACGTCTGAATGGAGCTTTACAGGGGGTTGATCAATGACAGGGGTGTAATCAGTGACAGGGGGGTGATCAGGGAGTCTATATGGGGTGATAACCACAGTCAGTGATCACGCCCCTGTAAGGCTTCATTCAGACGTCCGGATGCGTTTTGCGGATCCGATCCATCTATCAGTGCATCCGTAAAAATCATGCGGACGTCTGAATGGAGCTTTACAGGGGGGGTAATCAATGACAGGGGGGTAATCAATGACAGGGGGGTGATCAGGGAGTCTATATGGGGTGATCACCACAGTCATTGATCACGCCCCTGTAAGGCTTCATTCAGACGTCCGGATGCGTTTTGCGGATCCGATCCATCTATCAGTGCATCCGTAAAAATCATGCGGACATCTGAATGGAGCTTTACAGGGGTGTGATCAATGACAGGGGTGTAATCAATGACAGGGGGGTGATCAGGGAGTCTATATGGGGTGATCACCACAGTCATTGATCATGCCCCTGTAAGGCTTCATTCAGACGTCCGGATGCGTTTTGCGGATCCGATCCATCTATCAGTGCATCCGTAAAAATCATGCGGACATCTGAATGGAGCTTTACAGGGGGGTAATCAATGACAGGGGGGTGATCAGGGAGTCTATATGGGGTGATAACCACAGTCATTGATCACGCCCCTGTAAGGCTTCATTCAGACGTCCGGATGCGTTTTGCGGATCCGATCCATCTATCAGTGCATCCGTAAAAATCATGCGGACGTCTGAATGGAGCTTTACAGGGGGGGGTAATCAATGACAGGGGGGTAATCAATGACAGGGGGGTGATCAGGGAGTCTATATGGGGTGATCACCACAGTCATTGATCACGCCCCTGTAAGGCTTCATTCAGACGTCCGGATGCGTTTTGCGGATCCGATCCATCTATCAGTGGATCCGTAAAAATCATGCGGACGTCTGAATGGAGCTTTACAGGGGGTTGATCAATGACAGGGGTGTAATCAGTGACAGGGGGGTGATCAGGGAGTCTATATGGGGTGATAACCACAGTCAGTGATCACGCCCCTGTAAGGCTTCATTCAGACGTCCGTATGCGTTTTGCGGATCCGATCCATCTATCAGTGCATCCGTAAAAATCATGCGGACATCTGAATGGAGCTTTACAGGGGTGTGATCAATGACAGGGGTGTAATCAATGACAGGGGGGTGATCAGGGAGTCTATATGGGGTGATCACCACAGTCATTGATCATGCCCCTGTAAGGCTTCATTCAGACGTCCGGATGCGTTTTGCGGATCCGATCCATCTATCAGTGCATCCGTAAAAATCATGCGGACATCTGAATGGAGCTTTACAGGGGGGTGATCAGGGAGTCTATATGGGGTGATCACCACAGTCATTGATCATGCCCCTGTAAGGCTTCATTCAGACGTCCGGATGCGTTTTGCGGATCCGATCCATCTATCAGTGCATCCGTAAAAATCATGAGGACATCTGAATGGAGCTTTACAGGGGGGTGATCAATGACAGGGGTGTAATCAATGACAGGGGGGTGATCAGGGAGTCTATATGGGGTGATCACCACAGTCATTGATCACGCCCCTGTAAGGCTTCATTCAGACGTCCGGATGCGTTTTGCGGATCCGATCCATCCATCAGTGGATCCGTAAAAATCATGCGGACGTCTGAATGGAGCTTTACAGGGGGTTGATCAATGACAGGGGGGTAATCAATGACAGGGGGGTGATCAGGGAGTCTATATGGGGTGATCAGGGGCTAATAAGGGGTTAATAAGTGACGGGGGGGGTGTAGTGTAGTGTAGTGGTGCTTGGTGCTACTTTACTGAGCTACCTGTGTCCTCTGGTGGTCGATCCAAACAAAGGGGACCACCAGAGGACCAGGTAGCAGGTATATTAGACGCTGTTATCAAAACAGCGTCTAATATACCTGTTAGGGGTTAAAAAAAACACATCTCCAGCCTGCCAGCGAACGATCGCCGCTTGCAGGCTGGAGATCAACTCTCTTACCTTCCGTTCCTGTGAGCGCGCGCGCCTGTGTGCGCGCGTTCACAGGAAATCTCGCGTCTCGCGAGAGGACGCGCCGGCGCGTCCAGGAGGAATGAATCAACCACCTCCAGGACGCGTCTGTGCGTACAGCGGTCCGGAGGTGGTTAAAGGGGTTGTCCAAGTTGTTTTTATTGATGACCTATCCTCAGGATAGGTCATCGATATCAGGGTCCAGCACCCCCGTCGATCAGCTGGTTGAAGAGAAGGTGCGCCGTGCCAATGCTGCCTTCTCTTCCTTGTTTACCTGCTCGCCGTCGACATCACAGCAATAAGCAGGTGTAATTACTTCAATGGGACGGCTCGTTCCTATACACTTGAATACTACAGAGCTGTCCCATACAAGTGAATGGGACGGCTTCTTGTAATTACACCTGCTTACCGCTGTGATGTCGACGGCGAGCAGGTAAACAATGAAAGGAATGCTGCGCTCCCATGGCGCACGCCTTCTCTTCAAACAGCTGATCGGCGAGGGTGCCAGGTGTCGGACCCCCGCCAATCTGATATTGATGACCTCAGGATAGATCATCAATAAAAATAACGTAGACAACCCCTGTAAAACACAAGAAAAGTGATATAAATGTGGTATCGATGTAATCTTACTGACCTGGAGAATGAAGGGAGCAGGTCAGTATTACCGCACAGTGAACGCTGTAAAAACAAAACCCATAAACTGTGCGTTTTTTCCAGTTCCACCCCATTTTGAATCTTTTCCAGCTTCCCACTACATTCTATGCAATATTAAACGGTGCCATTAGAAAGTGCAACATGCCCTGCAAAAAACAAGCCCTCATATGGCTACGTGAACAGAAAAATAAAAAAAAGTTATGGCTCCGGGAAGGCAGAGAGGCGAAAATGAAAAAACCAAAAACGGAAAATCGCTTCATCAGGAAGGGGTTAAAGAAAAGTCAACAAGAAAAGTGGTGGCCATGCTCTTTAGGGGTAGTAAAGAACCAGAAACCAGGATCTTCTTTTTTTCTCAGAAATAGCGCCGCCCTGTTCCACGTCTTTGTCTGGTATTGCACAGTCAGAATGTACTGCAGAAAAGCAGATCCTTGTTTTTAATTCTTTACAACACCTGGCCTTCCTATATTATGTCGTGGTTTTGGGGGGGGGGGGGGGGGGGGGGGGATCAGGCTGGTGACGTTTCTACCCCTAAAAACAGGTAAAGCATTCTAGCATTCTGTCGCAGACAGTTAGCTCCTATGCGAGCATATTGTAGTAGGCTCTACTGTAAAAGTCACAGCTTTTAGAAAACGCTGGTAAATTCTACACTCTACAGGTCATACGTACCTGACCAGAACCTCATATGTACCTGCTCAATGCCGCAGGACCTGTGATGACGTCACCGTCATGTGGTCAATGCATAAGGAGGCGGAGTTCAGATGCTGAGAAGATACTAACAAGTGACTGCAGGACCTGTGATGGCGTCACCGTCATGTGGTCAGTGGATAAGGAGGCGGAGTTCAGCTGCTGAGAAGATACAAGCAAGTGACTGCAGGACCTGGGATGACGTCACGTGAGGGGCGGAGCCAGTCAGCTGTGAGAAGCTGCACTGTGATGGCTTCTATCACTTGTGGTTTGTACACTTGTATAGGTTGTCAGCAGCAAGTGGAAAGCAGGGGCATGCTGTGTGTAATCCGAGGAATGGGAAGATACTGTGGCTCTCAGCAAAGATTCCTTAAAATCTTTTTGCTTTATTAGCATCCATTTAACCATGAATACCTGAGTTTTTTGTTTGTTTGATTTTGGGGGTTTTTGGGGAGGGGGGGGGTTCATTTTTCTTCCCTGTCTTTACAGAGTCAGCTTTTTTATTTTTATTTTCACATAGCTGTATGAGGTCTTGCTTTTTGCAGGACAAATTGTACTTTCTAATACTACCATTCATACCATGTAGTGGGAAGCGGGGGGAAAAAATTCCGAATGGGGTAAAATTGGAAAAAATTGCAATTCCACCACAGTTTTATGGATTTTCTCCCTGCGGCGTTCCCTATGCGGTAGTTCATAGAACTCCAGTCCAAGCTCTATTTGTGGTTATCCTATGTTGGCAGGCCTCCATAGGATCCGCAGCTCTGATACGCTGGGTTTCTTCAGAGAGACTCAGCACATTAGAACGAAGGAGCAAACCTCCCCCCCCCCCCCCCCCATCGCTGCACGGGGGAGCCAAAACCTAACCTAAAATGGTCTTTCGCCATTTAGATGTCATGGTCATGCTTGAACACAGCATCTAAAGGACTAAATGCCTGAGAACAGCATTGTTGGCGGTTGCAGACATTAAAGGGTTTCTGTCACCCCACAAAACTCTTTTTTTTTTTTTTGGATAGTTAGATTCCTTATAGGGCGATATAGGAGAATATAATAGTCTTACTTACTTTCATGCGGCCGATTCTTTATAAAACAAAGTTTTATAATATGTAAATGAGGGCTCTACCAGCAAGTAGGGCGTCTACTTGCTGGTAGCCGCAGCAGCAATCCGCCCCCTCGCTGTGTTGATTGACAGGGCCAGCCGGGATCTCCTCCTCCGGCCGGCCCTGTCAGTAATTCAAAAATCGCGCGCCTCTGGTCATTCGGCGCAGGCGCTCTGAGATGAGGAGGCTCGTCTCCTCAGCACTCCCTCAGTGCGCCTGCGCCGATGACGTCTTCTCTTTCGGTGACGTCATCGGCGCAGGCGCACTGAGGAGACGAGCCTCCTCATCTCAGAGCGCCTGCGCCGAATGACCGGAGGCGCGCGATTTTTGAATTACTGACAGGGCCGGCCGGAGGAGGAGATCCCGGCTGGCCCTGTCAATCAACACGGCGAGGGGGCGGATTGCTGCTGCAGCTACCAGCAAGTAGACGCCCTACTTGCTGGTAGAGCCCTCATTTACATATTATAAAACTTCGTTTTATAAAGAATCGGCCGCATGAAAGTAAGTAAGACTATTATATTCTCCTATATCGCCCTATAAGGAATCTAACTATCCAAAAAAAAAAAAAAGAGTTTTGTGGGGTGACAGAAACCCTTTAACCCCGGGCCAGAGACCTGCCAGCTATAGTGCCCTCTTCTGCTTGGAGCCCAAAGGTTAAAAGGTTCAGCATGGTGGATATAAAACTAGGAAAGGTAACAGGCATTTCATGCTAAGGGCTCATGTACACGGCTGTATTTTTTTATCCGTATACTATACTTATTTTTTTGTGGATAGCACACTGACCCATTCATTTCTATGGGGCCATACACACAAATCCGTCACACTTACCTGATACCTTTCACCAATAGCCTTGTCTCCCAAGGGTTTAACAGTTGATTCTTTATCATCCTGGTGACTACCAGTAAAGGTGGGATCAGGCCAAAGTCTCCATTTTAAAGATAAAGGAGAAGGTTCTACTTTCCCTTTCCCTAAATTCTTCTCCTCCTGTACACTCAGAAGGTCACTTAAGCCATGTCATCTTTCTCCATATAGTGCTAGCAGAAGAAGCTCAGGACCCGATCAATTCCGGCGCTGCAGCGGGAAAACAACTGCAAAATAGCTGAAGAAAAATTCTAGCAGCCGCCAAGTTGCGTCTCAGTAGACTTTTATTTCATGCTTCTGGACCACACAAGCATGAAAACAAGTCTACCAAGAGGCAACTTGGCGGCTGCTGGGATTTTTCTTCAGCTACTTTCTCCATATGTTACTACTGGTAGTGGTGCCTTAAAGGGTTAGGCTACTTTCACATGTGTGATTAGGTGTGGACTGGGAACTTTTAAAGTGGTCCTGGAAAAAAATCTAAAATGGCTCCATGTTGTAGGCAGCTCCAAATTGACAGAAGCGGGGGACAACAGAAGTAGGCGGAGCCAGCCTAATATATAGCTAGCGTTTCAGAATAGCTTACAACGTGCACATGTTTTACTAATTCAGACTGCCATAATGTAGTCTAATGTTGAAAAAAATTGCTCAATTTAGTTGACTCCAGAGAGTAGCTGTGGCTGGAGCCAATGGACATGTGTGGTTGCAGTGCAACCGGACACCTCCTCTTCTGCTAGTCCTGTTCCAATGATGCTGCATCTGCCTGCTCATATCAGCTGCCTACTTCACACTGACCAGGGGCCACTGATAATGTCAGGCCTGGGGGCTTATTTAAAGGAGAAGCTGACAAGAATCCTTGCCTGGCTGTGATAATGAATTTGCTCCTGACTCTTGACCTCAGCTTTATTCCTGAATTTCAGTTCCTGCTTCATGCAAATAGTCAAACAGCATTGTCAGTGGAGTAATGAAGACGCTGTTTATCTCAAAGCTTATGCCACATGTCCAAGTCACTTGTCCGGTTTCTTGGCCCCAGGAGTCCTGTAGGAACAGGACTGCTTCATTTCTGATTGAAGAGTCATCAGACACCAGGAAAAACTGATTATTTGGATCAGGATGATGGAGAACCAAACCAGAACAGAAGTATGTCTTGAGATGGCAGAAGGCTCGAATTTCAGAATTGAGTCATCTGAACCTTTTCCACCTAACTGTATGAGAAGCATATCACCCTCTTTCTCCTCCAGATTCTGTTGCACAGAGGCCAACTTAATCTGGTCCCACAAACAAAAATATTGAGTGAAATCAGACATTGAATGTTGTCAAGAGGGAGTGCTATCCACAAATGAAGTGGGATTACATCGTTAACAAAGATTTGGCCTTGCTAATTACAAGACCCTCACCAAAGTCGTGAAGATGTTGCCTGAGCATCTGGCACATGTTCCCCTCTTTGCCTCTGTAATACCTGAAGCAATCATTGATGGCTCTACAGTTCTGTGATGCTCCTACAATATGTCTAGCATGTAGCATGTGAAGATCCATCATGTGAGAACATCAAACAGCATGGCTGGATGGCTGCTCTGTTGCATAACCAATAGAGAATTTTTAGTTGCAGAATATCTTCTAAAATTGGACCATGCTTTCCTGTACACTGACAGGATCACATGCATTCCTGGATGAATTCTATAAATCTCTGCCCAACCAGGAATATGTGACAGTTTACCAAAGTGTAGGGCAATGACCATGTGTATGCCATTGTACCTGACCATGTTTTATACATTGAGAAAAGAAGGGCTCGCCAGGGATGACAACTTACTAACTGAGATGGTTTTTTACTCCAGGCTAATGAGTCTAAAGTTAAACCTTGTCCGTTGTTTTTTTCAGTATTTTGTTTGGGTCTGTACATAAACAAACTGGTTATGAGTGCAACGTATTCTTCAATGACAGGAATTAACCATAATGCTTGAATAAACAACTAAGGCACATGCCCCCATGTCTGCTGGTCCAGCAAATGTTTCTGTCAGGAAACCAGTAGCCATATATACTGTACCAAGGGAAGAGAAGTTAGTCTCGGTTTTTGGGTGTCTCATTTCGCATATGTTCCCAGCTATTCAAGCCAAATGTGGTGTTCTGTCCATCAAGCTTAAAGCTATATGGGGTTTTAATGATGATATTAATATTTTTTTACTAGACTCTGCCTTACATCCATTAGTCATTAAAATTTATTTTGGGTGGGTGAAAAGGCTGATTTATACAATTTTTTGAATGATAGATGCCGAAGATAGATATCTGCAGAAAAGTTGATTGGAGTGGGAGTAGAAACTGACCATGTTGACCCCCATTTTAAGCCCCACTGGGAGAGAATTGTCTGTAATTCTAACCATCAGAATTCAAATATATTTCAAGCACCTCTATGGTTGCCTGCCACCTAAAAGGACCAGCAACCCAGACAATAATCACTAAGGAAGGATGGTTTTAAATGGGAACTGCGCATTCACACAACTTTGTATAGAAGAATAGTACAGGTAAAGACATGATTTAGCAGCTAACGCTATATCTCACCTCAAGTGCTGCTTTATTCACATCTATGCTGTTCAGTAAATTTCTGTAATGTCCTATATAGTTCTTCTGAGTGAGAGATGGAGGTAACAAGCAAAATCAGCCCTGTCTCTATGTGTAGTCTGTGGGCAGGCAATATTACAGCTAGTGTTCACCAACCAGCTCAGGGACAACTGAGAATTAGAGATGCAGGATGCAAAAAAGAAAAACTGCTAAAAATGCCCGATGCAAATCATATAAGCAGGAAGCAAATATCACATAGTGGTAAAGTAAACCACTTAATTTGCACACTTCTGTGAGACCTAGTGGCACAGAGGAAAACGGGTATTTACACAGCAGTAGAAATCACATAAATTTGTAGCTCTTGTTAAAGATGAGTGAATTTTATTCTATATTTTGTAGCCTTAGGACTGTAATGAGTTAACTTTTTCTTCTCCAAGTGCCCACCAACCCCCCCCCCCCCCCCCCCCCCCCCGTTGTTTCAAGACTGTAGAAGAGAGGGGGGGGGGGGCAAAGAGCTGTGCTGTGGGCTGGTTTCTCATCCTTGTACAGGTGTCCCAAGGGAGGTATATAGAGTGTGAAGAAGTGCATAAGCCAATCACATGGCTCGATGATATGTATATACACTGCTCAAAAAAATAAAGGAAACACAAAAATAACACATCCTAGATCTGAATTAATTAAATATTCTTCTGAAATACTTTGTTCTTTACATAGTTGAATGTGCTGACAACAAAATCACCCAAAAATAAAAAAATGGAAATCAAATTTTTTAACCCATGGAGGTCTGGATTTGGAGTCACACTCAAAATTAAAGTGGAAAAACACACTACAGGCTGATCCAACTTTGATGTAATGTCCTTAAAACAAGTAAAAATGAGGCTCAGTAGTGTGTGTGGCCTCCACGCGCCTGTATGACCTCCCTACAACGCCTGTGCATGAGGTGATGAGGTGGCGGACGGTCTCCTGAGGGATCTCCTCCCAGACCTGGACTAAAGCATCTGCCAACTCCTGGACAGTCTGTGGTGCAACGTGACGTTGGTGGATAGAGCGAGACATGATGTCCCAGATGTGCTCAATTGGATTCAGGTCTGGGGAACGGGCGGGCCAGTCCATAGCATCAATGCCTTCGTCTTGCAGGAACTGCTGACACACTCCAGCCACATGAGGTTTAGCATTGTCTTGCATTAGGAGGAACCCAGGGCCAACCGCACCAGCATATGGTCTCACAAGGGGTCTGAGGATCTCATCTCGGTACCTAATGGCAGTCAGGCTACCTCTGGCGAGCACATAGAGGGCTGTGCGGCCCTCCAAAGAAATGCCACCCCACACCATTACTAACCCAATGCCAAACCGGTCATGCTGGAGGATGTTGCAGGCAGCAGAACGTTCTCCACGGCGTCTCCAGACTCTGTCACGTCTGTCACATGTGCTCAGAGTGAACCTGCTTTCATCTGTGAAGAGCACAGGGCGCCAGTGGCCAATTTGCCAATCTTGGTGTTCTCTGGCAAATGCCAAACGTCCTGCACGGTGTTGGGCTGTAAGCACAACCCCCACCTGTGGACGTCGGGCCCTCATATCACCCTCATGGAGTCTGTTTCTGACCGTTTGAGCAGACACATGCACATTTGTGGCCTGCTGGAGGTCATTTTGCAGGGCTCTGGCAGTGCTCCTCCTGTTCCTCCTTGCACAATGGCGGAGGTAGCGGTCCTGCTGCTGGGTTGTTGCCCTCCTACGGCCTCCTCCACGTCTCCTGATGTACTGGCCTGTCTCCTGGTAGCGCCTCCATGCTCTGGACACTACGCTGACAGACACAGCAAACCTTCTTGCCACAGCTCGCATTGATGTGCCATCCTGGATAAGCTGCACTACCTGAGCCACTTGTGTGGGTTGTAGACTCCGTCTCATGCTACCACTAGAGTGAAAGCACCGCCAGCATTCAAAAGTGACCAAAACATCAGCCAGGAAGCATAGGAACTGAGAAGTGGTCTGTGGTTACCACCTGCAGAACCACTCCTTTATTGGGGGTGTCTTGCTAATTGCCTATAATTTCCACCTGTTGTCTATTCCATTTGCACAACAGCATGTGAAATTGATTGTCACTCAGTGTTGCTTCCTAAGTGGACAGTTTGATTTCACAGAAGTGTGATTGACTTGGAGTTACATTGTGTTGTTTAAGTGTTCCCTTTATTTTTTTGAGCAGTGTATTATTCACTGCCTATAGAGAAGCACCTCTTTGAATTGTCACATATGACGTATGCAGTATTATTGTTAGAATAGAAGCCATTACAAAATGGCGACGGTAACCAGATGTTTACATTAGTTCACATTCCAAAGTAGTGCCCAGTGCGCAGATGCTGGTGTATTATCTCCTCTCTCTTATCTCATAGTAACATAGTAGCATAGTAACATAGGACATAAGACCAAAAAAAGACATTTGTCCATCCAGTTCGGCCTGTCATCCTGCAAGTTGATCCAGAGGAAGAGAAAAAAAACTGTGAGGTAGAAGACAATTTTCCTCACTTTAGGGGAATAAAAAATTCCTTCCCGACTCCAATCAGGCAATCAGAATAACTCCCTGGATCAACGACCCCTCTCTAGTAGCTATAGCCTGTAATATTATTACACTCCAGAAATACATCCAGGCCCCTCTTGAATTCCTTTATTGTACTCACCATCACCACATCCTCAGGCAGAGAGTTCCATAGTCTCACTGCTCTTACCGTAAAGAACCCTTTTCGATGTTTGTGTACAAACCTTCTTTCCTCCAAACGCAGAGGATGTCCCCTCGTCACAGTCACGGGGATAAATAGATGATGGGATAGATCTCTGTACTGCCCCCTGATATATTTATACATAGTAATTAGATCTCCCCTCAGTCGTCTTTTTTCTAACGTGAATAACCCTAATTTTGATAATCTTTCAGGGTACTGTAGTTGCCCCATTCCAGTTATTACTTTAGTTGCCCTCCTCTGGACCCTCTCCAGCTCTGCTATGTCTGCCTTGTTCACAGGAGCCCAGAACTGTACACAGTACTCCATGTGTGGTCTGACCAGTGATTTGTAAAGTAGTAGGAATATGTTCTCATCACGGGCATCTATGCCCCTTTTGATGCAACCCATTATCTTATTGGCCTTGGCAGCAGCTGCCTGACACTGTTTTTTGCAGCTTAGTTTGCTGTTTATTAAAATTCCTAGATCCTTTTCCATGTCAGTGTTACCGAGTGTTTTACCATTTAGTATGTATGGGTGACTTGCATTATTCCTTCCCATGTGCATAACTTTACATTTGTCAGTGTTAAACCTCATCTGCCACTTATCTGCCCAAGCCTCCAATCTATCCAGATCCCTCTGTAGTAGTATACTGTCCTCTTCAGTGTTAATTGCTTTACACAGTTTAGTGTCATCTGCGAAAATTTATATTTTACTATGCAAGCCTTCTACAAGATCATTAATAAATATATTGAAGAGAATAGGGCCCAATACTGACCCCTGAGGTACTCCACTAGTGACAGTGACCCAATCTGAGTATGTACCGTTAATAACCACCCTCTGTTTTCTATCATTGAGCCAGTTACTTACCCACTTACAGACGTTTTCTCCGAGTCCGAGCATTCTCATTTTATATACTAACCTTTTATGAGGTACAGTGTCAAATGCTTTGGAGAAGTCCAGATACACGACATCCATTGATTCGCCGCTGTCAAGTCTAGAACTTACCTCCTCATAGAAACTGATTAAATTAGTTTGACATGACCGATCCCTCACGAAGCAATGCTGATATGGCGTTATTTGCTTATTTCCGTTAAGATGCTCTAACATAGCATCTCTCAGAAAACCTTCAAACAGTTTACCCACAACAGATGTTAAACTTACCGGCCTATAGTTTCCAGGCTCTGTTTTTGGACCCTTTTTGAATATTGGCACCACATTTGCCATGCGCCAATCCTGTGGGACATTCCCTGTCAGTAAAGAGTCCGCAAATATCAGAAATAAGGGTCTGGCTATGACATTACTTAATTCCCTTAGGATACGGGGGTGTATGCCATCCGGTCCTGGCGATTTGTCTATTTTGATCTTTTTAAGTCGCTGTTGTACTTCTTCCTGGGTCAGACAGGACACTTTTAATGGCGAATTTATTTCAATATTCAGCATTTCATCTGACAGTTTATTTTCCTCAGTGAATACATTGGAGAAAAAAATATTTAACAGCTTTGCTTTCTCCTCATCGCTCTCTGCGACTCCCCCCTCATTACTCTTTAAAGGGCCGACACCTTCAGATTTATACTTTTTAACATTTATATAATTGAAGAACATTTTAGGGTTAGTTTTACTCTCTTTGGCAATTAATCTCTCGGTCTCTAGTTTGGCCGCTTTTATTTGTTTTTTACATGTTCTGTTTTTTTCCTTATAGTTTTTCAGTGCTTCCGTGCTACCCTCCTGTTTTAGTGTTTTATACGCTTTCTTTTTGTCATTTATTGCTTTCTTTACAGTTCTGTTTATCCACATTGGTTTCTTTTTGTTCCTTAACCTTTTATTCCCATATGGTATGTACCTCTCACAATGAGATTTTAGGATGTTTTTAAAGATATCCCATTTTGTGGCTGTATTTTTATTTTTGAGGACTTTGTCCCAGTTAGTTAGGCCTATGGCCTCTCTTAGTTGGCTAAATTTAGCTTTTTTGAAGTTTCGTATTTTTGTTCCTCCCTGTAGAAACGCTCTTTTGAATGATAATTGGAAGGTTATTACTTTATGGTCACTATTTCCCAGGTGTCCCCCAACCTGCACGTCTGTTGTTCTGTCAGGTCTATTGGTTAATATTAAGTCCAGTATGGCCGTCCCTCTAGTCGGGTCCTGAACCAGTTGGGAGAGATAATTGTCTTTGGTTATTGCCAAGAATCTGTTTCCTTTATGAGATATACAAGTTTCAGTTTCCCAGTCTATATCTGGGTAGTTGAAGTCCCCCATAATAACCACCTCATTATGATTTGCCGCCTTGTCTATCTCGTTTAGTAGTAGATTTTCTGTGGACTCTGGTATATTAGGTGGTTTATAGTAGACTCATATTAGTAATTTATTGTTGTTTTTAGCTCCATGTATCTCTACCCACAGTGACTCCACATGTTCATGTCCCTCACTTATATCTTCACGGAGTGTGGGCTTTAGACAAGACTTTACATAAAGGCAGACCCCTCCCCCTCTCTGGTTTTGACGATCCTTTCTAAACAGACTGTAACCTTGTACATTAACTGCCCAGTCATAGCTATCATCCAGCCATGTCTCCGTTATTCCCACTATGTCATAGTCCTCCTCACACATCACTAATTCCAGTTCACCAGTTTTATTAGTCAGGCTTCTGGCATTAGTATACATACATTTGAGAGGTTTATGTATATTTTTTACCCTACACCTTTCCTTCTGAACTGTTCTAGTCCCTCCTTCCATTCCTCCCCCAGTCCCACTACCTTGCCCCCGGTCTCTATCTGCACTATCTTCCCCTTCTATAGTGTAATTACCCTCACCCCCAGTCCCTAGTTTAAACACTCCTCCAACCTTCTAGCCATCTTCTTCCCCAACACAGCTGCCCCTTCCCCATTGAGGTGCAGCCCGTCCCTACGATAGAGCCTGTAGCCGACAGAGAAGTCGGCCCAGTTCTCCAGGAACCCAAACCCCTCCATCCTACACCAGTTCTTGAGCCACTTGTTAATTTCCCTAATCTCCCGCTGCCTTTCTTGTGTGGCCCGTGGTACAGGTAGTATTTAGGAAAATACTACCTTTGAGGTCCTTGCCCTAAGCTTTTGACCTAAATCCCTGAAATCATTTTTAAGGACTCTCCACCTACCCCTAACTTTGTCATTGGTTCCGATATGGACCATAACCGCTGGATCTTCTCCAGCCCCTCCCAGTAATCTGTCAACCCGATCCGCAATGTGTCGAACTCTAGCGCCAGGAAGACAGCACACTGTTCGGCGATCATGGTCTTTGTGACAGATTTCCCTATCTGTTCCCCTATCTGTTCCCCTAATAATTGAGTCTCCCACTACCAGCACCTGTCTGGCCTGCCCTGCTCTCCTGGTCCCCTGCTTACCGGAGCTGACATTCCCCTGACTGGCAGAGGAAGTGTCCGGCTGCGGCAGTGCCGTCCCTGGACTGATATCCCCCTCATCTGCCAAACGTGCAAACTTGTTGGGGTGTGTCAGATCAGGGCTAGCCTCCCTGGCACTCTTCCCTCTACCCCGCTTTCTAACTGTTACCCAGCTAGCTACCTCACTTTTCTCAGCCTCCTCTCTGTCACCCTCCCCCTCATCTACCCCAAAGAGTGCTTGCTCGGTGAGAAGCAAACTTTTTTGCAAATTGTCAATGCCTCTCAGTGTTGCAACTTGCCCATTTAGAGACTCGATTAGCGATTCCAAACGGGTAATTTGCTCACATCTTGAACAAAGATATACACCCTCGAACGGCTGTTCCAGGACTGCATACATCATGCAAGATGTGCACTGGACTGCGTTGTCAATTGTGCAACACATACTAAATGGGGATTACACCACAAAAGCAAAAAATACAATACAATGTAGTAGTAAGAAACAGGCTAATTGCAGTCCCCCACTGAAGTCCCTGAATCTAAAGTCACTTAATCTTAAGTCACACACTTACGCAACCACACTTAATCAACCACGCGTCGCGGTCAAACTCGCGTTATATATCTCCTTATATAAATATAAATGCAGCTCACTGCACCAGCCTGGTTTGTTTCCCCTCTGGAATCAAAAAGGCTGTGCTGCTCTTACTGCTGAGTTTTTATAGTCTCCTAATTAGACAGCCACACCCTAATTAAACAGCCACACCCTAATTGCTCACCTGTGCAACCCCTGGAGAAGGGGAAAAAAAAAAGTGTTATCACAGCACAAAATACAGTCAAACACAGCCACTCATCAATGTCCACAAATAATTTAGCTCTCAGATACTCCCTCACTTAATCTTAAGTCACACACTTACGCAACCACACTTAATCAACCACGCGTCGCGGTCAAACTCGCGTTATATATCTCCTTATATAAATATAAATGCAGCTCACTGCACCAGCCTGGTTTGTTTCCCCTCTGGAATCAAAAAGGCTGTGCTGCTCTTACTGCTGAGTTTTTATAGTCTCCTAATTAGACAGCCACACCCTAATTAAACAGCCACACCCTAATTGCTCACCTGTGCAACCCCTGGAGAAGGGGAAAAAAAAAAGTGTTATCACAGCACAAAATACAGTCAAACACAGCCACTCATCAATGTCCACAAATAATTTAGCTCTCAGATACTCCCTCACTTAATCTTAAGTCACACACTTACGCAACCACACTTAATCAACCACGCGTCGCGGTCAAACTCGCGTCATATATCTCCTTATATAAATATAAATGCAGCTCACTGCACCAGCCTGGTTTGTTTCCCCTCTGGAATCAAAAAGGCTGTGCTGCTCTTACTGCTGAGTTTTTATAGTCTCCTAATTAGACAGCCACACCCTAATTAAACAGCCACACCCTAATTGCTCACCTGTGCAACCCCTGGAGAAGGGGGAAAAAAAAGTGTTATCACAGCACACAATACAGTCAAACACAGCCACTCATCAATGTCCACAAATAATTTAGCTCTCAGATACTCCCTCACTTAATCTTAAGTCACACACTTACGCAACCACACTTAATCAACCACGTGTCGCGGTCAAACTCGTGTTATATATCTCCTTATATAAATATAAATGCAGCTCACTGCACCAGCCTGGTTTGTTTCCCCTCTGGAATCTTCCTTTTTGACCAATGAAACAATGTTTTATGCCTCAGTGAGGACTGCCCTCTTCTGAAGATGTATATACGCTTACCCCATGTAATAAAAGTTAGAGATTGCTTTGACCAGCTCCTGTGTCAGTGTCTAGTCTCTCAACCACGCGTGGAGATTAACCCCCTGGGGGTACATTGATTTGGAGCACCAGAGTGTATCTCAAATGTTCTAATTTAGGGCTACTTTATCACTCTCAAGAGACTGGTATCCGAATTCTGATCACACCTTCATGGCCTATACCAGTGATGGCGAACCGTGCGCTGCCTGTACTGTTCATAGTGGGCCCTGCGCTGATGAATAGCAGGAAAAGTCTAAGGCTTATTGGTACACCATAGACTTTTTCCAGGGCATGGGTGCCCACAGAGAGGGCTCGAAGTGTCGCTTCTGGCACCCGTGCCATAGGTTCGCCACCACTGGCCTATACTTGACTATTGCAAAATACTTTGGGGTCAATTTATTAATGCTGTCATAAATTTAAAGAGCATCTGTTAGTAGATTTGTACCTATTTAACTGGCTGAACTCTTGCGTGTACGTTTGGTAGCTGAAGGCATCTGTGTTGGTCCCATTTCCTGAGCCCTCTTTACATTGATTGATAGGACCAAGCAATATAAACATCATCAGGTCAGCCAGTTTCATAGGTATAAATCTGCTGACAGATGCCCTTTAAACACTATAAAATTAGAGTCCAAAAAGAGAAAAGTTGCCATAAATCTCACCATACCATGTAGAATCTCCAAAGTCTTTTAATTTTGCACACTTGTACATAATTTTTGTACGCTTCTCAGGCTGCTTCTTGTCATTACCCCAGCCCCTGGCTCTCTATATGTGCCCTTTCTCAGTAACTAAGAGAGAAGAGAACCTACCCACGGAAAAAGGTGAGAATACTCCTTTTAGTCTGTGCAAATTTGATGGAAGAGTCTCTAGAGTATCAACAGTTTGTTGCCAATGTGGAAAAAGAAGAAGCCTAGATTAATGAAAAGATGACTCTTGTGGCCAGTGAAGACTATGGTGATACGTGAGCAGAACATAATTATGTAGCCTATCTGAAGGACCAAATACCCTGCTGAGAGAAAGAACCTTTCCATGTCTTTTTTTGTTCCCAGGGATTGCCACGGGAAAGTGGCAGAACTTGAGAAGGCCGCCGCACAACGCAAGGCCAAATTCGATGAGAATTCTGCCTTTCTTCAGTTCAACTGGAAAGGCCAGATATGATATATTTTGACTATTTTTTGCACTTAGTTTGAATTATTGCTATTATGTCCCCTTCCAGTTGATGCCATTTCCCTGCACTTGTTTTTAATACATGTATTTTACCTATATGAATTTCGCAAATGAAGTGTATTACTGATTTCATGCGGTCTTTCTCATAGGTATTTACTTTCACACATGTGGCACTACAATCTGGCCACCTCATCCGGCAGAAAATGCAAGGAATCGGCCGGACACAAACTGCAGCGTGCAGCGGTTTTTGTCTTGCTGATTCTCTGCATTTTTGCCAGATAGTGGCCATATCTCTGCCGGACCCCATTATAGTTATTTGCTGGATCCAGTGAATCACTAACTCAGATGTGAAGGTAGCCTAATACAGTGCCACATACCTCTTACATCCAGTGACATCTCCTTTGATGTAGATTTTCTCTTTCCTCATCTTCTCCATTCAGACCAGACCACCATTATGATTTCTTTCAGCCATCTCTCATCTCGGCAGAGTTTGACAGACATCTTAATTTTCTACTTTTCCATCATCCTCCAACCTTCTCAACATCCCATCATTCACCCACAATACTGAGACGCTGTGCTACCCAAAACTATACTGCAAAAACAGATAAACCCCCTGAAAATACTAGTTACACACAGATAGTGCCCCTTCAATAATTATTGGAACGCAATGTCCTAAAAAATAACTGCCCCCAGCAAATAGTGCCCCTGAGACTAAGTGCTCATGCACACGACTGTGTGGCAGTCGGCCCTTGCTGCGGACCGCAAATTGCGGTCCACAGTGCACAGGCACCGACTGCGGGGCCACCGCATGCGGATCACGGACCCATTCACTTGAATGGGGTCCGTAGTCCGCATCCGGCTGCTTGCACTGCAAAAATGTAGTGCATGCACTACTTTTTTGCGGTGCGGAGGCACGGACAGAAAACCCACGGAAGCACTCTGTAGTGCTTCCGTGGGCTTCCGATCCGTGCCTCCTTTCTGCACCGCATCTCCCGGATTGCAGACCCATTCAAGTGAATGGGTCTGCATCCGTGATGCAGGGTGCACACGGCCGGTGCCCGTGTATTACAGACCTGCTGTTTGCGGGCTGCAATATGGCCATGGCCGGGCAACTGCCCTGTGCATGAGCCCTAATAGTGTAAACATAATGTCCCCCATAAAGAACTGTGCTAAGCTGAAACTGTAATAGTACTCACAAAGTCCCAACAATCAACAACAGTAATAATTCTCTGCCAGAGTGTACTTAGTAGTACTAGTGATCCTACAGGGCCCCCAAAAGGACTCATGTTCCAGAAGTAATAATGCTCCCATAGTGCCCATTCTAGTATTGATGTTCCCCATAGTCCCCCAGTCATAGTAAAGCCCACTATTATGCCCCTGGTAGTAATAATTCTCTTTATAATGTAGGATAGTAGAAAAACACCCCCTTATAATGTGCGCTAGTCCAAAAAATGCCCCGTTGTGTGGCAGTAAAAAATATACTTCCTCTTAGTGTCCCCAGTAGAGCCAGTGTCCCCAGAGTGCCCTCATGTGTGCCAATGACCCATACTGTATGCCACTACAAACAAAAAACACTTTTAGTGCCCCCAGTTGAGCTTAGGTACCCATAGTTCCCCTATAATTTGTGCCAGTATAAAATACTCCTATATAGTGCCCCCAGAAGATGCCCCCATAGTGGCCCCCATAATGTACCAGTAAAAAATTCTTCTATAGAGTGCCCCACATAGATGCCCCCACCCATAATGCTCCTCTCCCCCATAGTGGCTCCAAAATGTGTGCTAGTATTAAATGCCCCTAAATAATGCCCCCCACCCACCGGTAGATGGCCCCATAGTGCTCTTCTCTCCCACTTCTCCATAGTTCCACCCCATAATGCATTACAGTATATAGGACCCCCAGTAGAAGCCCCCATAGTGCTCCTTGCCCCCCATAATGTGTGCCAGTATATAGGGCCCCCAGTAGATGCCCCCGTAGTGCCCCCCCCATAATATGTGCAAGTATATAGGGCCACCATAGTGCTTCTTTCCCCCCACTTCTCCATAGTGCCCCCCATAATATGTGACAGTATATAGGGCCCCCAGTAGATACCCCATAGTGTTCCTTCCCCCCCCCCCTTGTCCCCATAGTGCCTGCCATAATGTGTGCCAGGATATAGGACCCACAAATTTATGCCCCCATAGTGCTCCTTCTCCACTTATCTATAGTGCCCTCCCATAATGCGTGCCAGTATATAATAGTGCTCCCCCAAATAACGGAACGTGAATGAACCGGGTCAATACCTAGAGAGCTACACAGTACTAAGGAATGAGCAGAGAATAGTCAGGAAAAGCCGAGGTCAAATACCAGGAGAGAAACGAAGTACAACAGGAGTCCGCAAAGAATCGTCAGGTGAAAGCCGGGGTCAGGATACCAGGAGAGATGCGCAGTACAGGAGGAGCAGGCAAAGGATTGTCAGGGAACAGGATCAGGTAGTATTCAGTAGTCCAACAAATAGCCAGGAACCTAGAATTAACAGGCAACCTGTGGCCAGCAGGCTGCCTGTATTTATAGTGGGATCTGAGGGTCATGTGACGTGACCAGCGTCACATGACCGACAGACAGACAAGTCGAGCACCGAGTGATCAGCTCGGCGCTCAAGGCAGACCTAGGAGCAGGGAGCCTCCCAGCTAGCAAAGCCGCCCTGGGAACGAGGCCAAACACAGATCCTCGCTCCCGAAGCTAAGCAGCAGGTCTGCGGCTGATGGGAGACCGAGTGCGCCCTTGGCGCCCCGTGACAGCTGAGTCTCTCTTCTTTAGCATAGCCTATTGCAGAGTGATACGTGTGTATCAGTATGAAGTTGGGGATGATCTATCTGGAAGTTGCATTTTCCCTCTTTCCACTGGTTTTCTGTGTCACACTGTGATGCTTTTCTGTACTAACTCACACTGCCGCTTTGGAGTGTTCACCTGCCGGGCACTGCTAGGGTACAGGCAGTGCTGTGCCTCCATCTCTCATCTTCCTTTCGAGGAGCTTGTCTTCTAGGGATCATAAACTGGAAACCCCCCTCTTCTCCCTATTGAGAACAGGTGCATGCTCGGCCGAGGGATGATTTGTGAAAAATTTCTGTTCCTAAACAAACATTCAGTTATCTAAAGTTTATAGGTAGCTAAGTAAAATATAGTTATAGCCACATGCTGAGTAGAAGATCCATGCGGAATTGACCTGCGGTGTGGATTTTAGTTCCATTTTGAATTTTTGCTGTGGATTTTGCCCTATGCAATGCAAGTCCGCACGTATCACATGCATATTTTACAGCAGGCCGTACCCTAAGGCAGGCAAGAAGTCTTTACACCGACTGCAGTTGTAGCATTCTGTGGTGCTACATGGTCATTACTGGCCCTACAGCGTTCTGTAAGGAACATGATGGGCATGATGTGTGCTGTCTGCTGTGGTCTCTTAACCACATCTATTGCACTGATTGGTATTGCAGGAAGGTATTTGCACCCACCACTGGATTAGTAGTCACCCTATGATTGGCTGGAGTGATGTACATGAATGGCCGTGCATTAGAAGGTGGTGTCTTTGGTACATTCCTGTTCCGAGTCTCTATCTTGGTTTTTAGACAACTAGTGACTGTACACTAACCTGCTGTTTGGCTGATCTATAGAGAGGCTTGGACTGTGTTTGGGCACTTTTGGCTCTACTCCACTGGTCAGGTGTGTGGTGGCAGAGCAGCGCTTGGCATGGATCTGTTCCTGTGCTCTGCGGACCTTACCCTTAACATGACGCACAGTCCATCGGGACACATTTTGGCCATTGTAAAGGTAAGGTGTCTTTAAGAAACCATCAACCACCTGTGCTTACTGATCTTTGCCTCGTGCAGATCTTGCATGGTGGATGCAAGTCTGGAACACTGGAGTCTCAGCTGGAAGCCACTAAGGTTTGTGAAACCCTTACTGGTCATTGCCTCATATATGGACTCTTTCTGCTCTTTGGTCTAACTTGTTTGTTGGGTTGTTTCACCCCAAAGAAAACATCAAGAGATCCATGTGATGAGAAGAAAGCATCTCTGTACAAGTGGAACCCACTCTGGCGGGCTTAAGCCATCATCTGAATGGCTGCCATTCCTTTTGAGAGTGGGTCTGGGAGCAATCAATTGAGGTCCCCTAGCAGCAGCATTTAGTTTTATGGTTGTAGTTTTATAATAGAAAATTGGAGCTCCACCAGATATAAAGAATTAACTGTAACAGAGGTTTGGACCTCAGAACTGGACGTCCAAGCCTTCGCCTCGTTTTCTCATTAGCGTTCTGTTATGGGTTTGATAATAATTATCCTTACTTCTTTCTTAGAAACACAACGGGTGTGACAGAAGAAGCTCTCAAAGAATTCAGCATGATGTTCAAGTGGGTGGGTCCACATCTCTTCACTCTCTACAACTTTACTTCCTAATACAAATTCTCCTTCCCGTTCTCCTGGCACTTCGACAAGGATAAATCTGGCCGTCTCAACCACCAGGAGTTCAAGTCTTGCCTGAGGTCCCTTGGATATGACCTGCTGATGGTGGATATATATTGTGGATCCCAACAGGTAAGTGTCCCGATCTCTACAAGAGGTAAATGACTTGGTTATAATGTTGTTAATCCCTACTCATGGCCCATGTGCTCTTTCAGAGACGGGCCTGTGTCCCTACAAGAGTACATGGCCTTCATGATCAGCCAGGAAATGGGGAAATGTCAAGTCCAGCGAGGAGATTGACAGTGCATTCTGAGCGCTCAGCACCGAGCAGAAACCTTACGTCACAAAGGAAGAATTATATCAGGTGAGGACATGAGCTTTTACCCTTCTTATCAGAATGCTGAAGTAAAATGTGCACCTTCTGGGATAATGGAGGTGCAAATGACTGGAGTCCAGCTTCTAAAGAAGGGGCAAAGTCACAACTGCTGACTTCCTAATTGGCTTTCTTTCCTACATACAAATAGATGATGTATCCTCAGCACAGGTCATCAGCATTACATCAGTGGGGGCCAGAGTTGAAAGCAGACAGCTTGTACAATGGTATTTTGGCCGTTTCGGGATACTGCAGTTCAGCTCCTATTCAAGTGAATGGGAGCTGATCCTTAGGGTGCCGGAGCCTTCTGCTTCCGTGCTATAGAGTGTACAGTTTCTGGCACCGTGGCTGCCTATAAAACAGCTGATCGATGGAGGTGTCGGGTGTTGGACCCCCACCAATCTCATGTTGATGACCAGTCCGGAGGATATGTCTTCAGTAGCTGTAGAACCACTTTAATGGTGTTTTCCAGGAATCCAATATTGATGACTTATCCTCAGGATCATTTATCAGTGTCTGATTGGTAGATGTCCGAACTTTGGTTTTTAAAAGGGTCACAGCCTCTTCATAGTATACAAAGCAAGCACCATACATTGGGTAGTGGCTGTGCTTGGTATTGCAGCTAAGTCCCATTCACTTGAATGGGACTGAGCTAAGGCCTTGTGACAGAGGGTGGCAAGGGTCTTATCCCTACAGAACAGATATTGATGACCTGTCCTGAAGATCAGCCATCAGAGCCTTTTTAAAGAGCATGATCAACCCTATGAAACCAGGCCTACAGTCTGCTAGGGTTGATTATGCTAAGTGAAATTACCCTCTGTAGTTAAAATCTGTGGCCCCATTTTAGAGAAATCTGCAGTTTATTTCCATTTACTAATGAGGTATTCTGAGAGGCAGGACTAGCCCCTCGGAGCACAGCTTTTTCCCCTTAAGCCTTGTGTGACAGGGCCAGGCATCCTCACAGTCCTCCTGTCTGGCCCTGTCAAAGGGGGAGCGGCTAATGGGGAAAAGCAGTAGTGAAGTGGTGCTCCGAGGGGCTAGATCTGCCCCTCAGCGCCCTGAACACATAATTGGCATATGAAATAAACTGCAGTCGTCTCTAAACTGGGACTATAGAGGAGTTGTTTTACTCAGCATGATCAACCCTAGCAGGCATTGTGTTTGATCTCTTTCGGACAATACTCTAACCTCCATGTTGTTCCGTTTCAGAATCTCACAGGTGAACAGGCAGACTTATACATCTCGCACATGAAACCCTACATGTAGAGTAAGGGCCGGGAGCTGCTCGCCATTTGTGAACTGGCATAGCAGAATTAAAGCCCTTGCTTGTGCCGGCTGACTTTGGCTGTGCATGTCCTGTCGCTCCAGCCCTCTGCCCTTACTGGTTCGTCCTTGTTTTAGCTTTGGATTTAGCTGACTGAAGAAGCAATATAAGCAGTGTGCTTTAATATTCAATGGGTCGTTTCTTTATCCATGTTGTGTGCCAAAGGCAGCAGTAGTCACACAAACCGATGAAAAGGGTTCTCCAGGATTAACCAAACAATGGCTGATGTCACCCAACCATACCACCCCACCTGTCCACAGCTTACATCTGTATATCAGTATTCTTCGGACCATAAGATGCACCAAGAATCAGAAACATAAAACTAAGGGCTGTTTCATACAAGCAAGTTCATTGCAGGAATCGTGCTCAGGGTGTGATCCTCTGTTCTGGGCTTGCAGGAGAGCAGGGCATTATCATGATTTATAATGCTATGTCTCTCTGCTTGACCTTACTTCTTCATGATCATACTGACAAAAAGCTGTCTCTAGGATTCTGTAAAAGTAAGGTCATGCAGAGGCGCATAGCATTATAAATCAGGATAATGCCGTGCGCTCCTGCAAGTCCAGAACAGGAGGATCAGGCTCACACACGGAGCGCGACTCCCGTAATGGGCTCCCTCATGTGTAACAGCCCTATGGGAAAAAAATAAAGTTACTGCATAAAGACTGATACCACACAGTACCAGACACAGTACCGTTTTCAGCGAGTGTCTTATGTCAGCCATAGTGCAATCACTAACAGCGACAACCATGTTAACCACCCCGTCACATGAGCTTACCAGTCAGAAGTAAAAAATAGCCTGTTTATACTGTATGCCTAGCTTACCTGAGCAGATCCAGTATGGGTATACAGTATATACAGAGCAGAGGTGATGGGGGACAGTGAGGGTATACAGTATATAGAGCAGAGATGATGGAGGACAGTAAGGGTATACAGTATATACAGAGGAGATGATGGAGGACAGTGAGGGTATATACAGAAGAGATGATGGAGGACAGTGAGGGTATACAGTATATACAGGATTGAGGAGTTGAATAGACAGGAAGCACATGCTTGTCTGCTGCACTATTCAAATGGGGGAATACGGGCCTCCATTCTCAAGATCAGAGGGGGTCCCAGCTAGGGTTGCACCAGGTATGGAACTTTCTATACGATATCGGGATTTGCCTTTTCTCGATACTAGGCTGCACAGCCTAGTATCTGTTTTTCATTAGAGAACATGGCGTGCGCTGTGTTCTCATCAGCTGCACAGTGGAGATGGAGGAAGTCCCTCTCCCTCCCCACTGTGAAGCGCCCGCCACTGCCACCAATTATAACATTAAGGGGAGGGGGCCACTGCACTAACAATTAAAATAATAAACCCCTAAATGCGAATGTATGGAGCGGGCTGCTGCAGTGAGTCCGCTGCCGGCTGTATCATACAGCTGGCACCTGTCCGCAGTGACAGAGAACGGTGATTCTGCTGAACCCTGTCATTTAACCCTTCAGGTTGCAGGATCTGAGAGGTAAATGATGGGGTGAGCCCGCTCCATACATTTGCATTTATTTTCAATAGGGTGAATAGGACAAGATCCCAGGTTGTATCCCCCTAAGGGGGGCTAATAGTTATATAAAAAATAAAAAAAACAGCAGGATATTAAAAGTTTAAATAACCTTTCTTTCCCAAATAAAATAAAAAAATAAACATATTGGGTATCGCCGCATCCGAAAAAAGGGCAAATTATTATAATAATATTTAAAAATATCTCCTATGCGGTGAATGCTGTAACGCTAAAAAAAACACCCAATTCGCCATTTTTTTTGTCACCTTGTTCCCCCCCAAAAAATAGGATAGGAATGTTCTATTGTGTGCCGGACGTTCAGAAAAATGTGGATTGCACGCGTTTTTTGGGCGTTTTATTTTTCATTCGAATGGTATTGAGTATCGCAATACTTTTTTATGGTATCGAAATCAAATCAAAATTTTTGAATCGTGATAACTAGTCCCAGCATTCAGATGCCCACCAATAAGTTGTTGTAATGGAACAACCCCTTTGAAGAATTTGTCTTTGTACAATGCTTTAGCTTTAATTTATATGAAGAGAATTTACAAGGATTAGAAAAACATCAGTATTTTTCCAAATGGCAGCGCCACAGTTAGCTGAAAGTTGTCTGTGGTATTGCAGGTCAGTCCCATTCATTTAGCAAGTGCATAGCTGTTACTAGAAGAATCCGGGATCACCCGAGCTTCTCCTTTTAGTCACATACTTTCGTTTTCCAGCCTGGTTGGTATTAATAAGTGGCCATCTTGTATATGGTAGGTACCTGAAAACAGTATACAGAACAATACGTGACATGTACACAGACTTAAGGCCTCATGGGCCTGATCAAGAACCTGAAGGCTGCACCTTATCAATAAGAGTTTATTCACACACATCTGTATTAGTTACAAGTCATAAATATACGGGACACGTACGAGGGTCAGTCCACGACCGCCCCGGCCAGCTCATCCAGCAGGTTCATCTCTCGAGCTCCTTGCTTTGTGAAGTCAGAACTCAGCTGCCATATCTTAACGACCCCATCGCCGTCCCCGGCGGCCAGGAGCTGGGTCTGCGCTCGGTTGAACTCCAAGCAGTAAACTGGTTTCTCATTGGACGTTTGCTTTACGCTCAGCGATGGCTTATGGGAGCTTCTTCCGAAATCAAAGAGCAGCAGTTCTCCTATGGCAGAAGATTTTCATGTTATTGTCTCAGTTCCATAAGGGCCGGGCTCCAACTGCTGCCCCCCCACCTACCGATTGCACAAGTTTATGGGTAAAGCCAAGGACTTACCTTCAAAATCGTGCTTCCACTGGTCGCTGCAGGTGGCCAGGGTTGGGTGGCTGCACCCGGCCTAAAGGTGAATTCACACATGGCAGATTTTTTTCTGATATTTTTGCATTTTTAAATGGTGTCGTTTTGGAGGCAAGCGGCACAGAGATGACCGGAAGTCGCAGACAAGAAATCTGCCTCATGTGAATCCAACCATATACATCAAGGAACTGCATATATAGCAATTCCCTAATATTCATCAATTACTACTACTTCAACATCTGTCTTCTCCCCATGTGTTTGTTTAAGGCGCTGCAGCGACGACGTACATGAGGTCATTGCCTGGCTGCAGTGATCACATCGGGGTAGTCACACACAACAGCGCTGGAGCAGCAGCACTTGTATGGCAGGAGCTTTTGCCATCAGACTTTTTGGGGGGAGTCTTGGAAAACCCCTTCAATGGAGACCTAAGTCTTACCTTCTCCAGAAGCTGCAGCAAAAACCAAGGGGCGCACTGGAGACCACTGAATGCTAAAGAGGTATTTCTGGGAAAGCTGCAGAGAAGTGAGAGGTTGCTCCTGAAGCATGGAGTACAGGTGAGCGTGTCCATCAGTTCCCGCACTCAGGAAGAGGTTCCTACAAAGAGGGACAGAAAGCAACAGCGTAGTAATACAGTAATATAACCGGGCATGAGAGCAGGGTTCACACATGGAGGTTTGTCGTTGGACTGCAGCGCAGAGAATCCTTAGAAGTAATTGGGACCATGTTAGAAGATTTGAGCGCTGCAGCCTCCTTGCAGCTTCCCGAACACAGCGCCATTGTATAGTGGCTGTACTTGGTATTGCAGCCCAGGTCCATTCACTTTTAAGGGACTGAGCAGTACATAAGCCATGTGACTGATGAAAGTGACATCACTGGCCTAGAAAGAGGCTGCCTCTCTTCACATGGCTTATTGGTGTGGGTGTCAGGAGTCAGACCCCCCCACCGATATTTATGACCTATCAGAGATAAAAGCCATCAAAACTGAACTCCAGGAAAACCCCTTTACAGGGAGGCACACAGTGGTGGTCACCTCTCCTTCCACAAGAACTTTCACAGGAAGAAGGATGTTCTTTGCCCATATGGACACACCAGGCTAGATGTATATATCTGAACTAAATCTTGATTTTGGACCAAAGCCTAGACGGATAATGAACACCTCCCTGAGGGTCAGTATTCCAACCACTGACCTTAAAGGGGCAGTTGGGTTTCAGGAAGAAACCAAACACCACTGAGGATATGCCTGACTAATGGACAACCCCTTCAAATGAGTTTTGCCATAAAAATGGAACTGGTAAGAGTCCGCACTCTGAATTCGGTGTTTGCGAGTCTTACTTTAATATCAATGCAGAGTGACCACAAGTGCACAGCTAAACCTTCAAGATTTGCCGCCTTAACCAAAAGCAATGTTTCTTACCTGTGGAAAGGGGAGCAATCCACACAGTAGACCGGTCCTCCATGAGGGGAGAAGGCAAACTGGGCTGGGGCCTTCAGCGGAACAGAGGAAGCCATGTTAGTGAGGGCCGCTGTCTGGACAGCAGTGGAGCATTTCAGCAAGTAACCACCTTCTACTCCAACAACGAATACACTCGGATCAAAGCGTGAAGAGGAGAGGCATGTCACCCCCACGGCTGTGTCACCTCGGCCATGCTGCAAGGAACATGAGAATGTCACAGACACGTCCACTGTAGATAAAGCCAAGACTTAATCTGCGCTAGCAGAGCTTTACATTATAAAGTCGAAAGGACTTAAAAAGCGGTTGTTCAGGATAAGAAAAACATGGCAGCTGTCTTCCAAAACCAGCACCATCCCTGTCCATGCATTGTGTCTGGTATTGCAGCTCAGCTCCATTGGAGTCAATCGGAATGAGCTGCAATACCACCCACAACCTGTGGACAGGGGTGGTGCTGTTTGGGTATTCCAGTTGTGACAATTTATCCTCTATCCACAGAATAGGGCACAGATATTAGATTGGTGGGGGCCTGACCGCTGGACCCCCACCGATCATGAGAACGGGGGACTCTTACCCCTTAGAACCCCAAAATGAATGGAGCTGCAGGTCAGGCATGCTCTCTGTATATAAGATAAATCACAACTGGAATACCGCTTTAGCTGAAGACAACAAGCTGCACGGCAAGGCCGACAATCTTACTTTTATACGCTTGCCTTGCTCATCTTTGAGTTACTGGGCATCTGCTGAGCAAGCAGAGCAAATCCATTGTGCAGCATGAGCTGTCCCTCCTTTTCCATCTGCCATACAAGGATCTTCCCATCAGAAGAGACGCTCAGAACCTGCAGCCTGTGAGACTGTGCGACCTCCTGAAGCCAGCGAACCTGTCAGACAACAGAGAATGGCAGAGAGGTCCCCAGCCGCGTACCGGGCAATGAAAATGAAAGGTGACTATGTAAGAACTCTGCTGACTGCTGCTAAATACACTCTGTAGGGGAGATCATACAGTGCTGAGCAGTCACACTGGGGGATACACAATGATTGAGGGTCCCACCCTCCAGCTACATAGAACATGTGCACCTCCACTTTGATCAATGCACATAATATCCTCAATAGGGGCCCAAAAACAGTTAGAACCCCCAGCAGTAAGCAAGTGACCTCAGTGGGTAAGACGGGCATAACGTCCAGTATTACCTGGTAGACGGGGTCCATGTGGCTGTCTATGGAGAGACCAGTTCTTCCGATGAGCGGGTCATCCGTCCGACTAGTGTCCCACACTAGAACTTCACCATTAAAAAGACCACCTGACGAAAGGGAGAAGTTGGTTGAATTCACACAAGCTGGTAAGTGGAGCAAAGCTGTGTTTGTCACTTAGCCTCTGTGATCTGTGGTTCACTATAGGACAGTGAGTTTTCATGCTGCTCTATAGATACCCCTGACCCAGGCTGCTCTATGACCTGACTTTGTGCGATGTCAGGTCACAGTGCAGCCTGGGCCAGAAGAAGACCAGGGAGCGGTGAGTGAGTGGCAGCGCAGTCCGGAGCATGCGAGGTACGTGTTCGGATCTGAGGTCTCACGAAGAATGGGGCTCTAATCTGGGGGTCGGATGTGAGAACTGATGGGGGTCTGATCTGAGGCTGATGGAGCTCTAATTTGGGGGTCGGATCTGAGGTCTGATGACAATTTTTTTATTATTATTTTCCTCCTCTGAATTCTAGGTGCATCTTGTAGTCCAAAAATATGGTACATTCATACTAAACATACCGGCTATAAGGGACGGTCTGGAGGGATGAAATGCCAAACACATGACTGAGCTGGGCACATCTAGGACAGTATCAGGGTGATTTGGGTTGAAGCCCCGTCGGTCCAGGTTCCATGTGCAGACGTAGGACTTTTCTGTGCTCCAGTCTCCATCTCCTAACCTAAATGGGAAACCAAAAAAATAGCCAGAATTAAGCTGGTGAAGACACTGAGGAAAATCCTTCTCTGACATAACTAAATGCATTGTAGGTATCAAGAAGAAAAATAAACTTTGGCCATAAACTATAGGAACAGGGCAGGTGGATAAAGGCTCTTTTCAAAGGTCTTTTCTGGGAGTACAATATTGATGACCTATCTTCAGGATGGATCATCAATATCTGATCATGGGGGTCCGACTCCCAGCAATCCCCACTGAAGAGGCCATGGAGCTCTGGTGATCGCTCCCAGTGAAGTGAATGGGCCTGGGCTGCAACACCAAGCACAGCCACTATTCTGTGAGGAGGTCACAGCGCTCACCGGAGTCAGAGCCCCACCAATCAGATATTGATGACCTATCCTAATTTTGTACTTCCAGAAACACTGTTACTCTTAGGCGCTAGACCTACATTTGCCATATATGCCGAGATATATACATTAAACATATCCCTAGGGATCCATTTGCGCTTGCATTATTTCACTGTATAGGAAAGCCTGGTCAGTTAAGACATTTACTTACACAGTATAGCGCCACTTGGTGTCAAAGTGTATATCAGTGTGCATGTCCACCTACGTGAGCTGAGTGATGACGACAAGCTCAGACACTCTCCCACTTGCCAGATCTTCATTCCCATAAGGTGTAGTGATCTTCTGCTCACCGCACAGCAGCCCATACTAATGACTTCTACCCTGCTTGTCAGGGAAGGACCAGAGCCTTGCAGTATCACAGGAAAGCATCAACTATATCTCTTCATTGCATCAGACTATTATCTATCTATCTGCAGCAGCACTTATTTGAGGACTAGATTTATGACTGCCAGAGGGTGCAGGAGACTGACCGGGGACTATATTTACAGCTGTCAGTGGGTGAAGTAGATTGACTGGTGGTGATGTGCAGAGGGCGAGTGACAGATGTATAGCTTGCAAGCAAGGGCTTTTGGTATATATGCAGAAAACAAAAAGATGTAGATAAAAGACTTTTTATCTGAAGGGAATCTGCCCCACTACGTGACATCCATGAAATCATCTTGTCTAACACATAACCTGGGTTTTGGCATGCGCTGTACTTGACCATCTCCTCCGTTTACGTGATGGTAGGAGTTTTCGGTACCTCACCTGCCGTAGGAACAAGCAATGACAGATCCCGTGGCGTTCCAAGTAACACTGGTGACTTGAAGATGCTCGGCCACCGCTTCAGGATACTGGAGACTGTGCAAGCAGGACACCTACATACAGACAGAAAGAGGGAGACCATGTCAGTTATGGGCTGCACGGACTACGGCACTCCAACCATTTCCTGAGCCTCCATATTGTTTCATCTTATAAATAGGTCTCATATTTCCTAACAGATCTTTGTGGTGGGAGGAGATTTTTTTTTTCTGATCCAGAGCTCCAAATCCCCTACAAAAATAAAATAACAACATTTTTCTGAAGGGGCAAGAAAAGGGGGCATGGAGAGGGCGGCCCAGCAAGGCCAGTACACCGGTTTTTGGCCGTGAATTAATACAGGAGGCTGCTGTAGATTATGGTCTGTCACACGGTTTTCTTTTTACAGCGTTTCCTATGCGGTATAACCGATCTGCTGGCGCCATTCTCTGGGTCAGTACAATTACAATAATACCACCTTTATACTGGATATTTTTTTTCTTGCATGTTAACACTGCAAAAATTATTTCACTTCTTTGCATCGTCATATTAAGACCCCCATAACGGTTTTATTTTTATTTTTTGCAGGTCGATATGTAACCATTTTGAAGCGTGCACTGCTTGTTGATTACTATGTATTACATTTTTGGGGGAGATGAAGTGCCAAAAAAAAAGGCAAATCTGAGATTTTTAAGTTTTTTTTCCGTTACACCATTCTCATATGGGACAAATATTTTTCTGCTGAGACCACCACTGATCCCTAGAACACACAAAGCGCGCTCTCTCACTCCTCGCTGCAGGAGATGGAAGCGACATAGGGCCAATAGACTTTCTATTGAGTCTTGCTTCCTCTCCTGCAGTGAGGAGACAGAAGGCGCTAGGCATGTGCCTCTCTCTCCTGGTTCTGGTGTGACATCACCTCCATTGGTCACATGACCTCGTCACATATCAGCCCTGTTCAAGTGAATAGGGCTGAGCTGCAATACCAAGCACAGCCACCATCCAATGGAAGGCGCTGTGCTTGGTGAGGTGTGAGGAGGCCCCACCCCTCCTCAAACATCTGATTGGTGGGGGTGCCAGGAGTCAGACCCCCGCCCATCTGATATCGATGACCTATCCTGAGGATAGTTCATCAATATCCAATTCCCATTGTGTTATTTCTGATGCAGACATTCAGTGACCTGCGGATTCGGTTCCTCCCACGTGACGTCGAAGCCATCGAACGCGTGACTCCTCCAGTTCTTCTTCAGCTCCCGGATCATGTCTCCTTCCACACGTTTTAGAAACTCTCCTACATCTGGGTAATCCAGAAGAGGGCCGAGGTCGATATCCAGGACCCTCTGGTCTTGTTTCCATTCGGTCTGTGTGCCGGCCTCGCTGGCTCCTCGCACCTGCACTGAGGACTCCTTACTGGCCACCGGACGCGTCTGACAGCCTCTCTGGAAGGAGGACGAAACGTATACGTAGAAATTAGAATTATTCTGCAGCTCTGTACAGAACCACTTCCTGTTCCCAGTGGGGGTCTCAGTCTAATCTACACTAAAGGATCCGTTCCATAGGAAGTCCATTCACATGTATGTATGGTAGTTGTAGTGCGGCACGGAACCAGAGGGCTTAAAGGA
Organism: Bufo bufo; assembly: GCF_905171765.1. Lineage (NCBI taxonomy): Eukaryota > Metazoa > Chordata > Amphibia > Anura > Bufonidae > Bufo > Bufo bufo. The sequence goes on from NC_053394.1 coordinate 157,656,874, forward strand.
AACCCACTTAAAGAGGACCTGTCACCTCCCCCGACATGTCTGTTTTAGTAACTACTTGCATTCCCCATGTATTAACAATTCCAGATAATTTATTCTTATGACTCTGATGTGCCTCTGTTATTCCTGCTAGAAATATTGCCGGTGTAACGTTACATTACCCTACTTCGTGAGATTTCCCTACCTCCTAACTTCCTGTCGCACCGCAAATGATGTGTGGAGGCGTTCCTTAGTTTTGACGATCTGCGCATGCGCAAAAGGATAGTTTAGGGAAAATCTCACTGCGGAGTTCAGCAGCACACCGGGACACTGCGCATGCGCCGGAGAGCCGAAGTAGGGAAATATTACGGCCCATTGCGCAAACGCGGTTAACTCCTGAAAAATCCATCCAATCTCCGTGCCTGTGCAGTGTGGGGGTAGGGAAAAATTACGTCCCAGTGCGCTAACCCTTTACTGGAGCTATTCTCATATAGCTCCAGCAAAGGGTTAGCATCGCTTGCGAAATGGATATTTATACTACCCTCGGTGTTTGCGCACTGGGACGTAATTTTCCCTACCCCCACACTGCGCAGGCGCGGAGATCGGATGGATTTTTCAGGAGTTAACTGCGCAATGGGCCGTAATAATTCCCTACTTCGGCTCTCCGGCGCATGCGTAGTGTCCTGCTGAACTCCGCAGTGAGATTTTACCTAAACTGTCATTATGCGCATGCGCAGATCGTCAAAACTAAGGAACGCCTCCACACGTAATTTCCGGTGCGACAGGAAGTTAGGAGGTAGGGAAATCTCACGAAGTAGAGTAATGTAACGTTACACCGGCAGTCTGTGTGTTACCAGTTGTGTGTGTGTGGTGGGGGACACCTTTATGGCAGACTGGTGGCAATATTTCTAGTAGGAATAATAGAGGGACGGCACAAAAGAGTCATAAGAATAGATGCTCCAGAATTGTTATTATATGGGGGATTCAAGTAGTAACCAGACATGTAACCAGTAGTAACCCCTCTTTAAAGGGGTTCGCTGGGACTTACCCTTTGGAAAAGCCATCTATGTTTGTTTGCTGGGGTCTGACTCAGCCCAATGAAGGGGCCACAACTGGATGGGGGGATTCTGGACCTGAAAACTGTCCATGCCGGTACACAGAACTGGTGCTAAATGTCTGATTACTGGGGGGCACCACCACTGGATCTCCCACCAATCACTAGAACAAAGGTCCCGATTTCTCCCCCCTCATTGTGATTGGAGATGCGGTGAGAGTAGTGCTGTCAGTCATGGGGGTGCTCCTGCTGTCAGTCATGGGGTTGTGGTCACCGGAGCTTACGTTCCCGCCAGCTGGCTACTGGGGCATGCTGGGAGATGTGGTTCCACTCCCACAGGAGCCGCGGAATAACTCACTGATTCACAGCGGGACCCCTGAGATTTCCTCCACAGAGACTCCACCGACCCCACGTCCACGAGCTCGTCTACAAAACTCATGGCCCGTCAGCCGCAGTCTGCGCTCCGTTACCTCGGCAACCACCAGCTGCTGCAAGCGGCGCGGCTAATGACGTCACCAGCGCGACAGCTAGTGACGCCTAACGGTACAAACGCCAATATTACAAATGTCGCCACTGAATCAAAACCGAAGAATTGAGAGACAGAGAAAATCCATTTAAGAACAGGACAATCGATATGCGCGAAAAAAAAATACCCTCTGGAAGTACGTCAGGGAAGAAAGTCTTCTCTAGTGACACCCCGGCCGCCATCTTTAGAAAGGCCGGACTTAAAGGAGCCGAGCAATTATAGTGAGATGGATATACTGAGTATTCAAACACAGACGTCCTTACATTCACTGACAAGTTCCCCCCACAAAACAGATGATTGAAATGAGATCACTAGCTTTCCAAGCGAGAGATGCTTTCCAGTAACAAAAATGGCACTCAGGACGCAGGAACAGAGCATGATGGGTACTTTCAAGCAACAGGGGTTCATTGATTGCCTCTCTGTAATCTCCATTATTAGTTACCACCTGGTTCTTTTGTTGCTGTAACACTACAAGTCCCAGCAGACGCATTGCAGAGATATCAACCTGGGAGAACCCTTCACATGAGGATGCATAAAGAAAAAGAGCTGGAGCGCACATCCACATGCTATGCTTCAGGGCTGCAGTAAACGATTATTTTAGTAATCGAGCATTCTATCGATTATTTTTTTTGAGTATTCTAATAAGAAAAACCTAACTAAAATAACGTATTGCTTTATAAAAACAATATTTTTATTTCTTACAGTGGTATAGCAGATAAGTGCACACACATAAGGATTCTTTCACAGCTGCAATATACATGGGATTATAGATTATACTATCCTAGGCACCAGAAACCCATTACCATAAAATTAACAGAGACACATGGACACATTATATAATGGATAAAAATAGGCCACGGCCAACTTTATTAAAGAACAGCTTAATATTAAATAACAATAAATTTCCAATAATAATAAATAACAATCATAATAACTAGGGATGTCCCAATACCGATACCAGTATCGGGACCGATACCGGACATTTGCACGAGTACTTGTACTCGTGCAAATGTCCCCGATACCACTGCCGATACCTGTGCGCTGCTTCTAAATGTGTCTGTGTCCGTCCGCGGCCTGCCCCTGCATCTCGCACAGCAAATACAGCTTCTTCTTGCTCCCAGTCTCCGCCCCTCGCCCTGATTACCAGCGGCCACCACCGTCCCCGGCTCCTCCCCCCATGTGCCCAATGACTCCACACAGACAGCTGATCTCAGAATCGGAGCACAGGAGCAAGCCAGCCACGGGAAATGCCTCTCCAGAGTCCAGACACCCTCCAGCCTCCTCAAACAGAGTTCGCCTGCCAGTAGTTTTAAAAGTTATAGGAACCGACCCTAGTAAGTGTATAAAGCTTAGTTAGAAGATTATAACCAGCCCAAGTGGTCACAGACAGAAATAAATAAAGGTGTTGCGTCTGTCTTCTATGGCCCTGGTCCTTCCCTTCCTGCCTGCAAGCTGCACATTGATCTCTAAAAGCAGTCATTAGGGCAAGAAGAAATATATATTACTGTATGATGGCCACAAGACTATTATACTGAGGAGGGGGGGGGGGGGGCTTCAAAAATTGTTGTCCTGACTCCTTACAGTAGCGTCTCCTTGTGGCTGCCCTCATACAGTATAACGTCTCCTTGTAGCTGCCCCCATACAGTATAACATCTCCTTGTGGCTGCCCCCATACAGTATAACGTCTCCTTGTGGCTGCCCCCATACAGTATAACGTCTCCTTGTGGCTGCCCCATACAGTATAACGTTTCCTTGTGGCTGCCCCCATACAGTATAACGTCTCCTTGTGGCTGCCCCATACAGTATAACGTTTCCTTGTGGCTGCCCCCATACAGTATAACGTCTCCTTGTGGCCCCCATACAGTATAACGTCTCCTTGTAGCTGCCCCCATACAGTATAACGTCTCCTTGTGGCTGCCCCTATACAGTATAACGTCTCCTTGTGGCTGCCCCCATACAGTATAACATCTCCTTGTGGCTGCCTCCATACAGTATAAAGTCTCCTTGTGACTGCCTCCATACAGTATAACACCTCCTTGTGGCTGCCCCCATACAGTGTAACGTCTCCTTGTGGCTGCCCCCATACAGTATAACGTCTCCTTGTGGCTGCCCCCATACAGTATAACATCTCCTTGTGGCTGCCCCATACAGTATAACGTTTCCTTGTGGCTGCCCCCATACAGTATAACGTCTCCTTGTGGCTGCCCCATACAGTATAACGTTTCCTTGTGGCTGCCCCCATACAGTATAACGTCTCCTTGTGGCCCCCATACAGTATAATGTCTCCTTGTAGCTGCCCCCATACAGTATAACGTCTCCTTGTGGCTGCCCCTATACAGTATAACGTCTCCTTGTGGCTGCCCCCATACAGTATAACGTCTCCTTGTGGCTGCCCCCATACAGTATAACGTCTCCTTGTGGCTCCCATACAGTATAATGTCTCCTTGTAGCTGCCCCCATACAGTATAACGTCTCCTTGTGGCTCCCATACAGTATAATGTCTCCTTGTAGCTGCCCCCATACAGTATAACGTCTCCTTGTGGCTGCCCCCATACAGTATAACGTCTCCTTGTGGCTGCCCCCATACAGTATAACGTCTCCTTGTGGCTGCCCCCATACAGTATAACGTCTCCTTGTGGCTGCCCCCATACAGTATAACATCTCCTTGTGACTGCCTCCATACAGTATAACGTCTCCTTGTAGCTGCCCCCATACAGTATAAAGTCTCCTTGTGGCTGCCCCCATACAGTATAACGTCTCCTTGTAGCTGCCCCCATACAGTATAACGTCTCCTTGTGGCTGCCCCCCATATAGTATAACGTCTCCTTGTGGCTGCCCCCATACAGTATAATGTCTCCTTGTGGCTGCCCCATACAGTATAATGTCTCCTTGTGGCTTCCCCCATACAGTATAATGTCTCCTTGTGGCTGCCCCCATACAGTATAATATCTCCTTGTGGCTGCCCCATACAGTATAACGTCTCCTTGTGGCTGCCCCCATACAGTATAACATCTCCTTGTGGCCCCCATATAGTATAATGTCTCTTTGTGGCCCCATACAGTATAATGTCTCTTTGTGGCCCCCATTCAGTGTAATGTCTCCTTGGAAAGTTATAGTTCTGTTTTTGGGCCTTTTGGTTGGTCAGTGGTCAGAAAATACATGTATGTGTATTTTATTGTTAAAATTGGTATCGGTAATTGGTATCGGTGAGTACTTAAATAAAAGTATCGGTACTCGTACTCAGTCTTAAAAAAATGGTATCGGGACATCCCTAATAATAACCACTGATTAGGCCAGCCATAAGCTCGACCTAAATACCTGAATCAACTCGTCCGCTTGCCACTTATTGGCCAGCGACCTTACCCAAAAGACCATGCCACCTAAGCAGGGGGCATGGGCCCCACCCCATCCAAATCTAATTTGATCATGGTCTGCAAATCCAAATTAAAAATATCCAGGCCAATCTCTGAAAGATAAATTTTATCTAAAAAGTAAAGGCCGGGCAAACCTCCTTCCAAGTCCATGTGTCTAAAAGGAAAAACCCCAACCTAGCGGCATAAAACGAGCCATGATCCTGTTCACACGAATTCTAATTTTATCCAAAAACGTAAAATTCGCATGAGACAGCCAAAACAATCTCGGCACCATTTCCGAAAAAATCAGACGAGCGTCCGGAAACAACCACCTGACTCTGACTAAGGTCTGTTTCATACTAAATGCCAACTCAATAGTGCCTACCTTACCCACGTCATTACCACCTGCATGAAAAATAATAACATCCGGATCAGGATATAAAGAACACATCTCGAGGATTACATCTAGCACCCCTTCCCAACGCAATCCTCTAACCCCGTTCCAAAAAATTCGAACATCACCCGTAGACCAGGAAAGGTTGTCACCGTATGATCTTCCTAATGCTCTTCTATGGGCCCAGTGCACAAAGCAATGGCCGATGATCCATAAGGTGCTTCCTGTAAAAACTATAAAGAGAAACAAACAGCATTAAATAACCTGAAGTGACGGTCTGATATAGAGCTGAAAACTATTAGAAGACCACCTTCCCAACCTTTTAATCTGCAGCCCCAATCCTAAATAATTGTGACGGGATTTTAAAATCCTCCAGACCCAAATCCTTCAAGCATTTACTCAAAACTGCTCTAAATTGATACTGCGTTACTGGAGAAGAATCAACATGAACAAAAAACAAACCCCCACCTGCCGGCCTACAATGCCAGTAGTGTAACAGAATACTCACAGGGCAGATATCACCCGACTGGACTCTGCCCACTCGGATCCAAGAACCCTTACCCGCAGGATCCGTCTTTGAACGAGGAAGAAAAAACAAAATATAATTACTATGCACACTCACGTTCGACCAGGCCAAACCCGCATCAGATGTACCACTTTTAGGTAAGATCTCACCGATCCTGAACGCACCTAAAAACATGCATGCAAAGACTGAAGAAAAGAGCAACGACTCATAAGCATTATCACAGATCAGCGACGTTACCTGACATAACGACGACAATAAACCGGAAGAAATAGGACACCTATTATCCGGAAAACAATTACCCACTTTATAACCCTTCAGAACCTGCTTCACCATAAAGTAATCTAAAAACACCGGAACACCCAACATTCTAAGAAAAAAGGACACGCCTGCCAAAACCCGCACCACATTTGCATGCGCCAACTGCTCCTTAAAAAGATACAAACAAAAGGATAAGGCCGAATTTTCATCACCTACAAAAGGGGACCATCCCATAAACTTCACAAAACGGCACCACTTACCCCACGATCGGACATAATCTGACCAAGTAGCCGGGGCCAAAGACGACCTCAGATAGGACATGCCTAGGACCACATCAGATTCTAAAGATAAAGAGGACATTCCTCCCCTCTAGGTCGGCCCACCTTGCCAATGCGCGAAAAACCTGAAACTGAAAACGAGAGAGCGTGTCAGCAATAGAGTTATCCACACCCGGAATATGCCTAGCTTTAATCCAAATATTCAACTTTAAACAAAACAATACTAAATGACGCAACAACTTAACAACTAATGAACACCTGGACGATAAACAGTTAATAGCAAACATAGTCAACAAACTGCAGAAAATGGTGGCTCACTTCAGGCAGGGTTCTGGAATAGGTGCTACTAACCCAATAAGAGGAACACCCAACCTCTATTAGTAATTGGTAAAGTAATTTAGAAGTGAAGGGCGAGCGCTCAACAGTTGGACCACAATAATATGATTAAAAATTTATTAAATCACAATAATACAACGCGTGTGTAATGACTAAAATCTGCAAAACTAAAATCTGTAGACATAAAATCCTAAATGACACAAATGAAGGTAAATAGTAGTAGAAGTCCCTTAGTATCAATTATAACTGATAGACAATAAGAGCCGCAGATGGCTACACTTGGTTTCCAGTGCGCACGCTGAAATAACTGGTAGTAGCAAATCCTAGCGTGCTGTTGTTATATTGTCAAATCCAATGCGCATAAATGTGTCAATTGTGTTAAAGACCAGGGGTCCAATGCGCAAACAGAAACTACTAGGAGTAGTTAGTTCCTGTGCGCTGCTGTTGTGCTTCCAAGTCCAATGCGCCTAGCAATGAGGTAAAAAGTTCTTGTGTACTTAGTAGTTAGCAGACAAATTCCTGCTTGTGTAACAACCCATATCCTCAATGGAATTTTGTATCGTGGATATACACGCTTAGCAAATAGTTAGTTCGTCACATAAAGGTTTTGACCGAAGTCTTCCTACCGTCCCCTCGGTTCGTATAGCAATTGCCTCTATCGACGTGCCGTATAGACAAACAGCATGGAACGCTCCCGGTCTCTCGCTTGTGATTCCTGTCGCAAGTTGGTCCAAGATCTCGCGGTATTGTGAGCGTGATCTGTATCCGGACGTCAGAGAGCGGAGATTTCTGTAGTTCCTATGCTCTGCGTGTTAAATATCCAAATTCATCTATTCAGATGTAGTTTGCATGGCCATGCATTAGGTGCGGAGGTGCTATTTCAACAGGTGTGCGGCCCAGACGCGTTTCGAGAGTCCTTCTCCCTTCGTCAGTGGTACAGCATCACCTGTGGGCCTCCGCCTTTTATATCGTAGACAAGCACCAAATTCCTGGATCACTGGATTCACTTCAAACATTAAAAAATCGCATGCGTTTTATTATGCGTTTTCCATGCGGTTTTTTTGGGGGGTATGCGTTTTTTCCTGAAATAGCTTCTTTATTCCATTCTATAAAGCTGGTATACATTCAGTTTGCTGTTACTCATTGTCTGTATGAATGATCAGCTATTATTGTCAATCTCATATTATAGCAATATCACAATGCTAAAATACTATTGGTTTAAAAATGTTATACATCTTCAACCTAAAATGGAGTTTCTGTATACTATCTAGATCTATATAGTCATTAATATTTGTAATTTCATTATTAAATATAAATATAATATAATATAAAATGTATATAATATACAGCAGATAAATCAATACATAATAAAAAATGTATAATATAATAAAAACCTTGTGGCTAATCACCATCTATGATGGCACTAATAATGATTAAATAGATAAAATATGTAAAAATAAAAATAAGAGGTAGAGAGACTGTTCCAAAATTCTCAGTCTGGTTTTGTCAGAGATGTACAGATATAGGGATCTCACTGTATTGGGGTATATGATGTAGAAGACTGGTTGTCCACGTCCGAGTCCACGACTCAGTGTCGATAAACGGCCAGACTGAGTCGCAAGAGTCGGAACAGGGGCAACCAGTCTATAGGAACCCAAAAATTTCTAATTCGGCATTCAGACCCACTGGCAACAGTGATCCAAATTGATATATATGTCTGGATTCTGTCCTTGACATCTGTTTAATATAGTTGCCTCCACGCCAGTGTTTGTTTACCTTTTCCAGTGCCATAAATACCAGGCCTGAGGGATCTTGGTTGTGTATGTCTTTATAATGTTTAGATAGACAGTGTTTTTCATACCCTTTACGTATGTTGGCTATATGTTCAGCCATCCTGGTTTTCATAGGGCGTTTGGTTCGGCCTATATACTGTCTCCTACAGGGGCACTGGATTAAGTAAATAACTCCTGTAGTGTTGCAAGTCAGACAGTCCTTAATATCCCATATGTAATTATTTTGCGTTGAGGAGATTGTAGTGGTCTTCCTAGATGTTGGGTTGACCTTACAGGCCATACATTTACCACATTTGAAGAAGCCTTTTAGATTCATCCAAGTACCCAGAATTGTATTCTCATTTTTTTGTACACTAGACTTTTTAATCGACGGGGCTATTTTTAGGCCCAGATTAGGTGCTTTAGTGAATACCAATGCCGGCATAGTTGGTAGAAGATGGCCTATCCTTTTATCACTTTGGATATGGTGCCAGTGGGTCTTAATGATTTTTTGTAGCTGCTTGTGACTATTATTAAATGGAAGGACAATTTTACTATTAATGCCCCCACTGTTTTGTGTTCCCTCCAACCTAGGTTCTTTATTTACAAAAAAGGTACTCCTATTTAATTTCCTAGTTTTTTCTAGTGCTGTATCGATCACTATTTCAGGGTATTGTCTTTCTAGAAATTGTTCTCTCATTTTGGCCGCTTCTTGTTCAAAATCCAAATCCTGTGTACAATTTCTTCTAATTCTTCGGAATTGCCCATATGGGACATTTATCAGCCAGGTTGGCAAATGACAGCTTGAAAACTGTATGAAGCTATTTATAGAGGTGGGTTTTGAAAATGTATTACAAATATATCTTTGTTCTACACTTTTTATTTTCAAATCCAAAAATTCTGTCTCCTCTATAATATTTACAGTAAATCTCAAGTTTAGCGGATTCTGATTAATTTCTTCCAAAAACGAGTCAAGTTCTTCTCTACTTTTTCTCCAAATAAAGATAACATCATCAATAAATCTCCGCCATAGGACCAGATCCCCCCCCAGCCTGGGCCTAATGATGTTATGTTCCCATTCTGCCAAAAACAAATTAGCATAGCTGGGGGCGAACCTGGTCCCCATGGCGGTCCCACATTTCTGTAAGTAGAAATTTTCTTCAAAATAAAAATAATTGTGGGTCAAGATGTATCTTATACCTTCTAAAATGAATTCTATTCCTGTCCCGTCAATTGTGCCATCCCTTTTTAGTTGTTCCCCTACTGCTGATATACCTTGTTGATGGTCAATCACTGTGTACAGTGACTGAACATCAAGTGTACCCATAATCCAACCCGGTTCGATTTGCATATCTTCCAATATTTTGATAATATGGGTAGTATCTTTAATGTAAGAAGCTGTTTTTTTTGACTACAGGTTGTATCTGAACATCTATGTATTTGGACAAATTAGAAGATATTGAACCGATACCCGAAACTATCGGTCGGCCCGGTGGTTTATCCAGACTTTTGTGTACTTTGGGGAGACAATAGAAGACAGGTAGTCTCCTCTGTGTCCCCAAAATAAAATCATGTTCCTGTTTGGTAATTATTGAGAGTTCAAAACCCTTCTTACATAACAGTTTTAGATCCTGCTCAAAAACATACAGATTTTAGTTTTGCAGATTTTAGTCATTACACACGCGTTGTATTATTGTGATTTAATAAATTTTTAATCATATTATTGTGGTCCAACTGTTGAGTGCTCGCCCTTCACTTCTAAATTAATAGCAAACATAACCCCCTTGTTATCAGTGTGCAGAAAAATCCTCTTATTAGCAAAAAACGTACCCCATAAAACTAAAGACACTACCACGGGAAACAATTCCAACAAAACAATATTCTTCGTCACCCCATTCTCAACCCATGATGGATGCCATTTTGCGGCACACCAATGACCTTTCCAATAAGCTCCAAAACCACAAGACCCTGCTGCATCTGTAAACAAATCCAACGCTGGAGCGGAGACAAAATCATCCTGCCAATACGAACGACCATTAAACTGCTGAAAAAATTCCAACCACATTGACAAATCTTCTTTAACCTCCCTGCCTAAGTGTACATGAAAAACTGGGTTACGCATACCCGCAACCTTTGCTGACAGCTGCCTACAAAAAACACGACCCATCGGAATAACTCTAGAGGCAAACGCTAAAAGGCCTAATAGAGACTGAATTTCTTTCACAGTTGCATTCCGTCTACTCAACAACAAAGTGATAGCAGAGAAAATTTTATTCACCTTCTCCACCGGAAGCCTAAACTCACCTTTTTCAGAATCACTAACAATACCCAATACCCACCGGATTTTGTCAAACGCCAAAGGAACACCAAACTCAGAACATATATTAAAAAAGGATTCTAACAGATCTGAACAAACCGAAGAGTTCACTGGACCAATAAACAAGAAATCGTCTAAATAATGTGTAACAGCACCCCGCATGTTTCTAGCCGCCACAACCCACTCAAGGAAGGAAGAAAAAAACTCAAAATAAAAACAAGATAACGAACACCCCATTGGTAGACACTTATCAAAATAAAACAAGCCCTGAAAATGAAAACCCAAAGAACTAAAAGCAGATGGGTGGATTGGTAATAGGCGAAACGCGGACTGGATATCCGCTTTCACCATCAAAACCCTGTTGCCAGAGCTACGCACCAGACTCACTGCTGAATCAAAAGTTGCATACTTAACTGAGCACAATGCCTTATCAATTTCATCATTCAGCGATGCCCCATAAGGAAATGACAAATGATGAATTAAATGATAAGCACCCGGCTCTTTTTTCAGTACCACCCCTAACGGGGAAATTACGGAAATTAGCAAAAGGAGGGGATAGGAAAGGACCAGCAATCCGATCCAATGCCAACTCCTTCTCCAATTTCGCCTGGACCACCAGCGGCAACTGTGCCACCGAAGATAAGGTATTCCTCCATAAACAACCCAATCCAGAGAAAACCGGTAACCAAAATCCTACCCTCAAGGAGCAGAGCCGCCATCATGCGACTTGGGTATTGCCCTAGCCAAGGACTCATGCTCTCCAACTTTACTGGCGTCCATGCTCTTTGCAATAAATTCCCTGGTAGAAGGCATATTGGGTAAATTGGCTCTCTTAAAACAACGGACCATGTACATTCATGCTTGTATTTACAGGACGAAGGCCATCGACACTGCGTTTCATTAAACGCAAAGCACGTGCCTTTTCTCAGCCCGGATTGTTGCCCTGTCACTGCTGGCTGCTGCTTAGGTGCAGAAAAAGACATACAGTACAGACCAAAAGTTTGGACACACCTTCTCATTCAAAGACTTTTCTTTATTTTCATGACTATGAAAATTGTAGATTCACACTGAAGGCATCAAAACTATGAATTAACACATGTGGAATTATATACATAACAAACAAGTGTGAAACAACTGAAAATATGTCATATCTAGGTTCTTCAAAGTAACCACCTTTTGCTTTGATTACTGCTTTGCACACTCTTGGCATTCTCTTGATGAGCTTCAAGAGGTAGACCCCTGAAATGGTTTTCACTTCACAGGTGTGCCCTGTCAGGTTTAATAAGTGGGATTTCTTGCCTTATAAATCTAAGGGAACTTCTCACCCATCACGCTGCAAAATATACAATAAGCCTGTAACCAGTTATTAAACGACCGAGGGATCGGACGCCTCCTATCCTCCTCCGTCTTATCATCCCGCCTATCTAACTTAGCAATAAATTCCTTTGATGCTGGCTACAAAGATAAGACGTCTACGAATTCATTCCTCCATATCTTTTCTTTTACAGACATGGACAAATGAAAACCCAGAGGTGAGACATCACAAGGGAGCGGCTCTTTATAAGAAATCTCAGCCACCCCTTTCCCCCTAGAAGGTAACAGCAAAGGAAGGGAGTCCTCACTATCCGAGTCCCGTCCCCCACTCCCCTGATCACCTGCACACCACGCATCAGTAACGTTACCCGCCAAAGCGGACGGACCCACCGGCGCAGGTAAAGGGGGGACCAAACTCTGCAAGGAGGACAAAACAAAGATGCTAAGACAGGTGCCAAACCAGTGACACACTCACCCCCAGACGCAGCCCCCAGTTGATCCGCAGATGGGCCGGAATCGTCAGGCGGCTGAAAGGAATCTTCTTGGCACGCATCACCCAGCTGCTCAACGCCAGAGCGGAGCTGCTGGGCCAGACGCTGCCCTGAGGGAACCCGACTCCTGCGCTGTCGGTTCTTCTTACGGTGCGGTGCAACAGAAGAACAGCCGTCCTGCAGAGAAGGCTGGGAACCTCTTCTCCCAGCCGGCCGACCGGAACCAATGTTCTGTCCAAAGTTTCCGGGGGACCCTGAACCTTGATGCACAACCGGAACTGACGTCATCCGCTTGAGGCCACTTCCTGTTTTGGCAGCCGACGCCGGTCGCTTCTCTGCAGCACGCCGATCAGGTGAGGACCTGCAGAGGGCGGGAGCGAAAATTGTGCGCTGCCTCCTCTCACACTGTGAGGAGCGCAGCGCAGGAGAGACAGCTGCAGTCACCGCATCCACCGCCGAAACAGCCGCTGATCCCGACGCCGGGACCACATCGCATGGCTCCAAAACGTTCGGCGCAGAGGAAGAGAGGTCCAACAGGCAGGCATCCAACCAGGCAGCTGTCTCTCCGTCCTCCGCATGTCGCTTGAGCTCCGCAATAAACTCCTCCATGGTAAGTGAGACGTCCGACCGAAGGCAGGGAAGTAGTCCACACAGGGGCAGGCGGGCAGTCTTGACCGGCAGCAGGAGGGCAGCTGGATCCTAAACGCAGCTTGGCAGCCAGCCAGCTACCGGCCACCTCATCTTAAATACAGAATCAACCCCAAACCGCTCCTCCAATGCCTAACCTGTTGCTGGGGGACCAAAACTTCCCAGCCCCAGCAACAATTCACCCATAGGATCCTTACCCAGCCAATCACCCTCAATCTTCCCTCCACCTAGCAACAAAGCTAAATTTAGCCACCTTAGCCACCGGATTTCTTGGCGGGAAACCATCCAGGCGGGAAAATCTCCTGCCAAAATCTCCATACCACCCCTTGGGCTAATCATAATCCCATGAAGATCCCTCCAAATGGGATTTTCGGGATCCTAGCATTCTGTCAGAAGAACAGCCAGAATGTACCATATCGGGTATAGTTGGATACTGCCGGCTGCTGCAGCGATTGACTATAATGGGGTCCGGCCTTGTTAGAGCAGTCAAGCTGGGTTTTGGCCGGACAAAAAAAAAAAAAGCTTTGGACGATACCCAGCGTGTATGCCGGAACATGGCCAGATGGTCTTGGACCACATTATAGTCAAAGAGAGCATATGGCTGGTTGTATCCGACTATACAAACTACAGATTGGCGTGGTATTAAAAAGCAGGAAGTGCTCAACCCCATCTGCAGTGGTGCATCTATACTGGGGGGGGCAGATCCTGCACTTGTGGTCCGCTGCTAATGGCAATCCCCAGCAAAAATGCATACAATGGAGGATGCCTGCAGCGGACCACAAATACCACGATGGACATCCTACACAGGATAGCAAATGTGTGGATTTAATAAACAGTAAAAATAATATAACAAGGACAGGTGCACACTGCGGTCTTACTAACCCTCGTACTGGTGTAAAATTGAGAGATGTCTGAGCACCGCGCCAAGGTTTCTCAAGTAGCTCGGGACCTAACGCTAAACCTACTTGGGCCAGACATGTCCTCCAAGCAGGATATGTTGGCTAATCTCTCAATTTTACACCAGTACGAGGGTTAGTAAGACTGCAGTGTGCACCTGTCTTTGTTTTTTGTATCCGACTATACCCAATACAGTATACTCCAGAAGGCTGTTCTTCTGCCAGAATGTGTAAATAAGGCTATGTTGTGAACTCCGGCAGTCTGTTCCGGTGGAGTAACAGACTGCCGGAGTTCACTGGCTGCATCTATCATAGCTGGATGCCCATTGACTATAATGGGGATCTGGACAAAAAATGCTGCACAGTGACACAGCCCCTCCATGTCATGTCCCTCACTCCCCCAGTGCCATCAGATATCATCATCATCATCAGCCCCTCCATGTCATGTCCCTCAATCCCCCAGTGCCATCAGATATCATCATCATAATCAGCCCCTCCATGTCATGTCCCTCACTCTCCCAGTGCCATCAGATGTCATCATCAGCCCCTCCATGTCATGTCCCTCACTCCCCCAGTGCCATCAGATATCATCAGCCCCTCCATGTCATCTCCCTCACTCCCCCAGTGCCATCAGATATCATTATCAGCCCCTCCATGCCATTGCCAATGATCCATGTCCCCCAGTGCCATCAGATATCATTAGCCCCTCCATGCCACTGCCAATTTGCCATCCATGTCCCACAGCGCCAATATTTCAAATCACAGGTGCCCCCTTCAAATCTGCACCCCCCCGCCCCCCAGATTCGGGCCCCTGCTAGTGCCATCTTATACTTACCTTTCCTGGCAGTGCGCTGACATGGAGTCCGCAGGAGACGAACGTGTCTTCTTCCCAGCAATGGGAGGGACCTGACGTCACACACAGCGTCAGCCAGCGCGCAGGCGATGTGTGCACGCCCGGCCCTGCAGTGCGGTGACGACTGGAGGCCACTGAGCAGTGAGTGAAAGGTTTAATTTCACTCACGTGATTTAAACGAATCCTCGATGCAGGGAAACTGCATGGAGGATTATTTTGAATAGATTACATCGATGAATCGTTTCAGCCCTACTATGCTTTGATCTCATCAGTGCTACTTAGCAGAAGACAGCCCTACTTGGTGTATGTGTACCTTTTGATCAAAATGTCAGCATGTAGCATAGGAGGCGGTACACATGCGCCAAGTAGCGCTGTCTTCTGCTAAGTAGCAGTGATGAGATCAAAGCATAGCATGTGGATGTGCGATCCAGCTCTTTTTCTTCTTCTTTTTTGCATCATTACATATGAGCAGGGACGGACTGGGAACTTAAAATGGGCCTGGAAAAAAACCTTAAAGTGGTCCCATGTTGTCAGCAGGTCCAAATTAACAGAAGGTGGTGCAACACAAGTAGACAGGGTCAAGAATACCATAGTGCAAAATTCCATCCCAGCAAAGTGTAGCACAATATACTGCCCCAAAAGCTGGCCCTCTGTGGTGGCCATCAATAGCTGCCATCTTCTGTCCCCCTCCTCCAGTTGTCTTTAGGATGTGAGATGTGGCCACAGCAGTTGAATTCAGGAGGTCATGTGCGGTCCCTGGCTGGTTACATGAGTAGCTGATTCTCACAGCGTTAATTACTATTGAGAGCTTATTATGTACCCATCAGCGGCAGAGAAGAGGGCTCTGGTGGCCCCATGGGGCCCCGGCCCACCGGGAAATTTCCCTGTAGAGTCTATGGCCAATCCGCCCCTGCATATGAGGATCAAGAGGCTATATCGTAAATAGGGGGCATAAGACTGCACTGTTCATGGAGCATGTAGATGGCGGCGCGCAGGAGCTCTGTGGCCATCACTGTATGAAGCGTACCTTCCAACTGTTGATGGACAATATGTGTGGCACTTGAGCACTGCAGCAGTTTTTTTCTATATTATGCCACGCCTCTAACCCCGCACAAAACATAACTTTACACACCTAATCCCACCCAGTCCCCTAAATGCCCCCACATAGTAATTATTCCCTCTTTATGCCACCACACAGTTATGCCAACATTGTGCCCCCTTCACAGGTTATGCTCAGATATGTGCCCTCTCACAGTACTTATGCCCACATTGTGACCTAGGGTGGCCACTCAGACCACCCTCAAAAGATGGACTTAAAAACCCGCCCCCCGGCTCTGCTAAGCCACGCCCCTCCCACTCCGCAGCCACCTGAGATTTAAAAAATTAAGGTAATAATAACCGCAGGTCAGCTGCATGGGCAGCAACCTGCAGCTCACGTTCAGACAGCACAGTACTGCCGTCTGAGCATGAGCTGTTCAAAAGGACATCCCTGCATCCGTCCAGGCCCTGCTCCGGACGGAGGACAGGGAGTCTGAAAACCAGACTGTCCGGCCTAAAATCGGACCTCTGGCCACCCTATTGTGACCCCTTCACCATAGTCATGCCAACATGTGACCTCCTTCATAGTAGTGAGGCCCAGATATGTGCCTCTTTCACAGTACCTATGTCCAGATCTGTTCCCATCACAGTAGTTAGACCCAGATATGTGCACCCTCACAGTAGTTATGTATAGATATGTGCCCCCTCATAGTGGTTATGCCAGATGTGTGCCTCCTCACAGTAGTTATGTACAGATATGTGCTCCCTCATAGTAGTTATGCCAGATATGTGCCCCTCACAGTAGTTATGGCCAAATATATGCCCCCTCACAGTAGTTATGTCCAGATATTTTCACCCTCACAATAGTTATGCCAGATATGAGCCCCCCTCACAGTAGTTTTGCTCTGATATGTGCCCCCTCACACTAGTTATGCCCAGGTATGAGCCCCCTTCACAGGAATTGAAAAAAACAAACTGTACATACTCACCTAGTTCCTCTGATGATCTGCGCTCCACAGTAGGCAGGACACACAACGCGCTGCTGGTCTATGGAGGAGGAAACACTTTGGTGAAGACATCTCACTGCAGAAAGTCCAGTAAATGACGAGTCCAGGGGTTAATGCAGAGACCAAGCCTGGAATCTGCTTCTGATGCAGCAGGAATCTCACTTCTTCAGGGAAGACATCTGACTGCGGAAAGTCCACTGGGTGAAGTCCAGTAAATGCAGAAAGCAAGCCTGGAATCTGCTTTTGTTGCAGTAGGAAACTCACTTCTGTGAATACTTCGGACTGCGGAAAGTCCGGTGGGTGAGTGCAGAGACCGAGCCCAGAATCTGCCTCTTGCTGAACAGCAGATCATCTGATCCTGACATGGTGGTCACCATGTTGTTGTGTTAAAGTCTGGCTGTATCCCATATTTATTGTCAGAATAGAGCCAGACTTGTGCTCTGGAATAGTGATATGCAGATAAAAAATATATCTTACTGACTGAACATAGAGCAGAGGAATATTACATGTGACACACAATTTAATGCTGGTCTCTATGGATCATTATATTCCTCTTACCTGTATCCTACTTGAGTCCATGGTGCTGAAAAAGACACCAGTGCTTGTTATAGCCGCTGTCTCAGTTTATTCTTGTTCTGGGACAGACCCCTTTATCCAGCATAAACAGAGGACACCTTATAATTGTGTTAATTCATTTCATAATAAAGTTTTAAAAAAAGTTGTAGCTAAAATATTTTGATACATTGCTCCAAATACTCTCCAAATAAATCAATAGGATCTGTATACCGAGATGACTGGGAGCTTTCTCTAGTGGTGTTTATAGGCAGTCAGAATTTTATCATAGTTGGGTGCTGGGAAGCAGGAAATTTGAGGTAGTTTCCATTAATGGTCACTGATTCGTCTTCTTGGAGAATCTGAACCCTAAACTATTCAGTGTCATCACTCCAGTGTCTCCAGAACTTGGCTCATAGCTGCTATTACTGTACTATAAGTCCTACCATAAATCACATTACATTCTATGACTCCAACAATGATCTCTCCTTATTTATGGTCTGGGTCCAGCTCTGGGTCAGACAGCCATTTCAAGCTCCTCTTGGTGCTGTGGACTGATGCTCCCTTCCAGGGGTCACTGGTGAAGACCAGGAGATTGTTTATTTGGATCCTCATTTTTTTATTACAGACCTTTGGTGAGATGGAGGACCTTGGTCTGTCTTAGTTGGTGTCAGGCTGAAGGTCAGGGCGATCTCATGGCTTATCATAGACTCAACATGAAAAACACAGAGTTACTAATTGACCTTTTTTGGGAATCCTGTGATCATGCCGTTTTGCAAGCATGATATTAGATGCTCTCTCATTATCTGATGCTGGAATATAGCTATGGGGTCACCATCATCTGTCAAAAACTCAAAGGCAAACGCTATGGCGATACCCCACAGTCATAATTGTTTCTCTGCTGATCAACATCGAGAAATTTCAGGTGTTTCAGAGGCTCATGGACCATTACACCAAAAATGTTATTTATCTGCTCACAGATGGATGGAGGCAGCTTGTTGGTCTTGATGCTGTCAGCCACTAGGATGTTGCCATCTTTAAAGCAGGTTGTCAGCCAGTGCACCCTGTCCTCATCATAGTGTATTTGCACAGCTTTCTTTAGTACACAGTACCCTTTAATGAGTAGAGCAGCGGCGGGCTGTAGGCCATCAAAGTCCTCAAACTGATTTTGCAGGAGCTCCTGAGCCTTGTTGATTATATCATCATCCAGCATGCCTTTCTGTCCGCTGCTCTTCGGGATAGATAAGTACTTTGAAGGCAGGTTGTTCTGTGGTCTACAGGTATAGGCCATCTCCACTTGTGATTTTCCCAGCTCCGGTCTTCCTAGATCTCTTATAGATGGAGCAGACATGTTCTCTGCCGCAGGTCTTTTGGCTGGTGGGAATGTCCCAGGCTGACTGTCCTCGGAGGTTGGTGCTTTTCTTTTAAGACTGGCTGTGTGATCTTCACCAGATGTCTTCACAAGGTCTTTAGCAGGCTGAGCTATTATCTTGCGTTTTGGACCGGTCTTTCTTTTGGTTTGTCTCTTACGGCTTTTTGGTCTTTCTTTAGCAGGTGGCGACTTATGGACAACGAACAGCTCCACAGCATCAGTGTCCCAGGCTCTTTTTTGTGGGGGTTCCCCACTTTCTGGCTTTCCTCCTAAGGACAGGTCTTGTGGTATAAGGGGCCTTTCATATGCAACTTTAGGATTAGCAGTAGAATATCCACTTTCTGCAATGATGGAGTCAATACCACCAACTGTGTAGGTTGGCGTCTTCTCAGCTTTGTTATGGCAGATGACGCCGTCTTTGTGTCGTTTTAAGGCAACTGACCTGAAGAAGCTCCTGGCCCGTGTCATGATGGTTATTTTCTTGGCCAGGAAGCTGGAATTCCTCATGAGAGTTCTCCACTTTCGATAGAACTTTCTGAATCTGGTCAGTAGGAAAGAGCCAATCGACACACATGATGAGAGAGCGGTGAACAGCAACACCGTAGCGACGCCTACCAATTCTCATGGTGGCGTTCGATTTGGGTCACTTTCTTTTTTCTTCCAGAAGTTGTGTGTATCCAACATGGAGTCACACTACAATCCTGACCCTGCACTGCTCTCAGGCCGTATATGGACATTCACCATTGTGATGTCATCCAGTGACATCACAGCTCTAGGCCCAGTTCTATAACCTTATATGCAAATATGGTGACATCACAATACTCTTCCAGGTTGGAAAACAAGTGGTTTTAACCCCTCAATGGTCAGCGTATATATGCTACTGAATATGGATTATAATTTTTTTTTTTTTTATCAAACTTTTATTCAGATCAAGATAAATGTACAAAATCCTTTTACAGAAAGGAAAACACAGTGATACAATATACAAATTAGTATTAGATACTGTTTTCAGTATAAAATGCATTTTAGGTTAGTTCTGTATCTGAAGTCACAAGTGGACTATGCTCTCCACTCGATTCCAATACTGAGGGCAAAGGCAAACCTGGTATCCTGTTCCCTTTTTCTCTTCCTTTTATTTTACAGAAAAGCACAAATACACGGTAACTCCCTCCCCTCAAAACCCATTTTGCGCACTGTGGATTCCCATCGCCCCCACAATCACACAGACAGTCTGCCCAAGCGATTGGCCTGTTGTTCCTTGTGAAACCATGTCGTCCCCGTAAAGGGTTGTAATACTTACTGAATCTCATATTCTGTGAGAGATGTCTCAATAAATGATTGCCATTTTTTAAAGAATTGCACCGTTGTTTTTTCCTTGTTTCTTTCAGTTTTTAACCTATCCATGTACATCACTCTCTTCAGTGCCCCTATCACCTCCAATGTTGGAATTTAAGGTTGCAGACATTTTCTCAGAATACACTTCTTCGCCTCCATTAGTGTAATGTGCAGGCCCTTAGTTGCTATAATACCTTGAGCCTCTGCCTCCTGGTTACATGGTGTGTAGTGAAAAATACATTGTTGAGGAGGTGCCTGTAACAGTCCTACAGGCTCACCTGAGTCAGAGGACCGCTGGCTGGAGGTAGGAGTGGAGCCCAGTGGCAAGGACCGCAGGCAGGTAGTAGGTGCAGGAAGTCTGGCAGAGGCGTAGTCGGTAGGCAGGCGGTGGGTCAGGGCAGGCGGCAGTAAGCGTGGTCAGACAATCCGGATGGCAACGGTGGTAGCAGTTCAGTAGGTAGGGACAAGCAGAAGAGTAGTCGGTAGGCAGGCGGTGGGTCAGGGCAGGCGGCAGTAAGCGTAGTCAGACAATCCGGATGGCAACGGTGGTAGCAGTTCAGTAGGTAGGGACAAGCAGAAGAGTAGTCGGTAGGCAATTCCTGGTCAGCAGTGGACTTCCAGTTGTAGCAAGAGCAGCAGATGAGGAGAAGCTTGATCAAGGCTCAGGAGCTCAATAATCAGCAAGCTAGAGTGCAAGGGGCTGGACTTATATAGGGAAGTACCAGGTGTGGGGAATCAAGGGTGATGAGCAAGGCTTGGCAAGACTGAGGTTACATAATAGGTTTCAGGGAGTAATGTCCAGAGAGGATGGTAGCCTAGTAAGCAGGGCTACCGCCTGGGATGTGGCTGGTTACGGGTTCGAATCCCGACAGTACTCCCCCCCTTCCAAGGTGACCTCCGGGCACCGCAGGGGCAGGCTTACCGGGGTGCCGTTGGTGGAACTCTTTTACCAGTCTGGGGGCGTGGACATTTTCTTCTGGCTCCCAGGAGTTATCCTCGGGAGGGTAACCCTCCCACCCAATTAGGTATTGTAGTCTTCCCCGGTGGATCCTGGAGTCGAGGATCTTTGTGACAACGTATTCTTCTTCACCCTGTACCCTCACGGGTGGTGGAGGGGGCGAGTGGCGGCCTGTGAAGGTGTTCTCCACGTATGGCTTGAGGAGTGAGCAATGGAAGACAGGGTGCACCCTAATGGAGTCCGGAAGGTCGAGCCGGAACGTGACCTCGTTGATTTGTGCGGTGACCCGAAACGGACCCATGTATCTTTGGGCCAACTTTTTGGAGGGGACCTTCAATCTGAGGTTCCTGGTGGACAGCCACACCTTGTCTCCCACATGGAAGCCCGGGGTGGGTTTGCGACGTCTGTCTGCTCCATGTTTAAAACGCCTCTGGGCGAGCTGGAGGTTGTCTATAATGTTCTTTTGTGCCTCCTGTAGGGTTGTTAGGCGTTCGGCCACTGCTGGGAGGGTGGAGGCGACGGGCAGGTGGGGAATGAACACCGGGTGCGAGTCTGTGTTAGCAAAGAAAGGGCTGTGCTTGGTTGAGCTATGCTCAGCATTGTTGTAGGCGAACTCGGCCGTGGGGAGATGGTCAAGCCAGTCATCCTGCAGGTGGGAGCTGAAACAGCGTAGGTACTGCTCTAGGGTCTGATTAGTTCTCTCAGTCTGCCCGTTTGACTGAGGGTGGAAAGCGGAGGATAGGTTCACTTTAACCCCGAGCGCCAGGCAGAAGTTCTTCCAGAACTTTGATGCAAATTGTACGCCTCGGTCGGAGACCACGTCGTCCGGGATCCCATGCAGCCTGAAGACCTCTCTGAGAATTAGATCGGCCGTCTGTTTGGCGGTGGGTATGCCTTTGTAGGGGATGAAATGGGCCATCTTGGTGAGACGGTCGACCACGACCAGGATAGTGTTCATCCCTTTTGAAGGAGGAAGGTCTACCACAAAGTCCATGGAGATCGAGCCCCAGGGGCGGGAGGGAATAGGGAGGGGTTGTAACAGACCCACGGGGGAGGAACGAAGAGTCTTATTGCACAGACCGCGCACGAGGAGATGTACCTCTTGATGCCCTCCTTGTATGTTGGCCACCAGAAGGAGCGGGAGAGAAGCTCCTGGGTCTTTCTTATGCCAAAATGGCCGGCCAGCTTGGAGTCATGGTTGAATTTGAGCACTTCGAGCCGTGCGATTTCTGGTACATATAGTTGTAGGTCCTGATGAAACCAATGACCGTTCTTAAACGTAAGGCTGATATTCCTTGTGGGGTGGGCGAGGAAGGGGTCATTTTCGTATCCTTCTTTGATTGTGCCCAGGAGTTCTTTAGAGTAGGTGGCCCCTACGACCCTTCTCTCGGGTAAGATGTTATTTTGGCCCTTGTTACTCTGTGAGGGCTCGGAAAACATTCTGGAGAGGGCGTCAGCCTTGCCGTTTTTTGATCCAGGGCGATAGGTGATGAGATAGTTGAAGCGGGAAAAGAATAGGCTCTATCTGGCCTGTCTGGCTGAGAGTCTCTTAGCGCTGCGGATGAACTCGAGGTTCTTGTGGTCAGTTAGTACGATTATGGGGTTGGTGGCTCCCTCCAGCAGGTGTCTCCACTCGGAGAAGGCATCCTTGATCGCCAGTAGTTCTTTGTTCCCGATGTCATAGTTCTTCTCGGAGGGGGACATCTGGCGGGAGAAATATGCGCACGGGTGTAATAGCATCCTCTCCCCTGTCCGTTGTGACAAAACTGCCCCCACCGCAGAGTCTGATGCATCCACTTCGACTGTAAATGGGAGCTCGGGGTTCGGGTGGATTAGGATTGGGGCAGAAGTGAAGAGGAGTTTCAACTTGGTGAAGGCCTCCTGGGCCTCGGGTGTCCAGGAGAAGGGGACTGCCTTCTTGGTGAGTTGGGTGATTGGTGCTATGACCTTGGAGAAGTTCCGGATAAACTTCCGATAGAAGTTGGCGAAGCCAATGAATCTTTGTATCTCCTTCTCGTTTTTCGGAATGGGCCAGTTCATCACAGCTTGGACCTTCCCCGGGTCCATACTTAGGCCCTCTGGGGAGATGATGTATCCGAGGAACTGAGTGGTGGTTCGCTCAAACTCGCATTTCTCTAGCTTGATATAGAGAGAGTTCTGTCTGAGTCTCTGCAGTACCCTGCGGACGTGTTCGCGGTGCTGCTCGAGGTCTTCAGAGAAGATCAAGATGTCGTCCAGGTAAACGACTACAAACAGATCCAGCATGTCCCTGAGGACGTCGTTAATGAAGTGCTGGAAGGTGGCGGGAGCATTGCAGAGTCCGAAAGGCATGACCAGGTACTCGAAATGACCATAACGTGTCCGGAAGGCGGTCTTCCATTCGTCCCCAGGGCGGATTCGGACGAGGTTGTAGGCCCCTCGAAGGTCGAGTTTGGTGAAGATCTTCGCTTCCCGGAGTCTCTCAAGGAGTTCGGAAATCAGTGGGAGCGGGTACCGGTTTTTTACGGTTATGTCATTAAGCTTTCTGTAGTCTATGCAGGGACGCAGGGAGGAGTCTTTTTTCTCTACGAAGAAAAAGGGGGCTCCCGCGGGGGAGGTGGAGGGCCGGATGAACCCCTTCCTCAGGTCCTCGTCCAGGTACTCTTTCAGAGCCTTGAGTTCAGGCTCTGAGA
Source organism: Bufo bufo (assembly GCF_905171765.1). Taxonomy (NCBI): domain Eukaryota; kingdom Metazoa; phylum Chordata; class Amphibia; order Anura; family Bufonidae; genus Bufo; species Bufo bufo. The sequence continues at coordinate 157,680,800 of NC_053394.1, forward strand.
GGGAGTAGATACTGCCAAAGGGTATTTCGGCCCCGGGCAACAGTTCTATAGGGCAGTCATAGGGTCGGTGTGGTGGCAGCTTGTCTGCTTTTTTCTTGTCGCAGACATCCTGGAACTCGCGGTATTGAGGGGGTAGCAGATCCTTGACGGATAGTTTTGAGATGGTGGTGTCTTTGGGTGGAAGGACGGGTTTGTGGGAGCAATTTAGCGTGCAGAACTCGGATGGGAATCGTATGCAGCGGGTTTCCCAGTCCACCGAGGGGTTGTGGGTGGCCAACCATGGGATGCCCAAGATCACTGGGAACTTCGGGGAGGCGATCAGAGAGAAGTGGATCTTTTCACGGTGATCAGGTTCTATGAGGAGTTGTAGTTCGGTGGTCTCGTGAGTGGCCGGCCCCGAGGAGAGTGGGGATCCGTCGACGGTTTCCAGGTCAACGGGGGCTGCCTTGATTGTCAGTGGAATGTTCTTTTCGCGGGCGAAGGTTAGGTCCATGAAGTTGCCTCCCGCCCCGGAGTCTAACATCGCTGAACAGGGGAGTTGTCGCCACTCAATGTCGATGAGGATGGGGACGATGAAGTGGGATCCATGAGCCGCCGTGTTGTTATTTTCAGGGGCTGCTGACGGGGTTGGAGTCTGTGGTTGCTCCTTTAGCTCCGTGACGGCAATAGTCTTTCGGATCTTATGAGGACATTTGATGGCAAAATGACCTGGCTCCCCACAGTAGAGGCAGAGGTTTTCGGCCAGCCTTCTCTCCTTTTAAGCTGTGGATAGAGACCTACGTAGAGCGTCGACCTGCATAGGTTCAGTTACTGACTGGGGGTTGCGCTGGGCGGTGGAAGAGAAGGAGTAAGTGGGTCTGTGGTCCGAGGACCAGAGTCTTTCTTTCTTCCTCTCGGAGAGTCTTTGATCTATCTGGATGCATAACTGAATGAAGTCATCCAGATCGTCCGGGGCCTCACCTCTGGCGAGTTCGTCCTTTATTAATTCTGACAGGCCTCGCCGGAATTGGCTTCTCTGTGCTGCTGGGTTCCAGGTGGTGTCCGTGACCCAACGGCGAAACTCGGCGGTGTATTCGGCGACGGAGCGTCTCCCTTGCCGCAGACCATGTAGTCGCGCCTCGGCTGTCGCACAGCGGTTGGGGTCATCGAAGACTTGGCTCATGGCGGTGATAAAGTTGTTTAGGTTGTCCAGGAGCTGACTGTTAGTCTCCACGTATGGTGATGCCCATGCTAATGCTTCATCCGTCAGGAGATTGACCACGAATAGCACCTTCTTTTTCTCGGTGGTGAAGGGGGCCGGGTACATCGGAAAATAGATGCGGCATTGGTTTAGAAACCCCCGATACTGGCGTCTGTCGCCGCTGAATCTTGATGGGAGTGGCATGCGGGTGTCTGCGGGCGCGCCGCGGACGTCCAGGAGTTGCCTCTGTAGTTCAATAATCTCCCTCTGTTGGCTTTGGACTACGCCTTGGAGCTGGGCAAATTTCTCCTGATATGTAGTACCAAATTCTTGAAGTTTGGAGACCTGCTTACGCAGAGTGGCCATTGCGGACTCCATAGTGTGGCTGATTATTCTGTAACAGTCCTACAGGCTCACCTGAGTCAGAGGACCGCTGGCTGGAGGTAGGAGTGGAGCCCAGTGGCAAGGACCGCAGGCAGGTAGTAGGTGCAGGAAGTCTGGCAGAGGCGTAGTCGGTAGGCAGGCGGTGGGTCAGGGCAGGCGGCAGTAAGCGTGGTCAGACAATCCGGATGGCAACGGTGGTAGCAGTTCAGTAGGTAGGGACAAGCAGAAGAGTAGTCGGTATGCAGGCGGTGGGTCAGGGCAGGCGGCAGTAAGCGTAGTCAGACAATCCGGATGGCAACGGTGGTAGCAGTTCAGTAGGTAGGGACAAGCAGAAGAGTAGTCGGTAGGCAATTCCTGGTCAGCAGTGGACTTCCAGTTGTAGCAAGAGCAGCAGATGAGGAGAAGCTTGATCAAGGCTCAGGAGCTCAATAATCAGCAAGCTAGAGTGCAAGGGGCTGGACTTACATAAGGAAGTACCAGGTGTGGGGAATCAAGGGTGATGAGCAAGGCTTGGCAAGACTGAGGTTACATAATAGGTTTCAGGGAGTAATGTCCAGAGAGGACGGTAGCCTAGTAAGCAGGGCTACCGCCTGGGATGTGGCTGGTCACGGGTTCGAATCCCGACAGTGCCCAACACCCACCTTCCAGACCTTAGTGATATAATCACAAACCTCAGTCCAGTAAGGCTGTAGCTTGGGGCATCCCCATAGACCATGAAGCAGATTCGCCTTAGGTTGTTCATATTTGGAACATTGTCTAAAGTAATGCAACAGCACGTTTCTATAGAATAAATCAAAAGCGTATGTGGCTTTATGGAGAGTTCGGAATTGAGTCTCAGGCCACTGTTCATTACTTATCGCTGTCCTTACCTTGTCCATACCTTCTCTCATCGTAAGTAACGGAGGAATCCCCCAATTCCTTTTCCCAATGTTTAAATACTGATCTTGCCAAACCTGCATACTATACATTACAGATCCTCCTGTATATTACAGATAAGGACTCTACTCTTCCATCTTTGCCTATTAAATTCTCAAAGTACCCCAGATTAAAGCAAGCCTGGAATCGGCTTTTGTTGCAGTAGGAAATTCACTTCTGTGAATACTTCGGACTGCGGAAAGTCCGGTGGGTGAGTGCAGAGACCGAGCCCAGAATCTGCCTCTTGCTGAACAGCAGATCATCTGATCCTGACATGGTGGTCACCATGTTGTTGTGTTAAAGTCTGGCTGTATCCCATATTTATTGTCAGAATAGAGCCAGACACGTGCTCTGGAATAGTGATATGCAGATAAAAAATATATCTTTCTGACTGAACATAGAGCAGAGGAATATTACATGTGACACACAATTTAATGCTGGTCTCTATGGGTCATTATATTCCTCTTACCTATATCCTACTTGAGTCCATGGTGCTGAAAAAGACACCAGTGCTTGTTATAGCCGCTGTCTCAGTCACCTTATAATTGTGCTAACTCATTTCATAATATATATTTTTTTTAAGTTGTAGCTAAAATATTTTGATACATTGCTCCAAATACTCTACTTTCTTTTATACCACCATAGAGTTACAGTTCTGGCTGCCACAAGGGGGAGCAGTGGACCTTATTGCATATAAATCAATAGGATCTGTATACCGAGATGACTGGGAGCTCCCTCTAGTGGTGTTTATAGGCAGTCAGAATTTTATCATAGTTGGGTGCTGGGAAGCAGGAAATTTGATGTAGTTTCCACTAATGGTCACTGATTCGTCTTCTTGGAGAATTTGAACCCTAAACTATTCAGTGTCATCACTCCAGTGTCTCCAGAACTTGGCTCATAGCTGCTATTACTGTACTATAAGCTCCTACCATAAATCACATTACATTCTATGACTCCAACAATGATCTCTCCTTATTTATGGTCTGGGTCCAGCTCTGGGTCAGACAGCCATTTCAAGCTCCTCTTGGTGCTGTGGACTGATGCTCCCTTCCAGGGGTCACTGGTGAAGACCAGGAGATTGTTTATTTGGATCCTCATTTTTTTATTACAGACCTTTGGTGAGATGGAGGACCTTGGTCTGTCTTAGTTGGTGTCAGGCTGAAGGTCAGGGCGATCTCATGGCTTATCATAGACTCAACATGAAAAACACAGAGTTACTAATTGACCTTTTTTGGGAATCCTGTGATCATGCCGTTTTGCAAGCATGATATTAGATGCTCTCTCATTATCTGATGCTGGAATATAGCTATGGGGTCACCATCATCTGTCAAAAACTCAAAGGCAAACGCTATGGCGATACCCCACAGTCATAACTGTTTCTCTGCTGATCAACATCGAGAAATTTCAGGTGTTTCAGAGGCTCATGGACCATTACACCATAGATGTTATTTATCTGCTCACAGATGGATGGAGGCAGCTTGTTGGTCTTGATGCTGTCAGCCACTAGGATGTTGCCATCTTTAAAGCAGGTTGTCAGCCAGTGCACCCTGTCCTCATCATAGTGTATTTGCACAGCTTTCTTTAGTACACAGTACCCTTTAATGAGTAGAGCAGCGGCGGGCTGTAGGCCATCAAAGTCCTCAAACTGATTTTGCAGGAGCTCCTGAGCCTTGTTGATTATATCATCATCCAGCATGCCTTTCTGTCCGCTGCTCTTCGGGATAGATAAGTACTTTGAAGGCAGGTTGTTCTGTGGTCTACAGGTATAGGCCATCTCCACTTGTGATTTTCCCAGCTCCGGTCTTCCTAGATCTCTTATAGATGGAGCAGACATGTTCTCTGCCGCAGGTCTTTTGGCTGGTGGGAATGTCCCAGGCTGACTGTCCTCGGAGGTTGGTGCTTTTCTTTTAAGACTGGCTGTGTGATCTTCACCAGATGTCTTCACAAGGTCTTTAGCAGGCTGAGCTATTATCTTGTGTTTTGGACCGGTCTTTCTTTTGGTTCGTCTCTTACGGCTTTTTGGTCTTTCTTTAGCAGGTGGCGACTTATGGACAACGAACAGCTCCACAGCATCAGTGTCCCAGGCTCTTTTTTGTGGGCGTTCCCCACTTTCTGGCTTTCCTCCTAAGGACAGGTCTTGTGGTATAAGGGGCCTTTCATATGCAACTTTAGGATTAGCAGTAGAATATCCACTTTCTGCAATGATGGAGTCAATACCACCAACTGTGTAGGTTGGCGTCTTCTCAGCTTTGTTATGGCGGATGACGCCGTCTTTGTGTCATTTTAAGGCAACTGACCTGAAGAAGCTCCTGGCCCGTGTCATGATGGTTGTTTTCTTGGCCAGGAAGCTGGAATTCCTCATGAGAGTTCTCCACTTTCGATAGAACTTTCTGAATCTGGTCAGTAGGAAAGAGCCAATCGACACACATGATGAGAGAGCGGTGAACAGCAACCGCCGATCACCGTAGCGACGCCTACCAATTCTCATGGTGGCGTTCGATTTGGGTCACTTTCTTTCTTCTTCCAGAAGTTGTGTGTATCCAACATGGAGTCACACTAGAATCCTGACCCTGCACTGCTCTCAGGCCGTATATGGACATTCACCATTGTGATGTCATCCAGTGACATCACAGCTCTAGGCCCAGTTCTATAACCTTATATGCAAATATGGTGACTACACAATACTCTTCCAGGATGGAAAACAAGTGGTTTTAACCCCTCAATAGTCAGCGTATATATGCTACTGAATATGGATTATAATATATATATTTTTTTATCAAACTTTTATTCAGATCAAGATAAATGTACAAAATCCTTTTACAGAAAGGAAAACACAGTGATACAATATACAAATTAGTATTAGATACTGTTTTCAGTATAAAATGCATCTTAGGTTAGTTCTGTATCTGAAGTCACAAGTGGACTATGCTCTCCACTCGATTCCAATACTGAGGGCAAAGGCAAACCTGGTATCCTGTTCCCTTTTTCTCTTCCTTTTATTTTACAGAAAAGCACAAATACACGGTAACTCCCTCCCCTCAAAACCCATTTTGCGCACTGTGGATTCCCATCGCCCCCACAATCACACAGACAGTCTGCCCAAGCGATTGGCCTGTTGTTCCTTGTGAAACCATGTCGTCCCCGTAAAGGGTTGTAATACTTACTGAATCTCATATTCTGTGAGAGATGTCTCAATAAATGATTGCCATTTTTTAAAGAATTGCAACGTTGTTTTTTCCTTGTTTCTTTCAGTTTTTAACCTATCCATGTACATCACTCTCTTCAGTGCCCCTATCACCTCCAATGTTGGAATTTAAGGTTGCAGACATTTTCTCAGAATACACTTCTTCGCCTCCATTAGTGTAATGTGCAGGCCCTTAGTCGCTATAATACCTTGAGCCTCTGCCTCCTGGTTACATGGTGTGTAGTGAAAAATACATTGTTGAGGAGGTGCCCAACACCCACCTTCCAGACCTTAGTGATATAATCACAAACCTCAGTCCAGTAAGGCTGTAGCTTGGGGCATCCCCATAGACCATGAAGCAGATTCGCCTTAGGTTGTTCATATTTGGAACATTGTCTAAAGTAATGCGACGGCGCGTTTCTATAGAATAAATCAAAAGCGTATGTGGCTTTATGGAGAGTTCGGAATTGAGTCTCAGGCCACTGTTCATTACTTATCGCTGTCCTTACCTTGTCCATACCTTCTCTCATCGTAAGTAACGGAGGAATCCCCCAATTCCTTTTCCCAATGTTTAAATACTGATCTTGCCAAACCTGCATACTACACATTACAGATCCTCCTGTATATTACAGATAAGGACTCTACTCTTCCATCTTTGCCTATTAAATTCTCAAAGTACCCCAGATTAAAGCAAGCCGGTAATCGGCTTTTTTTGCAGTAGGAAACTCACTTCTGTGAATACTTCGGACTGCGGAAAGTCCGGTGGGTGAGTGCAGAGACCGAGCCCAGAATCTGCCTCTTGCTGAACAGCAGATCATCTGATCCTGACATGGTGGTCACCATGTTGTTGTGTTAAAGTCTGGCTGTATCCCATATTTATTGTCAGAATAGAGCCAGACACGTGCTCTGGAATAGTGATATGCAGATAAAAAATATATCTTTCTGACTGAACATAGAGCAGAGGAATATTACATGTGACACACAATTTAATGCTGGTCTCTATGGGTCATTATATTCCTCTTACCTTTATCCTACTTGAGTCCATGGTGCTGAAAAAGACACCAGTGCTTGTTATAGCCGCTGTCTCAGTTTATTCTTGTTCTGGGACAGACCCCTTTATCCAGCATAAACAGAGGACACCTTATAATTGTGCTAATTAATTTCATAATATATTTTTTTTAAAAGTTGTAGCTAAAATATTTTGATACATTGCTCCAAATACTCTACTTTCTTTTATACCACCATAGAGTTACAGTTCTGGCTGCCACAAGGGGGAGCAGTGGACCTTATTGCATATAAATCAATAGGATCTGTATACCGAGATGACTGGGAGCTTCCTCTAGTGGTGTTTATAGGCAGTCAGAATTTTATCATAGTTGGGTGCTGGGAAGCAGGAAATTTGAGGTAGTTTCCACTAATGGTCACTGATTCGTCTTCTTGGAGAATCTGAACCCTAAACTATTCAGTGTCATCACTCCAGTGTCTCCAGAACTTGGCTCATAGCTGCTATTACTGTACTATAAGCTCCTACCATAAATCACATTACATTCTATGACTCCAACAATGATCTCTCCTTATTTATGGTCTGGGTCCAGCTCTGGGTCAGACAGCCATTTCAAGCTCCTCTTGGTGCTGTGGACTGATGCTCCCTTCCAGGGGTCACTGGTGAAGACCAGGAGATTGTTTATTTGGATCCTCATTTTTTTATTACAGACCTTTGGTGAGATGGAGGACCTTGGTCTGTCTTAGTTGGTGTCAGGCTGAAGGTCAGGGCGATCTCATGGCTTATCATAGACTCAACATGAAAAACACAGAGTTACTAATTAACCTTTTTTGGGAATCCTGTGATCATGCCGTTTTGCAAGCATGATATTAGATGCTCTCTCATTATCTGATGCTGGAATACAGCTATGGGGTCACCATCATCTGTCAAAAACTCAAAGGCAAACGCTATGGCGATACCCCACAGTCATAACTGTTTCTCTGCTGATCAACATCGAGAAATTTCAGGTGTTTCAGAGGCTCATGGACCATTACACCGTAGATGTTATTTATCTGCTCACAGATGGATGGAGGCAGCTTGTTGGTCTTGATGCTGTCAGCCACTAGGATGTTGCCATCTTTAAAGCAGGTTGTCAGCCAGTGCACCCTGTACTCATCATAGTGTATTTGCACAGCTTTCTTTAGTACACAGTACCCTTTAATGAGTAGAGCAGCGGCGGGCTGTAGGCCATCAAAGTCCTCAAACTGATTTTGCAGGAGCTCCTGAGCCTTGTTGATTATATCATCATCCAGCATGCCTTTCTGTCCGCTGCTCTTCAGGATAGATAAGTACTTTGAAGGCAGGTTGTTCTGTGGTCTACAGGTATAGGCCATCTCCACTTGTGATTTTCCCAGCTCCGGTCTTCCTAGATCTCTTGTAGATGGAGCAGACATGTTCTCTGCCGCAGGTCTTTTGGCTGGTGAGAATGTCCTAGGCTGACTGTCCTCGGAGGTTGGTGCTTTTCTTTTAAGACTGGCTGTGTGATCTTCACCAGATGTCTTCACAAGGTCTTTAGCAGGCTGAGCTATTATCTTGTGTTTTGGACCGGTCTTTCTTTTGGTTCGTCTCTTACGGCTTTTTGGTCTTTCTTTAGCAGGTGGCGACTTATGGACAACGAACAGCTCCACAGCATCAGTGTCCCAGGCTCTTTTTTGTAGGGGTTCCCCACTTTCTGGCTTTCCTCCTAAGGACAGGTCTTGTGGTATAAGGGGCCTTTCATATGCAACTTTAGGATTAGCAGTAGAATATCCACTTTCTGCAATGATGGAGTCAATACCACCAACTGTGTAGGTTGGCGTCTTCTCAGCTTTGTTATGGCGGTGTCGTTTTAAGGCAACTGACCTGAAGAAGCTCCTGGCCCGTGTCATGATGGTTGTTTTCTTGGCCAGGAAGCTGGAATTCCTCATGAGAGTTCTCCACTTTCGATAGAACTTTCTGAATCTGGTCAGTAGGAAAGAGCTAATCGACACACATGATGAGAGAGCGGTGAACAGCAACCGCCGATCACCGTAGTGACGCCTACCAATTCTCATGGTGGCGTTCGATTTGGGTCACTTTCTTTCTTCTTCTAGAAGTTGTGTGTATCCAACATGGAGTCACACTACAATCCTGACCCTGCACTGCTCTCAGGCCGTTTATGGACATTCACTATTGTGATGTCATCCAGTGACATCACAGCTCTAGGCCCAGTTCTATAACCTTATATGCAAATATGGTGACATCACAATACTCTTCCAGGATGGAAAACAAGTGGTTTTAACCCCTCAATTGTCAGCATATATATGCTACTGAATATGGATTATAATATATATATTTTTTATCAAACTTTTATTCAGATCAACATAAATGTACAAAATCCTTTTACAGAAAGGAAAACACAGTGATACAATATACAAATTAGTATTAGATACTGTTTTCAGTATAAAATGCATCTTAGGTTAGTTCTGTATCTGAAGTCACAAGTGGACTATGCTCTCCACTCGATTCCAATACTGAGGGCAAAGGCAAACCTGGTATCCTGTTCCCTTTTTCTCCTCCTTTTATTTTACAGAAAAGCACAAATACACAGTAACTCCCTCCCCTCAAAACCCATTTTGCGCACTGTGGATTCCCATCGCCCCCACAATCACACCGACAGTCTGCCCAAGCGATTGGCCTGTTGTTCCTTGTTAAACTATGTCGTCTCCGTAAAGGGTGGTAATACTTCCTGAATCTCATATTCTGTGAGAGATGTCTCAATAAATGATTGCCATTTTTTAAAGAATTGCACCGTTGTTTTTTCCTTGTTTCTTTCAGTTTTTAACCTATCCATGTACATCACTCTCTTCAGTGCCCCTATCACCTCCAATGTTGGAATTTAAGGTTGCAGACATTTTCTCAGAATACACTTCTTCGCCTCCATTAGTGTAATGTGCAGGCCCTTAGTCGCTATAATACCTTGAGCCTCTGCCTCCTGGTTACATGGTGTGTTGTGAAAAATACATTGTTGAGGAGGTGCCCAACACCCACCTTCCAGACCTTAGTGATATAATCACAAACCTCAGTCCAGTAAGGCTGTAGCTTGGGGCATCCCTATAGACCATGAAGCAGATTCGCCTTAGGTTGTTCATATTTGAAACATTGTCTAAAGTAATGCGACGGTGCGTTTCTATAGAATAAATCAAAAGCGTATGTGGCTTTATGGAGAGTTTGGAATTGAGTCTCAGGCCACTGTTCATTACTTATCGCTGTCCTTACCTTGTCCATACCTTCTCTCATCGTAAGTAACGGAGGAATCCCCCAATTCCTTTTCCCAATGTTTAAATAATAATCTTGCCAAACCTGCATACTTCACATTACAGATCCTCCTGTATATTACAGATAAGGACTCTACTCTTCCATCTTTGCCTATTAAATTCTCAAAGTACCCCAGATTATATTTTTCCCTAAGAAGCTCGTCTGAGTGTTACAAAAGAAGGTAAGTTTTAGGTATTGCAGCCAATGTTTTGGCAAAAGCTGAAATTTTTCCTGAAATTCTTGCCATGAGCCTATCTTTACCTTTGATCCAGTGAGGATATCTTGTAATACTCCAATCCCCTTCTGCTTTCATTCCCCATATAACTTATTTATGGACCCCTGTGGGAAGGCCGGGAGAGAGCATAGCGGCATATATGCCAAAACATACATTGGTAATTTATACATCTTGCGGATATGTTTCCACGTTGCTAATGTATCGGTGATCAATATACTTTGTTTAGCAGTGTTAGGGCAGGGCCGGTGCAGCCATATAGGCGAACTAGGCGTTCGCCTAGGGCGCTGGCCTGCTGGGGGCGCCCTGGTGGGCTCCGCCTGACTGGGGCTGCAGCCCTGGGCGAGCGGCTCTTGAGCCGCCCCCAGCGCCGTTACAGGGGGGCCAGGAGATGGAGGTCCTTCTTAAACATGGCAGAGTAGGCATCTGCTTACCCTGATGTCAGGTGCGTGCTCTGCCAGTAAATTACCGGAGGAGAGGAGGCGGGAGGCAAGGGAGGCTGTTCTAGCAGTTCCGTACTCCTCCCTCGTGCGCACTCTATGATGGCGGAATATCACGTCATTCCGGCCCCGGCATACTAAACGGCGCGCTGGAGGACTGAGGAGCTGCACCACACTGGACCCCAGGGAGGTGAGTGTTTAAGTGTTTGACTGAGTGAGTGTCTGCCTGTGTATTTACTGTATGTCAGTGAGTAAGTGTTTGTATTTCTGTCTTTCTGTCAGTAAATGTAAGTGTGTCTGTCATTGAGTGTCTGTGTGTGTGTGTATGTCAGTGAGTGAGTGTATGTCAGCGAGTGTGGATGTCTGTCAGTAAGTGTCTGTGTGTTTGTCAGTGAGTTTCTGTGTGTGTTTGTCTGCCAGTGAGTGAGTGTCTGTCAGTGAGTTTCTGTGTGTGTGTGTTTCAGTGGGTAGGTGTATGTTTGTCAGTGAGTGTCTGTCAGTGAGTGAGTGTGTGTCTGTCTGTCAGTGAGTGTATGTGTGTCTGTCAGTGAGTATGTCTGCCAGTGAGTTTCTGTGTACGTCATTCAGTGAGTGTCTGAGTGCGTGTCTGTCTGTCAGTGTTTGTGTGTCTGTCTGTCAGTGAGTGAGCGACATGAGGGGGCGTCAAAATAGATCTTTGCCTAGGGCGGCAAAAATCCTTGCACCGTGTTGCCCTGTGTTAGGGAGTAGTGCCCGTTTAGTATGTAACAGTGCCTTTAAGTCAAACGGTTCCACTAGTGCTTTTTCTAATTCCCCATTAGAGAAGTGCGAAGTATTTCAAATCCAATCCCTGACATGCCGTAATAGTGACGCTAAATTATATTCCCTAATGTTGGGCATTTGCCCTCCCCCCTCCCATTTCAATAAGCATAGTTTATTATATGCAATATGGGGACGTTTTTTCTTCCATAAAAAGTGTATGAATGCAGTTTGTATTTTACAAATGTCAGTATGCTTCAACAAGAGTGGTATGGTTTGTAGTGGGTACAATAGCCTTGCAAAACTGATCATTTTTATCAAGTGAGCTCTTCCCAGAAGAGTCAGCGGCAGATCATTCTACCTATCTAATTCTTGGACTATTTTATTTATTAAATGGGTATAATTCAATTTATAAAGGGATTTAGGAAAAACCTACTGATTTTAATCCCCAAATAAGTGATAAAGTCTCATACCACCTCCACCTTGTTGGAAGCCTTCAGTTTCGAGGTCCTGCCCATTAAGGGTAGCAGCTGACATTTAGTTACATTTATTTTATAACCCGTGAAGGATCCTATATAACATAGTAACATAGTACATAAGGCCGAAAAAAGACATTTGTCCATCCAGTTCGGCCTGTTATCCTGCAAGTTGATCCAGAGGAAGGCAAAAAAAAAAAACTGTGAGGTAGAAGCCAATTTTCCCCACTTTAGGGGAATGAAAAATTCCTTCCCGACTCCAATCAGGCAATCAGAATAACTCCTTGGATCAACGACCCCTCTCTAGTAGCTATAGCCTGTAATATTATTACACTCCAGAAATACATCCAGGCCTCTCTTGAATTCCTTTATTGTACTCACCATCACCACCTCCTCAGGCAGAGAGTTCCATAGTCTCACTGCTCTTACCGCAAAGAATCCTTTTCTATGTTTGTGTACAAACCTTCTTTCCTCCAGACGCAGAGGATGTCCCCTCGTCACAGTCACAGTCCTGGGGATAAATAGATGATGGGATAGATCTCTGTACTGACCCCTGATATATTTATACATATTAATTAGATCTCCCCTCAGTCGTCTTTTTTCTAAAGTAAATACCCCTAATTTTGATAATCTTTCAGGGTACTGTAGTTATAGCTACTAATTTAAAATTTAACTTTTACTAATTAACATTAAAAGAAGCATCATTCCAAGTATTCCATGATAATATATTTTGTATGCCAGACAAAAAGAAAAAGCTGAACCCACCTCTGGCGTTGGGGTAGAATTGTTGGCACCTATGACAAACAAAATCAAAGGGTAAGAGATATCCTGAAAAATAACTGGGAGATCTTACTCTCTGATCCTGATATAGCTGAGTTTTTACCAACCACCCCCATCATCACTTATAGACGTGGTAGGTCACTTCGGGATAGGCTAATACACAGCCATTATCAGAAGCCACCCAGTGACCCCACCTGGCTTGGAAATAGACCTCCAGGAACTTTCAAATGTGGAAACAACTGTGTGTGCTGCCCATACATACTAAAATCTAACTCCTTCTCCAGTAGTAGTACGGGCAGAGTATATCAGAACTATGACTTCGCAAACTGTCGTACCCAAGGAGTGGTGTATATGTGTTCCTGTATCTGCCCACTGGTTTACGTTGGGAAAACCAAACGGGAACTTAGAAGAAGGGTATGCGAACATCTGGGCGACATCAGAAATAAAAGGGACAAACCTATAGCACGCCACGTAAATGAACACCACAGTGGAGATGCCAAGACACTAAAATTTCAAGTGGTTGAGGTGGTCAGACAGTCACCCAGGGGGGGAGACTGGGATAACAGAATTTTGAAAAAAGAAGCCCAGTGGATCTACAGATTAAGAACTACCCATCCATATGGACTCAATGAACAAATCTCCTATACATGCTTCATCTAAATCCCTTCTTTTTAGTAAAGTCTCCAGTCATGCAACTATAAACATGCGATCCTTTAAAAATTAAAAATAGAGACTAGGAATCTAGGTTATATCTGAGCCGGAATAGGCTCTAATGGTCTATTATATCTAATCACTTTTTCTTTATCATACCTGAGTATCGATGAAAATATCATCATTCCATCTTTATTTCCTCTATTAATATTGAATCTGCAGAGTTTTTAGCCCACATGAATTATAAAATAACATTATTATAATATCAAAGTGACGTAAGTGGAAACAAGAAGCAGTATCAGGCGTTGCGTTCCACGAACCGGCATCCGCTTGCGTTCCACAGAGAGGAAGTAGTGATCATATGATCTCTAAACCCTGTGATCACATGACCGGATGTGACGTATCGGGATACCGGCATAATAAGAAAATAGCAAGGCCGGACAACAGGTACGTCACATATGTGGCACTCAGTACTAACACCAATGAGAATATCGATATGATAACACACCCACTGAGCCATCATCTAACTATGAATCGGGGGGGGCGTTCCAAAATACTTGGCGCCAAAAGTCGGCTATTTAAACTCTGCCCTAACATACAAGGGGTTGCATATCATCAGCCTCTGTCATCGCCAGAATCTTTAGCCACCATCCTTCGGCTATAGGAACATAAAGTCCCCTGACGAACCAAGTGCTTTCACTTGGGGAAACGCGTCGGGACATTTCTCCACCATCATTTTTAGGACGATTCACCTTGTCCTTTAAAACAAGCAGCCCACTGTGAGCAAGCACCTTAGGGTCATGTAGGGGTAAGTAAAGGGCCTAGCTACCAGGTATCTATAAGGACATCCCACCTGCAGCCCGCACCTATAATACATCGACATCATAAGATTATCTTCTAATCGTAAGTGCCATATCCTTTTTATCTATCATTTACTAATCATTCCCCTACTACCCCAACGCCAGAGGTGGGTTCAGCTTTTTCTTTTTGTCTGGCATACAAAATATATTATCATGGAATACTTGGAATGATGCTTCTTTTAATGTTAATTAGTAAAAGTTAAATTTTAAATTGGTAGCTATAATTTTTTCTTCTGTGATATTATTTGATGATAGCTTGCCACTACTATATATGATACCCTGTGACAGGGTACTGTAGTTGCCCAATTCCAGTTATTACTTTAGTTGCTCTCCTCTGAACCTTCTCCAGCTCTGCTATGTCTGCCTTGTTTACAGGAGCCCAGAACTGTACACAGTACTCCATGTGTGGTCTGACTAGCGATTTGTAAAGTGGTAGGACTATGTTCTTATCACGGGCATATATGCCCCTTCTGATGCAACCCATTATCTTATTGGCTTTGGCAGCAGCTGCCTGACACTGTTTTTTGCAGCTTAGTTTGCTGTTTATTAAAATTCCTAGATCCTTTTCCATGTTAGTGTTACCGAGTGTTTTACCATTTAGTATGTACGGGTGACTTGGATTATTCCTTCCCATGTGCATAACTTTACATTTGTCAGTGTTAAACCTCATCTGCCACTTATCTGCCCAAGCCTCCAATCTATCCAGATCCCTCTGTAGTAGTATACTGTCCTCTTCAGTGTTAATTACTTTACACAGTTTAGAATCATCTGCGAAAATTTATACTTTACTATGCAAGCCTTCTACAAGATCATTAATAAATATATTGAAGAGAATAGGGCCCAATACTGACCCCTGAGGTACCCCACTAGTGACAGTGACCCAATCTGAGTATGTACCGTTAATAACCACCCTCTGTTTTCTATCATTGAGCCAGTTACTTACCCACATACAGACGTTTTCTCCCAGTCCGAGCATTCCCATTTTATATACTAACCTTTTATGTGGTACAGTGTCAAAAAAACAACCAAAAAAACACTATAATTAGGATAAACTAAAATTGTACAGTCCTATCAGAATTACCAGCCGTCCCATATCTTAGCCCATTTCTCAATTCCACCCCTCTGCTTATAAAGAATCCGTTCGTAATTTTTCACCTTATTAACCAGATTTATCCATTTATTTACTTCTGGGGCCTGCCGTGCAAACCAGCTCCGACTAATCAGAACCCTGGCCAATAGTAATATTCTCCCTAGTAGAATCTTTTGGGGTTTATGATCAGTTAGTATCGAGAGAGCATTCAGTAAAAACAATTGTGGCTCAAGAGGAATCAATGTTTTTAGTTTATAAATAAGGAACTTATTGATACCACTCCAATATGCCCCGAGTTCTGGGCATGCCCAGATCATATGTATGTAATCCGCGCCGGCAGTATCACATCGAGGACAGTTGGAGGAATCTCTTATTCCACACCTATTAAGCCAAGTGGGGGTAACATATAATCTGTGGTAAATATTGAACTGTATTAGGACGTGGTTGAAGTTGTGCGAAAGTACATCTGGGTTAGTAAAAATACTCCACCACCCTACACTTTGTATATTTGGGCAATCCCTCTCCCAAGCTTTTTGCCCAGGTGATTGTGTCTCAAAAAACCGTGAGTTAATTAATAATTTATATATATTTGAAATCTTCATTCTTACTGGTGCCTTCCCAAACCTCTCATTTATCACAGAGGAATTATCTATTTCCAACAGTGATTTATCATCAAAACTAAAAAGTGCCGAACTAAGCTGAAAATACCTAAACCATGACAAATTCTCAACACTATGTGATAGTTCCACAAACGACTTAATTTCTCAATTTTTAACAACCTGTGCCAAAGAAAGAATCCCATTCTTTTGCCAGAATTGATCCTTTGCTATACCATCTAATACCTGTAAGTGAGTGTTGTACCAAAGGGGCGTGAATGTGAGTGATCTTTTTACCCCCAACCATTCTCTAGTAACAGCCCATATTTTCATTAGGAGTTTTATGGTCCCTCTATGGCCCCAATCCCTATTAGTCAACAACCCAGATTCCAAAAGCGTAAATATATTATCATGTGGAGAACTCTTTACTAGACTACTTAAGAAAGTAGTATTTGAACATTCGCTGCACGTCCATAACTGGGCGGCAATGAAGTAGCCTTTAAAGCATGGGAGGTTTAAACCCCCATGTTCCAAAGGCTTATAAAGGTATTCCAATTTGATTCTCACTCATTTTCTTCCCCAGATCAAATAATTAATTATTCTTTCCATTAATTTGAAATATTTATTCTCTATCCAGATAGGTAAGTTCCTAAGAACATAGAGAAATTGGGGTAGAATTACCATTTTAATGAGTGAAACCCGGTCCGCTCTGGATAGGGGAAGTCTCAGCCAGATCCCTATTTTTGCTCTCATTTTTGTTATCAATGGGGTCAGGTTGAGATGTATCAAATCTTCAACCTTGGGAGATATCGTCATACCCAAGTATTGAAAGTTATCAACAAGATCTAACTGGGTTATCAAAGATTCCTCTTGAGACACTGAGTCTATTGGCATTAAACTGGTCTTTGACCAGTTTATATCCAGGCCTGATACCTCTCCAAATTGTTTAACAGTATGAATAATTCTTGGGACAGTTATCTCTGTGTTATCTACAAAAAACAGAACATCATCCGCGTATAAAGAAATACGATCTTCCTCTCCTAGTATTCCAAAGCCTTTAATTTGAGGATCCTGCCTAACAGCCAAGGCCAGGGGCTCAATATAGATATCGAATAGGAGTGGAGATAGTGGGCAACCCTGACAGGTACCTCTATTAAGATCAATGCTTGAAGTAAGACTCCCATTGAGACTCAGCTTGGCCGAAGGGGATCTGTAGAGTGTCTTAATCATGTTTATAAATCTTTCCCCAAAACCCATCCTCGCCAAAACTCTCCACGAAAACCGCCACTCCACCCTGTCAAAGGCCTTAGAGGCATCTAGAGACAGGATGGAGCGAGCAGACCCACCAGGGGCCTGTATGTTAGCAAAAAGCCAGTGAAGGTTATGATGTGTACCTTTATTTTGAATAAAACCGTTCTGGTCCGGATGGACAACGGAGGTGATTACCCCGGAAAGTCTTGTGGCCAAAATCCTCGCCAGGAGCTTTACATCAGCGTTCAACAACGAAATTGGTCTATAGGATCCCATATCTGTGGGGTCCTTACCTTTTTTTGGAATTAATATTATTACCGCTTCCATCATTGAACCCGGCAGGTTCCCTTCCCCAACTGACTCAGCAAGGATCTCCAACAATCTAGGAAAAACATCCTCCTTATATCTAGTATAGAATTTGTATGGAAGTCCGTCTGAGCCGGGGGTGGAGTTGCCCGCACATAGCTTAATTGCACCTTCCAGCTCCTGGATAGAGAGATCGGCCTCAAGTGCACTCCTTTGCGCCAAAGTAATAGTGGGGAAAAAAATACCATCAAGGTAGGCATCCATCAAATCATCCGTAATCTTACAGTCGGATCTATAGAGGTCTGAAAAGTAATCTAGGAAGGCCCTCTCTATGGATTCATGTCCCCTAACCTCCCTCCCATGGGGCAGTCGTATATTATCTATATTTTTTTGGGATTCCTGGCTAGAGATCAAATAGCGATTTGTCTATTTTAATCTTTTTAAGTCACTGATGTACTTCTTCCTGGGTCAGACAGGACACTTTTACTGAGGAATTTATTTTTACATTCTGCATGTCATCTGACAGTTTATTTTCCTCAGTGAATACATTGGAGAAAAAAATATTTAGCAGCTTTGCTTTCTCCTCGTCGCTCTCTGCGACTCCCCCCTGATTACTCTTTAAAGGGCCGACACCTTCAGATTTATAATTTTTAACATTTATATAATTGAAGAACATTTTAGGGTTAGTTTTACTCTCTTTGGCAATTAATCTCTCGGTCTCTAGTTTGGCCGCTTTTATTTGTTTTTTACATGTTCTATTTTTTTCCTTATAGTTTTTCAGTGCTTCCGTGCTACCCTCCTGTTTTAGTGATTTACACTCACCTAAAGAATTATTAGGAACACCTGTTCTATTTCTCATTAATGCAATTATCTAGACAACCAATCACATGGCAGTTGCTTCAATGCATTTAGGGGGGTGGTCCTGGTCAAGACAATCTCCTGAACTCCAAACTGAATGTCAGAATGGGAAAGAAAGGTGATTTAAGCAATTTTGAGCATGGCATGGTCGTTGGTGCCAGACGGGCCGGTCTGAGTATTTCACAATCTGCTCAGTTACTGGGATTTTCTCGCACAACCATTTCTAGGGTTTACAAAGAATGGTGTGAAAAGGGAAAAACATCCAGTATGCGGCAGTCCTGTGGGCAAAAATGCCTTGTGGATGCTAGAGGTCAAAGGAGAATGGGCCGACTGATTCAAGCTGATAGAAGAGCAACGTTGACTGAAATAGCCACTTGTTACAACCGAGGTATGCAGCAAAGCATTTTTGAAGCCACAACACGCACAACCTTGAGGCGGATGGGCTACAACAGCAGAAGACCCCACCGGGTACCACTCATCTCCACTACAAATAGGAAAAAGAGGCTACAATTTGCAGGAGCTCACCAAAATTGGACTGTTGAAGACTGGAAAAATGTTGCCTGGTCTAATGAGTCTCGATTTCTGTTGAGACATTCAAATGGTAGAGTCCGAATTTGGCGTAAACAGAATGAGAACATGTATCCATCCTCTGATGGCTACTTCCAGCAGGATAATGCACCATGTCACAAAGCTCGAATCATTTCAAATTGGTTTCTTGAACATGACAATGAGTTCACTGTACTAAAAAGGCCCCCACAGTCACCAGATCTCAACCCAATAGAGCATCTTTGGGATGTGGTGGAATGGGAGCTTCGTGCCCTGGATGTGCATCCTTCAAATCTCCATCAACTGCAAGATGCTATCCTATCAATATGGGCCAACATTTCTAAAGAATGCTATCAGCACCTTGTTGAATCAATGCCACATAGAATTAAGGCAGTTCTGAAGGCAAAAGGGGGTCCAACACCGTATTAGTATGGTGTTCCTAATAATTCTTTAGGTGAGTGTATATGCTTTCTTTTTGTCATGTATTGCTTTCTTTACAGTCCACATTGGTTTCTTTTTGTTCCTTAACCTTTTATTCCTATACAGTATGTACCTCTCACAATGAGATTTTAGGATGTTTTTAAAGATATCCCATTTTGTGGCTGTATTTTTATTTTTGAGGACTTTGTCCCAGTTAGTTAGGCATATGGCCTCTCTTAGTTGGCTAAATTTAGCTTTTTTGAAGTTTGGTATTTTTGTTCCTCCCTGTAGAAACGCTCTTTTGAATGATAATTGGAAGGTTATTACTTTATGGTCACTATTTCCCAGGTGTCCACCAACCTGCACGTCTGTTGTTCTGTCAGGCCTATTGGTTAATACTAAGTCCAGTATGGCCGTCCCTCTAGTCTGGTCCTGAACCAGTTGGGAGAGGTAATTGTCTTTGGTTATTGCCAAGAACCTGTTTCCCTTATGAGATATACAAGTTTCAGTTTCCCAGTCTACTGTATATCTGGGTAGTTGAAGTCCCCCATAATAACCACCTCATTATGATTTGCCGCCTCGTCTATCTCGTTTAGTAGATTTTCTGTGGACTCTGGTATATTAAGTGGTTTATAGTAAACTCCTATTAGTAATTTATTGTTGTTTTTAGCTCCATGTATCTCTACCCACAGTGACTCCACATGTTCATGTCCCTCACTTATATCTTCACGGAGTGTGGGCTTTAGACAAGACTTTACATAAAGGCAGACCCCTCCCCCTCTCCGGTTTTGACAATCCTTTCTAAACAGACTGTAACCTTGTACATTAACTGCACAGTCATAGCTATCATCCAGCCATGTCTCAGTTATTCCCACTATGTCATAGTTCTCCTCACACATCACTAATTCCAGCTCCCCAGTTTTATTAGTCAGGCTTCTGGCATTAGTATACATACATTTGAGAGGTTTATGTATATTTTTTACCCTACACCTTTCCTTCTGAACTGTTCTAGTCCCTCCTTCCATTCCTCCCCCAGTCCCACTACCTTGCCCCCGGTCTCTATCTGCACTATCTTCCCCTCCTATAGTGTAATTTCCCTCCCCCCAAGTCCCTAGTTTAAACACTCCTCCAACCTTCTAGCCATCTTCTTCCCCAACATAGCTGCCCCTTCCCCATTGAGGTGCAGCCCGTCCCTACGATAGAGCCTGTAGCCGATAGAGAAGTCGGCCCAGTTCTCCAGGAACCCAAACCCCTCCTTCCTACACCAGTTCTTGAGCCACTTGTTAATCTCCCTAATCTCCCACTGCCTTTCTTGTGTGGCCCGTGGTACAGGTAGTATTTTGGAAAATACTACCTTTGAGGTCCTTCCCCTAAGCTTTTGACCTAAATCCCTGAAATAATTTTTAAGGACTCTCCACCTACCTCTAACTTTGTCATTGGTTCCGATATGGACCATGACCGCTGGATCTTCTCCAGCCCCTCCCAGTTATCTGTCAACCCGATGCGCGATGTGTCGAACTCTAGCTCCAGGAAGACAGCACACTGTTCGGCGATCACGATCTTTGTGACAGATTTCCCTATCTGTTCCCCTAATAATGGAGTCTCCCACTACCAGCACGTGTCTGGCCTGCCCTGCTCTCCTGGTTCCCTGCTTACTGGAGCTGACATTCCCCTGACTGGCAGAGGAAGTGTCCGGCTGCAGCAGTGCCGTCCCTGCACTGACATCCCCCTCATCTGCCAAACGTGCAAACTTGGGGTGTGTCAGATCAGGGCTAGACTCCCTGGCACTCTTCCCTCTACCCCGCTTTCTAACTGCTACCTCACTTTCCTCAGCCTTCTCTCTGTCACCCTCCCCCTCATCTACCCCAAAGAGTGCTTGCTCGGTGAGAAGCAAACTCTTTTGCAAATTGGCAATGCCTCTCAGTGTTGCAACTTGCCCGTTTAGAGACTCGATTTGCGATATGTTCCAATGCACTCAAGATCTTATCTAAGGTTGAGTTCACACTATCGTTAGGGATTCCGTTATGGCTTTTTATGGGAATCCATAAGCGGAAGAATGGATCCGTTCTTCTGACTTGTATTATGACGGAATGCAAAACGGAAGCCTTTAAAAGGCATTCAGTTTTGCTCTCTATCCTAAAAGAAGTCTATGGGAATCAAAACGGATCCGTCTGGGTCCTGTTATGCAAGACAGAAAACAAAGTCCTGTCGACAGGACTTTGTTTTCCGTCTTGCATAACCGGACCCAGACGGATCCGTTATGCTTTCCCATAGACTTCTATTGGGACGGAAAGCAAACAGAATGCCTTTTAAAGGCTTCCGTTTTGCATTCTGTCTGGGCATTCCATTATTTTCCGTTATAACCATGTTATAACGGAAAGTCATAACGGAATCCCTAACGCTAGTGTGAACCCACCCTAACTGGTCTGCTGGAGTATCTAGGAATAGCAGCATATCATCTGCAAAGCATGTCAACTTTATTTCCCGGTAACCGACCTTTATACCCTGATATGTACTAGATTTCAACAAATATATTGCTATCGACTCAAGTGCTATATCAAACAGGAGAGGTGATAATGGGCATCCCTGCCTAGTCTCTTTCTGGAGACGGATCGGAGCGGACAGGAACCCAGGGAGGCCAATGCTGGCTTGTGGGTTTGCATATATTGTTCGAAGCAAAGTCTGGCAGCATCCCTGAATACCCATCCAGTATAGAATTCAAGAGTGATACTAAGGTGGATATGATGTCCCTACCCAATTCTTTGTAGAATTCAGCTGGATATCCATCAGGCCCATTGTTTAAGGATTTAATGACTGAGCTCACCTCTTTATCAGTGATTGGGGCATTTAGATTAGCTAAATCTTCCTCTACTACTCTCGGAAGGTCCAGCTGGTCCAGAAACTCATATCCCATCTTTGCATCATATCGCCTTTAAATGTAAAGACCCTCAAATATTGCTTAAAGACCAGCAAAGTTTGTCTAGGTTATTACCGTCGGCCGATTTAAGTTTGGGCATTAACTGCTGGGGTCTTTGTCCCTTTGCTAACCTGGATAATAATTTGCCTTTTTTATTACCATATTTAAAGAACTCCGCTGATCTGCCATCTACATAATTCCTTTCCAATTTCTCTGAGTAATGATCGAAATTGTGTTTCGCTGTCACCCATCGTATTTTGTTCTCTTCTGTGGGAAATCGCAAAAATTATATGTATAATCATCTCAAGGCTTCAGTTGCTTGTTGGAACTTAATTCTCGCTTCTCTTTTAAGGGCCGTTGTGTATGATATGATGTTAGCCCGCAACACAGCCTTTGCCGAGTCCCAGAAGAGAGCTGGGTTTGTCATATGTTGCTCATTATTTTGGGCATATTCCCACCACCAACCCAGGAGTTTTCTAATAATTACCTCATCTGTTGATAAATGTCCCGAAAGGCGCCAGACAAAATCCGGACCTGTAAGTCTCACCTCCATCAGCTGTACTAAAACCGGGGCATGATGAAAGATCACCCTTTCCCCAATCCCAACTTCCTGTATTTTTTGTGACAGAGGACTAAAACTTAAAGGGGTTCTCCGGGAATTAAGAAAATGAAAATACTTAAATATTACTTTATAATAAATATATTCCCAAATACCTTTCATTATTTATAATGGCTTATTTTGTCTGGGGAGCAATCATCAAGGGAAACAAAATGGCCACCATCCTATTAGTAAACACAAAACCTGTCCTAATCACACAGTAGGACAAGTTACTTCACAACACTGAGCTAAAGAGCTGCCTCATCCTCCTCTCTGCTCTGCTTGTCAGGGATTATAATCCTGAATACAGCGGATAAGAACTTTAGCCGAATCTCTGGGGAATTTAGTACAGAGAGGATAGACAGGGCAGACTGTGGCTGTGGTAATGGAGACTGCATACAAATGCTGCTGCTCATTAGCCACACCTCACCCTCCTCTCATGTCTCCTCATCATCTCCATTCCCCCAGAGACTTACCTGTATTCAGGATCATAATTTCTGACAAGTAGAGCAGAGAGGAGGATGAGGCAGATCTTTACCGTGAAGTAACTTCTCTTCCTGTATGATTAGGACAGGTTTTGTGTATACTAATAGGACGGCAGCCATTTTATTTCTCCTGATGATTGCTCCCTAGACAAAATTAGCCAATCTAACTAATGAAAGGTATTTGGGAATATATTTATCATAAAGTAATATTTAAAGATTTTCATTTTCTTAATTCCCGGAGAACCCCTTTAAGAAATAGTCAATCCTAGACCAGGCCTGTTGGGAATGGGAAAAATGTGTAAACTCTCTCTCCATAGGATTGAAGTGGCGCCACACATACTATAAGACCCATAGAAGTTAGAAGGGTCTTAAGATGATGGGAATTCTTATCTCCTACCTTAACATCAGTTCTAGTCCGTTTCCTGTCCTCCAGTAGCTCATGGACCGCATTAAAATCCCCTCCCACCAAGATCATACTCTGCGATTCCTGTAGTATGTCTCTTTCTAGCGTGGAAAAAAAGAGGTTAGCATTAGTATTAGGAGCATATATATTCTATATTGTAAGGGGACCTACTGGCGTCTCCAAGTGAGCCTTAAGATATCGACCTCTCCTGGTTTTTCCTGGTTCAACATTTTATACTGCAGCCGTTTGTGTATCAATATTAGCACTCCTGCCCGCCTTCCCACCGACGTGGAACCCAGCACCTCACCAACCCACAACCGTTTCATTCTCCCAAAATCTGCTTCCTCCAGGTGAGTTTCTTGTAACAAGGCCATGTCAGCCCTTAATTTCTTGAGATATCTCACAAATAATAACATCCAAGATCAAAAAGGAAATAAGTAACATCTGTCCCTGCGAAATTAGTTTCTACTGGACCTCACTTTTTTCGTACATCCAACTATGGAGACCTTGCTATCTCCCTAAATGACTGTCACAAATTATCCTACCTTCTTCTCCTAATCTCCGGCCCTTATATTTTAGTAATAGCTAGCCTCATTAACCATATCTGTAACATCACCCACCGCATCCACATATATAACCTTTTCCCAGCTCTAATACTTTCCCCCATCCGAACATCTCTGACAGCTTGATTTTGCTAGCTATTCTCCTCCCAAAGTGACCCAAACTGACAAATAAATTGTTAAATAGGACCGTGAATGTTCAGTCCTAATCTCCGCTAGGTGCTTCTAGTTCTTCCCCATTTCTCCATCATCTTGGGGATCTTATCCTCTCTGATTTTCTAGATATCTCATCTTCCTGCGATCAACTGGTTGGCAGCGGTGATCCTTCTGGTGATTTCCTCATTGGCGTCCAAGGAATACATAGCATCACCTGGCGTATGGAAAATGTCCATCTTTCCCTCAGCACGAAATATCTTCAGAAAGGCTGGGTAATGTAGTGTGAACTTCTGTCTCCTTTTGACCAGCAGAAAGCACACTTCTGAGAAAGCTTTAAATTTTTTTCATTACCTCTGCTGAATAGTCCCCAAATAAGAGAGTTTTCTGTCCTCTGATTATTAATGGGGTTCCCCCCTTTTTAAATTTGCTATTAATGGGGTTCCCCCCTTTTTCAATTTGTCAGCATAGTTTAGGTACCTAAAAATCACTGGACGCGGCTTTGCCCCTTTATCGGTTCTTGGTGGACCAACACATTGTGCTCACTCCACCATGCAGGGATCAGAAATACTCAAGGACTGTGGAATGTCTGTGGCGCATTCTGGGGAAGCTGACCTGGAGGGATGGTTTCTGAGAATCCTATGATCCTTAAATTGCTCCTTTTTCGAGAGGTTCTCCAGGTCATCCACTTAAGGCTACTTTCACACTGGCGTTTTGGCTTTCCGTTTGTGATATCCGTTCAGGGCTCTTGCAAGCTGTCCAAAACGGATCAGTTTTGCCCCAATGCATTCTGAATGGAAAAAAGGATCCGCTCAGAATGCATCAGTTTGCCTCCGATCAGTCTCCATTCCGCTCTGGAGGAGGACACCAAAAATCTGCCTGCATCGTTTTGCTGTCCGCTTGACGAAACTGAGCCAACTGACACTATCTGGCACAATAGAAAATGGATCCGTCTACCATTGATTTTCATTGGAGTTCATGACGGATCCATCTTGGCTATGTTACAGATAATACAAACAGATCCATTCATGACGGATGCAGACGGTTCTATTATTGTAACTGATCTGTTTTTGCAGATCCATGACGGATCTGCCCAAAATGCGAGTGTGAAAGTAGCCTTATCCAGAAGCATCCGGTTCATTTTTAAAGTCTATTGGATTTGAGTCTGGGATCTTTCTAGTTCATCTTCTAGTAGGCTCATCAATTGTTCTAGTTCAGCTATTTGGTTAAAATGCAGCTCCACATCTGCTTTTAATTGATTTAATGCGGCCGAGACCGTGGCCTCCAGTGTTGATTTGATATCTGTGTCAGTAGATCTCTGCGGTGGTTGGGAGGAGGACCGAGTGACACATGCAGAGTGTTCTGCTGCAGCCGCCATCTTAGTGTCCTAATGTAGGCCGTTGCCTTGAGACAAGGAAATACTCACTGGCACCCCGCTCCGTATCAAAAATTTCTCCATCCACGGAGGGAAAGTTGTAGTAAAGGTGAGCGGTGGTTACCCCCTCTAAAGAGCATGTGTCGCAGGTTTTCAGGGCCAGGAGCAGCGGAGCTCTCCCTTCTTGCTGCTTCACATGCACGCGCCAGAACTAGAAGTCTTATCTATTAGCAGAGTGGCAGTGTAGTGATCCATTGCACCCACCACTATTACTGTTCAGTTCCTATTCTTGTCGATGTGGTCATACACAGAAATCATATGGCACCTATGTGGACAGCAGGGGGCCCCGACTTTTCTAGTGACTTGGCTGAGGTTACAGAAACAGCCAGGCGAGCTGTACTACCCTGTTTCTGTAGCCCGACAACCTCTTGCTGCCATATAGGGGCGTAACTACCATAGTGGCAGACCATGCAGCGGCTATGGGGCCCAGGGCAAGAGGGGGCCGAGTTGGGATCATCCCCTCTTCTACTGGAGGTGAAAACTTGGTCAGGACTCTACCCTCTAAAGGAACAACTTTTAGCAAATGAGGCAGTGGAAAAACTGACCCAAGGGTCAGTGAAAGGTGTTAAGGCGGAAACCCTTCTGTCCTGTGTGCGGGGTCTGGTTTGATCGATCCTTGCTATGGGGCCCTTACTTCTCTATGTACGCCACTGCATATAGATCAGGTATTCCAATCTCAGACATGAATGGATGATAATCGATATGGGTCCTACCAGGTCCTCCTCTATGTAGATTTCCATTTTCCCAAAAGCAGCCCCCAATAGCTACAGTATTTAAATGGGTAGTCCAATTACAACTACTAACTCCTTATCCACAGGATACAAGATAAATGTCTGATCCAGAATGTCCAACCACTCCCTGCTGGTCATGATAACAGGGACTGTGCTTTCTCGTTTCAGTAGAGCGCCAGTTGCACATGCATGTCCGCTGTGTCATTCAGCTCTATGTTATTGCTGGAGAGGGCGAAGTACAAGTGCTCGCAACCCCATCGAGTTGATGGCTAGTTTCAGTGTCAGATAGGTGCAGGTCCCACCTCTGGGACCTGCTTCTATCACCAGAACGGGCCTTCCAAACCGTGTACATGCGCATGCTCTCTATTCAATACTATGTGTGTTCCAAAAATGGCCTTTAAATAATTATATAAAACAGGTGCCTGTATTAAAAGGGTTTTCTGGGACCTAATTATTGATGACCTCCCCTCAGGATAGGTCATCCAAATCAGATTGGTGGGGGTCTGATGGGGTGTAACTTTAAACTTTTTGGCATCAGTGCAAAATAAGTAACAGAGCTCCTCCTCCCTACCATGTCCAGTACTACCTGTAATACTGGGGCCTTCATATGTGGCAGGACAGCATTAGGGCCCCTGAGGCACCAGCTTCCAGAACCTCTGCACCCCCTATAGCTACACCCTTAGTTTACTTTTCACCCATCTTTTCTTGACCCCCTGCAAAGCACATGCACTTGGTTAAGCAGTGATATATTCTCAAAAACCTGAGCCAAGGACTAAAATGACAAAAACATGTCTTGGACTATGAAATTGGTTCTAATTTGTAGGGGTCAGCCAAGTCTATGCGTCTTCCCTTGTTCTTCTTACCCTCAAGGATCAGAAAGACTGCAGCTTATAGTGCTCAACCCAACCTCCCTTGATGACTTTTCCCTCATGTGTCTAGTCTTGTCTTAAGTTTGTTTATTTCCTGTTATTTGTCTTGTTTTATATGTCTTTGTTGCTTCAGTACAATACGCTATGCTGGTTTACCCGGTAGCTCTTCATTGTATGTTAAATCCTGACTTATTTGGTCTCTTTCCTACCCCTACTGGGTTCATCGCATGCTTCACTGGTTATACACATGTGCCATTTTAGTGTTGACCTTTGTTCTACTGATCCGAGTTTTTTTGCTTGTAACATGTGTGATTACTATTTTCTGTGTTAATCAGAGACAAAAGACAGACAAATTGTCACTTCTGTATGTTTATTATCTTGTTGAACTACTTTAATAAACAGACAATTATATGAATAAAAAAGACTGCAGCTTATTAGTGACACGCCTTTTATTTTATTTATTTGCTTGCTTTTTCATAGTATTTTGTCTCTTTTTATTTTTATAAGCATTGCTTCTTTCTATTAAAATCTTAATTGAAATAAGTTTGGTCCTTGTATGCTCTAAAAGAATCCATAGCCTTTCTTTGGGACCATGCAAATGACTGTATTTTGTGTACTGTATTATGTGTGCAATCCGTATTTTTTTGTTTTTTTTTAAGGATAGAACAGTGCCATGTTAATTTCAGTGGAGCCATGCACACATCCATATTTTTACATTTTTTCATGCAGCTGATCTGAGAATCTCAGTGCAAGTTCTATTCTCATCCTTTTTTGTGGTCAAGAATAGTCCTTTCTATTGATGGCATTGGGAAAAAAAACGGAATACAGATACCTGTAGAAGCGATCCATTTTTCAAGGATCTGTATTTTCCTGGCCACAAATTGGATATGGCCATGTGCATGAGACTCATGTTACGGCTACACAGTGACATATGTAGGAAAGTTGCACGACATTTCATGTAACCATTGTTAATGGTGTCGCAAATCCAGACACAACTTCTCATCCACTGACTTTAATGACAGTTGCGCACGGCACATGAATAGCCTTCCACCTTTCCTGTGACTTGGCTGAGTTTTCACATCCAAAACACAGTTCTAAAATAGTCGCGCATCAACAATTTGCACATATTTTTGTGTTGCACAACTTTTGTGCAGGGTTGAGTTGTATGACACATGTCGTCGTGTAACCGTACCTTTAAGAGTGTTAAACTTTTTGAATGCTGGAGAGCAGTGTGCATGTTTTTATCTGGCTGGTTTTGCAGCTTAAGACTACACGGCAACAATAAGTCGCAGAAAAGTCGCACAACATTTGTTATGATAGTCAATGGTATCGCACTGCGACATGCTAGGACTGCTACGCGACAGTCTCACAGAAATCCAACTTGGATGGATTTTTTGCGACTGTCGTGTCACAGTCACAGCATCTCGCAGTGCGACACCATTGACTATCATTATAAAAAATGTCACGTGACTTTTCTGCGACAAGAAGTCGCTCGACACTTTGCCGTGTAGCCCTAGCCATACTCACTGGCGTACCTACCATATAGGCAGACCACGCAGTGGAGGAGAGTCCCCGCCCCCTAATTGCTCCTGTCTATCTTCCTAACTGCCTCCCGTCTTCTAGCCCTGCCACCTCCTCCTAGCTCCACCTCCCATCTTCTAGCTCCACCTCCCAACTCCATAGGCTCAAAAAACATGCTGAATCTGACCACTGACCATGTGTCCCCAGAAGATTCTTGTCTTCTGAGCTTTAAGGCCTGATTTCTCTAGCTTGCCGCAACCCCGCCAGTAATGAAGTAAGTGACAGCTTGTAGGTGGGGACAGTGCAGAGATGTATGTGTGGAGGGGTGGGGTCACTCAGCTTTCCCAGACTATTCCTCTGCACATACAGTGGATATAAAAAGTCTACACACCCCTGTTAAAATGTCAGGTTTCTGTGCTGTAAAAAAATTCGACAAAGATAAATCATTTAGTAACATAGTATATAAGGCTGAAAAAAGACATTTGTCCATCCAGTTCAGCCTGTTATCCTGCAAGTTGATCCAGAGGAAGGCAAAAAAAAACTGTGAGGTAGAAGCCAATTTTTCCCACTTAAGGGGAGAAAAACTCTTTCCCGACTCCAATAAGGCAATCAGAATAACTCCCTGGATCAACAACCCCTTTCTAGTAGCTGTAGCCTGTAATATTATTACGCTCCTGAAATACATCCAGGCCCCTCTTGAATTATTTTATTGTACTCACCATCACCACCTCCTCAGGCAGAGAGTTCCATAGTCTCACTGCTCTTACCGTAAAGAATCCTTTTCTATGTTTGTGTACAAACCTTCTTTCCTCCAGACGCAGAGGATGTCCCCTCGTCACAGTCACAGTCCTGGGGATAAATAGATGATGGGATAGATTCTCTGTATTGCCCCCTGATATATTTATACATATTAATTAGATCTCCCCTCAGTCGTCTTTTTTCTAAAGTGAATAACCCTAATAATGATAATCTTTCAGGGTACTGTAGTTGCCCCATTCCAGTTATTACTTTAGTTGCCCTCCTCTGAACCCTCTCCAGCTCTGCTATGGCTGCCTTGTTCACAGGAGCCCAGAACTGTACACAGTACTCCATGTGTGGTCTGACTAGTGATTTGTAAAGTGGTAGGACTATGTTCTCATCACGGGCATCTATGCTCCTTTTGATGCAACCCATTATCTTATTGGCCTTGGCAGCAGCTGCCTGAAACTGGTTTTTACAGCTTAGTTTGCTGTTTATTAAAATTCCTAGATCCTTTTCCATGTCAGTGTTACCCAGTGTTTTACCATTTAGTATGTACGGGTGATTTGCATTATTCCTTCCCATGTGCATAACCTTACATTTGTCAGTGTTAAACCTTATCTGCCACTTCTCTGCCCAAGCCTCTAATCTATCCAGATCCATCTGTAGCAGTATACTGTCCTCTTCAGTGTTAATTACTTTACACAGTTTAGTGTCATCTGCAAAAATTGATATTTTACTGTGCAAGCCTTCTACAAGATCATTAATAAATATATTGAAGAGAATAGGGCCCAATACTGACCCCGGAGGTACTCCACTAGTGACAGTGACCCAATCTGGGTGTGTACCATTAATAACCACCCTCTGTTTTTTATCACTGAGCCAGTTACTTACTGTCACGGAACCATGAACCAGACGTACAACAAGAGATAAGAGAAAATAAGAAGGCTTTATTGAAAATAAAGCTGTAAAGCAAAAGTCCAAACGGATGGTGAAACCGAGCAGAGTCTTTGCGAAGCCAGAGGTCAGGAACCAGAAGGGTAGTCAGACGAAGCCAGGATCTGGAACCAGCAGGGTAGTCAGACGAAGCCAGGATCAGGAACCAGAAGCAGCAGCAGTCTTAGAAGCATGTGTACACAAGAGGAGCAAGCAAGGAACTAAAGCCACAGACCTCCTATATATATGAGCTAGGCATCCAGCTCCTCCCAGTGGGAAGGAGGAGCCGCAGGGTGGAAGGCTACAAGAAACCCAGAAACCAAGATGGCCGCCAGCACATGTCAAACGAAGGAGAACAGCAAGAAGGTAAGACCATGACAGTACCTCCCCCTCAAGGGCCCCTCCTCCGCGGAGCACAAAACGGTTTCTGAGGGAAGCGTGCGTGGAAGGCTCGGAGCAAGGCAGGAGCATGGACATCTGCGGAGGGAACCCAGGAACGCTCCTCTGGACCATAACCACGCCAATGGACCAAAAACTGCAACCGACCGCGGACCAGGCGTGAGTCCAGGATATTGCTCACCTCATATTCCTCACGATTGCCCACTTGGACCGGACGAGGCCGAGGAACCGAGGAAGTGAAACGATTACACACCAGTGGCTTCAACAGGGAGACATGAAACACGTTGGAGATCCGCATGCCAGGAGGAAGCGCAAGGGCATAGGCTACCGGGTTTACCCTGCGAAGCACTCGGAAGGGGCCAACAAAGCGAGGCGCCAGCTTGGGAGTGGGCACTCGAAGGTTGAGGTTGCGGGTGGACAACCATACACGGTCTCCGACCTGGTAGGAAGGAGCAGGCGCTTGTCTGCGATCAGCCTGGAGTTTCTGGCGCTGCGCAGAGGCCTCAAGGGACCTCTGGATCTGTACCCAAGAAGCACGTAGGACGGAAAGGTGATCCTCCACAGCCGGAATATCCTGGGGAGAGAATACCTCCGGTAACACGGCAGGTTGGAACCCATAATTGGCCATGAAGGGAGACGTCCCAGAGGAAGAGTTCACCGCCGTGTTCCTGGCAAACTCAGCCCAAGGCAGGAGGTCAACCCAATTGTCTTGGTGGTCGGAGACATAGCAACGAAGGAATTGCTCCAAGGCCTGATTGGATCGTTCTGCGGCCCCATTGGACTGAGGGTGGTAGGCCGAGGAGAAGGAGAGATGAATCCCCAACTGGGAGCAAAAGGCGCGCCAGAACCTGGACACAAACTGACTCCCCCGATCCGACACAATCTCCTTGGGCAAACCGTGCAACCGGAAGACCTCCCTGGCAAAAATCGTGGCCAACTCTTGTGCAGAGGGTAACTTCTTGAGAGGAACACAGTGGCACATTTTGGAAAACCGATCCACAATCATGAGAATGACCGTATGGCCTCGGGATGCAGGGAGGTCCACAATGAAATCCATCCCCAGGTGTGACCATGGGCGCTCCCCGGTGGTTATGGGTTGCAGAAGACCCAACGGAAGGTGCCGAGGGGACTTACTCTGGGCACAAACGGAGCATGCCGCTACATATGCGGCGATGTCGGAACGTAGGGAAGGCCACCAGAACAGACGTGAAACAGCCCAGGACAGCTGATTCTTTCCAGGATGCCCCGCGGTCTTGGAGTTATGGTAGGTACGCAACAACCGAGTGCGCAACTCCTCAGGCACAAAACATCTGCCGTTGGGTCTCCCAGAGGGAGCACCAGATTGAGCCGCCAAAATCTGCTCACCCAGGGGAGAGGTCAGGCTGGTGCGAATGGCGGCCAGGATCTGATTCGGAGGTATGACCGAAGTCGGAATCGACTCCTCCCTGGACAGCTCGGAGTACTGCCGTGATAAGGCATCCGCCCTGATGTTCTTGGAACCGGGTAGGTAGGAGACCACGTAATTAAAACGTGACAAGAACAGAGCCCATCTGGCCTGACGTGGTGTCAATCTCTTGGCCTCAGAAAGGTAGGTCAGATTCTTGTGGTCCGTCAGGATGAGAACCGGAACCACCGAACCCTCGAGCAAGTGCCTCCATTCTTTAAGGGCCTGCACGATGGCCAATAACTCCCTGTCACCAATCTGATAGTTGCACTCCGCGGAAGACAGTTTCCGGGAGTAAAACCCACAAGGAAGCAGAGGACCCTCTGGTGTTCTACGCTGAGACAGAAGGGCGCCTACTCCCGTCTCAGACGCGTCCACCTCGAGGACAAAGGGCAACCCAGGGTTGGGATGCGACAGAATCGGAGCCGACACAAAGGCGGACTTTAGGGCCTCAAAAGCTCGGATGGCCTCGAGCGGCCAGACCTGGGAATTACTGCCCTTCCTGGTCAGATCCGTGAGAGGCTTGGCCAGCATGGAAAAGTCCCTGATGAACTTCCGATAATAATTGGCGAAGCCCAAAAAGCGCTGCAGGGAACGAAGACCACTGGGCTGGGGCCACTGTAAGACAGCCGAAACCTTCTCAGGATCCATGGAGAACCCCTCAGCGGAAATGATGTAACCTAAGAAGGTTACCTGGGATCGGTGAAACTCGCATTTCTCAAGCTTACCGAACAGCTTGTTCTCTCATAACCGTTGCAACACTCGTCTGACATCCAGAATGTGGACCTCCATGGATTCAGAATATACCAAGATGTCATCCAAATAGACCACCACACACTGCTGCAACAGGTCACGGAAAACATTGTTGATGAATTCCTGAAAGACTGCGGGCGCATTGCACAACCCAAAGGGCATAACCAAGGATTCATAATGACCGGTCCTGGTGTTAAACGCGGTCTTCCACTCATCGCCCGCCTTGATCCTTACCAGGTTATATGCCGCCCTCAGGTCGAGTTTGGTAAAGACCGTGGCCCCTTTAAGGCGATCGAACAGCTCGGAAATCAAGGGTATCGGGTAAGCGTTCTTGATCGTGATGCGATTGAGACCCCTGTAATCGATGCAAGGCCTCAACTCACCGCCCTTCTTTTTCACAAAGAAAAATCCAGCCCCTGCCGGGGACGAAGATTTGCGAATGTGTCCGCGTGAAAGCGCCTCCCTCACGTACTCCTCCATGGCCTCATTCTCCGCTACCGACAGTGGATAGACTTTGCCACGAGGAGGAACGGCACCAGATTGTAACTCTATGGCACAATCGTATGGGCGGTGCGGAGGTAGGGCAACCGCGCGCACCTTATCGAATACATCCCGGTACTCCTCGTATTCAGGAGGCAACAGAGAGTCCGAGGAAGTACACAGCAACTTGGCAGGCCCATGGATGCAACTAGCCCCACACTGCGGTGACCACGAGAGGATCTCGACCGATCTCCAATCGAAAGTCGGATTATGCTTCTGGAGCCAGGGGTACCCCAAGACCACCGAGTAGTGTGGAGACGAAATAACCTGGAGACAGACCGACTCTCTGTGAACGGCACCAATGGCTATCCCCACTGGAAGGGTCTCATGAGTCACGTGTGGCGGCAGAAGGGGTCTGCCGTCTATCGCCTCAAGAGCCAGTGGGGAACCTCGAGCCTGCAGAGGAATGGAATTGGCGGCAGCGAACACACTATCAATGAACAAACCACCAGCACCAGAGTCCACCAACGCCTGGGTCGTCACCGAGCCCCCGACCCAGGAGAGGACAACAGTGATCAGTGGTTTGTCAACACGGGAAACCGGGGACGAGGAGACTCCACCCAAGATCTGCCCCCGACAGGATCTCAGGTACGAGCGTTTTCCCGGACGGTTCGGACATGCTAACCGAAAATGCCCACCGAGACCACAGTACATGCATCGGCCCTCGCGTCTCCGGAGTGCCCTCTCCCCCTCGGACAGGCGAGCAAACCCCAGCTGCATGGGTTCACCCCCAGACAAGTCATCCCCAGGAGGCGTGGGAGGAGAGGGAGGCACGGGTGGGACAGCAAACGTAGGCACCAATCTGTTAGAAGACCTCCGCAGGTTCTCCTTAAA
Source organism: Bufo bufo (assembly GCF_905171765.1). Taxonomy (NCBI): domain Eukaryota; kingdom Metazoa; phylum Chordata; class Amphibia; order Anura; family Bufonidae; genus Bufo; species Bufo bufo. The sequence goes on from NC_053394.1 coordinate 157,715,341, forward strand.
GGAAGGTCTCTCCCTGAGTCTGGTGTCAATCAAAATCAGGAATGAAATAAGAGACTCGAGCTCAACTGGTAGGTCCTTAGCTGCAACCTCATCCTTCAAGGCATCCGAGAGACCATGAGAGAAAGCAGCGACCAGAGCCTCATTATTCCAGCCCACCTCTGCTGCCAGGGTACGAAACTCAATGGCGTATTCAGCTACGGATCGTGAACCCTGTCTGATGGACATAAGGAGCTTCGCAGCAGAGGCAGCACGAGCCGGCACATCGAATACCTTCCGAAGAGAAGCAACAAAACCGGAAAACTCGGCAACCACCGGATTGTTGTTCTCCCATAAAGGGCTGGCCCAGGCCAAGGCCTTGTCCGAGAGCAGCGAGATCAAGAAGCCCACCTTTGATTTCTCAGTAGGAAAGGCATGTGGCAGCAACTCGAAATAAATGCCCACCTGGTTAAGGAAACCTCGGCACTGAGTTGGCTCTCCCCCAAAGCGCTGTGGAAGAGGGGCAGAACCGGTCATACCCCGAAACACCGCAGGCGCAACAACAGGTGTCGGGGTAGACTCTGGCGCAACAACCGGAGCGGCAGTAGGAGCGAGCCCAGGAGCGACAACCGACCCATCGGCAACGGGAGCGAAATGAGCCGTGCGTTCAAGCAGGGTTTGCAACGCCACAGCGAACCGACCCAACAGGTGATCCTGCTGATCAAGTCTGGCAACCAGCGTGGGTAGCGAGGATGGCCCTGTACCGTCAGAATTCATGGCTTGGTCCTAATGTCACGGAACCATGAACCAGACGTACAACAAGAGATAAGAGAAAATAAGAAGGCTTTATTGAAAATAAAGCTGTAAAGCAAAAGTCCAAACGGATGGTGAAACCGAGCAGAGTCTTTGCGAAGCCAGAGGTCAGGAACCAGAAGGGTAGTCAGACGAAGCCAGGATCTGGAACCAGCAGGGTAGTCAGACGAAGCCAGGATCAGGAACCAGAAGCAGCAGCAGTCTTAGAAGCATGTGTACACAAGAGGACCAAGCAAGGAACTGAAGCCACAGACCTCCTATATATATGAGCTAGGCATCCAGCTCCTCCCAGTGGGAAGGAGGAGCCGCAGGGTGGAAGGCTACAAGAAACCCAGAAACCAAGATGGCCGCCAGCACATGTCAAACGAAGGAGAACAGCAAGAAGGTAAGACCATGACACTTACCCACAAACAGACATTTTCTCCCAGTCTGAGCATTCATGGAGAAGTCTAGATACACGACATCCATTGATTTGTCGCTGTCAAGTCTAGAACTTAACTCCTCATAGAAACTGATTAAATTTGTTTGACATGACCGATCCCTCATGAAGCCATGCTGATATGATGTTATTTGCTTGTTTTCATTGAGATCCTCCAAGATAGCATCTCTTAGAAAACCTTCAAACAGTTTACCCACAACAGATGTTAAACTTACCGGCCTATAGTTTCCGGGGGGGGGGGGGTTTGTACCCTTTTTGAATATTGGCACCCCATTTGCTATGCGCCAATCCTGTGGAACACTCCCTGTCAGTATAGAGTCTGTAAATATCAGAAATAAGGGTCTGGCTATGACATTACCTAATTCTCCTAGGATACGGGGGTGTATGCCATCTGGTCCTGGCGATTTGTCTATTTTAATATTTTTAAGTCGCTGTTATACTTCTTCCTGGGGCTGTACTTTTTCCACCTTTAATGTGACCTATAAACTGTACCAATTAATTGAAAAACAAACTGAAATCTTTTAGGTGGAGGGAAGAAAAAAATAAAATAAAAATATTGTGGTTGCATATGTGTGCACACCCTCTTACAACTGGTGATGTAGCTGTGTTCAGAATTAAGCAATCACATTTAAAATCATGTTAAATAAGAGTCAGCATACACCTGCCATCATTTAAAGTGACTCTGATTAACCCCAAATAAAGTTCAGCTGCTCTAGTTGGTCTTTCCTGAAATATTCTTAGTCACATCCCACAGCAAAAGCCATGGTCCACAGAGAGCTTCCAAAGTATCAGAGGGATCTCATTGTTAAAAGGTATCAGTCAGGAGAAGGGTAAAAAAGAATTTCCAAGGCATTAGATATACCATGGAACACAGTGAAGACAGTCATCATCAAGTGGAGAAAATATGGCACAACAGTGACATTACCAAGAACTGGACGTCCCTCCAAAATTGATGAAAAGAGGAGAAGAAAACTGGTCTGGGAGGTTACCAAGAGGCCTACAGCAACATTAAAGGACCTGCAGGAATATCTGGCAAGTACTGGCTGTGTGGTACATGTGACAACAATCTCCCGTATTCTTCATATGTCTGGGCTATGGGGTAGAGTGGCAAGACGAAAGCCTTTTCTTACGAAGAAAAACATCTAAGACAGGCTACATTTTGCAAAAACACATCTGAAGTCTCCCAAAAGCATGTTGGGAAAGGTGTTATGGTCTGATGAAACCAAGGTTGAACTTTTTGGCCATAATTCCAAAAGATATGTTTGGCGCAAAAACAACACTGCACATCACCAAAAGAACACCATACCCACAGTGAAGCATGGTGGTGGCAGCATCATGCTTTGGTGCATTTTTTCTTCAGCTGGAGCTGAAGCCTTAGTTAAGCTAGAGGGAATTATGAACAGTTCCAAATACCAGTCAATATTGGCACAAAACCTTCAGGCTTCTGCTAGAAAGCTGAACATGAAGAGGAACTGCATCTTTCAGCATGATAACGACCCAAAGCATACATCCAAATCAACAAAGGAATGGCTTCACCAGAAGAAGATTAAAGTTTTAGAATGGCCCAGCCAGAGCCCAGACCTGAATACGATTGAAAATCTGTGGGGTGATCTGAAGAGGGCTGTGCACAGGAGATGCCCTCGCAATCTGACAGATTTGGAGTGTTTTTGCAAAGAAGAGTGGGCAAATCTTGCCAAGTCAAAATGTGCCATGCTGATAGACTCATACCCAAAAAGACTGAGTGCTGTAATAAAATCAAAAGATGCTTCAACAAAGTATTAATTTAAGGGTGTGCACACTTATGCAACCATATTATTTTATTTTTATATTTTTTCTTCCCTCTACCTAAAAGATTTCAGTTTGTTTTTCAATCGAGTTGTACAGTTTATAGGTCACATTAAAGGTGGAAAAAGTTCTGAAATGATTTAGCTTTGTCTCATTTTTTTACATCACAGAAAACTGACATTTTAACAGGGGTGTGTAGACTTTTTATATCCACTGTATGCAATTCAGAACAGGAGGAAAGCTGGTTGTCACTACGTTATGTAATGTGACTTAGCTTTCCTGATGTCCTGCATGGCACAACTGCAGAGGCATGAGAAGATATGAGGGTAGGTAGGAGTTGTGTTACTCAGCTTTCTCAGACTTTTCTCATGTCTCTCCACACGCGCCATGCAGGACAGCAGAAAAGCTGGGTGCTATTACATCATGTAATGTCACTCAGATTTCCTGCTATCCTGCAAGGCATAAATGCAGATAATAAGAACACGGAAAGGCAGGGGGGAGGGGTTCACTTAGCTTTATCAGAGACTCATGTCTCTGCACATGTGTCATGCAGGATAGTAAGTAATGTCAGTGTCTCCCAGCTGTCCTGTATGACACAGAGGATGGGGGGAAGGGCGGCACTCACTTCCTCAAACTTTTCTCATGTCTCTGCACATGTGCCATGCTGGACAGCAGGAAAGTTGGGTGGTATTACATCATGTAATGCCCCAGATTATTGTCAAAATATGCTGAACACTGCCAGAACCTACCTGATCCCATTCACTATAATGGGTCTGTTGGGTTCCGGCGTGAGTACTGCCATTTTGTAGAACAAAATACTGGTGCATGAGGTGGGGCAGGGGAGAAGTTAGGGAGGGTAGAAAAAGGAGCCAGGGCACATAGTGGGAGAGACTAGGAAAGGGCATGGGGCCCAATTTAAATTCATGGGGCCCAATGATTTCTATGTACGCCCCTGGCCTTACTATATTGAAATGAATGGATCAGTTCTGCAATACACAGCCTGTACATTACAGTGGCGCGTCATTTGCAGATCGGATGCAGACCCATTCATCTCAATGGGGCTGCAAAAGATGCGAACAGCACACACGTGTGCTATCCATATCCATAAGTCCATTCCACAGCCCCGCAAAATAATAGAACATGTTCTGTTCTTGTCCGTTTTGCAGACAAGGATTGGACTTTTCTGCAGGAGAAAAAACAAGCACTGGCGCCTGGATCTGTGTTTACGGATCCACAATTTGCGGACCACAGAATCAGATACGGTCGTATGCATGAGCCCTATAGGAGTTGTCCAGGATTGGTAAAATATGGCTGCTTTCGTCCAAAAACAGCACCTCCCCTGTCTACAGGTTGTGTGCATTATTGCATCTCTGTCCCATTGGCTCCAATAGAGCTGAGGTGCAATACCAGACACAAACTATGGACAAGAGTGGTGCTGGTTTTGGAAAAAAGAAAGCCATGGTTTTTTCCTGGACAAACTCTTTAAACTAATGTTGTTTGCAGTTATGTATTGTGCTTGACTTAAACGGCTGTAAGAACTGTTGGGGTCATTTATTAACACTGGCGATTTATACGCCGGTCTTAATACCCCTGCGCTGGCGGTGGATGCACCTAAGTTTTATAGAGGTGCAGGCCTCTACATAACTTAGGCACATGTTCCGGCAGTGTAACAACAAGCTTAGGCCTCATGCAAGCTGTTAGGCAATTTGGACTCTTTGCCTATGGTGTCCCTGACACCAGACTTTCGGTGGTAAGCTTGAATTAAGTCTTTTCTGGTACCAGGAGAATGAATCAGATTGAACACTAAACACGTGTCTTGTTCAAATTCACTCTGCTTTATTAACAGTTGGCAAACACTTAATATAGGGGGGGTTGAGCTTCCTTGACATCCAATCATAACCTATAATGTAGTTACACATAAGCTTTGCAGTAACATAATAGATGACTCATAGTAACAGCATTAACCAATCAGGTATAGACACATATGGGCTAGTATGCATTAAGCCAGGATGACCATATAAGGTGTGACTATTTAAACTAAGGAATGTAAGGGTATCTTGAAACTGGACAGGAACTTTCTCAAATTCCACAAAGGGGGGAATCTTGAAACAGTGCATTGACCAGATGTAATCGTAATACACATTGTTAAGACAGACAAAATGGAGTTACTTATACCCCTTCACACACGGCCGTTGTTTTGGTCCGCATCCGAGCCGCCGGATGTGGACCCATTCACTTCAATGGGGCCGCAAAAGATGCGGACAGCACTCCGTGTGCTGTCCGCATCCGTTGCTCCGTTCTGTGCCTCAGCAAAAAAAATATAACTTGTGGTCAAGGCTCCGGGGGGAGTGTTGAAAAGAGGGTGGAGAACTGGACACGGTAGGACCTAACTTGGCTAGTGGTGTGCCTTTAGCCATGTGACGCGGGTAGCCAAAAAAGGGGGCTAACCCAGGGAGTCTGAGACTGAGGTGAGACTGGAAAAGAGGGAGGGTCGGGTGGGGCACCGCGCGATGCCAACACCTGAGGGAGGCCGTGCGGCCGGCTAAATACCCTATGCCCCTCCCACAAATGCAGGCTGGAAATCCAGCCTGCTATACTTGTGGTCAAGGCTCCGGGGGGAGTGTTGAAAAGAGGGTGGAGAACTGGACACGGTAGGACCTAACTTGGCTAGTGGTGTGCCTTTAGCCATGTGACGCGGGTAGCCAAAAAAGGGGGCAAAACATGGATTTTAGGCAGTTTATTGTTTGAGAATTACAAAACCAGACTGGAAAAAGCTTTGGCAATCTCGACCTGTGGATGTGGGATGTAACGGGAAAAACAGGAAGATTGCCACCGTCCCATCTTCCGTATGACGTGAGCGGGGACGCCATGTTTAGAAGCTGCCGATGCGGCCCCGATTCGGAAGGAGTGTCCGGAAATGGAGGCAGCGTGGAACCCCAGACCCGAAGCTATGGAACGAATGTGCCTGATGAACTGCGCGGATGTCAGTGAAAGCACGGGAAATGGCAGTAGGGGGCTATCGGGAGTTCTCTCATGGAGAGTGGAGAGCAGCTGATTGAACACTGACACTGGGCACCAGGGATTGAACGAATTGAAGTACTCAATCTGTACCGGTGGACCGACTTGGGAGGTTTTGGAGGAAAGTAGAGAGAAGGTGAAGTGGTCTAAACTACGGTGGAGCTGACTGATGGCTGGCCCTGGATTCTGGGCTGAGGTGCAGCAGAATTCCCCAGGCCTGAGGAACCCATAGAAGCTGAGGTAGAGAGCAGCTTTGAGGATCAAACTTCTGAAAGGGCCAAAGGGACTACCATCTAGGGCGGCAGAAATTTTTTGGAATAATTCCCCTGTGACTGGTTGTCTGGTGGGAGTGGAAGGAGAAGAGAGCTTCTGAATGCCTCTCAAGACCGCCTTGACCGCCTGGGAGGAAAAGAAAGAGGTATGACTGGGATGACTGATCATGTGGTGGTGCTGGATGCCCGCTAAATAAAGTCTGATGGTGTTGTGGGACAACCGGAGCTCCTTGTGGCAGTATGCCAGGAAGGCCAGGACGAAGGAGACTCTGTCCCTGTCCCCCCTGGGGTGAAGGTGGGCAAACCGCCTGAAGGTGTTCCACCCTGTTAAATAGTTCCGGGCAGAATTAGCCGAAAGTGACTTGCGGATGAGACCGTGGGCTGCGGAAATGTACCCCTCTAGTCCATGATCAGGGCTTCAAACCCCGGAGGGTTGATCCCGACTCTCCGTGCTCCCGGCATGACCTGAAAAAACAAATTAAAGTTTAAACGGGACAGAGCATCGGCTGCGGTATTTTTCTTGCCCTCTATGTGCCTGCAGATGACACGGAAATTGTTTTGAAGAGACAGCCAGGTGAGCCTGCGAACCAGACGCATGACCTTGGGGGAGCTGGACCTACCCCTGGCGAGGATGTCGACAACTGCCTGGTTGTCAGTCATGAAGCACACCGGCCTGTTACTCCACGACTGCCCCCAGACAAGAGCGGCCGCGACGATGGGGTAGACCTCGAGCAGGGGGGAGGACCTGGCAGCCTCCTGATCTGAGGAGACCTGCGCGGGCCAAGGACCCGCAAACCATTGGTCCCCGCAGATGGCCCCGAAACCGAGGGAAGCCGCCGCATCGGAGAACACCAAGGGGGAGGCATCGTTCCACTGAGGCACGAATAGGGAGATGCCATTCCAGCTGGACAAAAACAGTGACCACATGGCCAGATCCGCCAACGCATCGCGTCCGAGGTGGATGAGGGCATGCTGATCTGAAGCTGTTGGGAGGAGTCTGAGCAGGCCTGCGGTGAAAGACCTGCCTTGAGGCATGATCCTGGCGGCAAAGTTGAAGGACCCCAATAAAGACTGGAGTTCCAACTTTGACACCGTGCGGGTGCCCACGAGCCTGGCCACAGAGTCCTTTAACCCGGTTAATTTGTCCAGGGGGAGGCTGGCCTCCATTCTGATTGTGTCCAGGGTGATGCCCAGAAAGGTGATTACCCTGGAGGGGCCCTCGACCTTTGCTGAAGCCACTGGAACGTTCAGGCGGCTGAACAGGCTGAGGAGGCTGTCCAACCTATCCGGGGCGTGTTCGGCCTGCTCGATGAGCAAGAAGTCGTCCAGATAATGGATGACCCTCGGACAGTAGGCATGGTTGACCAAGAGCTAGTGAAGTGCTTGGGCGAACTGGTCAAAGAGCCAGGGACTGCTCTTTGACCCGAACGTCAAGCGGGTGGCAAAATAATATTTTGCCCTCCATTTGATGCCGTAGAACTTCCACAGGTGAGGCAGGATAGGCAGCAACTTGAAGGCATCAGCAATGTCCGCTTTTGACAACCAAGCTCCTGCCCCGACCTGTAAAATGAGCTCCACAGCCTCGTCCAGGGACGAGTACTGCATAGAGAACTCGTCCGACGGGACCAGGGAATTAAGGCTGGGGGTGCTGGATGCATGAGGAGCAGACAGGTCATAGATCAATCTTTTTTTATTAGAGGATTTTTTGGTCACCAGACCTATGGGGCTGACCCAGTACAGAGGGAAAGGGGATTCGGAAAAAGGACCGATCATGAAGCCCTTCTGCAACTCCGCCTCCAACAGTGCGTCCACCGCCCCGGGATCCGCCAGAGAAGAGAGAAGGTTGGGGCATTCATGAGTGACCTGCAGAAGGGTGACTAGCCCTGTATGGAAACCCTCCGAAAAGCCCTGTTTTAGAAACAGGACAAAACTGGGGTCATGATGTTGTTGGAGGAGGGAGAGTAACAGGTCAACGTTGACCCCGCCTAGTCAGGAGCGTTTGGCCGTGCGTTGGGAACAGGAGGACTGAGGATGGGCCCTAAAGCAGATGGAGCAGATGTGCAAAGCTTTGCACTTATCATAACTGCAGAAACCCAGGTTGAAGTTATTACAAATCTGATTTTTTCCTAAGAAAGTGATGGGACGACCGAGTTTGTCCGTGGCGGGATTAGGTTTCTGCGCCCCGGAGCTGAACATTGGCCTGGCAGGGGGTGGGTTGGTGACATGGGGGCACCAATCAGACGAATGGAGGACTGATTGGCAACCGGCACAGGCTGGGGATTTTTGGCCGGCGAAATGCCTGCAAAAAATCTCCATGTCCAAAACCGCCCAGTTGGTAACATGCTGGTGCTGGAGGAATGCTGCTGCAGCTTTGGCAGAGAAGGACCGGTGATACTCATAAAAGGCGGAACCGCCATATCTGTATCCCAGCTCGGTGACCTTGTACATGTATGTATCCAATTCTACCCTGCGGTGGGGATGAATGGAGCACACTATGTCCCGGTACAGGCTGAAGGTCAGCATAAATTCGGGGATGGACAGCTTCTTGTTGAGGCGGACGTCTTTAGACCTCAGCACCACCGACACATCACCGCAGGCGATTGTCCGGTTTTCGACCGTATCATGGGTGGAGATCAGGATGGCGGCCAAATTGATGTCCTTTCCTGCCAGGATATCCCGCCTGATGTTCTCTGATACGAAGAACGCGGGGGCGATGTCAGGAAAGGCCAGACTTGTACCTGGGACGATGGCATGGGACGTTGAAGGAACAGCTTCGGGCTCTGCCGGAGGAGGAGGCGTAGAAATCTTGCTCTCGACGGCCTGGAGCCTGGAGTCGATGTGTGACATCGAAGACGCTAGATTGTTAATGGTCGCATGGAGTTGAGTCAGGGAGAGCTGGATGGTTGACATGGAGACCAGGTCTTCGGAGGCTCCGGGTGGTTCGGAGGTCCTGGGAGATTCAGGAAAGAGCAGACGATATAGCTCTGCCTTTCGTGCAGATGCCGAGTGGCGGATCCCTTTCTTTTTAAGTTCGGCGATCAGCCTGGGGATGGTCCAGTGTCTGTAAGACGCGCGGCTGGCTGCCTCGGAGACCGCTGACTCCGGGATGGACATTGAGTCCTCAATGTCCGAAACGTGAGACATGATGCGAGAAGAAGGCCGGACCCTGTTGGGAGGATCTGATGTGAATTGACAACCCCTCATGCAACCCCAATACTTTTTTTTTTTTTTTTTTTCAACTTACCTGGAGCCTTAGAGAGTTTAGGATGGGAAAATTTTTGGAAAACCTGGGAGCAATCGAAAAATGCCCGGGAATGTCCGCGAAGAGGGTGAACTTCACACCCCGCGAATCTGGGATTGGTAAGTGAGGAAGAAATTTTATCTGGTACCTGCGGGGAGAGGTACACCAACATATGCTGACAAAACGAAAACTTACGTGATGATGCACAGGAAGTAAACGAACCCTGAAGGTGTCAGGCCGAAAAAACGTAAGAAATCCAGAACGATATCAGGCGATGGAAGGACAAAACCTGAAAGAAAACATGAAAAACCGAGTGGCCTGAGCGTATCAGGTAGTGACGAAACATGACCTGGCGTGGACAAGTGATTTCAACAACGCCGGGCCCTGAAACAAGACCGAGAGCCGAGACGCGTCTGGAAACGAGGCCCCAACTGGCTGCCAGCGTGGAATTTACCAGTGTGGTAGGCAGTGAGGTGACATGACCCGTGCGTGATGGCAATGGCGAGCAACAGGCCCCGAGCGTGACAGATAAGGAAGCCTGAACTGACCGTGATAGGTACACCTATGAGGTGGGAGAAAAAGATGCAACAGGACAGTAGGAGAGGAATTCGACGTGAAGTGGTGTAAGCAGACAAATGAAAGATTTGGAAAAGATGAACGAAAAACAAGCAGGTCTGACGAGACGGGACACGAAAACCGAACGTGACAGGAGGGAAGACATGATGAAGACTGAACAGCAAGAGGACATGACGAAGACCTGAACATATCAGGCAGAAGGACACGAAGAAAAAATCCTGAACGTATCAGGCAGACAGACATGAAGAGGAACCTGAACGTATCAGGCCGAAGGCACAGAGAACATCCTGAACGTATCAGGCAGAAAGACACGAAGCAAATCCTGAACGTATCAGGCAGAAGGACATGAAGGAAATCTTGAACGGATCAGGTGGAAGGACATGACAAAAAAACCCCGGACGTATCAGGCAACCGGACACGAAAAGAAACCTGAACGTATCAGGTGATCGGACATGAAGCGAGCTTGAACGTATCAGGCGACCGAACCCGACGGGAACCTGAACGTATCAGGCGACAGGACCCGAAAGGAACCTGAACGTATCAGGCGACAGGACCCGAAAGGAACCTGAACGTATCAGGCGACAGGACACGAAGAGAACCATGTCAGTGCAAAACAGGAAAAGAAGACCACCTGGACGTACCTGGAAGGAGAAAACATGACGGGCCAGGTAAATAGAATACAGAAAAATATCTGAGCGGGCAGAAAGATTTTTTATTTTATTTTTATTTTTTTTAACATGGGGACACCAAAAACACAGGGGGGGCTGCTAGTTGCTTAAAGTGACATCCTTCAGACAAACGGCTGTCATTCCTGGAACCAGTGATGGGGCCCGCTCTGCCCCACAGACTGTGTGGGATGTGACACCAACCACCTTACTGTGCTTGAGAGGGACGCCTGACAGCATGCTAAGGTTTGTCCAAAACATGCACGTTTCAGCAAGGCAGGCCATGCTTGGCGGAATGAAAGCCGGGGGGTTTTAAGCAAGGTGAACGGGCGTCTCAGGATTTAAACAGAGGGCCAGATGGGGCCGACTATGGTGCTGTGCCCACCCTGGGGAAGGAACCATCCACAGGTGACGCGCCGCCTCGCCGCGTCCTCGTCTGACGCTCCCCCAGGCACTGATATTGGTGATGCAGTCAGCCTGCGGGGGGAGGAGGAGACGCGCGGCGCCCCCCGCGAGGCGACGGCTGAGAGAAGCGGCGTGCTGCTGCCAACATAGTAAACATGTACAAGTGTTTGGCTCCCTGCCCCACTAAAATCCCATCATCTGGCACCCGTGTTATGCAGGTGAAAAGTGACATCACCATGCTGCCTATGTTAGGCCACGAGTGAACTGCATTGCCAGAGGACAGCATGGAAATGGGGCTGGCGAGTATTATTGCTAGCATTGAGCCAGTGGCAGCAGTTTCAAGAAGGGGCAATACATAGCACAATTGTGGGGCAGCGATCATTCAATCATAGTACTATAATAAGGCATCATATCTGGTAGTAATATTTTCTGCCATAACAGGAAACAAGACTTTATGGAGCAGGTAGTACTTACAATTGGGGGAGTTGCGGTGATGCGCCGGACTTGACAGTAAGGCAGCCGGGGCCGCTATACACATGCCCCATGCCGGACGAGCGGAGGGAGTGCAGCAAGCGGGGGTAAGGCCTGGGGGAAGCCCGTGATAGCGGACAGGAGGGGTAGCGATTTAGACCGGTTTCGCTTACCGAGATCGCCGCGTAGGAGAGGAGTGCCGCCGCTGTCCGTGGACGCTGGGAAGGCCGGAACCGGAAGTCGCGCGAGGATGACGTCACGTAAGACGAGAAGCCGCACCACGCGATGCCGACACCTGAGGGAGGCCGTGCGGCCGGCTAAATACCCTATATGCCCCTCCCACAAATGCAGGCTGGAAATCCAGCCTGCTATACATGTCCTATTCTTGTCCGCGCTTTGCGGACAAGAATAGGCAGTTATATGTAAAGGCTGTCCGTGCCGTTCCGCAAATAGCGGAACGCGCACGGACGCCATCCGTGTTTTGCGCATCTGCGATTTGCAGACTGCAAAGCACACCACGGTCGTGTGCATGCGGCCTTAAAGGGGTTCTGCATAGATCATCAGCGTCTGATCGGCAGAGGTCTGACACCCGGGACCCCCGCCGATCAGTTGTTTGAGAAGGCAGCGGCGCTGGCAGTAGTGCTAAGCTCCACTCAATGGATGGGGCTAAGCTCCACTCAAGTGAACAGAGCTTAGCCCCGCCCAGGCCATTGATACTAGTCGTGACGTCACTGGGCCTGCGGTAAACAGCGAGAAGGCCTCGGCACTACTGCCATCGCCGCTGCCTTCTCAAACATCTGATCGGCGGGGGTCCCGGGTGTCGGACCCCTGCCGATCAGATGCTGATGATCTATCCAGAGGATAGTACAAGAAAATTTTGACTAGAACATTCAGAATCACAGGTGCATATCCATCAAGCAAACATGATTGATAAAAAAGGAAATGGCTGCACACCATTATACATACAAACAATAGAGCTAAGAAATGGGGATCATTCTAAATAATAGTGGTATCATACCTACTATAAATGAGACAATGGAAGCTCTTAGCGCACATATTTGATCAAACGTGTGTCGGGCCCATCTACCAGGCGTCAAGGTGGCTTCCGCAGATGGGTCCCTAACACTAATATACTGCCTCTCTTGGACTTACTTAAACCTACAATTTTCAGGGCAGTGTAGGAACCAGCTACATATGTACTCTGCCCAGAAGTGAGCTCCTTCTCCCTGGCTAAGAGCGGGGCGCTCTGATTGGAAGATAACTGTGCCCAGGAGATATACAGTACAGACCAAAAGTTTGGACACACCTTCTCATTCAAAGAGTTTTCTTTATTTTCATGACTATGAAAATTGTAGATTCACACTGAAGGCATCAAAACTATGAATTAACACATGTGGAATTATATACATAACAAACAAGTGTGAAACAACTGAAAATATGTCATATTCTAGGTTCTTCAAAGTAGCCACCTTTTGCTTTGATTACTGCTTTGCACACTCTTGGCATTCTCTTGATGAGCTTCAAGAGGTAGTCCCCTGAAATGGTTTTCACTTCACAGGTGTGCCCTGTCAGGTTTAATAAGTGGGATTTCTTGCCTTACAAATGGGGTTGGGACCATCAGTGGCGTTGAGGAGAAGTCAGGTGGATACACAGCTGATAGTCCTACTGAATTTGTATTATGGCAAGAAAAAAGCAGCTAAGTAAAGAAAAATGAGTGGCCATCATTACTTTAAGAAATGAAGGTCAGTCAGTCAGCCGAAAAATTGGGAAAACTTTGAAAGTAAGGGCTATTTGACCATGAAGGAGAGTGATGGGGTGCTGCGCCAGATGACCTGGCCTCCACAGTCACCGGACCTGAACCCAATCGAGATGGTTTGGGGTGAGCTGGACCGCAGAGTGAAGGCAAAAGGGACAACAAGTGCTAAGCATCTCTGGGAACTCCTTCAAGACTGTTGGAAGACCATTTCAGGGGACTACCTCTTGAAGCTCATCAAGAGAATGCCAAGAGTGTGCAAAGCAGTAATCAAAGCAAAAGGTGGCTACTTTGAAGAACCTAGAATATGAAATATTTTCAGTTGTTTCACACTTGTTTATTATGTATATAATTCCACATGTGTTAATTCATAGTTTTCATGCCTTCATAGTCATGAAAATAAAGAAAACTCTTTGAATGAGAAGGTGTGTCCAAACTTTTGGTCTGTACTGTACATGTCCACTCCTAGTGTAACCAAGTCGCCTCAGTAGCATATAAGGGAGCCAAAAGATACGGGGAGCACAGAGGACAAACGGAGGGTTCTTTAGAAAAAAAAAAGAAGTGCCAAGACATCAGTGGGGGCCGCACTATAAGGTAGGATAATAATTAGATTAAAGCTATCCAGGTGAAAGGTCCTCTTTAACAAAGGGAAATCAGCCTGAGTACACATGAGTAAGGCAAGGATATAGTGACATCAAGAACAAGATGGTACTTCGTCCATAGCTCCCCTCGGATATCCTAACCTATTAGAGTGGCCATCCTTATCTGTTGGTGCAGAGGGATGTGGAAGCAGAGGATGGGATCCTCTGATGGTTGGGTGCTCAGACACCAGTGTTGGGATAATGAGGAGTCCTGTGAGATGAAGGTCCGACCAATACCTTTCTCTATACTTGGGTCAAGGGTATTGGTGCTGGTGACAGCATGCAACTAATTGCACCATGAGGGGGGAACTCCCTCAGTAGCGCATGGTATTTTCTTCTGTCCTAGGTATGGATACAATAGAGCAGAAGGAAGAACCCCGATGACGCCAGAGAAGATACTTGATATCCGTCTTGACACTCTCGTGTGGCTCCAGAGAATCCCACTCAGTTTTGGCAGTCAGCTCAAGCGACTCTTGTTAGACTTCAGCGAAGAAGATTAAATTCTCAGAGGTCTTCAAAAGAGGCAGAGAACTAAGCCACAATCCAGCTGGAGCATTACAGGACTAAGATTACGGATATCTCCCATGCTTTGGAGAAAGACTTGGAGGTGTCCTGGTGGGAGAGCCTGTTCGGTTACATACCAAAAGCCACATCTTTTTTACTGATACTCACCGTGATCGTTCTGCTGGTTCTGGTCATCGCCATGTACCTGGGATTGTGTTTGGCATACCGGAGGGTGATGAGACTGGCCAGCCAGTTACAGGAGAACCAGGCAGAACAACATGAGAGACACCGACAGAGAAGGTTCAGGCAGGGTCTAACATCTGAGAAGTCCGGAAACCTTAGCACTCATATATATGGTTATAGGCCTTCAGGACAGGATTTCAACCCAGTCCTGCATCCCCATAATGTCGTAAATATTGTTTATATTACTGTCATAATGGTTTGGGTGTGTTGGGTGGGGGAGAGATGAGGAAATGTTTTGGTGTGAATGGGGAAAAGAGTAGATCCCCTAAGGATAGGTCCCCCTACTTTCTTAAGGTATTTGCCACTTCAACCCTACCAGTGAAGTACGACGGTGTTCCTTCTGGCAGTCAACTTAGGTATTGTGACATCACTCCTTACTCAAGAAATTCGGACCTGCTTTGTAAATGCAGTGTCCCACTTATATGCTATATGTGGGCACTTTGAATTGCTGCTAAATGTGATATTTCATGTATTTAATATATTGTATTTCCTAATATCAGGCTGGCATTGTCATTACATCTATTCGCCCCTAGGTGGTGCTGGCACCACATATTATATATAGCTTGGGCTGTGCTAGAACAGGAAGTGAAGTAGTTAGTTGGAGGGAGAGAGAGAGGAGAAGGAAGTTGATGGAGGAGGAGACCAGGCAAGTTCCACAATGTAGCTGCTTTTCTTTCCTCTGGGCCCTGATCAAGCCTGGAGATGACAGACCAAGGAGTCACAGCAGCCCAGTACAAGACAGTAAGTCTATATATGGATATAAAGCAAGTCTAGTGAAGAATAAAGCCGAGTCTAGCCAAGGGACTTCACAAGCACCAGTGACCAGGAGGAACTTAAAGGTACCTGGACACAACTGGATGATTAGTGCGTAGAATTGTCCTTTTTCACTAAATGCCTTCTGGGAACATGGTGAACCTGAATACTTCAGGAGAGCATCCTGTAACAGTGTATTACCATTGATATATTGATAAACTGTAACAACTGTCCTGAGACCATTGATTCAGTAAATGTTCAACTGTTTTAGGCTACTTTCACACTAGCAGCACAGACCTCCGGCAGGCTGTTCACCCGACTGAACTGTCCTGTCGCTAGTGACCGTGTGCCCCCGTTCTGCCGCTCCGTCCCCATTGACTATAATGGGGGCGGAGTTCCGGCGGAGACATGACAGCGCACAGTGAGAGGCTGCCGTAATAAAACTACGACATGTCCGACATTTATTCCGGCAGCCTCTCACTGTGTGTTGCCGTGCCTCCGCCGGAACTCCGCACCGCCCCCATTATAGTCAATGGGGACGGAGCAGCTGTCCGGGGGCACACGGTCACTAGTGGCAGGACGGATCCGGCAGGCTGTTCACCCGACGGAACAACCTGCAGGAGGTCCGTGCCGCTAGTGTGAAAGTAGGCTTACAACCACTGACTCCTCATCCTTTCTACTACTACTCTTCAAATTTTCACCTTACGGTGCTGACGTCACAAACACAGGGGCCAAGCCACCAAACCACCTTAAACACCTATACCATCAAGGGGACCTCAACCAATATCTGGCTGGTGTTCCCTGCAATAGAGAGTGCCCCGGAGGATTTAGTGCTGTCTTCCATCCACTGCGCTGCTGGACCAGGGAGGCTCTGCTAACTGTGAGTACAAACTACTGCTACCCCCATCGGTCCACCGTCACCTCACGTGTCGCCCCTGCGGTCCAGCTTGCTGCATAAAGACCTACATATCTGTCGACCGGAGAACCTCCTCAACGATAGATCCTTCAATCAACATGAAAGGAGAAGGGTCAGATGAAAGTCATGCCTTTGTGGACAGGAAGCCATTCCACGGTTGACCGTACCCCAGAAAGAAGGAGGTGTCACGTGGATCCACCTAGAGACTGTGAGTCACAGAGTCTGACCAGTAAAAGACGACATTGGGAGTCGCTGATACCTGAAGATCAGCACTGACAGACAGCAGAAATGAAATAGCTTAATTCCGGAGCCAAGAAAGTTCCGGAACAAGATCCAGAGAGAAGACGGTGTATTCGTTCAGAGGAGACGTCAATGGATGTAAGAGGTATGTGGCACTGTATTACCCTGTATGTTTTGTAGCGCTATATATAATGTTTTCCAAGTATGTCTTTAACAGTAGGGCTGAGAATTTGGCATTTTTACTGCAGGCAGCAGAAAGGCTAGGTGCACCCCTGCCCCTTTCCACAAAGCACTGAGGGAAAGGGGGTCCAAGCTGAACTCTTACACCAGGGCCCATAAGCCTTTAGCTATGCCCCGGTTGATAAGATTGGTCAATAAACATCTCATCAAAGAGGGATCAGAGGCTTTTTTTTCATAACGGACACATTTTTGCTATGATTTTGTGTAACCACAATGTTTATTTACTGTGATCTTGAGCAAGTACAGATGAAAAAAAGGCCAAATACTGGCAAGTGTAAGTGTCCTCAAGAAGCAGAACAGACACTAAATAACATTTATATTATGCAAATCAGCCATCATATTTATAGTACATGACAACCTCTTTCTAACAAAGCTAGAACCAGCCCTGTACCTCACATGGATCCAGAGATCTCCATTCATTGCTCTGCTAGATTCATATTGAGTGTCTTTTCTGCTACAGCTAATGGGGCGTGTCCATCTTCTCCCTATCACAACTCAGGATGTGCGGCCATCTCAGTGAGCCGGACAAAGAAATAATAAGAAAAAAAAACAGCAGGTGGCACTATGCAGATACATTTCATTGAATAACTCAGTGGCTATGCAAAATTAAGTGCAATTACAAAAGTATTCAGACTCAGATGCTGGTTTGAAAACTGTAGAATATTTTTTTTATCAGATAATTTTTATTTGTAAATTACACTTTTTGTACAACCAGATACAAGTTATGATCTTATTATCACAATGTAAACAAATAGAAGAAACATTCTTCAAGTAATTTGACAAGGTACAAATATAAGTGTATCAGGTACCCACCTCCCATACCTCCCTCCCACTCTGAGAAGAAATCCCCCCCTCAACCCCCTCCCCTCCAGCATTGGTAGACCAGTTGATAATTACATGGTATGGCCACTATTAGTCATCCAGTGATTCCAGAGCTTATCAAACTTATGGGGACATCCGCGTTTCAAGAATACCGCTTTCTCATACATAAGCATCGTGTTAACCTTATTTCGAAATTCCTCCACCACTGGGGGGCTCGTTTGGATCCAGTGTAATGCTATCAGATTCCTGGCTACGTGTAGTAGCCTCCCTATTGCTATCCTACCTGCCTTGTCCGCTCCAATCTCAGCCATATATCCTAAAATACATATTTTAAGCTCTCAAGGAACCCGTACTGAGAAGACTCTCTGGATTAAAAGGACCTTTCATTACAATAAATCTAAACTAAGCATACAGACATGGAGAGCGGCGCCCAGGGACCTCCCTGCACTTACTATTATCCCTGGGCGCCGCTCCATTCTCCCGGTATCTTCATATGTTCGGCTCAACTGGGTGGAGAAAAAAAAAACTCTCAGGCTATGAGCTGAGCGCTGCGATTGGCCAGCGCTCCAGCCTGGGAGAAGGAGACATCGGCAGGCTCCACCCAGTTGAGCCGAACATATGAAGATACCGGAGCCTATACAGGGAGAACGGAGCGGCGCCCAGGGACAACAGTAAGTGCAAGGAGATCCCTGGGCACCGCTCTCCATGTCTGTATGCTTAGTTTTGATTTTTTATTGTAGTGAAAGGTCCTCTTTAGTTCTAATACCCTCGTCCAAAACACATCCAGTCTTGGACATTGCCATATCATGTGCAGTAAGTCCGCCGGTTCCATCTGACATCTCGGACATTTCGCATCTGCTCTGACACCAATACGGTGTAAAAACACTGGTGTTTTGTAAACCTTGTGTATAATGAATAGCTGTGATACTGTCAGGACTCGAACCTGTGGCCAGTCATGTCCCAGGCAGTAGCTCTACCCACTAGGCTACCGTCTCTCCCTGGACTGTTCTCTAGCTAACTTCTAACTACCTCTCTTGTCCTTGCCTTGACCTGCTGATTATTCCAATCTCTTGCACCTGCTACTTCCCTATAAAACCCAGCCCTTGAACACAGCCCTTTGCTGGTTATTGTGCCTCCAAGCCTGTAGCAAGCTTCCTCTCTGCTCCTCCACCGCTATTGCTGATTTACCATCGTTGCCAACCCGGACCGTTTTTGACCTCGCTGAATTGCCGCCTGCATTGACTTACTGCTTACCACCGACCACGCCTCCGTCACTCCTGCTGTTACCTCGCTGCCATCTCTGCTGCCGACCCGGACTGATCGACCGCGCTA
This sequence comes from Bufo bufo, assembly GCF_905171765.1. Taxonomy (NCBI): domain Eukaryota; kingdom Metazoa; phylum Chordata; class Amphibia; order Anura; family Bufonidae; genus Bufo; species Bufo bufo. Next base: position 157,734,446 of record NC_053394.1, read on the forward strand.
CCTGCCTCCTCCTGCTGTGGGCCTCTGCCACTGGACTCCATACTTCCAGCTCGGGTGTCCTCAGACTCAGGTGAGCCTCGATTGACACTACACCGTAACAGAATAACCAGCCCAAAAAAAAATGGAGTCCGCAGTCGCCACCCTGCGCAAGCAGGTGTCTGAGCTGCAAGAGTTCGGCACCACCTACCAGGAGAAATTTTCGCAAATCCAAGGCCTGGTACAGAGTCAACAGGGGGAGATCATTGAGCTCCAATGGCAACTCCTGGACATACGCGGCGCGGCTGCAGACACCCGCATGCCACTACCCTCGAAATTCAATGGAGATCGTCGCCAGTACCGGGGCTTTCTCAATCAGTGCCGTATCTACTTCCGGATGCATCCGGCCCCCTTTTCCACTGACGAGAAGAAAGTATTGTTCATTGTTAACCTCCTGACGGATGAGGCCCTGGCAAGGGCGTCTCCATACGTGGAAACCAATAGCCGTCTGCTGCACGATCTGGATGTTTTCATCACAGCTATGAGCCAGGTCTTTGATGACCCCAATCGCTGTGCGACAGCTGAGGCAAGACTACACAGTCTTCGACAGGGAAGACGCTCTGTCGCCGAGTACGCCGCCGAGTTCCGCCGCTGGGTCTCAGACAGCAACTGGAACCCAGCTGCTCAAAGGAGCCAATTTCGGCGAGGTCTATCGGAGGCGATCAAAGATGAACTTGCCAGACTTGAAGCCCCGGACGATTTGGACGACTTCATTCAGGTGTGTGTCCGTATTGATCAGAGGCTCACCGAGAGAAGGAAAGAAAGGCTCTGGTTCCAAGGCGACAGACCCACTTACTCTACTACCCAGCAGGTCGCCCAACCTCCCATCGAGCCGATGATGGTTGACGCAGTGCGCAAAACTCTGTCCGTAGCAGAAAAAGAACGACGACTGGCCGAAGGCCTCTGCCTCTACTGTGGGGAGCCAGGGCACATTGCCATCAAATGCCCCAACAAATCCCGCAGAACCATTGCCGTCACTAAACTGCGAGAGCAGCGGCAGGCCGCAATCCCACCGGTGACGGCAGAGACAACTGAGTTAGCAGCCACCGGGTCCCACTTCACCATTCCAATTGTCATTACCATCGGGGATCGACAACTTCTCTGTTCTGCAATGCTCAACTCCGGGGCTGGCGACAATTTTATGGATCAAACTTTTGCTCACGAGAACAACATTCCGCTTGTAACCAAGACAGCCCCCATCGATCTGGAAACAGTGGATGGGTCCCCACTCTCCTCAGGACCCGTTACACATCAGACCACAGATTTACAGCTCCACATTAAAACCGACCACCACGAGACGATCCACTTCTCTTTGATTTCCTCCCCCAAGTTTCCGGTGATCTTGGGCATCCCGTGGTTAGCCACTCACAACCCTTCGGTGGACTGGGAAACCCGCTGTCTACGGTTCACATCCGAGTTCTGCTCTTCGAACTGTCTGCATGAACCTGCTTCCCCAACACCCAAAGTATCTATCATCTCGGAACCAACGGTCAAGGAGCTGTTGCCTCCACAATATAGTGAGTTTCAGGATGTCTGTGAAAAAAAGAACGCAGACAAGCTGCCCCCGCATCGACCATACGACTGCCCAATTGAATTATTACCTGGGGCTGAAATACCCTTCGGCAGCATCTACTCCCTCTCGGAGCCTGAACTCAAGGCCCTGAAGGACTACTTGGACGAGGACCTAAAGAAGGGCTTCATTCGACCCTCCACCTCCCCCGCGGGAGCACCCTTCTTCTTCGTGGAGAAAAAAGACTCCTCTCTACGCCCTTGCATTGACTATCGCAAGCTGAATGATGTTACGGTAAAAAACCGTTACCCTCTCCCCTTGATTTCGGAACTTCTCGAGAGACTCCGGGCGGCGAAAGTCTTTACGAAACTCGATCTTCGAGGGGCCTATAATCTGGTTCGCATTCGCCCCGGAGATGAATGGAAGACCGCCTTTCGCACACGATATGGACATTTTGAATATTTAGTTATGCCCTTCGGACTTTGCAATGCCCCAGCCACTTTCCAACATTTCATTAATGACGTCCTTAGGGACATGCTGGATCTGTTCGTAGTGGTATACCTGGACGATATTTTAATTTTCTCGGAAAATCTCGATCAACATCGCGAACATGTCCGCAGGGTGTTACAAAGACTTCGCGAGCAGTCCCTTTACATCAAGCTCGAGAAATGCGAGTTTGAACAGACCACCACCCAGTTTCTCGGTTACATCATCTCCCCGGAAGGGCTTAGTATGGATCCTCGGAAAATTCAGGCTGTAATAGATTGGCCTCCCCCTAAGAACGAAAAAGAAATACAGAGGTTTGTCGGCTTCGCCAACTTTTACCGAAAATTCATTCGGAACTTCTCAAAAATCATTTCTCCAATTACCCACTTAACCAAAAAGACTGTGCCCTTTTCCTGGACACCCGAAGCACAGGAAGCCTTCACCAAGCTTAAATCCCTCTTCACGTCTGCTCCAATTCTGATCCATCCTAATCCCGAACTGCCATTCACAATCGAAGTGGACGCTTCCGACACCGCAGTAGGCGCTGTCCTATCACAACGTACGGGAGAAAAGATGCTTTTATGTATTAGGATGGGCACATGAAAACGTACGTATTGTTATTGTGAGAGGATTGGGTGTTATCTTATAACTATATTCCCCCCTCTTCTCTCCTCATATCTGTATTTATCCCAGTATATGCCCCAAGTGGACAGGTGGTTATTCTTATCCTTGGAACACTTTCCACTTGCGGCATTATGGGCCTTTTTTAACTGGTTTTGTATATCTAATACTTTTTCCCTGGATAGGGTCAATCTAGGGATTTGTTAGCCCTAGGTTCGGGGACAGGGAACTCCCACCATCAGGGGGCAACCCTGGGCTGAGCAGACGTTAGGGCATTTAGGGTAAGCAACTGTCTGCCCTGGCCCACGTCTTCATTCCTCGAACTACCAAATATCTAGACTATCTGTACTTCACTAATGAATGTCGAGGGGTTGCTACTCCCCAGTCAAAAGTAATTTATATATAACTCTTTTGAATTGTAGCATTGTCTGTTGGTATATACATACCTATACCTGCACTTTGACTAATAAAGGTAATTTTAAAAGTCACTAAATTAATAAATGAATGTGTTCACAAACGTAAGTGATAAGGAATCTTCCAAATAATCCAACTGATTGGTAATTGATGCTTTTACACCCTTGCGCCTTCTTCTCTCGCCAAATGTCCCCCGCAGAGAGGAACTATGACATCGGGAATAAGGAGTTACTGGCAATCAAAGATGCCTTCTCGGAGTGGAGACATCTATTGGAGGGGGCCATCAATCCCATAACTGTGTTCACTGACCACCGAAACCTCGAATTCATCCGTTCTGCCAAGAGGCTTTCCGCCAGACAAGCCAGATGGAGTTTTTTTTTTCTCGATTCAATTTCATTATCACATATCGCCCTGGGTCGAAGAATGGCAAAGCAGATGCCCTTTCCAGGATGTTCTCTGAACCTTCACAGGACAACAAGGGCCAAGCCAGCATTCTACCCGAGAAAAATGTCTTAGGAGCTACTTACCCAAAGGAACTCCTGGGGTCAATCAAGAAGGCTTATGAAAAGGACCCCTTCCTCACCCACCCAGCAGAAGACGTCAACCTCACCCTCAAGGGTGGCTTCTGGGTATACCTGGGTCGACAACTGTACGTACCAGAAATGGCACGGCTCAATGTACTAAAATATAACCACGATACCAAGTTGGCTGGCCATCCAGGTACAAGAAAGACCCAGGAACTCCTGTCCCGCTCCTTCTGGTGGCCGACATATAAGAAAGATACTAAAAGGTTTGTCTCCTCATGCACGGTCTGTGCCCGCAACAAGACTCCCCGCTCTTCACCCGTGGGGCTGCTGCGACCACTCCCCATCCCCTCCCGCCCTTGGGGTTCAATTTCTATGGACTTTGTGGTTGACCTACCCCCTTCAAAAGGGATGAACACCATCCTGGTCGTCGTGGACCGCCTTACCAAGATGGCCCATTTCATCCCCTGCAAGGGCCTACCCACCGCCAAACAGACGGCTGACCTAGTATTCCGTGAAATCTTTAGGTTACACGGGGTTCCAGATGATGTGGTCTCTGACAGAGGAGTGCAATTCACCTCTAAATTCTGGAAAGACTTCTGCCTGGCCCTTGGGATCACGGTAAACCCGTCCTCCCAGGGGTCAAGTCCTGGGAAAAAAAGTGTGGGAACTCACCCAAGATCCAGTGCCTCCGCGTGAAGTCACGGCAGGCGGCGTACGCAAAGGGCAGGGAAGGTCGGGAGGAGGAGCAAGCAAGTGCCTTATTTTTCGCCCTATAAGATGCACCTAGGTTTTAGAGGAGGACAATAAGAAAAACATATTTTTCATTACACCTCAGGTCAGACCACCAATCAGACTCCCAATGTTAATCAGACCTCATCTAACAGCCCCAATAAGATCCCCAATGTTAATAAGAACCCAATACGACCTCAGCTCAGACCCCAATATGAATGACCCCCAATCAGACCTCAGATAAGAGCCCCATGCCTTATAGCAGCCCCCAGCGCCTCTCCAGCAGCCTCATAGCAGCCCCTAGTGCCTCTCCACCAGCCCCCAGTGCCTCTCCAGCAGCCCCCAGTGCCTCTCCACCAGCCCCCAGCAGCCTCATAGCAGCTCCCAGTGCCTCTCCAGCAGCCCCTAGTGCATCAGTCCCCAGCCAGTAGCCTCATAGCAGCCCCCAGTGCCTCTCCATCAGCCCCCAGTAGCCTCATAGCAGCTCCCAGTGCCTCTCCAGCAGCCCCTAGTGCATCAGCCCCCAGCCAGTAGCCTCATAGCAGCCCTCAGTAGCCTCATAGCAGCCCCCAGTGCCTCTCCATCAGCCCCCAGTAGCCTCATAGCAGCTCCCAGTGCCTCTCCAGCAGCCCCTAGTGCATCAGCCCCCAGCCAGTAGCCTCATAGCAGCCCCCAGTGCCTCTCCATCAGCCCCCAGTAGCCTCATAGCAGCTCCCAGTGCCTCTCCAGCAGCCCCTAGTGCATCAGCCCCCAGCCAGTAGCCTCATAGCAGCCCTCAGTAGCCTCATAGCAGCCCCCAGTGCCTCTCCATCAGCCCCCAGTAGCCTCATAGCAGCTCCCAGTGCCTCTCCAGCAGCCCCTAGTGCATCAGCCCCCAGCCAGTAGCCTCATAGCAGCCCCCAGTGCCTCTCCACCAGCCCCCAGTGCCTTTCCATCAGCCCCCAGTAGCCTCATAGCAGCCCCAGTGCCTCTCCATCAGCCCTCCCTCGTCACTCTCTCTTTCGCCCCCCTCCCTTGTCACTCTCTCTTTCTCCCCCCTCCCTCCCTTGTCACTCTCTATTTCTCCCCTCTCCCTCCCTTGTCACTCTCTCTTTCTCCCCCCTCCCTCCCTTGTCATTCTCTCTTTCTCCCCCCTCCCTCCCTTGTCATTCTCTCTTTCTCCCCCCTCCCTCCCTTGTCATTCTCTTTCTCCCCCCCTTGTCACTCTCTCTTTCTCCCCCCTCCCTCCCTTGTCATTCTCTCTTTCTCCCCCCCTTGTCACTCTCTCTTTCTCCCCCCTCCCTCCCTTGTCACTCTCTCTTTCTCCCCCCTCCCTCCCTTGTCACTCTCTATTTCTCCCCTCTCCCTCCCTTGTCACTCTCTCTTTCTCCCCCCTCCCTCCCTTGTCATTCTCTCTTTCTCCCCCCCTTGTCACTCTCTCTTTCTCCCCCCTCCCTTGTCACTCTCTATTTCTCCCCCCTCCCTCCCTTGTCACTCTCTATTTCTCCCCCCTCCCTCCCTTGTCACTCTCTCTTTCTCCCCCCTCCCTCCCTTGTCACTCTCTCTTTCTCCCCCTCCCTTGTCACTCTCTCTTTCTCCCCCCTCCCTTGTCACTCTCTATTTCTCCCCCCTCCCTCCCTTGTCACTCTCTATTTCTCCCCCCTCCCTCCCTTGTCACTCTCTATTTCTCCCCCCTCCCTCCCTTGTCACTCTCTCTTTCTCCCCCCTCCCTCCCTTGTCACTCTCTCTTTCTCCCCCCTCCCTCCCTTGTCACTCTCTCTTTCTCCCCCCTCCCTCCCTTGTCACTCTCTCTTTCTCCCCCCTCCCTCCCTTGTCACTCTCTCTTTCTCCCCCTCCCTTGTCACTCTCTCTTTCTCCCCCTCCCTTGTCACTCTCTTTCTCCCCCTCCCTTGTCACTCTCTCTTTCTCCCCCCTCCCTTGTCACTCTCTCTTTCTCCCCCCTCCCTTGTCACTCTCTCTTTCTCCCCCCTCCCTTGTCACTCTCTCTTTCTCCCCCCTCCCTTGTCACTCTCTCTTTCTCCCCCCTCCCTTGTCACTCTCTCTTTCTCCCCCCTTCCTCCCTTGTCACTCTCTATTTCTCCCCCCTCCCTCCCTTGTCACTCTCTCTTTCTCCCCCCTCCCTCCCTTGTCATTCTCTCTTTCTCCCCCCCTCCTTGTCACTCTCTCTTTCTCCCCCCTCCCTTGTCACTCTCTCTTTCTCCCCCCTCCCTTGTCACTCTCTCTTTCTCCCCCCTCCCTTGTCACTCTCTCTTTCTCCCCCCTCCCTCGTCACTCTATCTTTCTCCCCCCTCCCTCCTGCCAGATATCCATGATGCAGAGGACCACGATCCTGCTAGATATCCATGATGCAGAGGACCACCATCCTGCTAGATATCCATGATGCAGAGGACCACCATCCTGCTAGATATCCATGATGCAGAGGGTCACCATCCTCTCTCTTTCTCCCCCCTCCCTCCCTTGTCACTCTCTCTTTCTCCCCCCTCCCTCCCTTGTCACTCTCTCTTTCTCCCCCCTCCCTCCCTTGTCACTCTCTCTTTCTCCCCCCTCCCTCCCTTGTCACTCTCTCTTTCTCCCCCCTCCCTCCCTTGTCACTCTCTCTTTCTCCCCCCTCCCTCCCTTGTCACTCTCTCTTTCTCCCCCCTCCCTTGTCACTCTCTCTTTCTCCCCCCTCCCTTGTCACTCTCTCTTTCTCCCCCCTCCCTTGTCACTCTCTCTTTCTCCCCCCTCCCTTGTCACGCTCTCTTTCTCCCCCCTCCCTTGTCACTCTCTCTTTCTCCCCCCTCCCTTGTCACTCTCTCTTTCTCCCCCCTCCCTTGTCACTCTCTCTTTCTCCCCCCTCCCTTGTCACTCTCTCTTTCTCCCCCCTCCCTTGTCACTCTCTCTTTCTCCCCACCCACCTCGGGAGTAGCGTGGCCGAGCTCTGTCCGATCCGTGGTACAGGAGCATTTGTTTTCTGTACCCGGCCGGACTGAAAGGAAGTGCACACTAAGTGAGCACTTCCTGTCAGTCCGGCCGGGTACAGGAAACAAAAGCTCCTGTACCGCGGATCGGACAGAGCTCGGCCACGCTACACTTGAGGCGCTTCCCTCCCTCTCTTCATGCTGCGCCAGAGCGGGGCGCCGACAGTGTTGAGGGGCACAATGCGCTGCCCTGCTGAAAGGGAACGGCGTTCCTGCTAAGAAAAAAGTGCAGGAACGCCGTTCCCACGCGTTCCTGCAGGACTCGAGCCCTGCGTCCTCCGCTTTCCATCCCCAGTCTAATGGGCAGACAGAGAGAACAAACCAGACCCTCGAGCAGTACCTACGTTGTTTCATCACTCATTTGCAGGATGACTGGTTGGACCACCTTCCTACGGCCGAGTTTTCCTACAATAATGCGGAACACAGTTCCACCCATTACAGTCCTTTCTACGCCAACACTGGCCTGCATCCAGCTTTCATCCCACGCCTGCCCATCACCTCCACGCTTCCAGCTGTGGCCGAACGCCTGGCAAATTTACAAGAGGCACAAGAGAACATTTCCAATAATCTCCTTGAGGCTCAGAGACGCTTTAAGCGGGCGACAGACAAACGTCGTAGACCCGCTCCGGACTTTCAGATAGGAGATCAAGTGTGGCTCTCCACAAGAAACCTAAGACTGAAGGTACCTGCTCAGAAATTGGGCCAAAAATACTTGGGGCCTTTCCGGATCTCTGGCCGGATTAATGAAGTCACCTTCCGGCTAGACCTCCCACATTCCATCAGGGTGCACCCAGTCTTCCATTGCTCCCTTCTCAAGCCGTTTGTAGAGAACACCTTCCCTGGCCGCCATCCTCCCCCCCCCCCCCCCACCACCACCAGTAAGGGTACAAGGCGAAGAGGAGTACATTGTCTCAAAGATCCTTGACTCCAGACTCCACCGGGGCAAAATCCAATACTTGATTTCCTGGAAAGGTTATCCTCCAGAAGACAACTCCTGGGAACCGGAGGAGAACATTCATGCCCCCAGACTTGTCAGGGAGTTCCATCTGAGTCACCCAGATAAGCCTTCCCCTGCGGTGCCCGGAGGTCACCTTGGAAGGGGGGGAGTACTGTCAGGACTCGAACCTGTGGCCAGTCATGTCCCAGGCGGTAGCTCTACCCACTAGGCTACCGTCTCTCCCTGGACTGTTCTCTAGCTAACTTCTAACTACCTCTCTTGTCCTTGCCTTGACCTGCTGATTATTCCAATCTCTTGCACCTGCTACTTCCCTATAAAACCCAGCCCTTGAACACAGCCCTTTGCTGGTTATTGTGCCTCCAAGCCTGTAGCAAGCTTCCTCTCTGCTCCTCCACCGCTATTGCTGATTTACCATCGTTGCCAACCCGGACCGTTTTTGACCTCGCTGAATTGCCGCCTGCATTGACTTACTGCTTACCACCGACCACGCCTCCGTCACTCCTGCTGTTACCTCGCTGCCATCTCTGCTGCCGACCCGGACTGATCGACCGCGCTACCTGCCTCCTCCTGCTGTGGGCCTCTGCCACTGGACTCCATACTTCCAGCTCGGGTGTCCTCAGACTCAGGTGAGCCTCGATTGACACTACACCGTAACAGATACTTTCTCATTTTCACTCAAGGACGTTTTCGGTACTGCCTCTAAGATGTCTTCCCACTGCTCTTTTGATATTTCTCCCCTACATCTCTCTTCCATGCTCTCATTTTGGATAGTAGGTGGGAATCCAGAAATGTATCTAAAAGCATTTGATAAATTGTAGATATTACTTCTTTTTTATCCCCTCCCGAGACCATTAGGTGTAGAGTGGCGTCCCTAGAGATCACATCCCTACTGGTTTTAACCCCTTAAGGACTCGGCCCTATTTCACCTTAAGGACCAGGCCATTTTTTGCAAATCTGACCAGTCACTTTAAGTGCTGATAACTTTAAAACGCTTTGACTTATCCAGGCCATTCTGAGATAGTTTTTTCGTCACATATTGTACTTCATGAAACTGGTAAAAATAAGTCAAAGAAATTAATTTTTATTTATAAAAAAATACCAAATTTACCAAAAATAAATTAAAAAATTTTCAAGTTTCAATTTCTCTACTTCTATAATACATAGTAACACCTGCAAAAATAGTTATTACTTTACATTCCCCATATGTCTACTTCATGTTTGGAGCATTTTGGGAATGATATTTTATTTTTTAGGGATGTTACAAGGCTTAGAAGTTTAGAAGCAAATCTTGAAATTTTTCTGAAATTTTCAAAAACCCAATTTTTAGGGACCAGTTCAGGTCTGAAGTCACTTTGCGAGGCTTACATAATAGAAACCACCCAAAAATGACCCCATTCTATAAACTACACCCCTCAAGGTATTCAAAACTGATTTTACTAACTTTGTTAACCCTTTAGGTGTTCCACAAGAATTAATGGAAAATAGAGATACAATTTAAAAATTTCACTTTTTTGGCAGATTTTCCATTTTAATAATTTTTTTCCAGTTACAAAGCAAGGGTTAACAGCCAAACCAAACTCAATATTTATAGCCCTGATTCTGTAGTTTACAGAAACACCCCATATGTGGTCGTAAACTACTGTACGGGCACACGGCAGGGCGCAGAAGGAAAGAAATGCCATACGGTTTTTGGAAGGCAGATTTTGCTGGACTGTTTTTTTTGACACCATGTCCCATTTGAAGCCCCCCTGATGCATCCCTAAAGTAGAAACTCCATAAAAGTGACCCCATCTAAGAAACTACACCCCTCAAGGTATTCAAAACAGATTTTACAAACGTCGTTAACCCTTTAGGTGTTCCACAAGAGTTATTGGCAAATGGAGATGAAATTTCAGAATTTAAATTTTCTGGCAAATTTTAAATTTTAATCCATTTTTCTCAGTAACAAAGCAAGGGTTAACAGCCAAACCAAACTCAATATTTATGGCCCTGATTCTGTAGTTTACAGAAACACCCCATATGTGGTCGTAAACTACTGTACAGGCACACGGCAGGGCGCAGAAGGAAAGAAATGCCATACGGTTTTTGGAAGGCAGATTTTGCTGGACTGTTTTTTTTGACACCATGTCCCATTTGAAGCCCCCCGATGCATCCCTAGAGTAGAAACTCCATAAAAGTGACCCCATCTAAGAAACTACACCCCTCAAGGTATTCAAAACAGATTTTACAAACATCGTTAACCCTTTCGGTGTTCCACAAGAGTTATTGGCAAATGGAGATGAAATTTCAGAATTTCAATTTTCTGGCAAATTTTCCATTTTAATCCATTTTTCCCAGTAACAAAGCAAGGGTTAACAGCCAAACAAAACTCAATATTTATGGCCCTGATTCTGTAGTTTACAGAAACACCCCATATATGGTCGTAAACAGCTGTACGGGCACACGGCAGGGCGCAGAAGGAAAGGAATGCCATACGGTTTTTGGAAGGCATATTTTGCTGGACTGTTTTTTTTGACACCATGTCCCAATTGAAGCCCCCCTGACTCACCCCTAGAGTAGAAACTCCAGAAAAATGGCCCCATTTTAGAAACTACGGGATAGGGTGGCAGTATTGTTGGTACTAGTTTAGGGTACATATAATTTTTGGTTGCTCTATATTACACTTTTTGTGAGGCAAGATAACAAGAAATAGCTGTTTTGGCACCGTTTTTATTTTTTGTTATTTACAAAATTCATCTGACAGGTTAGATCATGTGATATTTTTATAGACCAGGTTGTCACAGATGCAGCGATACCTAATATGTATACTTTTTATTTTATTTATGTAAGTTTGATGTAAGGTGACAATTTTTTTTTTATTTAGCACAGTTATTATTTTACATTTTTTACGGTGTTCATCTGAGGGGTGAGGTCATGTGATATTTTTATAGAGGCGGTCGATACGGACGCGGTGATACCTAATATGTATACTTTTTTTTATTTATGTAAGTTTTACACAATGATTTCATTTTTGAAGCAAAAAAAATCATGTTTTAGTGTTTCCATAGTCTGAGAGCCATAGTTTTTTCAGTTTTCGGGCGATTATCTTAGGTAGGGTTTCATTTTTTGCGGGATGAGATGACGGTTTGATTAGCACTATTTTGGGGTGCATAAGACTTTTTGATCACTTGCTGTTACACTTTTTGTGATGTAAGGTGACGGTTAGATTGGTACTATTTTAGTCTAGCACCGGCAAAACTAAGAGAACACTTCCTCAAGCTGCATGGAGATGGAAAATACAAGAACACAACGCTCGCTGAATTCAAGGTGAGGAGAGCCAGATTCGATGAAAAGGCTAGTCTGCCTGTTCTCGGCTTTGTACCCATCAACAAACCGATCCTCATAGCATCGTACGAAGTTGCTTACCTGATCGCAAAGCAGGGCAAACCCCACACCATTGGTGAAACACTCATAAAACCAGCTGTGTTGAAGATGGCGAATATCATGCTGGGAAAAGCGGCTGAAGTTAAGTTATCCCAAATTCCTCTTTCAAATGACACCATCAGCGACAGAATAGAGGACATGAGCAAAGACATCTTGGCTCAAATAGTTGCAGATCTGATTTCAAGCCCGGCAAAATTCAGCCTTCAACTCGACGAGACCACAGACGTCTCCAATCTAAGCCAGCTTGCAGTATTCGTGCGCTATGTGAAAGACGACGGGATAAAGGAAGAGTTTTTATTTTGTAAGCCTCTTACAACAACAACTAAGGCAGCCGATGTGAAGAAACTTGTGGATGACTTCTTCAAAGACAACAATCTTTCGTGGGATATGGTTTCTGCAGTTTGTTCGGATGGAGCTCCAGCCATGCTGGGAAGAAAGTCTGGTTTTGGTGCGCTAGTGAAAGCCGATGCACCACACATCATTGTTACGCATTGTATTCTGCATAGGCATGCATTGGCAACAAAAACCTTGCCTCCAAAACTAGCAGAAGTATTAAAAATTGTAGTGGAATGTGTGAACTATGTGAGAAATAGTGCTCTGAGGCACCGCATCTTCAGGGAGCTGTGTAAAGAAATGGGATCTGAATTTGAGGTACTTCTGTACCATTCCAACGTTCGGTGGTTATCCCGGGGACAGGTGTTGAATCGTGTTTTTGCCATGCGTGTGGAATTAGCCCTGTTTTTGCAAGAGCACCAACATTGTCATGCAGATTGCTTCAAAGATTCTGAGTTCATTCTCATTTTAGCATACATGACTGATATCTTTGCAGCTCTAAATCATCTCAATCAACAGATGCAGGGCGGTGGAGTCAACATAATCGAAGCGGAAGAAAACCTGAAGGCTTTTCAAAAAAAAGCTACCGTTATGGAAACGACGAATAGAGAACGATAACTTCGCAAACTTTCCCCTGCTAGACGACTGTGTAAGTAAGATCGAATATGTATCTGGAATCGTAGACATTTCTGTACCCACGGAACTGAAGCAAGCAATTGCCACGCACTTAGATGAGCTTGCAACGTCTCTTGATGGATACTTCCCTACAAGAGAGTCATATCCAGCATGGGTGAGACAGCCGTTCACATTTAGTGTTGAGACAACAGATGTCAATGATGAATACCTCGATGAAATCATTGAACTTCAGCAGAGCCAGGTTCAACAGCAACTCTTCAGAACAACAACGCTCTCAACGTTTTGGTGTCAACAAATGGTAACGTACCCTGTTATTGCTAAGAAAGCTCTGGAGTTTTTCATACTGTTTGTTACAACATATCTTTGCGAGCAATCCTTTTCAAGGATGCTGGACATAAAAACTAAGAAAAGGAACAGACTTTGTTGCGAAAATGACATGAGAGTGGCACTTGCCAAGGTAAAGCCGCGCATTTCTGACCTGGTCTCTGAAAGCAGAAGTCACACTGATTTGCAGTAAATATTCATTATGTTTTTATTTTTGTGTGAAAATCATGTTTTAATGGTTTTGTTCTTTGTTCTTAATGGTTTTGTTCTTTATTGGTTTTATTCACTTTGTGCACCTATGTATAAATATATACCTATGTTTTGAATTTGAAAAAATCATATTTAATTTTTCCAATTAAAAAGGGTTCGGGGAATGCGCATATGAAACTGGTGGGGTTCAGTACCTCCAACAAGGTTAAGAACCACTGTTCTAGATTATGTATTCTAAGATGGCTGGTAAGGGGGTGGAAGATCAGTTTTGATTGAAAAATACCTAGATAACATTGAGAATTCCAAAAAGAAAAATATCCTATAACTGCCCCCAGTATGCTTTCTCCCAAGTGAATCACACAGATTCAGATGGTCAGATGTTTGCTGTTTATAGGAATATGGGAAAATGTTGTGGCTAGAGATGAGCAAATAGATTTTTTTTATCAAAAAGAGTTCTTGATCAGGGGGATGTCTCTGCTGCTCCAGAAGCAGCCCCCTGCTGTTTGACGGACAGGGCCATATATCTCACCTGACCCTAACAATCTCATGCCTGAGCTGCTCGTACGAGTAGTGGCGAAAGGGCAAAGGCTCTGGATCCACTACCGGAAAAGAGAATGTTAATGTGCCACTACCCATAAGTACCAAGAATACAGAGTACAGCGCTGTACATTGTATAGTGACTGCGCTTGGTATTGCAGCCCAGGCCTATTCACTTGAATGGGACTGAGTTGCACATAGGCCATTTGACTGATGGACGTGACATCATTGCACTAGAAAAGCAGCCACAGCACTTACTGCAGCACTGCAGATTCTTCAAACAGCTGATTGTCGGGTGGGGTGGAGACAGACCCCCCATCGATCAGTTATTGTACCACTGAAAACCCCTTTAAACTGTGATGATGGTACACCTGTCACTAAAAGCATTGATTGATAAACAATATCTCAAGAAAGTGCTGTTGTGTCCAAGAGAAGTTAGCTAAATGATGGACATCTGAATGACGCATAAGAGATGGTACAGTTCAAACAGCATATGGATCTCCTCATCCTCTGGGAAATTCTAATGTTATTTAACGTCCCCGTGATAGTTTAATGCTGCTGACACTGGGCAACTTTGTGAAAAGCTTGTTTGACTCCAGCAACAAATACCCACAAGTAGCTGTTGGTGCAGCAGACGGACATGTGCAGTTGCGAGGCAATCGGACACCTCCTTTTCTGCTTGTCTTGCTCCAGCGATGCTGGAACACTCTGCTCCTATTAGCTGGCCATTCATTAGCAGTGACCATTGATGATGTGAAGCTGGGTGGCATATTTAAAGGAGAAGCTGCTATGGACCCTTATCTGCTGATTAAGGCTACTTTCACACTCGCGTTTTGGCTTTCCGTTTGTGAGATCCGTTCAGGGCTCTCACAAGCGGTCCAAAACGGATCAGTTTTGCCCTAATGCATTCTGAATGGAAAAGGATCCGCTCAGAATCCATCAGTTTGCCTCCGTTCAGTCACCATTCCGCTCTGGAGGCAGCCTGCAGCGTTTTGCTGTCCGCCTAACGAAGCTGAGCCAAACGGATCCGTCCTGGCACACAATGTAAGTCAATGGGGAGATATCCGTTTTCTTTGACACAATCTAACACAATAGAAAACGGATCCGACTTTTATTAGTGTTCAAGACTAGTGTTGAGCGCGAATATTCGAATTTTGATCTCGAATATCGCAACTTCGAGATTTCGCAAATATTTAGAATATAGTTCCATATATTCGCGAAATCGAATATTCTTATTTTTTATTTTCATCTGAAAATATGATTCCTCCCTGCTTCTTGCTTGTGGGTCAATGAGCCATTGGCCCACGAGCAACTGAATTGAAGCTGGAAGGAAGATGGACCAAATATGATGAATATTCTAAATAAAGAATATATTGCTGTATATTCAATTTTAGAATATTCGTCCTATTCTAATCTAAACCAATAATCTCGGTTATAATATTCGAGTTCACGAATATTACAACAGAAAAGTCGTAATGGTTTAATACGTGTGCCCGAGCGCATGACAAAATCGTTATTTAATCAACTTCAGCATAGAACACCCCGACAAGCGTCCCCGTCACCATGGGAACGCCTGTGGGTTAGAAAATACCATCGGATGTGAGTTTTCCCTGAGATCGTAAAACCTCAGATCCGATGGTATATTCTAACCCACAGGCGTTCCCATGGTGACGGGGACGCTTGTCGGGGAGCAGTATGCCAAAGTGGAATATTATTGCTCTAATTTCGTCTTTTAGAATATTCGTAATATTCTTTTAACTTCGTCTTTTAGAATATTCGTAATATTGCTCTAACTTTGTCTTTTAGAATATTACGAATATTCTAAAAGACAAAGTTAGAGCAATATTAAGAATATTCGTAAAATACACATAGATTGAAATTTAGCTAATATAGTGCTATAATCCTTTTTTTTTGTAAATTTTTTTTTGCCTCTTCTGAACTTCAGTTTTGGAAAATATGTACACTATAAAAAAATTACTATAGCACTATATTAGCTAAATTACAGTCTATATGTGTATTTTACGAATATTCGTAATATTCTAAAAGACAAAGTTAGAGCAATATTACGAATATTCTAAAAGACGAAGTTAGAGCAATATTAAGAATATTCGTAAAATACACATATAGACTAAAGACGAAGTTAGAGCAATATTAAGAATATTCGTAAAATACACATATAGACTGCAATTTAGCTAATATAGTGCTATATTCTTTTTTTTTAATAGTGTACATATTTTCCAAAACTGAAGTGCAGAAGAGGCAAAAAAAAATTAGGCAAAAAAAATAATAATTATAGCACTATATTAGATAAATTACAGTCTATATGTGTATTTTACGAATATTCTTAATATTGCTCTAACTTCGTCTTTTACAATATTACGAATATTCTAAAAGACGAAGTTAGAGCAATATTAAGAATATTCGTAAAATACACATATTAGCCTAGCCATAGTCATAGGAACGTTGCCTTATACAGAAAAAAATAAAATAAAATCGTACGATTAATTTAATCGCATATTATTCGCGATAAATGAAATAATTACGAATATTCGATTTCGACGAATATAATACGAATATTCAATCGAATATTCACGAAATATCGCGAAATCGAATATGGCACCTCCCGCTCATCACTATTCAAGACGGATCCTTCATGGCTATAGAAGACAAAATACAACCGGATCCATTCACGACGGATCCATGCGGTTGTATTATTGTAACGGAAACATTTTTGCAGATCCATGTATGGGGATAAGCGATGGCATTAGCGATCACTGCTCCCCTTACTGTGGAGGAGGTCGCTGCATGTAAATACAGCTTTCTCCTCCACTGATGAGAAGGTGCTTGCCAGGAAGGAAAGCTTCCTTCCCAACAATCCCTTACTGAATTGTACTGTGTAAAGGGACTTTTATCTTCTGGACCGCAAAAATCATACACTTCTGCGGCAGATAGGTCTTTGGGCTATCTCAGAAACCTGATGCAACTGCAATAGTAAAAACATGTTACATGTAAAAATTTTGGATTATGAGAAATCAGTGCACTGCAGAGCTGTAAAGTCATGGCCACTAGGGGTCTCACTTCTATCTAATTTGTAGTCCACTGCCTGTTGTCAGGCGAGATCCTTCCCTAGTAATAGAGACATAGAAGACAGCAGAAAGGAAGTAGGGGTATGTCATAGCTAGCTGAGATCCTGAGCCTGATTAAAGAACTGCCTCTACGTAGCTTTTGAAGATTATAGAAACCTCCTGTGAATGTGATTTCCCCCTCCTTATCTGTTCTGTGAGCTCCAGAGCTGAAAACAAACATAGTGGGAGGTAAGGGAAAGGATGTCACAGCAGTACAGTGCTGGACAGATTTCACAGAAGAGATACACCCCCGGCTTCTGAGTGAAATGCATCTAGCTGTGCAACTAAAATAGAGAATAATATGGCTGATGAATACATTAGGGAAGCCCAAAATAGACTTACTTCTTCGCAATTATGATCTTACAAAGAAGCACAGCCATCATGAAAACTTTTTTAGAAAACTCAGGTACGCTTTAAGACCACCCCCTTGAACAGCTATACACGGGGAGATGTTATCACTGACTGATAGCTGTGTATAAACGCATACAGAGAATGCTATCAATCACTGATAACACCACCTCCATGTTCTGAGAGATGTTCGTGGGGGTGGTCTTAAGTTAGTAAAAGCAGATATATAAATGACAAGTTTTACGTAATCTTTTCCCACAAAAATATATATCAATCTGCTCAGCTCCTCCTGCTCTATAACATGCTGCCTGCAGACTGCATTGCATTTTGTGGTGACAAGTTCTCTTTAACGTCACTACCTTGAAAGACAACAAGGCTCTTTTTCAGTTTCCTTGGATTCAAAACTATTCTTCTTGACTCTCAACAACAGTTGACACCATGTAGTTAATATCTGGGCTTTGGCAGATTCAGGTCAATTTTACCAAACAGTGAATACTGTTATTGGCTGTTAAATGTTTGTTAATAATCTTAAGTCTAAAAAGTCTTGATTTGTTTTTAAAATGGTTCCTCTAATTACAGCTGTAACTATGATTTATCACATGTGTAACTTTTCTCATGATAACAATATTTGATTTTCAGGTAAAACATTTCTCACATTCTGAACATGAATACAGCTTCTCTCCTGTGAGTTCTCATGATGTTTAATAAGACTTGTTTTCTGGGCAAAGCACTTCCTGCATTCATAACAGAAAAATGGTTTGTCCCCTGAATGAATTCTATGATGATTCTTGAGTTTAAAATTATTAGTAATAAAACATTTCTCACATTCAATATACGAAAATGGCTTCTCCCCTATGTAAATTTTCTGATGTTTGCATGAAACATTTCGCCCATTCAAAGCTTGGAAATGGACTCCACTCTGTGTGGCTTCTCTGATGACAATTAGATTTTTTCCTAGTAATAAAACATTTTCCACATTCTAGACAAGAAAATGGCTTTAACCTTGTGTGAGCGCTTTGATATTCAACAAGACCTGGTCTCTGGGTAAAGCATTTCCCACATTCAGTACATGAATATAGCTTCTCCACTGTGTGTATTATCTTATGTTTAATAAGAGAAAGCTTCTGGGTAAAATATCTTCCACATTCTGGACATGAATATAGGTTCTCGCTTGTGTGTTTTCTTAGATGAGCCTTAAGATTGCCTTTAGTAATAAAATGTTTCCCACATTCAGAACACAGAAACTGCTTCTTACCTGTGTGAATTATTTTGTGTCTAGAAAGAAATAATTTTTTGTGAAAACATTTTCCACATTCTGAACAAGAGTAGTTTCTCCTGTGTGAGTTCTTTTATGTTCAGCAAGACTTGATCTCTGGGTAAAACATCTACCACATTGTGAACATGAATATGGCTTCTCCCCTGTGTGGATTCTTAGATGATCCTTGAGACTGTCTTTAGTAATAAAACGTTTCCCACATTCAGAACACTGAAATCGTTTCTCCCCTGTGTGAATTATTTTATGTCTAGACAGAAAGAATTTTCTATGAAAAGATTTTCCACATTCTGAGCAGGAAAATGGCTTCTCCCCTGTGTGAGTTCTCCTGTGTATAAAAAGATTTGCATTTTTTGTAAACTGTTTTCCACATTCACCACACTGAAACATTTTACCCCCTCTGTGATCTGTACTTGTTGTAACAATCTGTAATTGATTGGAAGAAGGTTCTATATTATAAGCAGGATTAAATGGTCGGTCTGTACTGTGTAGTCCTGGGTATACATTAAAGGTAATAAGATTTTCAGCTGAAGAATGTTGCATGATATCTTCTTCTTCATAATTTTGAGTTACAAGGAAGATTTCCCCCAATCTCGTATTAGGATTATCTGTTAGGATTAAAAAACGGTGAATTTTTCGGTTGTGCCAGGCCACAAATTAAACATATGTATATCCATCCCTATCATAAGCGTTAATACAACAGTTTGTAATACACTTCAATTGAACTTTTTCACTAAAATCTCTTTACACATCACACCCCCATCACACACTGACTCCAGATCTCCTAAGAATCTCCAGAATTCTTAAGTCATAGCTTCTATTGCCCTTACATCTGTAAGAAAAAGTTTTTTTTGTGATATATATAGCAACCCATGTATAAATGTCTTATAATATCTTTTAAAAGGTTGTCTCTTCTCTGAGTCGTTCATTAGTAAACTTGCCTGAAGAAGGGGCATTTGAGTTCCAAATATAATTTGTTTGGTTAGCCAATAACGGTATAACTCTTTTAATACCTCTTTCTGAACCAAAAAGTGCAGCACCCCAGAAAGACTATTGCAAATGGTTAATTACTGCTATAAGAGTCATGCAATGTTATTAAGTTTTTTGGGGGTTCTCTCTCTCCTTGGGGAGAGAGCACCTTAGTTGACGTGAGGAGACTTATAGGCCATGCATGCTACTCTGGAAAGAAGGCAGCTATCCTATAAGTGAATGTTCAACCCTTTAAATAGGTCTTGAGACATGACTCAAATATTAAATAAGCCAACACCTCATCTGCAGACAGCTGTTTTGGGGTGATTGCCCCTTATCGGTACAGAGCAGAGAGTACTGGCCTAACTGGGTGAGAGGCCTAAGTCTGGATTTTAAGTCTCTTCACACCGACTAAGGCGCTCTCTCCCCAAAGAGAGATAGTACCCCCAAATCCTGACTTAGGCCTGTCACCCAGTAATCTTTGCTCTGCACTGATGAGGGGCAATCACCCCGAAACAGCTGTCTGCAGATGTGGTGCTGGCTTATTTAGCATCCGAGTCATGTCTCAAGGCCTATTTGACTTATAGGATAGCTGCCTTATATTTGGTGGCATTAGAGGCAGAGCTTATTAAGAGCTCATTTGCATCCCTTTCCTCCCATGTTATTAAGTTAAATGTCGTGACCTATTATTTATATGCACTTCATAGCACCATATGGACAATCTAACGATTAACATCTTTGCATATTGTGTTAGTTTGCCCGGGTGATGGACCTGGTACGCCCCCTGGTTATTTAGTCAGTCTAGTCTAGGAAAGCATTGGATTGGCTTGACCACCCATATATTAATTTTGCACTCCTTAGTCCAGGACCTGAAGATGGAGTAAAGACGGAAACTCCTTGCATGCCTGTGGTTCTGTTGAGAGACTGAAAAGACTGCTGCCTCTATGCTGCTATTGGGAGAGGATTACACTGTGATATACTTTTGAAATGTGCCTTTTATACTGTCGTATGTACTACTTCTCCTATCTTCACTTCAGTAAAGAAAGACTTTATTAAAACCTGTGACCTGGTTATTGACTCCTTTGCATCTGCCCTCCTGCCTTGCATACTAACAACCATCTACTATCAAGTGAACTCCAACTACTACAGGCAGAAGCCCCAGTGCTACGATGGGCACCAGTCACTGCACAACCCTAGGAAGCACCAGAGGGGAAATTGACACCATGATCTGTAAGTACACCCTGAGAGCCACAACTCCCATCCTCCACACACTCCCTGGTGGTCCGCTGCAGAAATATTTTAACACCTGTCACACAAAAATTTAAAAACAATGGTAGTATATGGGGTTATTCACACAGCCGTTTTCTTGACGGCCTGTGAATAATGGCCATCTAAAAATAGGACATGTCCTATTTTGTCCGTATTCAGCTTCCATACAAATGAAGGGGACCATTTTAACTGTTTCTCAAAAAGGCATCAGACTGGTTTGCTGTTTTTAACGGCTGTTTTTTGTAGCCACTTTCACACAGTCAGTGTTTGATCAGTGATTTCCATCAATGATTCTTAATCAAAACCTTGTGGGGGATCAAAAGCACAGAACAGGTGCACATTTTTCCAATGATATCTTATCCCTACGTAGGCCCCATTCCTGGTTTTGGCACACATTCACTGATGGAAATCACTGATCAGACACTGTATATGTGAAAGTGGCTTAACACAAACAATTTAAAAACTTGAAATGTTGCTCTTTACACTGATTAAGCAATGATAAAGGTGTTAAATCAAAGGTGCACCTTGTGGCCATTTTTTGGGCTTGAAACAATGCAATGGCCGGCATGTGGTGTTAGGAGAGTCAGTAACCAGGCCAGATTGAATTTAAAAAAATCTGTCTTTAGTGTGCACCAAATAGGAATTGTGGTACATCCATCAATTATCGTACACAGTGCAAATTCCACCCAGATGTCCAAGCATGAGCTAACCAAGCAGTTGGAAATAATAGCCCTCAAATTACTCTTACTTTTGCTACGGTTTCTAATACTGGCATCTCTTGCTAGCAACTGCAATTTGTCACAATGTCTGCAATTCGCACAACAGCATGAGGTTTCAATAATACATCTGGCCAGATCATACCTCAAGTGTGCATGGTGTCTTAACTCAGTATCCTGCCACTGCAGCAGGGCATGAGAATGCTGCACACTGACTACAATGTTATAGCTCTTGAATCCACTAATCTGGGGTGCATCGGGTGTCTTAATGTATTTCCCCGAAACAGCAGCAAAGTCTGTAATACTGCACACTGGTTACCTTGCTGACTCTTACAGTGTAGCCATATAAATTCTCTAACATCTTCTATCTCACTGATGGTAATGGAGGAAACACAGGGATCTGTCTCTCTGGAAGCATTGAAGCTGAATGCCTGAGAAATGGAGCACATGCAGTTTGCTCCTTTCTCTTCCAGGCCCATCCTCTCACTGCCCACTCCTAGTACAACTAAAATCTTCTCCTGGATCTAGTTGGAGGGGCCAGCCCACACCCTAAGCTCCAGAGAGGGCTGGGCCAGGATTGTTAATTCTGTCCTTGTCTGGCTCATGCTGGAACATTCTGAGTATACAGTGCATTACATTACATGAAGTGCAAAACATTACCTTAGCAGCGCATTATCAAACAATAGATACCCCTGTCAACTGGGATACTGCACCCAAAAAACATTAGGGAATTGCTGATAACGCATTCCTCTAATAGAATATGTCCTGTACACCAAAAAACCACGCAGTTACTTACCTGTGCTAACATCTACAGGAATTTCCTCCTCCTTACATTGCTGATCGTCATATGTCTCGTCATCAGATTTAACCTCCAGTTTGATATTAGTCAGCACTTCACCCTGATTTAACATATGCAAAATTAAGCATCAAGTAGAGAATCTAATAGATCACTGTAAGAAGCCAACAGTGACAACCACATACATGACTATGAGTGTTCAAAGAGATATACACACCCTCTATATAACTGGTAAAATGGTCTTTTTTTTTTTTTTAAAGCATTTTAAGTTTTCATATTATTTTCTGACAGATAGACTAAACAAAGAAGTAGGCACACTCCACAAACAACTGAACAATAACAAGAGCAGTATCTCTAGCAATATTCCAAAGTATGCAGCAGATAATTTAGTTACACGACAGTAAAGACATAGGTAGAGATGAGCGAATTTCATATTTTGAAATTCGTTCACGCTTCGTTTACTGGTAAAAGGTGAATTGCTTTATGGATTCCGTTACCACAGACCATAACGCAATTCTATGACGGAATGCATAATGGAATTCCTTTAGAGGAATTCCGTTATTCATTCCGTCATAATAAAAGTCTATGGCCTGCATAACGGATCCGTTCCATTTCCATTATGCATTATGCAGAAGCCCATAGACTTCTATTATGACAGAATGAATAACGGAATGCCTCTAAAGGAATGCCATTATGCATTCCATCATAGAATTGCGTTATGGTCCGTGGTAACGGAATCCAAACCGCAATTCACCTTTTACCAGTAAACTAAGCGTGAAGGAAATTGATTACCTATGTCTAGAGATGAGCAAATTTCAGGTTAACAGCAATAAAAATTTTATAGTCATCAGGTTATCTGTTATCCCCTGGGAAATGACCAGTAACGCTAAGCATATCCTTCTGAGAAAAATAAAAAAGAGGGGAAATGCAAGGCAGGTAGGTAATCCCTTTCATCCAGATAATTGTAGCTGACCCACAGTATCCTTTAAAGCGAACCTGTCACCAGTTTTATGGTGTCCTAACTAAGGGCAACATAAATAAGTGACTGATTCTCTTAGCAAAATGCTGGGTCACTTACTTTAATTGACCCAGTCAATCTGCCAACATCTTGTATTGAAAAGCTCCAGCTGATAATGATGAGTCCTGAATATTCATGAGCTCCTGACTCTCCCCGCCTACCTGCTGCTGATTGACAGTTATTTTCCATATGAATCAGCAGCAGGTGGGCAGGGGAGTGGCTATAGCTGTTAATTAAATAAACTCTGGACTCACTGACATCACGCTGGACTCAAATCAGCTCATTAGCATGCAGCATGTGGCATCTTTGTGTGTATATTATGAGGTAACCATCTGTCACACCAGTAAGTGAATACATCTAAGGCACTTTTTAGTAGTTAATGATTGTATATAATTAGTTAGATTATAATCAAATATCCACATGACAGGTTCCCTTTAACCTCTTCAGGACACATGACGTACCGGTACGTCATGTTGTCCAGGTACTTAAGGACACCGGTACGTCATGTATGGTTCCGATCACCGCCGCCCAGCGGGCAGTGATTGGAACCCGGTGCCTGCTCAAATCATTGAGCAGGCACCTTGGCTAGATGCGTCGGGGGGTCCTGTGACCCCCCCATGTCGGCGATCGCAGCAAACCGCAGGTCAATTCAGACCTGCGGTTTGCGTCTCTTTCTGCACCGCGGGGATCAGAAACTTTAGTATGCCGAAAATATATATTTTTCACCTGCACCCCTGAATGATTTTATGCCGGCGGAAGGTGCAGGGGGGGTTGAAGGCGGTGCGGGAGGTGGGCGGTGCGGTAGGCGGGTTTCACGATCCCCAGCCTGCCTCCTCTTGAATAATCATTGGTGGCCAGTGGGTATACCAGAGTGTCAGCACATTGCTGACACTCTGGTATAAACGGCTGACATCTGTGATGCAATGTCATCCGTTTAACCCTTTCCGTATGGAAAAGGTTAACAGTCAGGGAGCTCCCTCCCTCTCCCATTGGGGGGCTGCTGTGCCTTTGCAGCCCCCAGACAGGATAGGGTCACAGAGGTAGGGAGCTCCCAGACAGCCCCCCTCCTTCCCCTTCCCCGTCTGCTCAGTTGTGGCAGACGGGGAAGATTCCCATGGCAACAGGACACCTTCTCAGGCATCCTGCTGTCCATGGTGCTGAACAGATCTGTGCTAAAGGCATAGATCTGTTCAGACAAAGTGTAAGTCAAATACAGTACAATACACTATATAGTGTACTGTATTATAGAGACATCAGACCCACTGGATCTTCAAGAACCAAGTGGGTCTGGGTCAAAAAAAAGTTAAAAAAAAAGTGAAGAAATGTAAAAATAAAAAAACACATTTATCACTGATTAAAAATGAAAAAAATAAAATTCCCTACACATGTTTGATATCACCGCGTCCATAACGACCTGATCTATAAAACGGTTATGTTACTTTACCCGAACGGTGAACGCCATAAAAATAAAAAAATAAAAAACTGATGAAGGAGTCGTAGCCAACTCCGAAACGCGTTTGGTAACTGTCCCATGGAATAGAGTACAGCACCGGAGGATTTAAAGAGTTCAAAGGAAAAGAATGAGAAGTAAAGGATCGGTGATTTTTCTTTGTGAATAAGCGGAGATAAGCCGGACATTTGCCTGTTTGGAGAGCCAGCCTTGTGACATTGTCCACCTCTGCTGAATAATTGATTCATCTCCAATACAGCACGGCAATACACCGAGGATCCTGAAAGCCGCATCATCTGTACACGCTGGTATCTGTGTAATCACTGCCTATCACACGTGGGACGCCACCTGTGACGCAGTAATAGCCGACATCACTACATCAGAAATTGTGAGTACAAACAGCTTCGGCACTTCATTACTAAACCCAGCAACAGTGTAACATTCTAATACAGACCGCGACTGTTGAGTCGCAACAGTTGCAAATCTGTGACTATTCAAAAGACTCTATCTAAACAGATAAACTTTTCTCTCATATAGCAGCATTGAAAGGGTTATTAACCCACTTGGAAAGATATCAATTACCTCTTCAAACGCACTTTGGCATACATATAGTTGAATTATCAGCACAAAGTATAGGAGTTATACTGTTATATGTATTATTGTAGCTATCTAATATAGTTGAATAATTCTTATATGTACTAGTATTTTATATATTTTATATGAAATTTTATGGAATTTTTTATGATATTTTTCTGATAGTTTTTATGAATGGTTGCTAAAAGTATATCACCAATAATAAATAATATATTACATTATCCATTTTCCGTGTGGCACCTGATATTGGTGTGCCCTACCACTTCTTTCTCAAATATAGCATTTTGTTTGGCTGTTAACCCTTGCTTTGTTACTGGAAAAAATTGATTAAAATGGAAAATTTGCCCAAAAATCTTAATTCTGAAATTTTATCACCATTTGCCATTAACTCTTGTGGAAAACCTAAAGGGTTAACGACATTTGTAAAATCAGTTTTGAATACCTTGAGGGGTCTAGTTTCTATAATGGGGTCATTTTTGGGTGGTTTCTATTATGTAAGCCTCACAAAGTGACTTCAGACCTGAACTGGTCCCTAAAAAGTGGGTTTTTGAACATTTCGGAAAAATTTCAAGATTTGCTTCTAAACTTCTAAGCCTTATAACATCCCTAAAAAATAAAATATCATTCCCAAATTGATCCAAACATGTAGACAAAACAAAACAAAACAAGTAGACATATGGGGAATGTAAAGTAATAACTATTTTTGTAGGTATTACTATGTATTATAGAAGTAGAGAAATTGAAACCTGGAAATTTACAAAAAAAAATTAAAAAAATTGTAAATTTGGTATTTTTTTATAAATAAAAATTATTTTTTTTTACTTCATTTTACCAGTGTCATGAAGTACAATATGTGACGAAAAAACTATCTCAGAATGGCCTGGATAAGTCAAAGCGTTTTAAAGTTATCAGCACTTAAAGTGACACTGGTCAGATTTGCAAAAAATGGCCTGGTCCTTAAGGTGAAATAAGGCTGTGTCCCTAAGGGGTTAAACACTCCATTAGTCAAGGTAAATAGGGACATTAACTGAGCAATTTCTGGTTCTCTAAGAAATTTTATAAACAGTCTCCACTTTCGTAAAAACCTTGTGTACACTTTTCATGTCTCTCTTTCTTCTTTTTCCTTTTTAAATCATAATTAGGCTCCATTCAGACGTCCGTAGAATGTGTCCGCACCCGTTCCACAATTATCCGGAACGGGTGCGAACCCATTCATTCTCTATGGGGCAGGAATGGATGCGGACAGCACACAGTGTGCTGTCCGCATCCGCATTTCCGGAGTGCGGCCACGAACTTCCGGGGCAGTTCTATGGGGGTGCCGGCCGGGTGTATTGCAGATCCGCAATACACTACGGATGTGTGAATGGACTCTTATTCATAATAACACCATACAGTAACAAATATGAAAGGAAGGAGTGAAATAATGCTCACAATTCAGCAAAATCCCACCTTGCACCCCTTTTTCCTATGACATTTTTATACTATAAGCCCCGCCTGACCCACTCTAACCTGCAACTAATGGTCAGATCGGGATTAGGGAAAAAAAACACTTTTTTACCCAAATACCTCACCCATGTGTTCTATATCTGTTCTTAGATGGTATTTCAGGTTTTACCCAGTATTTTGCAACTAAAGGTTTTTTTTAGACACCACGATGCTGCAAGTGATTGTCAGGAGGGAAGCGTTCTCTCCTGGCAGTCGCCAGATAGCTAGCAGAGGAGACCGCTGCTACTACCATTGCTCGTCCCAATGCAGGACAGTGGTGTGCGAGCGTTTCCAGTATTAGACCGCCATATAATCGCTAGCGAGCGTTACTGCGAACGCTTATTGGCGATTATAGGACAGAAAATCTGACCGTCTAATATAGCCTTCAAAGTCTAGAAATACGATTATAATAAATCTGAACCTTCCATTTTACATTTCAAGCACTAAAGATTTTTTTTATCCCTGTCTTAAAAAAAAAAAGAGTGTTCAATACAGTCTATGCAAATTGAAAGCCCTTGTGTGAGGTCTACAAAGAGAGAAGGTTCATTAATATTGTTATGCCTGTCCAGACTTTATTCTGGATTCCATCTTGCTTCCTTATCCACTTAAGCCTACTACCCCCATAATACCATCTAGAATTTAAGGACTACAGGGATCATTTATTAAGACTGGCGATTTAGACACCTGTCTTAATAACCCCGTGCACTGGCGGTGGATCCGCCAGTCTAAAGGTAAGCCAGCTTCCCTGATGGCTTAAATTTAGACCATTTTCTACACCTAAGACAGGTATAGAAAATGATAACTGAGAAGTCCCCTTTCCCGTCCACACTATGCCCCCTTTTTTACACCTGGCGTGCGAGGCGTAACTGGCGTATATCACTTAGTAAATGACCGCTTACATTCTCTAAATAGGAAGGTTTGTTCCTGTACACTAATTGTATTTCTCAATTGTATATATGTAAACAACTCAGATTTGTGTCAAATTCTCTAGACAGAGAGACAAAGGGCCTGATAAAGACCAGCGCATGCTGGAGCAGGCATTTAAATTATGGCAAGGCGCTGGCCTAAATTACCGTAAATGTCTCCTCCGGCAGTCCATGCACCAGAATCCAGTCTACTCCACCTTCTAGCTGACATAGATTTCAGTCATGATTTATGCTAATTTCTGGCGTAAATGATAAGGAGTGTGGTAGGGCCCTGCCCGCACACCACTCCCTTATCGGAAACTGGAGCGGGTGGTGTAAAAATGACAGTTGCGATTAAATCTAGTTGTAATGACATTTAAAAAGTCACAAAAGTGGGTTTCATGACTTTTTAACAACATCCCCATGGCGTAGGGGAATAATGCATTTTCCCTAAAGTCTTTTACTTCTCATTCCTAAACAACTGACCATTCTTCTTAACCTTCTCATCTACCACCTAGAATCCCCAATTTTTTTCAACTTGTTGAATACCCCTCTATCCCAACAATTGTTTTTCTTTGTCTTTCAACCTCAAGTTAAAAAAATAAATAAATAGAAGACACTTGAAGATGGTATGGAAGATTGCATGCAGTTCCTCAAGATACATCTCATAGTGACTAAACATATCAAATAAAACAATCTTCTCTCCATCTCTTCCTCTGCCCCCACTTCTCTGCATAACAAAAAAAGAATGGAAATGACTTTAATGTAATTGATAATCCCTAAATATCCATGTAAAACTTTATTATCGACCATACATAATACATAAAATCATGCATTACATTTTTTTTTATAAATATACATCCAAGCCTAAACATCTTTTTTTTTTTTTACATTTGCTTCAACCTTATTTTCAAAAAGCCAAATACCTTCCTATGAAACCACTACATATTAGATCACATGATCGATCCCATGTGACCCAAGCTTTAGCTCACATGGCCACGATCACATGGAAACACCAACCACTCATAGATTACCCCGTCCTATGACCAACCTACCTAAAGGATGAAAATAATCCAAAAACCAGTAAGATCAAGCAATACACTGTCTGATGTCACACTCTATATTTAACCCACTCGGTTGCAGAGTCCCTAACCTATACATCCATTCAACTTCTCGTCTATTAATTCTGGCTACAGGGTCAGCACCACGTAACAGAGCTTTTACACTCTCCACCCCAATAAATTGCAATCCTCTAGGGTTCTTCTGATGTACCATTTTGAAGTGCAAGGACACACTGTGCGTCTCTAAACCTTTTTTTATATTACGGATATGTTCTTGTATCCTAGTTTTTATTTTCCGAGTTGTTCTTCCAACGTACTGGAGGCCACACGGACACTCCAGTACGTATACAACACCAGTGTGGTTGCATGAAAGATTGCCTTTTATTTTGAACAATTGGATCTTACTATTAGAGTATACAGTATCGACTGTCCTCATTATCTTTTCGGGTGCCCTGTTTTTACATGGTAGGCAAAACCCACACCACGTATATTTACTCTTAATTTGACTATTAGTTTGTGCCTTCGTGGTAGTGGGTCCCATGCTATGTACCAGATTGTTCTGCAAATTTTTGGCTTTTTAAAAAATTATCATAGGTTGATTCGGAATCTCCTTCCCTATTATAGGATCATTTTTCAGAACATTCCAGTGTTTCTTGATCATACTTTTCAGTAAACCTGCCTTAGTGTTAAACTGTGTCATAAACATAAATCTGAAGTCTTTCTGATGTTCAACATTAATTATCCTTCCCTGTTTATCTATACCTTCTTCTATTTCCACCCTAGATCTTTCTAAATATTCTTCATTATACCCCTTCTCTAAAAATCTACCCTTAATTAACTGGCTTTGTTCTCTATAGTCCTTCACTTCCGTGCAATATCTGCGAATTCTTTTAAACTGTCCCTTGGGAATGTTGTTAATCCATGGGCCATAATGACAACTACCTGTGTCGATGTATGCATTGAAGTCGGTGAGTGTAAAGAATGTTTTTGTTTTGAAATGACTATCTTCAACAAAGATAGTCAAATCCAAAAAGTCAACTGAAGTGGAGCTGATGTTATTAGTAAAATTAAGATTCCAACAGTTCTTATTGAGATCTCCCAGGAAGCTCTCCAGACTCTCTTTATCTCCCCTCCAAAAAAGCAGGCAGTCGTCAATATAACGACGCCAA
Source organism: Bufo bufo (assembly GCF_905171765.1). NCBI lineage: Eukaryota > Metazoa > Chordata > Amphibia > Anura > Bufonidae > Bufo > Bufo bufo. The sequence goes on from NC_053394.1 coordinate 157,764,328, forward strand.
ACAATAAGCCCTCCACACTCCTCCCCTCCATTCAGGATTGGGTCAATGTTCTCTCCCTCCCACAATGCCATAAAAAGGTTTGCGAGACTGGGGGCGAATTTCGCCCCCATCGCAACACCAGAGTGCTGTAAATAAAAGGTGTCATCATCCTGTACCATTTGTTGAACTTGGGCCCACAACAACTGAGAATGACTACACAACCAAAGATCATGTAGCAAATTCCACTTCAGATCCACACATTTTGGGTTACAGGTGAACCTGCCTGGTCTGTTAGGGGCCGGAGGCTAATTAAATGCATTTATCACCCTACGTATAATACTGAAATGGTTATCCCTCTGTGATTCATTAAGATTTGCTCTATGAGCCATGTTCCATCTTTTAATAATTTTATCAACCCTCTTTGAGTCTTCAAGCAGATCAGCCATAAATCCTGAATCACTATATGAACCCAGTAATTTTATCTAGCTTCTTATAATCACTTCTCCATTTAAAAACCGGATCATAAAAACCTTCGATTTTGGGCATACTGAATACTCTGATATCATTGTAGATCATACTTGTCAATTATTTCACTTGTCCATCATTTCCTGCTGAGTTAACCATCAGGGATCAGAATAGTGTACCATGTGCTGTATGGCTATTAGCGAGTATCCACTTGGCCTGTAATTCCTGAAGAAGCTTGTTGCATCTCTCCTGATTAAACCGTGAATGATTCCAAAGCGAAAAATACTTTGACACATAATACAAATAATGACTGGAGTTCCTCACCCAATCAATAATGTGCCAGAAAAGGCAGGTTAAGATCAGGGAGATTAGTTCCCCCCTCCAATCTAGTGACCAATTATTTTTGCAAGCTAATTCTGCTCTTCATAGGAAATGTGACATAGCTTTATTAATCTGCATGTCCTAGGCTACTTTCACATCTGCGTTTTCCCTTTCCGCGATTGACATCCGTCATAGGATCTCAATAGTAGAGGAAAACGCTTCAGTTTTGTCCCCATTCATTGTCAATGGGGCACAAAACTGAACTGAAGGGAACGGAATGTACCATAATGCACTCCGTTCCGTTTAATTGCGCTCCCATGATGCACACAAAAGCGTGTGCGTCCTGGGATGCGGAGTGAGACGGATGTGTGTCATGACACACAAGATAAGTCAATGGAGACAGATCCGTTTTCTCTGACACAAAAGAAAACGGATCCGTCCCCCATTGACTTAGACTTCATGCACACAACAGTATTTTTTCACGGTCCGCAAAACGGGGTTCCGTTGGTCCGTGATCCGTGACTGTTTTTTCGTCCGTGGGTCTTCCTTGATTTTTGGAGGATCCACGGACATGAAAAAAAAGTCGTTTTGGTGTCCACCTGGCCGTGCGGAGCCAAACGGATCCGTCCTGACTTACAATGCAAGTCAATGGAAACGGATCCGTTTGACGTTGACACAATATGGTGCAATTATGGGAGAGGCTTAACTGTTGTGCCGGAAGCCAGGAGCGAGGGTAAGCCTAGTAGTGGGCGTACCCTAAAGGGAGTGTTTGAGAACAGGGGGGGTGGGTGGGTGTGAACAGAAGCGCCCTGAGGAGCTGGGGGCTGGAGCTTAAAAAGGTAATATGCCCCTCCCACAAATTCAGGCTGACTTTTCAGCCTTCCACTTATGGGAGAGGCTTAACTGTGATGAGTGGGTGAAGCGCTTCCCCTGACCTAGCTGGCTGTGTTGTGCCGGAAGCCAGGAGCGAGGGTAAGCCTAGTAGTGGGCAAAATAAACGAGGAGAGCAGAGAAGTGACCAAAAGCCTTTAATACCACCCAGAGAGCAAGATTACGAAATGCCTGGGAAATCTCAACATGCGGGTTCGGGATGTATCTCGTGAAGCAAGAAGAGCGCCACCTACCCATTGTAAGGCTACGCTGGGATGCGCTCCAGCTGGAGCACAGCGGCCGCCTGTAATGGGACGCTGGTTGCGTTCCAGCGTGGAACGCAGCGGCCTCTGTAATAAGACGCCGGGTTGCGTTCCAGCGTGGAACGCAACGGCCGCCGGGCCATCTAGTGGCTCCGCCCACCCACGCTCCGGGCCAATAAATGGCAGCCAGGGGCTGTACAGGGTGTTCCACTAATTTGGAGTGCGCACCCTGTACACGCCATTCATCTAGAGGACGCAAACGCCGATTCCGGATTGGAACCCCAAATACCTCAGGGAGGACTCCCCACCTACGTCCACTGGCTCCCCCGCTGCTGGCTCCCATGCCACTGACCTTCTAACTGCAAGTATCTGGCCACAGTCTGGCTTACAACTTCTACAGCACTGTGAGAGTGGAGGAGACCCCCGGTGCTGAGATAGGGTATTGCAGGCTACTCCTCATCTGAAGACTTGACATGATATACCTTGTATCCCCTTCAACTATTAGGGGTCATTCTTTCTCATAACTACCAATTAGTTTGTTACGCGGTATATGATTTTGTTAACCCCAAACTCTCCGCTTGAGACTGAGAGAGCCGCCTGGGGTTCATACTGAGCAGCCGCAGGAGACCGGAAGCAGTTCCGGGAATTCCTGAATGCGTGTAAATTAATGTTCGAACTACGGCCCCGGACCTACCCAACCGACAGAACAAAAGTACTCACTATGATCTCTTACCTCAGGGGGGAGCCCAGAGCATGGGCCAACACATACTTAGAAAAGGAAGACCCGGTCCTGGATTCCTTTCCCCGGTTCCTTGAAACAATGGCCCTCCTCTATGAGGTCCAAAGCAAACAAATCACTGCAGAGACTGCTATCCGCAGCCTAAAGCAAGGAAGACGACCTGTAGAGGACTTCATTGCGGAATACACTCGTTGGGCCCGGGAGACTGAATGGAATGATCTCACCCTTAGGAATCAGTTCCGTCTTGGCCTATCCGAGGCCCTGAAGGACGAATTAGCCCGAGGAGAGTTACCTCATACACTTGATGCCTTTATGCAGAGGGCCACCACCATTGACAGACGATTGAGGGAACGCAGAGCCGAGAGAGTCTCAGGCTTCATACCCACCCCGAGACCGTCCAGCCCGGGTCCTGCAGTAGAGATAATGGAGATCGGGGCGATTCGGGGTCCTCTGACTGAGAGGGAGAAAGTCAGGAGACGTAACCTCAACCTCTGTTTATACTGTGCGTCTGCCGACCATATAGTTGATGGATGTCCCGCCATACGAAAGAAGCATGAAGGTAAGAGCAGGATGTCTTGTACCTTAGGCAATAGAAATAATAGCACAGGTGGTTACATCTACACGTCTCTCACCTTGCAGTGGGACCAAAACCGAACTATCGTTGAAGCCATGGTAGACACAGGAGCTTCCGGGAATTTTATTGACAGGCATCTGATAGACCGAAATAAAATTCCCCATACGAGAAAAAACGTTCCGATGTCCGTGAGTTTTATTGATGGTACCACTTCTAGTCCTGTCCACAGTCAGACTCAACCCCTCTTGGTAACATGCGAAAATAACCACACAGAATTCTTATCCTTTGATATCATACACTCTCCTTTGTTTCCCGTGATTCTTGGGTTACCGTGGCTGCGGTTACATCAGCCGGCCCTACTATGGGAACAGGGGAGAGTTGAGTTTACCTCACGCTATTGCACGGAGACCTGCTTCCCCCTCAAGACTCTCATGCATGCGGGAGTGAACCAGGTCCCCACCCAATACGCAGAGTTCGCTGAGGTATTCAGTGCAAAGAAGGCGGAATCCCTGCCACCCCATAGACCTTATGATTGCCCCATAGACTTATTGCCGGGCAGTGAGATACCCACGGGAAGAATTTACCCATTGGCGCAACCAGAACTTGTTCACCTCAAACAGTACCTAGAAGAGAACTTACGGAAAGGTTTTATTCAACCTTCAACCTCCGCGGCAGCCGCAGGGATGTTCTTCGTAAGAAACAAAGACGCAAGCCTAAGACCCCTCATTGATTATAGAGCCTTGAACAAGGTAACAATCAAAAATCGGTATCCCTTGCCGCTTATATCCGAACTCATAGAAAGATTTCAAACATCCACAATCTACACCAAGTTGGATTTGAGAGGCGCATACAACTTGATTAGGATCAGAAGGGGCGATGAATGGAAGACAGCTTTCCGCACTCGGTACGGACTCTTCGAGTATACCGTGATGCCCTTCGGGTTGTGTAACGCCCCAGCCACATTCCAGAATTTTATTAACGACATTTTTAGAGACCTACTGGACGTATGTGTAATCATCTATCTTGATGATATACTGGTGTACTCTGATACCTTACACGATCATAGGAAACACGTACGTTGGGTTCTTGCACGATTAAGCGTCCATCGGTTATATGTCAAACAGGAAAAATGTATTTTTGAAAGTACTTCCCTTCCGTTCCTCGGATACATAATATCACCTAAGGGTATCCAAATGGATCAATCAAAGATCACTTGTATCCAAAGTTGGCCGATTCCGGACTCCCGGAAAGCCCTTCAGCGATTCCTGGGGTTCTCAAACTTCTATAGGAAATTTATAAAGGACTTCTCCGCTACCACTAAACCGCTAACCCGGTTAACTAGTGTTAATACGAAGTTTGTTTGGTCCAAGGAGGCCCAATCAGCGTTTGATTTACTAAAGAGCAGTTTCACTTCGGCACCAATACTGACCCTCCCGAATCCTAACCATCACTACGTGCTGGAAGTAGACGCGTCCCAGGCAGCCATAGGAGCGGTCCTATCCCAACGAAGCTCCTTTTCAACCCCGTTACATCCTATCGGGTTCTACTCCCGGTCACTAAATACCGCAGAATTTAATTACCCCATAGGGGAAAAGGAACTCCTTGCCATAAAATCTTCTCTGGAAAATTGGAGGCATTTACTTGAAGGTTCAACACACCCCATCACAATATACACGGATCACCGTAACCTACAGTATCTGAAAACCAGTAAAACACTGTCAGCACGCCAAGTACGGTGGAGTTTCTTTTTTGACAGATTCAACTTTCAAATTACATACCGACCAGGCTCAAAAAATGGGAAGGCCGACGCCCTATCACGGTTGGCTGAATTCCGCACCGGGGACACGGCCCCCTCATGGGTCATACCACCGAAGAAACTCGTCCTCGCCACTGTCGGGTTGGAGACCCAGCTCAAGGAGGCGCTGATTAATGACCAGACCAACACACCCCCAGGTCTTCTGCCGAATCAACAGGGTTTCCTTTACAAGGACAATCAACTGTATATACCACCCTTCCTCACCACCCAGGTGATCAAACTCTGCCACGATTCACCCCTCGCGGGGCACCCTGGCATAGCCAAAACCACAACCCTGATACGCAGGAACTTCTGGTGGCCAAAAATGACCAAAGAAATTGAGGAATACGTTTCCACATGCGAGACCTGTGCCTCATGCAAAAGTCACAGGAGTCGACCATATGGTCTCCTAATGAGTCTTCCCATAGCCAATAGACCCTGGGAATGGGTCTCGATGGACTTCATCGTAGAACTCCCCCTTTCCAGAGGAAACAACACCATCATGGTGGTAGTTGATTTGCTGACTAAGATGGCACACTTCGTGGCCCTCAAGAAGTTACCCTCTTCCAGGGAAACAGCCGAGGTTTTCCAGTCCAACATCATAAAACTACATGGACTACCTAGTCAGGTCATATCAGACAGGGGTTCGCAATTTATATCCAAATTCTGGAGAGTGCTCTGTTCCAGACTTCAAATCGACCATAGAATGTCTAGCGCCTATCATCCCCAAACTAATGGGCAGACTGAAAGGGTGAATCAGTGTCTGGAACAGTTTCTCAGATGTCATTGCGCATTTCTCCAAGATGACTGGGAAGGCCTACTTCCTCTCGCTGAATTTGCCTATAATAATTCTACAAATTCCTCTACTCTACATAGTCCATTCTTTGCTAATTATGGATTTCACCCTAGGTCTCTTCCTCAAACCACTCTTCCCACAAACGTTCCAGCCACAGACGATTATCTGACTACTCTGCAAACTACCCTCAAGACGTTAAAAGATAATCTCCAACGGGCAAAGGAAAAACAAAAGATCTACTACGACCGTCGCAGAAGAGAAAATCCTCCTTACCAGGTCGGGGACTCGGTATGGCTCTCGACGAGAAATCTTCGGTTGGGGGTACCTTCCAAGAAATTGGGAAGACAATTCTTGGGTCCATTCCCCATAGAAAGGGTTATCAACCCCAACACGGTGAGACTCACCCTTCCTCCTCGACTACAGGTACATCCCACATTCCATGTGTCACTATTGAAACCGTTCAGACCTAGGCCGTTCCCATCAAGGGATCCTCGACCCTTACCCCCAATAGACGTCCAAGGTGAAGAGGAATTTGAAGTCGAGCAGCTCCTCGATTCCAGGAGAAGACGGGGGAGGATCCAGTATCTCGTTAGATGGAAGGGGTATGGATCCCAAGATGACTCTTGGGAAGATGTACAAGATGTTCATGCTCCCAGACTCCAAAGATTGTTCCACCAGAGGTTTCCCAACCGACCTTCCCCTATTGGGGTACACCGGAGTGGTCCCCTTAGGGGGGGGGGTACTGTAAGGCTACGCTGGGATGCGCTCCAGCTGGAGCACAGCGGCCGCCTGTAATGGGACGCTGGTTGCGTTCCAGCGTGGAACGCAGCGGCCTCTGTAATAAGACGCCGGGTTGTGTTCCAGCGTGGAACGCAACGGCCGCCGGGCCATCTAGTGGCTCCGCCCACCCACGCTCCGGGCCAATAAATGGCAGCCAGGGGCTGTACAGGGTGTTCCACTAATTTGGAGTGCACACCCTGTACACGCCATTCATCTAGAGGACGCAAACGCCGATTCCGGATTGGAACCCCAAATACCTCAGGGAGGACTCCCCACCTACGTCCACTGGCTCCCCCGCTGCTGGCTCCCACGCCACTGACCTTCTAACTGCAAGTATCTGGCCACAGTCTGGCTTACAACTTCTACAGCACTGTGAGAGTGGAGGAGACCCCCGGTGCTGAGATAGGGTATTGCAGGCTACTCCTCATCTGAAGACTTGACATGATATACCTTGTATCCCCTTCAACTAATAGGGGTCATTCTTTCTCATAGCTACCAATTAGTTTGTTATGCGGTGTATGAACTTGTTCACCTTAAACAGAAGCAATACTTTGTACCCCCTTCAACTAATAGGGGTCATTCTTTCTCATAACTACCAATTAGTTTGTTACGCGGTATATGATTTTGTTAACCCCAAACTCTCCGCTTGAGACTGAGAGAGCCGCCTGGGGTTCATACTAAGCAGCCGCAATTCACACTGCCAAGCACTTAGGCAGTGTGGTAGAAGTGGATGTCCTTTGTTTCCGCAGTTGAGATCCTAACTGATCAATTTGGTGCGTTACACCCATGCATTTAATCACGTGCGCCGGGACCCCGTTTTTGATGCCGAGGACGCGGCTCCGGTTCGGAGCGAGTGTCCTGTGATGGCCAGCGGGTTATAACCGAGACCTGAGGCCAGCGTTCTGATGTGGGACACAAACTAGATTGACGACAGGGGCCCCCCCCCCCCACGCCAAGGAAGCAGCGGGGCCTCTGGGAAGGCATCTTGCAACAGGGCCAGCAATTGACGGGGGACCATGACTGGCCACCAATCGTTGGAGGTTTTAAAACCTGGCCTCCGAGGGAGGTCCATGCTGATTGGCCTTCGTGGAAGGGAGCCAGAGGATGAAATGGACACGGGCCCAGGACAACTGTCGCACCTGCGACCCCTGACGTTTAGGGGAGGTGCTGGTGAACTCACCTGGCCTGAGGAACCCGTAAAACCCGAGATACATGGCTGCCTTAATAATCAAACTAGGAGAGTGGCCAAAAAGGAAATCCATCCAGCGCGGACGAGAGTCGCCTAAACATCTCGCCGGAGACAGGCTGCCCACGGGCGGGAGGGATGTCCCCGCACTTCTGGATCCCCCTAAGGGCAGCTTTTACCGCCTGCACTGAAGAAATGGAACCTCCATTCGGGTTATGAAGCATTGCGCAGTGCTGTCTCCCCGCTAGGTACAGCTTGATGGTGTTGAATGACAGCCTGAGATTGCGGTGACAGTGGGCTATAACCGCCAGGGTGTAGGAGACATCGTCCAAACCACCTGCGGGTGGGACCTGGCGAAACCTTCGTAAACCCTGACACCGGCTTGGTAGTTCCTGATGGTATTGGGGGAGAGGGAGTGCTGAACCAGGTTCCTGGCGTGAGCAATGAGGGATATGAGATCGGAACGTAGTACGACTGGTGCCTACGAGAAGGTTTGAGTCGGTCTGGGCAACGTACCTGGCTTAGAGGTTACTACCTGTATCGATGTGTTGGGTCACCTGACCTTGATCCAAATGTCGCATAAGTGAACGATCAGGACACGTTCCTGAGAGGGCAAATCATAAGGTTCGGAAGGAAAAGAGAAAATAACTGAGGAGGGTGACGGGACTGGGCGATCCAGGAGACAGAAGTAGGTGTGAGCCTGGGTGATCCAGGAGACAGAAGTAGGTGAGAGCCTTGGTGATCCAGGAGACAGAAGTAGGTGTGAGCCTGGGTGATCCAGGAGACAGAAGTAGGTGTGAGCCTGGGTGATCCAGGAGACAGAAGAAGGTGCGTGCCTGGGCGATCCAGGAGGCAGAGGTAGGTATGAGCCAGGACGAACCAGGAGACAGAGGTAGGTGCGTGCCTGGGCGATCCAGGAGGCAGAGGTAGGTGCGTGCCTGGGCGATCCAGGAGGCAGAGGTAGGTGCGTGCCTGGGCGATCCAGGAGGCAGAGGTAGGTGCGTGCCTGGGCGATCCAGGAGGCAGAGGTAGGTGCATGCCTGGGCGATCCAGGAGGCAGAGGTAGGTGCATGCCTGGACGAACCAGGAGACAGAGGTAGGTATGAGCCTGGACGAACCAGGAGACAGAGGTAGGTGCGTGCCTGGGCGATCCAGGAGGCAGAGGTAGGTGCGTGCCTGGACGAACCAGGAGACAGAGGTAGGTATGAGCCTGGACGAACCAGGAGACAGAGGTAGGTGCGTGCCTGGGCGATCCAGGAGACAGAGGTAGGTGCGTGCCTGGACGAACCAGGAGACAGAGGTAGGTATGAGCCTGGACGAACCAGGAGACAGAGGTAGGTGCGTGCCTGGGCGATCCAGGAGGCAGAGGTAGGTGCGTGCCTGGGCGATCCAGGAGGCAGAGGTAGGTGCGTGCCTGGGCGATCCAGGAGGCAGAGGTAGGAATGAGCCTGGGCGAACCAGGAGACAGAGGCAGGTATGAGCCTGGGCGAACCAGGAGACAGAGGCAGGTATGAGCCTGGGCGAACCAGGAGACAGAGGCAGGTATGAGCCTGGGCGAACCAGGAGACAGAGGCAGGTATGAGCCTGGGCGAACCAGGAGACAGAGGCAGGTATGAGCCTGGGCGAACCAGGAGACAGAGGCAGGTATGAGCCTGGGCGAACCAGGAGACAAAAGTAGGTGTGAGCCTGGCGAACTAGTAGATGAGACAGCAGCATATAACGTGAAGTACATACCTATAACACATGGCACTGTTGCCACCATAGAATAGATGACTGCAGTGAGCGTTTAGTGACCGCTGAATGGGTATGGCGTGCAATGATGACCTGGCCTACTCGTGGTGAGACCCCGGTTTCTTTGAACGCCGAGCTGAAACTAGGTCCCTTCCACCCAGCAGGGACCCCGGGGCCCTCCCCCTAAATGAGGAACAGAGGATGACTTGCCTTCCTCCTGCTGCGGCACGGCAGGAGTGCGTATGAAATGGCTGGTGATTGGAACCTACCGATTTCATTGTATATATTTTTTATTCTTTTTTTTTTTTTTTTTGTTTTGTTTGTGGGCATGGGCCGTCGTTGCCCAGGGGCTAGATACCCCTGCTTGCCGCGTGTGGCCTGTTTCGACGGGGGTGCCAGTCTGGGGGCCGTAGACCTAATAGTAAGGCCGACAGATAATTGCAGTGAACGATTAGTGACGGATGATCGCGTATGGGGTGCGATAAAGACCTAACCTACACCTGGTGAGACCCCCAGCTCTCTTCGGCCTCAGAACTAAAGCTAGTGCCCTACCAGGACTAACGGGGACCCAGGAGCCCTCCCCCTGATCCCGAGTGGGGACAGAGGATAACTTTTTCTTCATCCCACCGCGGTACGGCGGGTGTGCGCTTCTGACCGTTCTTGTTGCTGGGTAACCCTGCTGAGTTTTTTTTTTTTTTTTGTGCCCACAATTTATAAAATGGCCGCTTAAAGACATGAACAGTTGTTGCTCAGGAGCTAGACACCCCTGCCTACTTCGTATATGGACTTGTCTGACGTGCGTTCCACGCCAAACAACTCCAGCCAGAGGACGGGACAGGTGAAGCCCTGTGGAGGGGGAGACCCCGATGTGGGAGCAGCTAGCTAGCTCGATCAACAGAAGCCCGGGACATGGGGCCCGGAGACACCTGTAAGGGGGAACCCAGTGGGGACAGAGCCTACCTGCCTTGGAGCCGCCTGGCCGATTAGAGCTGCCGGGCCTGAGTGAGGATTCCGGCGTGCGCTCCACGCTGGAACGCACGCCGAGCATTTGACCGGAAGCCCAGGCCTGTGCGAGGATTCCGGCGTGCGCTCCATGCTGGAACGCAGGCTGGTCATGTGACCGGAAGCCTAGGCCTAGACGAGGGTTCCGGCGTGCGCTCCACGCTGGAACGCACGGCGGCCTCGCGACTGCGCCCAAGCCAGAGGACGGGACGGGTGAAGCCCTGTGGAGGGGGTGACCAGCAGGCCGTACCCTGCCCATCCCGCCGCCGCATGAGCGAGGCGAAGCGCTCGGCTCTGGAGCGAATATTGACGTGCGGACACCCCTACCTATACCATATGTGGGGTAGTGGTTTATCTGACGTGCGTTCCATGCTGGAACGCACGCGCCGGCCTCCCCCAGAGCAGGGAGACATGTGAAGATGGCTTGGGGGGAGTTATGTGGTAGCTGTGACATGAGTGGTGGGCTTAGTAGTAGTTGGTTGCGTCATGGTTGGGGGTGAACTGCGGGACGAGCCGTGTGTGGGTAGCGGGGACCGGGTCTGAGAGCAGATATCGGCGTGCGTTCCACGCTGGAACGCACGCCGGACCCGCGACCGGAAGCCTGGAACATGGGGGCCCGGGTCGGAGGGCTCCTGTGGGGGGGAAATAGCTTATGGGGACAGCGCTTACCTGTCCTGAAGCAGCCTGACCGTGGAGAGACCGCCGGGCCTAGAGTGAATTCCGGCGTGCGCTCCAAGCTGGAACGCACGCCGACCTCGTGACCGGAAGCCGGAGCCTGTGCCGCTGCTCGGGGACCCCAGTGTAGGGAACAAGAAGTGCCTGCATACGATACCTTCCCTGGGGAGAAAACTGCGACGTACAAGGCGGCAGCAGCTGTGGTACCAGCGGCGACTTCTTGTCCAGGATGTGAACAGAAGCGCCCTGAGGAGCTGGGGGCTGGAGCTTAAAAAGGTAATATGCCCCTCCCACAAATTCAGGCTGACTTTTCAGCCTTCCACTTGTAAACGGATCCGTCCCCCATTGACTTTCAATGTAAATTCAGGAGTTAATATACCAATGATCGGGGGGGGGGGGGAAGAGGGGAGGCCGCACACTGGCCACCAATGATATTTATACAATAGAGGGGGTTCCAGGAGGGAAGCGCACACTGGCTACCAATGATAATACAATAAAGGGAGGGAGGGGGGGTGGGGGGGCGCACACTGGCCACCAATGATAATACAATAGAGGGAGGGAGGGGGGCCGGGGGGGGTCGCACACTGGCTACCAATGATATTAATACAATAGAGGGAGGGGGTGCCGGGGGGGGGCCGCACTGGCCACCAATGAAATTAAAACTGGGGAGGGAGGGGGGTCTGCCCCCTGCTGCCTGGCAGCCCCTCATCTCTTACAGGGGGCTATGATACGCACAATTAACCCCTTCAGGTGCGGCACCTGAGGGGTTAATTGTGCGGATCACAGCCCCCTGTAAGAGATCGGGTGCTGCCAGGCAGCAGTCATGTACACAGTTCATAGTATATTCTAACTAGAAGCGTCCCCATCACTATGGGAACACCTCTGTGTTAGAATATACTGTTGGATTAGAGTTTTCACGAAGTGAAAACTCAGCTCTGAAAAATCTTTTATGCAGACGGATCTTCGAATCCGTCTGTATGAAAGTAGCCTACGGACATGGATCACGGACATGGATGCCAATCTTGTGTGCATCCGTGTTTTTTCACTGACCCATTGACTTGAATGGGTCCGTGAACCGTTGTCCGTCAAAAAAATAGGACAGGTCCTATTTTTTGGACGGACAGGATACACGGATCACGGAGGCAGATGACAAACGGTGCATTTTCCGAGTTTTCAACGGACCCATTGAAAGTCAATGGGTCCGCAGAAAATCACGGAAAACGGAACAACGGCCACGGGTGCACACAACGGTCGTGTGCATGAGGCCTTACAATGGTTTTAGAGACAGATCTGTCATGGCTATTTTAGAGATAATATAACCGGATCTGTTCATAACGGATGCAGACAGTTGTATTATCATGATGGAAGCGTTTTTGCTGAACCATGGCGGATCCAGCAAAAACGCAGATGTAAAAGTGGCATTTGCAATATAGGAAATGTTTGAAGCGTGTACAGCAGCTCATCATTCTGATGAGGTGGTTTCTACCTAGTAATGACAGTGGAAGATTATGCGATTTCTAAAGCTCCTGGGCCTGGGCAATTTTCAAGACCAGAGGTGCATAATTTAAACTATATAACTAGTCTTAGAAACCATTTATCTTGAAATACGTAATGAAATTATTAGCAACTGGGATACGACATAGCTCCCCTTGCTCCAAGACAACCTTCCCTGAGCCCTCCAAAAACAAAAGTTGACATTTAGCTTTATTTACTTTGAAACCGAAGAAAAGACCAAACTTCTTCCTATGGTCCAACATTACTGACAAATCTACTTGCGGATCCAACATAAATAGCATTATATCAGCAGTGAGCAAGGCAACGCGTACAGTATTGCGTCTCTGATAAGATGTGTGTTTTTCTAGTAGCCTGGCCAGGGGCTCCAAGGCCAAACTAAAGAGGAGAGGAGACAGGAAGCACCTCTGCCTTGTCCTTCTCCACAGCAGAGGAGGGGACAAGAAATTCTGAGTGCTAACCCTCACCTGGGGGCTCATTCACACGACAGTAGGCCGTCTGTATCTGTGCTGTGGACTACAAAATGCGGTCCACAAAGCACGGGCACCGGCCATGTGAATCTCGTATTGCGGCTTGGACCTATTGACTTGATTTGGCCAGTGATCCGTAATATACAGCAAAAGATAGGACTTGTCCAATTTTTGCGGTGCGGAGGCACTGATCCAAATGCCCACGGAAGCGCTTTGTAGTACTTCGGTGGGCTTTCGATCCGTGCCAAGCTGTATCCTGCGGATTGTGGACCCATTTAAGTCAATCCCATGATACAGGATTCACACTGCCTTTGCCGGTATATTGCGGTCCTTAATATGGGTACGGACGGCCTGCGGTCATGTGAATGAGCCCTAAAAGATCCAGTTAAACCAACCATATTCAGCACCTGCTCTAGCCATTCCTATCTGACAATGCTTTTTCAGCATTGAGGGTGACCAGAGCAGGTTCCACTGACTACAGTGCCAACTGTACTTTCCTAATGTTAGTGCCTGCTGATTGTGATTTGGTAAACGCACATGTTATGGGTATACCAAAGTGTGCAAGATTACTGCTAACATGTTTGCTATTAGCTTGTATTAGTTCCTCAGATCCTGGTTAGTCAAAGAAATCAGATGGTATGATACCAGATCTTCAACATTCTTGCCCTGTTTGTGGACCAGCTTAAAGGGAATAAGTGTCTGATTGGCAGGGGTCTGACCACTGGGGCACTCACCTATCATGAAAACAGAGGGCTGAGTTCCACCATTCCATTTCATTCTACTCTATAGGAAAGCAGACTAGTGATGGGACCCCCAGTGGTCAGACATTTTTCCCCATCCAAGTACTTGTAACGGGACAACTCCTTTAAAATAGGCCGTATACAACTGAATAGAGAGATGCGCACCAGCCAATATTGCATTAAATAAACACATCATTGTTGGTTATACCTGCAATTTAAGACCTTTATAGAATTCTCCTGAAATCCATCAGGCTCCTGGAGCTTGCCTGAGAACAATAGAGCTGAGGTGTTTTTGAACCTCCTCTATAATAATTGGAACACTGAGGGTCTCTAGTTATACTGCCTTAATTTTTGTTAGCTATACCCTCTCCAAAAAGGCCTTTTTGCCATACTAGCTTCACCTCCCTCCTTATTTAAGGAAGTATTAAATTCTCTTAATATAGTAAGGGTTCAGTTTTAAGTACCTGATAATCTTGTGGCCCAGTGTCATCTTTCTCTGACCAATCCCAGGAATGCAGAGGACTGGGACATCTCTCTGGTGGATTTATCCAACTGGATCCATCTGTAGGAAAAAACATACACTGCAAATTAATATGTTCCCTTTCGTCTATGACAGTGGATAGACTGCCACTTACAGAACCTACCAACAGAAATGCTGTTGTCCGCTGAAAAAATAGGTTCCCGAATGGAAACTGAACATACTCCATTGTAGTCAATGCAGTACGTTCAGCTCTGCTCATCTGAATGCAGCACATGGGTTATTTTGATTGTTCTGCTTTTATAACAGATCAGATAATGACAATTACTAGTGATGATGTGAACTCACCCATATTCAGGGATGTAACTGGCTGGTGGTCCTCTACCATGACATGCTTGTACAGATCCTTGTGTCCTTCTAAATATTCCCACTCCTCCATGGAGAAATGGACAGTGACATCCTGACACCTTATAGGAACCTGACACACACAATGACAGTCATCATCCAGATCCATCATTCCTTGTGTTACTGTGCAATGTCCCAGCATTCCCAGCAGCGCTCACCTCTCCAGTCAGAAGCTCAGTGATCTTCTTGGTGAGGTCTAGGATCTTCTGCTCATGGTTTCTCCCAGGTATCAGTGAGTGAGATGGAGGCTCCATAGTGGCGCTTTGGATCCTGCTACATTCTCCTGACACAGAAAGATGGCTGCCAGGGGTCACACAGTCACTAGATATCTTTTTCACTGTTATGTAATCCTGTGTATTAGGAGAAATTTTTCTATAACTGTGATGGAATTGCCAGAATTCTCTACCTCAGCAGATTCCCTTTCTATTAATTGAGTTAGGCTACTTTCACACTGGCAGCACGGACCTCCGGCAGGCTGTTTCATCGGGTGAACACCCTGTCAGATCCGTCCTGCCGCTAGTGACCGTGTGCCCCCGGACTGCAGCTCCGTCCCCATTGACTATAATGGGGGCGGGGCGGAGTTCCGGCAGAGGCACGGCAGTGCACGGCGAGAGGCTGCCGGAATAAATGTCGGACATGTCGTAGTTTTATTCCGGCAGCCTCTCGCCTTGCGCTGCCGTGCCTCCGCCGGAACTCCGCCCCCATTATAGTCAATGGGGACGGAGCAGCAGTCCGGGGGCACACGGTCACTAGCAGCAGGACGGATCTGACAGGCTGTTCACCCGACAGAACAGCCTGTCGGGGGTCCGTGCCGCTAATGTGAAAGTAGCCTTAAGGGTACTGCTTCTTAGTACATTATTATTTGCCCCTCAAAACAATAAACTCTGCATTTAAATTATTACTGCTAAACTTGCCCACTCAGTGGAACCAATCTGTGACCATTTTGCTAAAATATACTCCAATGCACATTCTCCCTTAGAGCTTAATAATAGTGTGGTACTAAGCTCCCTTAGAGCTTAGTACCACACTTGCATGATAAAAAGATGTATTGCAAGTAATATGGTGGAAAAAAGACATAAGTCCATCAAGTTCAACCAAGGGATAGAGGGGCACGAATTTTAGAAAAAGGGGAGTGAGCATAAGCATTAATGTCATTTATTTTCAAGAATTCATCTAAGCCCTTTTTAAAACTGCGCACTGTTCTTGTTGTGACCACGTCCTAAGGTAGTCTATTCCACAGATTCAAAATGGGTCATTTATTATTAAGACCGGTGTTTCAGACACCGGTCTTAATAACCCCTATATCTGGCGGTGGATCCACCAAAATTATGAAGAGGCGCAGGCCTCTACATAACTTTGGCGCATTCAGCGCCAGTCTAAATGTAAGCCAGCTTCTGAGCTGGTTTACATGTAGACCCTTTTCTACACCTAAAACAGGCATAGAAAAGGATGAATGAGAGGGGCCTTCCGGCCCTTCCCCGCCCACTTTTTTAGACCTGGCATGAGCGGGGAAAAGTCACAAATTGCAGCGCAACTAACCATTGTGCCGCAATCTGCTCCGCAATGACTGCAAAGTTTTTACAGTAAAGAATCCTCGACTCTTGTGGAGACTTAAATTTTTCCTCTCCAGACGGAGGCTGTGCCCCCTTGTCTTTTGAGGGGATTTTTATATGGAACAGCTTTTCACTATATTTTTTGTACGGCCCATTTATACATTTGTATAGACGTCCCTTCTCAAGACTACATAAATGTAATTCTTTTAATCTTTCCTCATAACTAAGACCCTCCATGCCCCTTATCAGCTTAGTCTCTCTCCTTTGTAGTTTTCCAGCTCCAAGGCATCCTTTCTATGGACTGGTGCCCAGAACTGAACTGCATATTCCAGATGAGGCTGCACCAAAGCTTTGTAAAGTGGTAATATTACATCCCTGCCCTGCGAGTCCATGCTTAATTTGATGCATGACAATATTCTGGTAGCCTTAGAATCAGCTGATTGACATTGTAAATATATAGAAACGGTTATAGCGGCTCTCCTGTCGTAATATACGGACTCAGGTGCACTGTTATAAGCTTACCCCTTGGCCTTTTAGTAGTGAAATGTTAACAGGCACTCTACCATCTGGGACTGCATCAAGATTCAGCACTTCAATAACATACCCAACATATCAATATATACATACATACAATTATAAAAACTATAAAGAACTATGACAATAGTAGATAATCTCTTATAAAAATAATAAAAATGAAGATAAAAAATGTTACATCCCCTAGAATATTTGTTGCACATAGATTATTACTACCTAGATGCATAACTTCACATTTATCCACATTGAACCTCATTTGCCAAGTTGATGCCCAATCATCAGTGTCCAAGTCAGCTTGTACTTTTTGGACATCTTCCTTAGATTGCACAATACTATATAGCTTGGTATCATCTGCAAAAATAGAAACAGTGCTATTAATCCCATCCTCAATATCATTAATAAAATGATTAAGTAATAGGGGACCCAGCACAGAACCTTGGGGTAGACCACTTTTAACCCGGGATCATTCAGAATAAGAATCATTGACCACAACTCTCCAGACACGGTCCTTCAGCCAGTTTTCAATCCAATTACAAACTGTTCTTTCCAAGCCTATAGACCTTATTTTACCTATTAAACGTCTAAGAGGGATGCTATCAAAAGCCTTTGCAAAATCAAAGAACACTATATCCACAGCCACCTCTCTGTCAAGGCTTCTACTCACCTCCTCATAAAAACATATCAGGTTAGTCTGAAACTTCTGTCCGTAATAAGCCCATGCTGGTTATCACTTATGATATTATTAACCGTCACATACTTCTGTATATAGTCCCTTAAGAGTCCTTCAAACATTTTTCCCACAACAGAAGTTAAACTAACTGGTCTATAATTACCTGTGGAGGACCTAGAGCCCTTTTTTTAATGTGGGCCCCACATTTGCCTTGCGCCAATCACTTGGCACTGTAACAGTCCGTAGAGAATCTCTAAAAATTATAAACAGGGGCACAGCAATGACTGAACTCTTGGGGGTATATTCCATCTGGACCTGGAGCCTTGTCTACATTTACCTTATTTAACTTAGCTTAGACCATATCTACAGTTAGCCAGTTGAGTATATTACTGGGTATACTAACAGCCCTGGCTCAACCAATATCAGCTCCTTTCTCTTCTTTTGTATATACAGAGCTAAAAGAAACCCATCTAGTAACTCTGACTTTTCTCTATTTTCAATGAACCCCCCCCCCCCCTTTTCTGCTATTTAGGTGATCTACTTGCTCTGACCTTGATCTTTAGCATGAATATATTTAAAGAATTTTTTGGATTTGTTGTGCTCTCTTTTGCCACCTGCAGTACTTTTGTATTTTTTGCAGGTTTAATCTCTTTCTTTTTTTTTTTTTTTACAGATTTTAAGCCATTTGTAAATTTCATAGGCTACAACTGACTCCTCTGATTTGTATCTTTTAAATGCTCTTTTTGTTGTCCTTTTTACAGTAGCTATAAGACATGTGGGGTTTAATTTTAGCTGTTTATACTTGTTACCTACAGGAATACATTTTGCAATGTAACTACCCAATGTAGATTTAAAGCTTTCCCTATTTATCCTCAGTATTATTATGTGACAGTAGCTGCTCCCAGTCTGCCCTTAACCTGGGCAAACTGTCCTTTTTAAAATTCTGTGTTTTTGCTCTCCCAGCCACAGTTTGCTTTTTATAATTCAGGGGGAATATAATTATAATGTTTTCACTATTACCTAGTGTTTCAGGAACAGTAACATTTCCAGCAAGTTCTGCATCATTAGAAATTACCAGATCCAACAGAGCATCGCCCCTAGTGTGATCTTCTACAAACTGGCCCATAAAATGGTCCTGTAGCAAATTGTAGAATCTTCTCCCCTTTGCAGTTGATGCAGAACCATGATCCCAGTCAATATTTGGGAAGTTGTAATCTCCCATTATGACCACTGTACCAGCCTGTGCAGCCCGCTCTATTTGGTTGCACAGCTGAACTTCCTTCTCCTCTGTGATGTTAGGGGGTCTATAGATTAAACCAAGTATTATTTTTTTCAGAGAATATTTCCCTTTGTAATTCCACCCACAGTTGCCTCTTTCACACTCACCTTCATATCACTCCTTACATACATGCACACACCACTGCATTTTCTATTGGCCCTGTCTTTTCTAAATAGTGTAAAACCCTGAATATTAACAGCCCAGTCATGTGAAGAGTCCAGCCATGTCTCTGCCACACCAACTACATCTATGTGTTCCTCTAGTATCATAGTCTCCAGCTCCCCCATTTTTCTTGCTCGACTTCTGGCATTTGTGAACATACTTTATAAGTTACAATTTAATTTCCCACATTCAGTTCCCAGAAAGTGAATATCTGAGATTTTTTGGGGTACCTTTGTTTGGGTACCTGGTTTGTAACAGGTTCATGTTACCCGCAGCTTTGTTTTTCATGGGTGTACAGTTCTGCCCAGTCACCTTCTTATTTTCCTCACTAACCACAGCCCCCACTAAATCCCCACTGTCCCCTCCTATATCCCACTCTCTATCGGCACTATCTACCCCCTTATTGCTATGACCCCCTCCCTCCCCCCAGATCCTAGCTTCAAAGCTCCTCCAGCTAACCATTTTTTCCCCAGAGCATCTGCATTGTCATAATAATGCTCTATAAAGCTGCTACTGTGGGGATAAAGCTTAAAATGTGGTAGTCAGTCAACCCACTGTCTCCTATCACTAATTAAATTACTTTCTGACCTGGATCCCAATATAGTCAAAATTGGAATAAGTTCTATAAAAATGAATCCTGCTTGGACTTTTGCTTCAGGATCAAATCACTCGAACTCTATGTCCACCCCGAAAAATACACAAGAATAAAACTTCCAGGTAGCCCAATTATAATAGACATTGGGAGTCTTTGTCAGTCTGGGCTTTTGTGTATCCAAACACTTACCTCATATGGACTAAACTGAAGTTGTGAACATACTTAAAGTGGTTCTCTGAGCCAAGGAACTCTTTTTCATACGGCCATGCAGGGTGCTGGGAGGTTAAAAGCAAAAAGACTCACCTGTCACTCACGCTCTGGTTCCAGCTCTGCGTTCCCTTCTCCTCCACTTCCCGTCCCCCCTGGACAAGAAATGTGACGTGCCAATCAACGAACTCAGTGGTGGCAGTGGTCGCATGACATTGGTTGGCCGGCAGCATTGACATGCGTGTAAATGGCACAATACATTTCTGGTAGGACCAGAAGAGGAGGAGATGAGAGCTTGTGCTCAAACCAAAGGACTGGTGACAAGTTACTTTTTTTATTTTATTTTATGTAAGGGTATATTATATGGGAATGTCATATTATGAGATTAATTATAGTACTAGAAATTACATATCGTGAGATGCATTGGCAAGATAACACATTTAGTGAACATTTAGTGGGGCAGTCTGTTTATGGAATGATGTTTGGAGCATGACAGAATGATATTCCATGCATGCTTAGTGTTTCAGTAGTAATATTGAAGATTATAAGGGTTTTTTGGGTGTAGAATACTGTAATAGAACACTCCAGGGCACCAATCAGCTGTTTGAAGAGGCCATGGCTTTAGGCCAATTTGTGGCCTCCTCACAGCATACCAAGCACAACGCTGTACACTGTATCGCGACTATGGTTGCTGTTGCAGCCCAGGCCAATGCAGTTGAATGAGACTGAGCTGCTAATAATCCATTTGGCCAATGATGTCACTAGTCTAGGAAGAGACCACAGCGCTCATCTGATTGACATGGCCTCAGATTGGATTGGTAGAGGTGCCAGGAGTTGGCTCTCAGCAATCAGATATTGATGACCTATCCAGAGGATCAGTCATCAAAATTCTACTCCCAGAAAACCCCTTTAATGATATGTCAATTGATTGGTTTCTGTTTGGGTTACTGAACATGAGGTATGCCTCATAGTACTCTGAGGAAGTCAATGGCATAACACGCATCACAGTCCTTGAGGCATTTATTTGGATCCTCATTTACGTTGGGTGAAAGTGGTTGGTATTCCTCCCTTGTCTATTAGGCTACATTCACACGTCCGTGGTGTGTTGCGGACCCGCAAATTGTGGGTCCGCAACACACCAGCCTGTCACCCCCCATAGAAATGCCTATTCTTGTCCACAAGCTGCGGACAAGAATAGGACATGCTCTATCTTTTTGCGGAGCTGCGGACCCAAAATCGGGGCCGCGCTCCGCAATTGCGGCTGCAGACAGCACACTGTGTGCTGTCCGCATCCATTCCGTCCCCATAGAGAATGAATGGGTCCGCACCCATTCCGCAAAATTGCGGAAAGGATGCGGACCCATTTTACGGACGTGTGAATGGAGCCTTAACCAGATATTATGCTGATTCTTTGTAATGTTTGTTGCATTCATTAATAGTAGGTCTGCTCTTATTTAATGTTCATGATTATGTGTTGGACACAGTATTGGACTGTGGGTATGAAATGCCTCAAGCTGCTCTCTTGTGTAAGCATGTAAGGGGAGGCAGTTTTTAGTGTGTGGCTCTTGAGGATGGCGCAGTAATGGAGGCGGACACAGCATAGGTCAAAGGAACAGAAATTTACACTATTTGCAGCACAAACCATAATAGTTACAAGTAATAGCACACAGCTTTGTGGTTATAGTCTCTAATGGAGACAGAGCTTCACAGTTACAGTCTCTATTGGGCACATAGCTTAAGAGTTAGGCTGGTTTCACATGGTCGTTGCGGGTGACGTGCGGGAAAAGATGCGGGTGCGTTCCGGGCAAATGCGCGATTTTTACCGCGCGAGTGCAAAGCGTTTTAATGCGTTTTGCACGCGCGTGAGAAAAATCTGCATGTTTGGTACCCAGACACGAACTCTGACTTCTTCACAGAAGTTCGGGTTTGGGTTAGGGGTTCTGTAGATTTTATTATTTTAAAATAATAGCATTCTTAATACAGAATGCTTAGTAAAATGTCCATTGAGGGGTTAAAAATAATAAACAAATTTAACTCACCCCATCCACTTGGTCGCGTAGCAGATCTCCTCTTCTTTCTTCTTTCTTCAGGACCTGGCAAAAGGACCTTTGGTGACGTCACGGCGCTCATCACATGATCCATCGTCACCATGGTGATGGATCATGTGATGAGCGCAGTGACGTCACCAAAGGTCCTTTTCCCCCCAGGTAATCAAAAAAGAAGACAGAAGAGAAGCCGGGCTGTGCGAACAAGTGGATGAGGTGAGTTAAATTATATCTTTCTTTTTTTTTAACCCCTCTAGCGCTATTTTACTATGCATTCTGTATTAAGAATGCTATTATTTTCCCTTATAACCATGTTATAAGGGAAAACAATAATGATCGGGTCCCCATCCCGATCATCTCCTAGCAACCATGCGTGAAAACTTGCTTTGCGGACGCTTGCGATTTTCACGCAGCCCCATTCACTTCTATGGGGCCTGCGTTGAGTGAAAAATTTTCACACAACGCACAAGTGATGCGTGAAAATCACCGCTCATATGCACAGCCCCATAGAAATGAATGGGTCCGGATTCAGTGCTGGTACAATGCGTTCACCTCACGCATTGCACCCGCACGGAAAACTCGCCCGTGTTAAAGAGGCCTTACTGTTTCAGTGTGCGGTTACGCTACTGCATCCGCACACATGACCAGAGACCTCAAAAGTCCACCGAGTCCACCAGTGTACAGTGCAAATATCACAACAACTTTTACATTCACATTATCTGGAAAATAAAGGCAACATACTGTATAAGCACAACATGAAAGTCCAGTTAAAGGGGTTTTCCATCCTTTTTATAGTGATGTCCAGTCCTCAGGATAGGCCATCACTAGCTAATTGGCAGCAGTCTGGCACATGCGCTCTCACCTATCAGGTGTTCTGTGTAGCTTTGTTGATGGAAGTCAATGCCAGAACTACACTGCACCATCAACATTGTAGTGGACAGTGCTTGTCACTAGACCACTGCTACCTTTGAAGTCTGTTTGAGTAGAGCTGCAGTGACAAGCGCAGTCTACCACAGTGTTGATGGTGATATGTAGTTCTTGCGCCAGCTTCTGGCACTGGAGCTATACAGAACAGCTGATCGGTTGGAATCGGCTAGTGATGGACTATCCTGAGGCTGGACAACCCCTTTAAGGGTCCATTCACACGACTGCAATGTTTTGCGGACCGCACATGGGCGACACTTTAATAGAAATGCCTTTTCTTCTCTGTGTCTGCGGACAAGAATATGTCTGCGGACATGTTCTATCTTTTTGCGGAACGGAAGTGCGGATACGGACAGCACACTGTGTGCTGTCTGCATCATTTCCGGCCCCATTGAAAGTGAATAGGTCCAGATCCGTTCTGCAACGTTGCCGAGCGGATCTGGATCCATTTTGCGGACGTGTGAATGGACCCTAAGTCTGGGTGCAGATTTCGTTCTAGCTCCCCTCTGGGTTTTTAATACCCAAAAGTGATTATCAAACATATGAGTACATTAGAGTCCAAAAGGGCCCTACCTCGATATAATCTGGCAGAAAAGTCTGAAAACAAATTGAAAGCAGGTTATACGCAGTTCAAAGATGGAGGACTCTCGTATTTTCATATACTTTCTGGCAACCTGCCTAGTCATGGCAAAATTCCCTGAATCCCTCACCTCTCCGGTTAACAGGTAGATGATCTCTAGCGTGAAGTTTAATATTTGTTTCGTAATCTCACTGCTTTCCTTTTCCATCCTTGGTGGGTCATTCAGGAATCAAGTACTGTTTTAGATGAGGATATAAGATAACCAGACCAACTGGATGGTACCACAGGCTCCTTAATGAAAAGAAGAAAAAAGTTAAAATCATGCTGAGGCACCAAAATGCATTCACCATCAGAGCTGTGGAGAAAAAACTTGGCGTGAAGCAGGCAGTAAAAAAAAAAATCACAGGGACATGCAATACTTAGGTCCATGATGCAGACCAAACACGCCCATTGAAGTCTATGGGTCCTTCAAATCACGGACACAATACGGATGGCATCCGTGTTGTGTCCATTTTTCAGTGAAAACTGTTGGACATGGTCCGGAAATCAATTTTCATTTGAGTAACGTCCGTGGATTACGGATGACACACGGAGGGTAAAAGCAAACACATGGACCAAACACGGATCCTTCACGGACGTAACAAGGATGCTTTTTTCAGGGACTTGAAAATGACACAGAAATGTGGACGAGGCCTTAAAGGGGTATTATCTTCATTATATCCATGGGATATGCCGTAAATGTTTGACAGATGTGGCTTCCACCTCTAGGACCCTCACAATTTTGCGGAACGGGTGCGGACCCATTCATTTTCTATGGGGACGGAATGGATGCGGACAGCACACAGTGTGCTGTCAGCATCCGCATTTGCTGAGCGCGGCCCCGATCTTCACGTCCGCAGCTCCGCAAAAGATAGAACATGTCCTATTCTTGTCCGCAGCTTGCGGACAAGAATAGGCATTTCTATAGGGGTGCCGGGCGGGTGTGTTAAGGATCCGCAATTTTCGGGTCCGCAACACACCACGGACGTGTGAATGGAGCCTAAGTCTTTTCTGTGCAATGTTCATAACTGAGGGACCATAAATGCACACGATCAGGATTTCATGCAGATTTTCCGTGCGGAAAAATGTACATTGTATTCTATGAGAATTTGAAATTCTCAATGCACATGATGCAGATTTTTTTCTGCGCGGATTTTGACCTGCGGTGCGGATTTTAAAATACGCAGCATGTCAATGTATTTTATTTTTTCCTGACCGGATTTTCTTCATTCACTTAGTAAAATCTGCACCGAATCCGCACAAAATTGATGCGGATTGACGGCACGGATTTGACTGCGAACACCTGCGGATTTCAGTGCGGATTCTCCGCACATGAATCCTGAACATGTGCATGTACCCTAGGGTGTATTCACACATGCCGGTTTTGTGTCATTTTCTGCTGTGCTTTGGTCAAAATCATGACAAAAAAATACATTTCTCTTGCTAGATGTGGGAGACTTTCATAGAAGAAGCTCATAGTATAAAAGGGACTGTAAGTCATACATACCCAAGCAGGAAGTGATCAGTGGACGCTCAGTGCTTATGACTGCAAGACCTGTGATGACGTCACCAGAGGGGCGGAGCTCAGCTGTAAGAGGCTGCCCTGTGAGGGCTCCTGTGCTGGGGGGTTTATATGGAGGAGAACGTGATGGATTCTGTGTTTTCTTCTCTAAAGATTGTTAACAATTGTGGACGAGCTGGAGAAATATTGGTAGTTGTCGTTCTCTCTCCTCTGATACCCTATAATCCGCTGTAGCTCAGTTTCCCTTCACACAGCGCAAAGGATGATGCTGAAATTCATTTCTCATTCAGCGAGTTTATTATTCACATATTATATGTATTTTATTTTTTTTATGAATGAAATTTGAGGAAAACATCTCAATAATATCATACTGTATGTTGCACTGAGCTGTCATAAGATGAAATCAGTTGAAAGCAGCCTGCAAACAGAAATAAATGGCACAAAATGGGCATCGAAGACTAGGATTTAAAGGGTTTAATGACTTTGGGCTACTGATCACACACTGCCAACATACAGAGGGTGATACTCCATTTCAAATTAGCCTGGGTATGCTGAGACATAAACAGGCAAGCGTACAAGAACAAAAAGAAAGCAGCTTTACCGTGTGCTCTCCTCCATTCTAAAAGAGCCTTTACCAGCTTTCATAACTCATATCACTAATTTTGATAGTGACTTACGATAGTCTTAAAGCGACCTAAACCTATAAAAAAACGTTATTGAGCCCTATTGTAAATGTGATTAAAGGGGTTGTCCGAGTTATGAAAAAAAAATATATAGCACAGAAAATCTGATGGGTAGCAATATATAACTAAGTTTTATGCAAAAAATATACACTGCTCAAAAAAATTAAGGGAACACAAAAATAACACATCCTAGATCTGAATTAATTAAATATTCTTCTGAAATACTTTGTTCTTTACATAGTTGAATGTGCTGACAACAAAATCACAAAAAAAAAAAAATGTAAATCAAATTTTTTAACCCATGGAGGTCTGGATTTGGAGTCACCCTCAAAATTAAAGTGGAAAAATACACTACAGGCTGATCCAACTTTGATGTAATGTCCTTAAAACAAGTCAAAATGAGGCTCAGTAGTGTGTGTGGCCTCCACGTGCCTGTATGACCTCCCTACAACGCCTGTGCATGCTCCTGATGAGGTGGCAGACGGTCTCCTGAGGGATCTCCTCCCAGACCTGGACTAAAGCATCTGCCAACTCCTGGACAGTCTGTGGTGCAACGTGACGTTGGTGGATAGAGCGAGACAGGATGTCCCAGATGTGCTCAATTGGATTCAGGTCTGGGGAACGGGCGGGCCAGTCCATAGCATCAATGCCTTCGTCTTGCAGGAACTGCTGACACACTCCAGCCACATGAGGTCTAGCATTGTCTTGCATTAGGAGGAACCCAGTGCCAACCGCACCAGCATATGATCTCACAAGGGGTCTGAGGATCTCATCTCGGTACCTAATGGCAGTCAGGCTACCTCTGGCGAGCACATGGAGGGCTGTGCAGCCCTCCAAAGAAATGCCACCAACACCATTACTGACCCAATGCCAAACCGGTCATGCTGGAGGATGTTGCAGGCAGCAGAACGTTCTCCACGGCGTCACATGTGCTCAGTGTGAACCTGCTTTCATCTGTGAAGAGCACAGGGCGCCAGTGGCGAATTTGCCAATCTTGGTGTTTTCTGGCAAATGCCAAACGTCCTGCACGGTGTTGGGCTGTAAGCACAACCCCCACCTATGGACGTCGGACCCTCATATCACCCTCATGGAGTCTGTTTCTGACCGTTTGAGCAGACACATGCACATTTGTGGCCTGCTGGAGGTCATTTTGCAGGGCTCTGGCAGTGCTCCTCCTGTTCCTCCTTGCACAAAGGCGGAGGTAGCGGTCCTGCTGCTGGGTTGTTGCCCCCCTACGGCCTCCTCCACGTCTCCTGATGTACTGGCCTGTCTCCTGGTAGCGCCTCCATGCTCTGGACAATACGCTGACAGACACAGCAAACCTTCTTGCCACAGCTCGCATTGATGTGCCATCCTGGATAAGCTGCACTACCTGAGCCACTTGTGTGGGTTGTAGACTCCGTCTCATGCTGCCACTAGAGTGAAAGCACCGGCAGCATTCAAAAATGACCAAAACATCAGCCAGGAAGCATAGGAACTGAGAAGTGGTCAGGTCACCACCTGAAGAACCCCTCCTTTATTGGGGGTTTCTTGCTAATTGCCTATAATTTCCACCTGCCTGCTGGGAGACTCTGCAGCATGTTGTATGTGTAGGACTACAAGTCCCAGCTGTATAATGACACTGCTAAGGGAGTGAATACAAGTGCTGCCCTGAGTGACATGTCTGCCTGCTGGGAGACTCTGCAGCATGTTGTAAGTGTAGGACTACAAATCCCAGCTGTATAATGACACTGCTAAGGGAGTGAATACAAGTGCTGCCCTGAGTGACATGTCTGCCTGCTGGGAGACTCTGCAGCATGTTGTATGTGTAGAACTACAAGTCCCAGCTGTATAATGACACTACTAAGGGAGTGAATACAAGAGCTGCCCTGAGTGACATGTCTGCCTGCTGAGAGACTCTGCAGCATGTTGTATGTGTAAGACTACAAGTCCCAGCTGTATAATGACACTGCTAAGGGAGTGAATATAAGAGCTGCCCTGAGTGACATGTCTGCCTGCTGGGAGACTCTGCAGCATGTTGTATGTGTAGAACTACAAGTCCCAGCTGTATAATGACACTGCTAAGGGAGTGAATACAAGAGCTGCCCTGAGTGACATGTCTGCCTGCTGGGAGACTCTGCAGCATGTTGTATGTGTAGAACTACAAGTCCCAGCTGTATAATGACACTGCTAAGGGAGTGGATACAAGAGCTGCCCTGAGTGACATGTCTGCCTGCTGGGAGACTCTGCAGCATGTTGTAAGTGTAGGACTACAAGTCCCAGCTGTATAATGACACTGCTAAGGGAGTGAATACAAGAGCTGCCCTGAGTGACATGTCTGCCTGCTGGGAGACTCTGCAGCATGTTGTATGTGTAGAACTACAAGTCCCAGCTGTATAATGACACTGCTGAGGGAATGAATACAAGAGCTGCCCTGAGTGACATGTCTGCCTGCTGGGAGACTCTGCAGCATGTTGTATGTGTAGTACTACAAGTCCCAGCTGTATAATGACACTGCTAAGGGAGTGAATACAAGAGCTGCCCTGAGTGACATGTCTGCCTGCTGGGAGACTCTGCAGCATGTTGTATGTGTAGTACTACAAGTCCAAGCTGTATAATGACACTGCTAAGGGAGTGGATACAAGAGCTGCCCTGAGTGACATGTCTGCCTGCTGGGAGACTCTGCAGCATGTTGTATGTGTAGAACTACAAATCCCAGCTGTATAATGACACTGCTAAGGGAGTGAATACAAGAGCTGCCCTGAGTGACATGTCTGCCTGCTGGGAGACTCTGCAGCATGTTGTATGTGTAGTACTACAAGTCCCAGCTGTATAATGACACTGCTATGGGAGTGAATACAAGTGCTTCCCTGAGTGACATGTCTGCCTGCTGGGAGACTCAGCAGCATGTTGTATGTGTAGTACTACAAGTCCCAGCTGTATAATGACATTGCTAAGGGAGTGAATACAAGAGCTGCCCTGAGTGACTTGTCTGCCTGCTGGGAGACTCTGCAGCATGTTGTATGTGTAGTACTACAAGTCCCAGTTGTATAATGACACTGCTAAGGGAGTGGATACAAGTGCTGCCCTGAGTGACATGTCTGCCTGCTGGGAGACTCTGCAGCATGTTGTATGTGTAGAACTACAAGTCCCAGCTGTACAATGACACTGCTAAGGGAGTGGATACAAGAGCTGCCCTGAGTGACATGTCTGCCTGCTGGGAGACTCTGCAGCTTGTTGTATGTGTAGGACTACAAGTCCCAGCTGTATAATGACACTGCTGAGGGAGTGGATACAAGAGCTGTCCTGAGTGACATGTCTGCCTGCTGGGAGACTCAGCAGCATGTTGTATGTGTAGGACTACAAGTCCCAGCTGTACAATGACACTGCTGAGGGAGTGAATACAAGAGCTGTCCTGAGTGACATGTCTGCCTGCTGGGAGACTCTGCAGCATGTTGTATGTGTAGAACTACAAGTCCCAGCTGTATAATGACACTGCTAAGGGAGTGAATACAAGTACTGCCCTGAGTGACATGTCTGCCTGCTGGGAGACTCTGCAGCATGTTGTATGTATAGAACTACAAGTCCCAGCTGTATAATGACACTGCTAATACACACATGATCTTCCCCCTACCTTCTTGTGCAATGCTCTCTCTAGTCCTTAAGCTCCTGTGCCCAGAATTATCACTGCTGCAGCTAGCCAGTATGTGCAGCTGAAGGGGTTAAGAATGCTAGGAGAGAGCAGACTGCAGTGAAGGGGGCGTGGCCAGCACAGTGACTTCTCCTTTACAGCCTTGTAAAGGAACATTATCAGAGCAGGGAGAGAAGGTGACATCACAGGTCATGTGACCCTCAGTGAAATCTGAGAAACCAGCCACTGGAGATAAAGTGAGTGAATTGGAAAGCTGTTATATTTGCCTAGTTAGGAACATAGAAAGAACAAAAAAATAACTCAGATAACCCCTTTAAATGAATTTTTCTAATACACTTTTTCTTTTTTTACTTTTCTTAGTAAAATAGGTGCCTGAAGTTTAGGTGACTATTGCACTTTAGAATACTCTAGTACACTGCTGGCGGATGGGAGCACAGATTACCTTGGAGCTGCACTGAGTGCTGTACAGACCAGAGCAGCGCTCCACCTGCCCGCACCAGCCTTGCTCTGCTAAAGTCGGGCACACTCCGGTGTTCTAACAACCTGCACCATTGCAGTATGCAGGCTTAAAGAGGACCTTTCATCGGTCCAAACATTGTGAACTAAGTATCATGATCTGTAGAGCGGCGCCCAGGGATCTCACTGCACCTACTATTATCCCTGGGCGCCGCTCCGTTCTCCTGCTATGCCCTCCGGTATCTTCGGTCACTTGGTTATAGTAGGAGGAGACTGCCCTTGTTCTCCTGGGCGTCTCCTTCTCCTAGCCAATCGCTAGGCAGAAAAAAAACTCCCAGGCTGCGAGCTCTGCGCTGTGATTGGCCAGCGCTACAGCCTAGGAGAAGGAGACGCCCAGGAGAACAAGGGCAGTCTCCTCATACTATAACCAAGTCCCCTAAGTCTCCGCCTACTATAACCAAGTGACTGAACATACCGGAGGGCATAGCAGGAGAACGGAGCGGCGCCCAGGGATAATAGTAAGTGCAGTGAGATCCCTGGGCGCCGCTCTACAGATCATGACACTTAGTTCCCAATGTTTGGACCGATGAAAGGTCCTCTTTAAGCCTCAGACGTCAGTGTTACACGGACGTGTGCTGTACATGTTCTCCACAGACAGCGCACGTAGCCATTCATTTTAATGTGTGTCAAACATCATTGTTTTAGCACGGTTCGTGGATCAGTTTTTTTTAAGCACGGATGCATGCTGTATTTTGCCTGTGTTCACGGATCCATTACACCCATTATAGTATATGGATCCGTGAAAACCACAGATGCAACATGGATGCCATGGTGATGGATCATGTGATGAGCACAGTGATGTCACCAAAGGTCCTTTGACAGGTCCTGAAGAAAGAACAGGAGACCGGCAGCTACGCGATCAATTGGAGGAGGTGAGTTAATGTTATTTTATTTTTTTAACCCTCAATTGACCTTCTACTAAGCATACTGTATTAAAGAATGCTATTATTTTCCCTTATAACTATGTTATAAGGGAAAATAATACAGTGAATAGACTTTCATCCTAGCAACCATGCGTGAAAATCGCACTGCATCTGTACTTGCTTGCGATTTTCACGCAGCCCCATTCACTTTTATGGGGCCTGTGTTGTGTGAAAAACGCACAATATAGAGCATGCTGCGATTTTCACGCAACGCAAAAGTGATGTGTGAAAATCACCGCTCATGTGCACAGCCCCATAGAAATTAATGGGTCCGGATTCAGTGCGGGTGCAATGTGTTCACCTCACGCATTGCACCCGCGCGGAAAACTCGCCCATGTGAAAGGGGCCTAAATGTCACCAAGCATTTTAATCGGGTGGACCACTGCTATGTGTTTATGAAAACAGTTTGATAGGAAAGTCGCTGGTGACAGATTCCATTGAACAGTAGGAAATAAAATAAAGTAAAATAAAATATATAAAAATACCCACTGCTCACCCGCCGATTTAATATTGATGACCTATCCTGAGAATAGGTCATCAGTACATATGGCCGGATAACCCCTTTTAAGGCTCGTTCACACGAACGTTTTTTGCGTTCCGTATACGGGCTGTTTTTTGCGTTATGTATACGGTCCGTATACGGAACCATTCATTTCAATGGTTCCGTAAAAAAAAACTGAATGTACTCCATATGCATTCCGTTTCCGTATTTCCGTTTTTCCATTCTGTTGAAAGATAGAACATGTCCTATTATTGTCCGCAAATCACATTCCGTGGCTCCATTCAAGTCAATGGGTCCGCAAAAAAAAACGGAACACATACGTTTTTGCTAAACTATCTATTGAAAATGAAAAATACAAATGTGATAGCACTCTACATCCAGCAATTTGCCTCCATGCTGGATGAGGCATTGGTGTACATTTTGGCCAAAGCGTAGTAAGCCACTCACCGCGTCAAGGTCGCCTCTATTTGAGTGGTCCCTAACTCTAGTTCCTACCTGTTCATACCTGTTCTTTGCAGTATATATTGGAGGCGTGGCGATCTCCTTGGAGTCATTGCACACCTGACCAGTCAATCTGTCCTGGAGGCTGGTTTTAAAGTCAGTATAAAACTGAGTCTGCATATATAGAACCTACCAGTAGTCATTTGGCTCCAGGAGAAGTATATGGTGGGCTCAGCGTGCATGTTGGTACTAGCATCCCTGGATCCGATGAAAGCTGTAATGGCACCGGACGGGGTTAAAAGCAGAGTGTGCTTGGCGTGCACACTGACCTGCATTCCCTGGATTTTGTGTGGCTGTCATGGCCCATGAACAGGTAGGAACTAGAGTTAGGGACCACTCCATAGAGGCGACCTTGACGCGGTGAGTGGCTTACTACGCTTTGGCCAAAATATACACCAATGCCTCATCCAGCATGGAGGCAAATTGCTGGATGTAGAGTGCTATCACATTTGTATTTTTCGTTTGTATATGTATTTCGCCATAGTGATGTGCACCACATACAGGTTGTGCTGACCCAATTCCCCAAAATTTTATCTATTGAAAATGTTATGCCCAGCCCAATTTTTTCTATGTAATTACTGTATACCCCATAGGAAAAAACGGAACGGAACCGGGAACACTACAAAAAAAAAAAAAAGATAAACGGGCCTGGGAAAAAAGGGCCGTAAAGCACTGAAAAAGACATACGGTCGTGTGAACGAGTCCTAAGGAGGAGACCACCAGACTGACAGATCTGGAACAGCGGGGGATATTACAGGAGATTATTACTTATTTTTATCTTTTATCATATTCCCTACTATAATGCTGACATAAAATTCTCCAAAACGCCAAATGCACACAATGGAGAGAATTTTCACCCATAAAATTCATGCTCAAGGGGAAGGGGCCAATTCACAAGTTCCATGTCTACTTCACTCATCTCCTTAAGGGCTCATGCACAGAACCGTCTGTTCCGCAAAAAATGGATCCGCAAAAAATACGGATGACGACTGTGTGCATTCCAGACAATAATAGGTCATGTTCTATTTTTTTACGGAACTGAAATACGGACATATACGGAAACGGAATGCACACGGAGTAACTTCTGGCTTTTTTTGCGGACCCATTGAAATGAATGGTTTGCTTACGGTCCGCAAAAAAAACGGAATGGACACGGAGTAATTTCTGGCTTTTTTTGCGGACTCATTGAAATGAATGGTTCGCATACGGTCCGCAAAAAAACCGGAATGGACACGGAAAGAAAATAAGTTTGTGTGCATGAGCCCTAAACCAGGGGTCAGTAACCTTCGGCACACCAGCTGTGGTGAAACTGACTCCCAGCATGCACAACACTTGCTTGGCTGTCCTTAGAACTCCCAAAGAAGTAAATGGAGCATGCTGGGAGTTGTAGTTTCACAAGAGCTGGAGTGCCCTGTTGTAAACACCACACAGGAGCCCTCACAGAGCAGCTTCTCACAGCTGACTAGCTCCGCCCCTCCTGTGACATCATCACAGGTCCTGCAAGGATTTATTAAGGTGAGTTTACACATTCAGGTTTCTTGTTGCAGTTTTTGAAGCCAAGTCCAGGAATGGTTGATAAACTGAGGACAAATATGAAAGGAATGACTGTGACGCCTTCGCTTTGTGAATCCGCTTTAGTGTTAAAATTGTATCAAGAAGCCTGAACGTGGAAACCCAGCCTCTGTGTCGTCTCCATAGCGGAGCCCCGCCCCCTGCGTGACACGGCGGTGACGTCATCACAGGTCCTGCAGTATTGAGCAGCTACATATGAGGCGCTGGACGGGTACGTACGACTGGTAGTCACTCGTGTGGTGTAGATTGTAATTCTAAGGACTGTAACTATAGGGTCAGAAGTCTACACAATCCGCTGCGTTTGGGAATAATACATATAAAAACCGCAGTAGATATTATAGGACCACCATTTCCCAAACAGCAGGAACCCAATAGGTCATATCCAGAATGAGGCTTGGTTCTAGTAGTTGGTAGGGGTCCCAGGGATCATACCTTTACCATCTATTGTGAGATTAGACTCACCGAAATTCAGATCAGAACTGGTGTAATGAAAACTGGTTCAGTTGCCCTTAGCAACCAAACAGATTCCACCTTTAATTTTCCAAAGGAGCTCTGAAAAATGTAACCTGGAATCTGATTGGTTGCTATGGGCAACTAAACCAGATTTCCTTTCCGCCAGTTTTGATAAATCTCCCCCTCAGATTACTGCCACATGGGGCGGAAATTCCACAGCAAAGTGTGCACCAAATCCATGCAGAATCTTCATGAAATGTGGTATCGTCGGAATCGTACTAAACAAAAGAATGAAGGTAACGGCTCAGTTTTAGGCCTCTTCCACACGACCGTATGGCTTTTTCAGTGTTTTGCAGGCCGTTTTTTCCGGATCCGTTGTTCCGTTTTTTGTTTCTGTTCCGTTTTTCCATATGGCATATACAGTATACAGTAATTACATAGAAAAAATTGGGCTGGGCATAACATTTTCAATAGATGGTTCCACAAAAAACGGAACGATACGGAAGACATACAGATGCATTTCCGTATGTGTTCCGTTTTTTTTGCGGACCCATTGACTTGAATAGAGCCACGGAATGTGATTTGCGGGCAATAATAGGACATGTTCTATCTTTCAACGGAATGGAAATACGGAAACGGAAGGCATACGGAGTACATTCTTTTTTTTTTTGCGGAACCATTGAAATGAATGGCTCCGTATACAGAACGCAAAAAACGGCCCGTAAATGGAAAAAAAAACCGGTTGTGTGAAAGAGGCCTTAAAGGGAACCTGTCACCTGGATTTTGTGTATAGAGCTGAGGACATGGGTTGCTAGATGGCCGCTAGCACAACCGCAATACCCAGTCCCCATAGTAAAAAAACCCAATTTGATACATATGCAAATGAACATAAGAGTCATATCTTACTTGTGTGACCAGAGAAGAGTCATATTTTCAAGCTCTGACTCACCTCAGGTTAATTTGCATATGTATCAAATCGGTTTTTATACACAATAAAAGCACACAGAGCTATGGGGACTGGGTATTGCGGATGTGCTAGCGGCCATCTAGCAACCCATGTCCTCAGCTCTATACACAAAATCCCGGTGACAGGTTCCCTTTAACGCATGGGGAATGTCGTAAAAACTAAACCCATAAAGCTGTGGCTGAACTGCATTTCTTTTTCCAATTTCACCCGGTGTGGAATTATTTTTTCAGCGTCCCACTACATTGTATGGAATATTAAATGGTGTAGTTTGAAAGTACAACTTGTCCCACAAAAAAACAAGCCGTCATATAGCTAGGTGAAAATAAAAAGTTATGGTTTTTGGAAGGCAGGGAGTAAAAAATGAAAATACAAAAACGGAAAATCGCAAGGTCCTGAAAGGGTTAAAGGGTAGGGCAGGGTCCACACAGGACATGTATGCTGTGGATGTGTGTGCGGTAAAACAGCAGCAAAATGGATGGGATTTTAAGAAACCTGCAGTGCGGCTTTTAAAGACACGGCACGTGGTATGCTGCGGGTTTCCATCAAGGCTATCACCTTTGGCAATGCACGGGGGTTAAATCCCCAACAAATCCACATGTAAATATAATTTTTTTTTTTTTGTGTTTTAATACTTAAAAAAAAAAACTTTGGGAAAATATGTTTTTCTTTTCATTGCCATAGGGTTCATTTGTTAGGCTTCGTTCACATCACCGTTCAGCCTTTCCGTTCAGGAGCAGGAGAACGGAAAGGACGGAAAAGGCACATAAGGCCTCATGCACACGACCGTTGTGTGCATCCGCGGCCGTTGTTCCGTTTTCCGTTTTTTTTCGCGGACCCATTGACTTTCAATGGGTCTGTGGAAAAATCGGAAAATGCACCGCTTGGCTTCCGCGTCCGTGATCCGTTTTTCCAGTCCGTGAAAAAAATATGACCTGTCCTATTTTTTTCACGGACAACGGTTCATGGACCCATTCAAGTCAATGGGTCCGTGAAAAATCACGGATGCACACAAGATAGTCGTCCGTGTCCGTGATCCGTGTTCGTTTTTCCTATCATTTCCAGGACGTCCCTCCATGAAAGCACCCACTGGAGGATGTCCTATTGGACCTCTGTAGGGACAGGAAGCGAGAGAGGTTAAAAGGCCCCTCCCCACCCCTCTTACCAGTGTTCTTCCTGTCCCTACAAGGATAGGAGCAGAGAGGAGTATCCCTGCTTTTTTAGTGGGGAGAGATATGGGCCGAGGCTGGTCGGGGGGCTTATGCCTCTCCTCTTCAGCCTCAGATGGGGCCCTAAGCTAGCACCTCTCGGGGAAGAGGTCCCCTAGCATTTCCCGGTACCTGTATCCTAAGGCCGCGGTATGGGGACGCTGTTGCCGCTTCTCCTGCGGGAGCTCTGGGCACAGTATCGACTCCGGCGCTTCTCTGATGACGCGACGCGTCACGTCCCACGTGACCGGAAGTGACGCGAGGAAGCCGGAAGCTGTTGGCGACGCGCATCCATGCTGGAGGCCTCGGGTTTCTGAGGCCTCTCATGTGGGGTTGATTCTCCTAGGATGAGTCCCCCAGAAGAGGAGGCGGAGCCGTGCGGTATCGAGGGAGGGCCAGCTCGGTAAGTCCATTTAAAAGAGTGATGTATTCTGCATGCAGCACACATCATGGAGGCCCAGGTATCTGCGAAGCTAGACGCCACTGCAGCCCCCCTCGTCCAGGGAAATGTAAGTGAGGTCCTACATAGTTAGGGTTACTCTGGCAGGCCCTGTTTCTATATCTTTCTCTCCCCCTTCTGTTTAAGGTGGAAAGGGAGCCGGGTCACAAACCACATGGTGACTCCAAAAAGAGACCAAAGAAATGCGGGACCTGCGCCAAGAAGCTGGCGGAGTCATACAAGAAGGCCCTATGCACAGATTGTTTGGCAAAAATATTAAAGGAGGAGCAACCGTCCTTTCTGGCAGAATTAAGGGCTATAGTGAGGGAGGAGATACAGGCGGCAGGAGCAAGTCAGCCCCCGTCCCTTCCAGTCCCCTCTTCTCTGCCGGTCCCCTCTTCCCCACCGGCGAAACGTTCTAGAGTACAGATGGACTCTGACTCAGAGGAAGAACCAGCGTACTATTCGGACGAATTGGAAGAAGATCATACCCCTTCCTTATCGGAGGAACCTAGGAGATTCCGGTTTTCGGCTGAAGATCTAGATCCGCTCCTGACAGCTGTTAGACAAACAATTGCGGTAGAGGAAGAGGAGCAGACGCGCACCATACAGGACGAGATGTTTGGCGGTCTAAGAGCGAAGAAAAGGAAACTCTTTCCCGTCAACGCTAACCTGACTGATCTAATTAAAGATGAATGGGAAGAGGGTGACAAGAAGCTTTATGTGCCTCGGGAATTCAAAAACAGGTTGATCTTTAACCCAGAGGAAACAAAACTTTGGGACGAGATACCAAAGGTGGATATTCAGGTGGAAAAGGTGGTAAAGAAAACTTCCATTCCCTTTGAAGATTCCTCACAGCTGAAGGATCCTATGGATCGTAAGGTGGATGGGCTTTTAAAGAAAGCATGGGAATCATCTGCCGCCTCTATAAATACAAATATTGTGGCTACCTCAGTGTCCCGGGCCATGTGTGTATGGCTGGATCAGCTTGAAAATCATCTTAGGATGAGGACATCCAGAGAAGAAATTCTAGATTCTTTACCGTTGTTAAAGATGGCGGCTTCTTTCATGGCTGATGCCTCGGCAGAATCAATTAGGTTTGCGGCAAGGAACGATGCGCTCACAAACACAGCAAGACGGGCCCTCTGGCTCAAGTCTTGGACAGGGGACATAGCATCAAAGAATAAGCTTTGTGCAATCCCCTTTACTGGGTCCTATCTTTTTGGTCAGGTCCTTGACTCCATCCTAGAAAGTGCGGCTGACAAAAAGAAAGGCTTCCCAGAGGAGAAGGTAAAGAAACCTCAGCCCTTTCGGAAACCCTCCAAACAGTTTCCAACCTCACAGAGGGGAAAAGGTAAGACGGGGAGATGGAGCTACCCCAAAGGAGGTAGAGGAAGGGGTTTCTTGTTTAACCCATCTTCCAACACAGACAAACAATGACATCAGGCCAGTTGGGGGCAGACTCCGTTTATTCTGGGAGGCCTGGACTCGGGTCACTCAGAATCACTGGATTCTCAGTACAATCCGAGAGGGAGTGAAAATAGAGTTTCGCAGTCCACCCCCGTGGAGATTCCTGATAACAAAGTTTCAGTCCACAGAGCAAAAGAATCAACTATGTCTCGACGTAAGGAAACCTATAACCTCAGCTATATATTTAAAAATTTGGAAAAAATTTACCTCATGGCTGTCACAAACACATCCTGGGGTTTCTGACCCATCTATAGGCTACATTCTGGATTTCCTGCAGTTGGGGTTTGATTTGGGTTTGAAACCCAGTACCCTTAAGGTCCAGATTTCAGCCTTGAGTTGTTTTCTCGACACCTCCTTAGCAGAGCACAGATGGATAAAAAGATTTATTAAATCTACTTCCAGAATGAGACCTACTATTAGGCAGACGGTACCACCCTTGGACCTAAATATAGTCTTAGAAAGTCTATGTAATCCCCCGTTTGAACCAATTGAGCAGTTATCTGACAGATTACTCTCTCTTAAGACCATCTTTCTGCTAGCAATTACCACAGCACGCAGAATAGGAGAAATTCAGGCCCTTTCTATCAGGGAGCCATATCTAAAAGTTTTGGACGACCGGATTATTTTAAAATTGGATCCATCCTTTCTACCAAAGGTTGTCTCTTCGTTCCATAGAAATCAGGAAATAATTCTTCCTTCCTTTTGTACCTCTCCCAAAAATGTGCAGGAAGAAAAGTTTCATTGTCTGGACGTAAGGAGATCCGTGTTAGCCTACCTACAAAAAACAGATTCGTGGAGAAAATCATCAAACCTTTTTATCTTGTTCGGAGGAAAGAACAAGGGCAATAAGGCCTCAAAACAGACTTTAGCTCGTTGGATCAGAGAAGCAGTTCAACAGCCTACGTGCTGAAAGGACTACCATGTCCATTGTCCATTAAAGCCTATTCCACCAGAGCGGTGGCAACTACTTGGGCAGAAAAAGCAGAAGCCTCAATTGAACAAATTTGCAGGGCCGCTACTTGGTCCAGTTTCACTACCTTTGTCAGGCACTATAGACTGGACTCTCTTACCAACCAGGACCTTGGCTTTGGCCGTAAGGTTCTTCAGGCAGTGGTCCCCCCCTAATTATTAAGCTGGTAGTTCTCCAGTGGGTGCTGTCATGGAGGGACGTCCTGGAAACTAAGGTTTAGTCTTACCGGTAAACGGTTTTCCAGGAGTCCGACATGACAGCACCCGTTAATACCCCCCCTTTTTGTTTTTTTTCTGGGATCCATGCATGTATACATTATACATATATATATATTTGTATGCAGAAATTCCAATGTGAAGTTAACATGGAGGTTCAAATAAACAGTTTGGATCCTATCTGGTGTAGTAATTTGGAAAAACACTGGTAAGAGGGGTGGGGAGGGGCCTTTTAACCTCTCTCGCTTCCTGTCCCTACAGAGGTCCAATAGGACATCCTCCAGTGGGTGCTGTCATGTCGGACTCCTGGAAAACCGTTTACCGGTAAGACTAAACCTTAGTTTTCAATGCAAACTTGACTTAGTTTTTTTTTTCACTTTTCATGTCCGTGGATCCTCCAAAAATCAAGGAAGACCCACGGAAGAAAAAACGGTCACGGATCACGGAACAACGGAAATCCGTTTTGCGGACCACAAAAAAAAACGGTCGTGTGCATGAGGCCTAACTGACGCCAAACTGAGCCCATAGACTATAATGGGGTCCGTTATGTTTCCGCTCAGAAGATGATTTTTAAGCGGAGACAAAAGTCCTGCATGCACAACTTTTGTCTCTGCTTAAAAATCTTCTGAGCGGAAACATAACGGACCCCATTATAATCTATGGGGTCCTGAGGGGTCCGTTTGGGTCAGTTATGTGCCTTTTCCGTCCTTTCCGTTCTCCTGCTCCTGAACGGTGATGTGAACGAAGCCTTAGCGGGGCGATCTGTAGTTTTTATTTATACCATTTTGGAGCGTGTTACTTTTTGATCACTTTTTATTCTTTTTTTTTTTTTTTGGGAGGTGAAGCAACATACGGGATAAATACGTTTATATTGTGATATTTCTGGCAATGCCTGTGATGTTTATTTTTCTGTATCAAAC
Source organism: Bufo bufo (assembly GCF_905171765.1). Taxonomy (NCBI): domain Eukaryota; kingdom Metazoa; phylum Chordata; class Amphibia; order Anura; family Bufonidae; genus Bufo; species Bufo bufo. The sequence goes on from NC_053394.1 coordinate 157,804,186, forward strand.
TTTTTATTAATATTAATCCAAAAAGGGTTGAGCAGTAGTGTACATACAGAATAAAAGTACAATCAGCAATAAATCACATAGAAACGAAACACTGACAGAAATAACAGGCCAGTACAAAAAAAATGTAAATGTAAAGATTGTTATATTTAATTTTATTTTAACCCTTTCACCCCCGGAGGTTTTTATTTATTTTTTGCGTTTTCGTTTTGCCTACCTTTCCAGAGCCATAACTTTTTTATTTGTCTGTTTACATAGCGATACGAGGGCTTGTTTTTTGCGAGACAAGTTGTACTTTTCAATGCCACCATTTAATATTGCATATGATGTAGTGGGAAGCGGGAAAAAAATTCCAAATGGGGTGAAATTGCAAAAAAAAAGCAAATCCACCACAGTTTTACAGGTTTTTTATTTTACGACGTTCGATGTGCGATAAAACTGACCAGTTACTTTTATTCTACAGGTCAGTACAAATCCGGTGATACCTTATATGTATCGTTTTTCTTGCGTTTTGATAGTGATAAAAAAGTGGGGAAAAAAAAACAGTTTTATTCTTTTGTCGCCATATTTTGACCCCTATAACTTATTTGTAATTATGTGTACGGAGCTGTATGGGAGCTCATTTTTTGCGGGGCAATCTGAACTTTCCATTAATACCATTCTGGGGTGTGTATGACTTTTTGATCACTTTTTATTTCATTTTTTTGTAGAAAATAAAGCGACCAAAACCGGCGAATTGGCCATTTGGACACTTTTTTCCGTTTTGCTGTTTGCCGTATGGGGAATATATTTGTATGCTATAGAGGTTTTCGCACACCGCGACACTCATGATGTGTATTTTTATTTATTTATTTTTTTAGTTCTTTTATTTGTATTTTGGGAAAAGGGGGGTGATTTTTATGTTTTTTTATTTATTTATTTTTTTAAACTTTTTTTTTTTTTTTTCCATAGGGAACTACACTGCTCAAAAAAATAAAGGGAACACAAAAATAACACATCCTAGATCTGAGTTAATTAAATATTCTTCTGAAATACTTTGTTCTTTACATAGTTGAATGTGCTGACAACAAAATCACACAAAAAAAAATAATGGAAATCTCATTTTTTAACCCATGGAGGTCTGGATTTGGAGTCACCCTCAAAATTAAAGTGGAAAAACACACTACAGGCTGATCCAACTTTGATGTAATGTCCTTAAAACAAGTCAAAATGAGGCTCAGTAGTGTGTGTGGCCTCCACGTGCCTGTATGACCTCCCTACAACGCCTGTGCATGCTCCTGATGAGGTGGCGGACGGTCTCCTGAGGGATCTCCTCCCAGACCTGGACTAAAGCATCTGACAACTCCTGGACAGTCTGTGGTGCAACGTGACGTTGGTGGATAGAGCGAGACGTGATGTCCCAGATGTGCTCAATTGGATTCAGGTCTGGGGAACGGGCGGGCCAGTCCATAGCATCAATGCCTTCGTCTTGCAGGAACTGCTGACACACTCCAGCCACATGAGGTCTAGCATTGTCTTGCATTAGGAGGAACCCAGGGCCAACCGCACCAGCATATGGTCTCACAAGGGGTCTGAGGATCTCATCTCGGTACCTAATGGCAGTCAGGCTACCTCTGGCGAGCACATGGAGCTGTGTGGCCCTCCAAAGAAATGCCATCCCACACCATTACTGACCTAATGCTAAACCGGTCATGCTGGAGGATGTTGCAGGCAGCAGAACGTTCTCCACGGCGTCTCCAGACTCTGTCACGTCTGTCACATGTGCTCAGTGTGAACCTGCTTTCATCTGTGAAGAGCACATGGCGCCAGTGGCGAATTTGACAATCTTGGTGTTTTCTGGCAAATGCCAAACGTCCTGCACGGTGTTGGGCTGTAAGCACAACCCCCACCTGTGGACGTCGGGCCCTCATATCACCCTCATGGAGTCTGTTTCTGACCGTTTGAGCAGACACATGCACTTTTGTGGCCTGCTGGAGGTCATTTTGCAGGGCTCTGGCAGTGCTCCTCCTGTTCCTCCTTGCACAAAGGCGGAGGTAGCTGTCCTGCTGCAGGGTTGTTGCCCTCCTACGGCCTCCTCCACGTCTCCTGATGTACTGGCCTGTCTCCTGGTAGCGCCTCCATGCTCTGGACACTACGCTGACAGACACAGCAAACCTTCTTGCCACAGCTCGCATTGATGTGCCATCCTGGATAAGCTGCACTACCTGAGCCACTTGTGTGGGTTGTAGACTCCTTCTCATGCTACCACTAGAGTGAAAGCACCGCCAGCATTCAAAAGTGACCAAAACATCAGCCAGGAAGCATAGGAACTGAGAAGTGGTCAGGTCACCACCTGCAGAACCACTCCTTTATTGGGGGTGTCTTGCTAATTGCCTATAATTTCCACCTGTTGTCTATCCCATTTGCACAACAGCATGTGAAATTTATTGTCACTCAGTGTTGCTTCCTAAGTGGACAGTTTGATTTCACAGAAGTGTGATTGACTTGGAGTTACATTGTGTTGTTTAAGTGTTCCCTTTATTTTTTTGAGCAGTGTATAACCATCAATCATCTGATTGCTATTATCATAGACTCCAAAGCACTTGCATTGGAATCTATGATGATTTTACTACTTTCCTATGGAGCCCTATTACAGGAAAGGCTCATTCACAAAGACAGGGGCTGCTGCACAGAAGCTCCGGCTCCTCCGATTGCCACACGGGGGAGCCGGAGCATAGCCAAAAGCACATGCTTTCGGTTTTCAGCGCGCTCAGATGCCATGGATTGACCACGGCATCTGAGGGGTTAAATGTCCGCACTCAGCATTACTGCCGGTTGCGAACATGAGCCGCAGGTGTCTGCTATAAGAAGCAGGCGGCCACCCGTGGCTATGGCGCCCCTAGCGCTCAGGAGTGGGCGCCATCTTTAAAGACCCGGCCAGCTCCGTACTACTTTAGTACGGTGCTAGGGGTGAAGGGGTTAAATATTGGGAAAGGGGAGTGATTTGGGAAAAATTTATATATATCCTGTATTTGTGTGTGTGTGTGTGTGTGTATGTGTGTGTGTGTGTATATATATATATATATATATATATATATATATATATATATATATACACACATAAGAAAAATGGCGGCACTGGCACAAAGGAGGAAATACGGGTGCACGTCCCAAGGGGAATAGACTTATAGCCCCAATAAATGGATCCAGAAAAAAGAGCGGCACTCCGGTAGATAAAAGCAAGTGAACCCTCTTTTTTGCTTGAAGAAGGCTCATGCTTGGAGCCGAAACGTTGCCCCACCTGGGTGAATAAAGGGTTCACTTGCTTTTATCTACCGGAGTGCCGCTCTTTTTTCTGGATCTCTATATAGTGCTGCTTATAACTTAACTACATATTTAAAATTCCAGTACATCGCAGACCTTTTTCGTCTATTCAGTTTGTTAAGCACAGGGGGAATTGAAACATAGAGCTTATACTATACTGGCAGCACGCAGCCAGCTAAGCACTAGTGATTCGAACCCTGCACTAATAAATCTGATGGTGTAAAACCCAATAGCAAACTGAATAGACGAAAAAAGTCTGCGATGTACTGGAATTTTAAATATGTAGTTAAGTTATAAGCAGCACTATTAGAAGCAAAGTAATAAAAGTTAAAGCGAACCTTTCACCAGGATTCCACCTAATAAACTATTAACAGTGCCTTATAGATTATGCTCATTCTGTTTAAATGCATTCTTGTCCCGCTTTCCTGGGATGTATATTGATGAAAAAAACGACTTATAAAGTCCTCGTCTCCAGCTCCTGCAGTCACGGTGGAAGTCAAGGGGGTAGCCCTTCCCTCACTCCGGGCTGTACCTCCCCTGCCCTAACCCCTCCTCTAACTAGTGAAACTGACACCCGGCTCAGTCGCCGGGACCGCGCTTGTACTGGCGGCGCATGCGCCGTTGGTCTCAGTAGCAGCGCGATCCCGTCTAGGCGCGGACTGAAGCACGATCCTGTGATTGAATTGCGCATGCGCCGTCCGTCCCCGATGCCTCCCTGTCTTCTGTTCTTCAGGCGCGCGCCTGAATAGAAGACAGGGAGGCATCGGGGACGGACGGCGCATGCGCAATTCACTCACAGGATCGCGCTTCAGTCCGCGCCTAGACGGGATCGCGCTGCTACTGAGACCAACGGCGCATGCGCCGCCAGTACAAGCGCGGTCCCGGCGACTGAGCCGGGTGTCAGTTTCACTAGTTAGAGGAGGGGTTAGGGCAGGGGAGGTACAGCCCGGAGTGAGGGAAGGGCTACCCCCTTGACTTCCACCGTGACTGCAGGAGCTGGAGACGAGGACTTTATAAGTCGTTTTTTTCATCAATATACATCCCAGGAAAGCGGGACAAGAATGCATTTAAACAGAATGAGCATAATCTATAAGGTACTGTTAATAGTTTATTAGGTGAAATCCTGGTGAAAGGTTCGCTTTAAGTATTAGGCATACAAGTAGGTGCTGGATTAACAGGTGTAATTTAGTCCCTAGGACATTAGTAATTATTATTTTTGTGTAAAAAACACCGCATCCAGTACTAAGGGAAAGATTAGTCTTTGTAGAAAAAACACAACAAACCCATCAGAGAGATAGCAAAAACATTAGGCGTGGCCAAAACAACTGTTTGGAACATTCTTAAAAAGAAGGAACGCATCGGTGAGCTCAGCAACACCAAAAGACCCGGAAGAGCACAGAAAAGAACTGTGGTGGATGACCGAAGAATTCTTTCCCTGGTGAAGAAAACACCCTTCACAACAGTTTACCAGATCAAGAACACTCTCCAGGAGGTAGGTGTATGTGTGTCAAAGTCAACAATCAGGAGAAGACTTCACCAGAGTGAATACAGAGGGTTCACCACAAGATGTAAACCATTGGTGAGCCTCAAAAACAGGAAGGCCTGATTAGAGTTTGCCAAACAACATCTAAAAAAGCCTTCACAGTTCTGGAACAACATCCTATGGACAGATGAGACCAAGATCAACTTGTACCAGAGTGATGGGAAGAGAAGAGTATGGAGAAGGAAAGGAACTGCTCATGATCTTAAGCATACCACCTCATCAGTGAAGCATGGTGGTGGTAGTGTCATGGCATGGGCATGTATGGCTGCCAATGGAACTGGTTCTCTTGTAATTATTGATGATGTGACTGCTGACAAATGCAGCAGGATGAATTCTGAGGTGTTTCAGGCAATATTATCTGCTCATATTCAGCCAAATGCTTCAGAACTCATTGGACAACGCTTCACAGTGCAGATGGACAATGACCCAAAGCATACTGCAAAAGCAACCAAAGAGTTTTTTAGGGAAAGAAGTGGAATGTTATGCAATGGCCAAGTCAATCACCTGACCTGAATCCGATTAAGCATGCATTTCACCTGCTGAAGACAAAACTGAAGGGAAAATGCCCCAAGAACAAGCAGGAACTGAAGACAGTTGCAGTAGAGGCCTGGCAGAGCATCACCAGGGATGAAACCCAGCGTCTGGTGATGTCTATGCGTTCCAGACTTCAGTCTGTAATTGACTGCAAAGGATTTGCAACCAAGTATTAAAAAGTGAAAGTTTGATTTATGATTATTATTCAGTCCCATTACTTTTGGTCCCTTAACAAGTGGGAGACACATATGCAACCTGTTGTAATTCCTTCACCGTTCACCTGATTTGGATGTAAATACCCTCAAATTAAAGCTGACAGTCTGCAGTTAAAGCACATCTTGTTCGTTTCATTTCAAATCCATTGTGGTGATGTATAGAGCCAAAAATGTGAGAATTGTGTTGATGTCCCAATATTTATGGACCTGGCTGTATATAGTATCTCACAGCGAGTACACCCCTCACATTTTTGTAAATAATTTATTATTTCTTTTCATGGGACAACACTGAAGATCAGACACTTTGATACAATGTAAAGTAGTCCGTGTACAGCTTGTATAACAGTGTACATTTGGTGTGCCCCCAGAATAACTCAACACAGCCAGTAATGTCTAATCCGCTGGCAACAAAAGTAAGTACACCCCTATGTAAAAATGGTTAAATTGTGCCCAATTAGCCATTTTCCCTCCCCGGTGTGAATGGGGAGCAGGTGTATTCAATTTGGTGTTACCGCTCTCACACTCTCTCATACTGGTCACTGGAAGTTCAACATGGCACCTCATGGCAAAGAACTCTCTGAGGATCGGAAAAAAGATTTTTTGCTCTACATAAAGATGGCCTAGGCTATAAGAAGATTGCCAACACCCTGAAACTGAGCTGCAGCATGGTGGCCAAGACTATACAGCGGTTTAACAAGACAGGTTCCACTCAGAACAGGCCTTCCCATGGTCAACCAAAGAAGTTAAGTGCACTTGCTTGTCATGTTTAGAGGTGGTCTTTTCAAAATAGACATATGAGTGCTGCCAGCATTTCTGCAGAGGTTAAAGGGGTGGGGGGGGGTCAGCCTATCAGTGTTCAGACCATACACCGCGCACTGCATCAAATTGGTCTTCATGGCTGTCATCCCAGAAGGAAGCCTATTCTAAAGATGATGCACAAGAAAGCCCGCAAAAGGTTTGCTGAAGACAAGCAGACTAAGGACATGGATTACTGGAACCATGTCCTGTGGTCTGATGAAACCAAGATAAACTTATTTAGTTTAGATGGTGTCAAGAGTGTGTGGTGGCAACCAGGTGAGGAGTACAAAGACAAGTGTGACTTTCCTGCAGTCAAGCATGGTGGTGGGGGTGTCATGGTTTGGGGCTGCATGAGTGCTGCAGGCTGTGGGGAGATACAGTTCATTGAGGGAACCATGAATGGCAACATGTACTGTGACATACTGAAGCAGAGCATGATCTCCTCCCCTCAGAAACTGGGCCACAGGGCAGTATTCCAACATAACGACCCCAAACACACCTCTAAGACCAACACTGCCTTGCTAAAGAAATTAAGGGTAAGTCTGGGTTCACACAAGCGGATGCCGTGCGTGGCATCCGCTCCGTGAAAGAGTGCCAAGACCCGATGCAGACTGCAGAGGCACGGAGCATTAACATGACTGATAATACTCCATGCCTCTCTGTGACCTCTTTACTACGAAATCACAGTTGTCACTGTGATTTCGTAGTAAAGAGATCACAGAGAGGCACGGAGCATTATCAGTCATGTTAATGCTCCGTGCCTCTGCAGTCTGCATCGGGTCTTGGCACTCTTTCACGGAGCGGATGCCACGCACGGCATCCGCTCGTGTGAACCCAGCCTAAAGGTGCTGGACTGGTCAAGCATGTCTCCAGACCTAAACCCTATTCAGCATCTGTGGGGCATCCTCAAACGGAAGGTGGAGGAGCGCAAGGTCTCTAACATCCACCAGCTCTGTGATGTCGTCATGGAGGAGTGGGAGAGGATTCCAGTGGCAACCTATGAAGCTATAGTGACCTCCATGCCTAAGGCTGAGTTTACACGGGCGAGATTTCCGCGTGGGTGCAATGCGGGAGGTGAACGCATTGCACCCGCACTGAATTTGGACCCATTAATTTCTATGGGGCTGTGCACATGAGCTGTGATTTTCACGCATCACTTATGCGTTGCGTGAAAATCGCAGCATGCTCTATATTGTGCGTTTATCACGCAACGCAGGCCCCATAGAAGTGAATGGGGCTGAGTGAAAATCGCAAGCATCCGCAATCAAGTGCGGATGCGGTGCGATTTTCACGCATGGTTGCTAAGATGACAGTCTATTCACTGTATTATTTTCCCTTATAAAATGGTTATAAGGGAAAATAATAGCATTCTTTAATACAGAATGCTTAGTAGGTGGTCAATTGAGGGTTAAAAAATAATTAACTCACCTTCTCCTCTTGATCGCGTAGCTGCCGGTCTCTTCTTACTTCTTTAATCATGAGCTACCGGCTAAAGGACCTGTGGTGACGTCAGATCACATGGTCCAATCACATCTTCCATCACCACGGTGATGGAGTTAATTATTTTTTATTTTTTAACCCTCAATTGACCACCTACTAAGCATTCTGTATTAAAGAATGCTATTATTTTCCCTTAAAACTATGTTATAAGGGAAAATAATAACATCTACACAACACCGAACCCAAATCTGAACTTCTGTGAAGAAGTTCAGGTCTGTGTACCACATTCAGTTTTTTATCACGCGCGTGCAAAACGCATAGCACCCGCGCGATAAAAACTGAACAACAGAACGCAATCGCAGTCAAAACTGACTGCAATTGGGTACCTACTCGCACGGGTTTGCCGCAACGCATTTGGACCTTATCCGGACACGCTCGTGTGAACTCAGCCTAAGATAGTTAGGCAGTGCTGGAAAATAATGGTGGCCACACAAAATATTGACACTTTGGGCACAATTTGGCCATTTTCACTTAGGGGTGCACTCACTTTTGTTGCCAGCAGTTTAGACATTAAAGGCTGTGTGTTGAGTTATTTTGAGTTCACACATCCAAAAGCCAAAGAGCTTTCCCATTCTGGTTTAAGGTAATTTTTCTTATGATTATTATAAAACTTAACATTTAATATATGTATTAAAATCAATGTCTATTACCCAAAATGTAACTGAGTGTGTTTTTGCTTTTTGCAGTACTTTGTTCAGACAGCTGTGAGGGAACCACTAGGATATTACTCTCATATCCCTTATAGTCACTCTGCTATGGTTTAACCTCCTTCCCAATAACAGTGCCATCCACAGATCCCCCCCATGACAGTGTCATTCACAGATCCCCCCCATGACAGTGTCATCCACAGATCCCCCCATGACAGTGTCATCCACAGATCCCCCCCATGACAGTGTCATCCACAGATCCCCCCCATGACAGTGTCATCCACAGATCCCCCCCATGACAGTGTCATCCACAGATCCCCCCATGACAGTGTCATCCACAGATCCCCCCATGACAGTGTCATCCACAGATCCCCCCATGACAGTGTCATCCACAGATCCCCCCATGACAGTGTCATCCACAGATCCCCCCATGACAGTGTCATCCACAGATCCCCCCCTAAACAGTGTCATCCACAGATCCCCCCCTAAACAGTGTCATCCACAGATCCCCCCCTAAACAGTGTCATCCACAGATCCCCCCCTAAACAGTGTCATCCACAGATCCCCCTCCCATAAAAGTGCCATCCACAGATCCCCCTCCCATAAAAGTGCCATCCACAGATCCCCCCCATGACAGTGCCATCCACAGATCCCCCCCCATGACAGTGTCATCCACAGATCCCCCTCCCCATGACAGTTCCATCCACAGATCCCCTCCTAAACAGTGCCATCCACAGATCCCCCCCTAAACAGTGCCATCCACAGATCCCCCCTAAACAGTGACATCCACAGATCCCCCTCCCCGACACTCAGAGGAGTATACATTTATTTACTGTAATCTCATCTCTTTACTAGGGTATCTTACTCTCAGCTCCGGTAACAGGCAGTGCGGGCGGCGCTCACTTACTGATGTCACGCGCCTGCGCCGCCTAGATAAGATGAGCGCTGATTTAAAGTTACGGATTACAGTTACCGGTAATAAATGCATACTCCTCTGAGCGGTGGGGCCCTGTATATTCTAACCCCCAGGCAAGCGTCCCTGTCACCATGGGAACGCCTGGGGGTTAGAATATACCATCGGATCTGAGTTTTCACGAGTATACCCGGCGTATAAGACGACCCCTGACTTTTGAAAAGAATTTCTAGTAATAGAAAGTCGTCTTATACGCCGGAAAATACGGTATATTAAAATGTTATGTTTTATAATAATCATAAGAAAAATTACCCGAAACAGGAATGGGAAAGCCTTTGGCTTTTGGATGTGTGAAATTGAATATATCCTGGGTCGCAGATAGATTCAAGGCACTTAAACCCTATCTATTATTAAAAAAAATCAAGTATTTTTATTTTTAAAATGTTACCCTTTTTTTAAGCCCAACTAGGGGACCTGAACTTGCAGTTATCAGATTGCTTTTCCTACACACTTATGTAATTCAATAATTAGTGGATTGGAAATTCTGTATATTCCAGTGTAGTGGTGCCAACTGCAGGCCTACATTGGAATATACCTCTGATAGGCTGGATTCTAAGTTGCCTCTCTCTACCAAGGAACAGATTACTCGATCTTGGCACCAGAAAGCTGTTCCAGACCCGGGAACGCAGCCCTCATAGGGAAACCTACCTCAGATTTTGTAGTCACAATTGAGGTTGGTTGTAATATGCACAGGTCACAGTGGCAATCTCCCCACTCGCTCTCCCTGGGACTTTGCAGTGACTGATACCATTTCTTCCCTCTGGGCACACCCTGGGTTTGGGGCTCCTGCCTGATGGTAGTTGGAGTACCCTTATTGTTAGATGAAGGTCAGGGTGCAAGGCAGGAGAGCAGATGCAATGGCTGGTGAATGGTGGCGTCAATAAAGAGGCCAGTTGGTATAAATAAATCTCTTTAGTAAAGTGCAGAATGGTAGTAGTAGTAGTAGTAGTAGTAGTAGTAGGTAGTAGTACATCCCACAGTAAGAAGGCACAGTTCCATGTAGATCACATTGCAATTAGCAACATAGCATTACAACAATTTACTCTTTGCAGTAAAAGGACGTAAATCCATTGGACTGCTTCAGTACATCACCGGTCTTAGTGATGATGATAGCATGTATGGCAGGCTACAGGATCAGAGATGACTCTGAACTTGATCTTTTAACCACTTAGAAGTGGTTATGCCAATGAAGAAGGCTCCCTCTAGTGGGATCCCACCAATCAAGAGAACAGTAAGAGTCAGATGCTCCACTGTGACCCCTATGTACTCATGGTCTGTAGGCTTAAAGGGAACCTGTCACCGGGATTTTGTGTATAGAGCTGAGGACATGGATTGCTAGATGGCCGCTAGCACATCCGCAATACCCAGTCCCCATAGCTGTGTGCTTTTGTGTAAAAAAAAAATAACGATTTGATCCATATGCAAATTAACCTGAGATGTGTCATGTACGTGAGATGTGTCCAGCGTGAAGGAGCCCAGCACCGCCCCCGCATCCATAGAATCTCCTCCTTCCTCCCTGACGTCAGAAAGCCGGAGTGCTGTAATCTTGCGGTGCGTGAGCTAGTGCATGCACAGTGTCGACATAGTGTTCCTTCCCTGTGCTGGCATCAGCCTCAGGGACGGAACTGCGCATGCGCTAGCTCGCGCATCGCGAGATTACAGCGCTCTGGCTGTCTGACGTCGGGGAGCAAGGAGGAGATTCTGAGGATGCGGGGCGATGCTGGGCTCCTTCACGCTGGACACATCTCACGTACAGGACACATCCCAGGTTAATTTGCATATGGATCAAATCTGTTTTTTCACACAATAAAAGCACACAGAGCTATGGGGACTGGGTATTGCGGATGTGCTAGTGGCCATCTAGCAACCCATATCCTCAGCTCTATACCCAAAATCCCGGTGACAGGTTCCCTTTAAAAGTACAAAACCCCTATAAGACTGTGTTCACGTCTGCATTGGAGACTCCATTAGAATCCTCAGTACCCATACAGTTTCATCTTGATTTGGGGAAAACTCTGGTTTTGCTGAAGTCCAATAGAATTCTGAAGATATATATTGTAGATGATGCTGTCTTCTATATGATTTTAGAAGCTATTTTTTTCTTTTAAACGTTTGCAGCACAGTCAGCCTCAAGTTGTCTCATATTCCCATCCTAAATGGTCACTTTTGTGACTGAACTACTGATGATGGACAGGGACAAGAATAAGATTACTAACAGGATATTAAGCTTCACCCTGGAGATCATCTACCTGCTGACCGGAGAGGTGAGGGAGTCTGGGAATTACATATTTTCTCTCAGATGATAACAAAAATACATATCTGGAGAGGTGGGAGATTTTTGGAATGTACTATATATAGTGATGTCAGTGTCCCTCTACAATATACAGAATTATACAGTAGTGAAGAAGTCATCGGATGACTGTGTGGCCACCAGCAGTCCTCCTTGCATGTCAGGAGGAAGGAGCTGGATCCCCTTCATCTTGCCTACACCTTACTCATTGATAGCTAACCAAAACAAGGAGAAAAGGATCCTAGAACTCACCAACAAGATCATTGAGCTGCTGACTGGAGAGGTGGGAATGATGGGAAATTATACAGTAATACAAGGGATGATGTATCTGGATGATGACTATGTCATTCTGTGTGTCAGGTTCCTGTAAGGTGTCAGGATGTCTCTGTCTATTTCTCCATGGAGGAGTGGAAGTATTTAGAAGAACACAAGGATCTGTACAAGAACCTCCTGATGGAGAATCACCAGTCCCTCACATCACTGGGTAGGGGATCACTCTTCTTACGGAGTCCTTTTGCCCCTTACTATGGGGCCTGCTGTTCTCATTCTGGTAGTTAACATGAATATAGGCTTGTGGTCAGCTGTGGATTCTGGTAGCCTTGTTGAAACTGGCTCCTTTCTCTAAATAACTCCTGTAGCAGAAAATCCTTTGTTTGGTTGTGAGTTGAGCCCTCCAAAACCTCTGCTGATACATTGCTTTAAATCTGCTGCTTACTATTAAAACAAGAAGATCAACTTCTGTTTTCCAGCAGGCACCACTAGGAGAAGCTAAGGCTTTCATTCAAGGCCCCATACACACGACCATATTTTTGGTCCACAGTGAATCCACATTTTGTGCAAATCAGATGCTGATCTTTTCATGTTAATGGGGCTGCAAGAAATGCAGACAGCACACCACATTCGTATGTCCGTTCCTCCTTCCCACATAAAAGATAGAACATGCCCTATTTTTGTGCATTTTGTGGACAAGAATAGGGATTTTTAACACAGGACGGGACATTCAGAACGGGAAAATATGGAATGCACATCAGTGTTTTGTGGATCCACAATTTGCAGACCACAAAACGAATATGGTTGTGTGCATGAAGCCTAACACAGATGTATTACCTTGTATACAGTAAGCTCCTCCTCGTGGTGATGGAAGAAATTACACAGCTTTAATCTCTAGATTTAAAATTTAAACTGTACCATTGTTAGTAGCATTCAGCCCCCTTTTTCTTGCAGGCATGGCCTGTGCACCTTTTGTTGCATAGTAAATCTCAGCAATGCCCTGATTAATCATCACATACACATAATATATTCAGTCATTGTGTGTTTCCTACAGGAGGATCCAGCCAGAGAAATCCACAAGAGAGAGGTCCAAGTTCTCCAGATCAACATCACAATATACATCAGCGTGACCAGGTAGATGGAACAAAACTCTTGCCAAAGGTTTTATATTAAAGGGATTTTTTTTAGGCTACTTTCACACTAGCGTTTCGGCTTTCCATTTGTGAGATCCATTCAGGGCTCTCAAAAGCGGTCCAAAACGGATCAGTTTTGCCCTAATGCATTCTGAATGGAAAAGGATCCGCTCAGAATGCATCAGTTTGTCACCATTCTGCTATGGAGGCGGACACCAAAACGCTGCCTGCAGCATTTTGCTGTCCGCCTGTCGAAGCGGAGCCAAACGGATCCTGGCACACATTGTAAGTCAATGGGGACGGATCAGTTTTCTCTGACAATAGAAAACGGATCCGTCCCCCATTGACTTTCAATGGTGTTCAAGACAGATCCGTCATGGCTGTAGAAAACATACAACCGGATCAGTTTATGACGGATGCATGCAGCTCTATTATTGTAACAGAAGCGTTTTTGCTGATCCATCCGCAAAAAACGCTAGTGTGAAAGTAGCCTTAGGAGTTAGTCCTGCAGCCTATCAAAGGAACGGGGAAGGGAGACGCCTGTCCCCTGCCCTGCAGCTCATCCATCTGTATCGCTTTCCTGAGGACATTGATGCAGATGAATATAGAGATGAGCGCTTCCACTTGTCACCAGGCTCACTCCGCCTGAGGCGATCGCCTCACCTCACCAAATTGGCGGTGCGACCCTGGTGCCTGTGAATAAAGCAGTAATATGTAGATTTGCTTTCTGAGCAGATCTCAGTGTGGTGAAGCTATAGCACAGAGTGTGTATAATACACATATACAGTACAGACCAAAAGTTTGGACACACCTTCTCATTCAAAGAGTTTTCTTTATTTTCATGACTATGAAGGCATCAAAACTATGAATTAACACATGTGGAATTATATACATAACAAACAAGTGTGAAACAACTGAAAATGTCATATTCTAGGTTCTTCAAAGTAGCCACCTTTTGCTTTGATTACTGCTTTGCACACTCTTGGCATTCTCTTGATGAGCTTCAAGAGGTAGTCCCCTGAAATGGTTTTCACTTCACAGGCGTGCCCTGTCAGGTTTAATAAGTGGGATTTCTTGCCTTATAAATGGGGTTGGGACCATCAGTTGCATTGAGGAGAAGAAAGGTGGATACACAGCTGATAGTCCTACTGAATAGACTGTTAGAATTTGTATTATGGCAAGAAAAAAGCAGCTAACAGTCTCCCCGTTCTGGAGATAGGTGGGCGTCCCAGAGGTGGGATCTGCACCTATCTTACTTTGGTGGCATATCCCAGCGATATGCCACCAATGTCTGAGCTGTAAATACCCCCTTAAAGCATAAGGCCTCTATTTTCTTTCAGTTTGTTTGTTGTCTGTTTAGGGTGAAAATCTGCTTGACCTGCTTGATATTAAAGTTGAAGTTGTAGATGATAATGAAGAGATGGGGGCTGGTCAGAAGGGTAAGTTTAAGTGAGACTTGAGTGATTATAAAGACAAGTTTTGAGGGTCATGAGATACATCCATCCTCTGTCCATCATATAAAGAAAATGGAGGACATTTACTAAAGATTTTACACCACTTATTTGGTGAGTAAAAAAGTAGCAAAATATGGCGCACGTCATGCTTGCACAATGATTTTCGACTTATTAAGTGACAAGAAAAGGGGTGGGTCTTAGTTGGAGGGGCGGGGTTGCGTGTCGCTCGCTAGATTTACTATAACTTTCACCATACATTTCACTGCTATATTATTGTATTCATCATTTGTGTAATCTGCTTTGTAAATGTGAGCCAGTTGTCAGTTGGTCCCCCTGTCTTGGAGGCATGACCTTCAGACCTTTTTTTGCACTGTAATTCTCTGTGACAAACTGATCAGTCATCACAACCCTCAATATATTCATTCACTATGTGTGTATTTCCAATAGATGGATCCAGTAAGAGAAATCTGCCAGAGAGATGTCCCAGTCCACTGGATTTCCAGGACTGTCCAACTGAAAATAGCAATGTCCCACAAGGTCATCAGGTAAATGGAGCTCTGGTGTCTGCCAAATATAGATATACGGGTTGTGTGAACCTATTTGGTCACTCATTTATTAATGTGATTTCTTATAATTACCTTTTAGACCTTTAATATCTACTCAACTCAGAAAGAGGATCTGATTAACATTAAAGTAGAAGCTAAAGCAGAAGAACGGGCAAATGTGAAGGAGTATCAACGGTGTAAAGAGGCGGAAATAACAGTAGACATAGGTGAGTAACCACCTGAATAAAGATTCTTAGTGAAACTTTACCTTAGAGCTGCATTAAAGGGGAATTCTCCTCTTAAACAGTGAAGGAATTTCACTAGAATATGCCATACATTTTTTACTGAGGGCTTTAACCAGTGTGAGCCCATATACCCATAGGAATGAAGGACGTAACAGTGATGTAGCACTGGGTTCCGGTTCCCTTCGCTGTATTTTCCTGCTGAGCATCACCCGACTACCCGCTGTGCCGAGTGGCCCCAGTGCAGCCTCTTCATTGTCAGGATTAGTGGTGGCCCCAGATGTACGAGCCCACCAATCAGAAATTTGTGGCATATCCTAGAGATAAACCTTCACTTTATGAGATAGTATTACCTCTCTAAATATTCCATAAAAGAATATCATTATCAGCAATTCCCTAATTTAGTGTTAATCTAGTTTTGGGATCCTTCCTTACTGCATGTGGGAGTAATTCTCCATACGTAGCAACACTTTTGTTGTTAAATATGGGGCATTCAACACTGTCAGCCCTGGAGGGTTTTGTGTTTTCGTATTTCACGCTTGCGTTTTAATACTGAAAAAAATAAAAACCTTGAAAAAGCTTCTGTTTATTCAGGAGGACAGAAGCTGCTGCACACTGTATCCGGCTCACCGATCCTCGCTGGGGGGATGGTGATGCTTTTTATTTATTTTTTATTATTATTATTATATCAAAACACAATGTTGTATCACTGTAACGGTAATAAACCACAGAATAAAGATAACAGGTCAGCTTTGCTGCATAGGGTATGCTAATGGATGCATGCATGCATCCCATTTATGGATGTTAGGGACCCGTATGCTGTCTATATACATGTAGGCCAGGTCATTTGTTGGCTATCACATGAGAATTGACTTTCTTTCTTCCTCTATTATGTTGGGCCATTTGTTTTGGTTTGTTTTGTAAAGCAATAGCCATGTTAATTGGGAGTCACATGCAATTTCCATTGGGTCTGCCATGTGTGTTATATGGTTTTGCTGCTTTAATTCAAGAATGAGGTGTGAGTGTAACAGAGGCTTAGTCAGGAAAGTATAGAGCAGGGGTCAGCAACCTTTGGCACGCCAACTGTTGTGAAACTACAATTCCCAGCATGCTCAATTAATTTTAATTAAAATTCTGAGAAGAGCAGAGCAAGTATGCATGCTGGGAGTTGTAGTTTCGCAACAGCTGGAGTGTCGGAGGTTGCCAACCCTTATTATAGAGTCTAGCAGCTTTGTTTAGACCATTATGACTAAAGAATGATAAAAATGCTTGGAGATGCATGGCCATTCAAAACAATGGAGCTTTTATAAGAATGTAATGTCAAAGAACTTTCTGAAAGCAAGGTCAGCAGGCTTTTACTGGAGTTCCACTTTAAATTATGCTGCACTGGTATTTCATATTTATTGAGTTCAGGTGTACAAAACAAATGACCACTTAGAGTGTCTATACAGGTGCCGCACTACTGTACAATCAGCATACAGTTTACTGCTATGTGCTCGACTGTATGAAAGCTAGCCTTTTGAAACAATGGCAAGAACAGGTGCAGCCCAACAATAAGCAGTAATCCGCATGTGGATCCCACAGCCAGGCTGTGCCACGTATGGGCACCCTAAGTGTAGGCCAGCGTGTTTGGCCTCTGTTTTTAAGACATTGCATTTGATTTCAGGAAAGTTTTACATTAAGATTATTATAAAATGTTTATTTTGTAGTTTGATAATGAAATCTATGTTTTTTGTTTAATTTTAGACAATAATCCCAGAAGAAACTTGCATGGAAACGTCCTTGTATCACCAAATTATAAAGTAGGAGTTAAAGATACAATGCATCATTTTTCAGAAGAAAGCCTCATGATCCCTAATGAACGTCCAGGACTGGACAGTACGGATCTTCTCGCTAATCACCGTAATCATGAGGAACCATTTTCAGATCAATCACAGATGGCTGTACAAAGTAAAGACCATAGAGGGGGAAAAATATTTCAATGTGGTGAATGTGGGAAACAGTTTGCAAAAAAATCAAATCTTACTGTACACAATAGAATTCACACAGGGGAGAAGCCATACTCCTGTTCAGAATGTGGGAAATGTTTTACTCGTAAAGCAAGCCTCGATCAACATGAAAGGACTCATAGAGGGGAGAACCCATTTTCATGTTCAGAATGTGGAAAAAGTTTTACTCGGAAATCGTTTCTTTCTAGACACAAAACACTTCACACTGGAGAGAACCCATTTGCACTAATATGTTCTGAATGTGGGAAATGTTTTACCAAGAAATCAGGTCTTGTTGAACATCAGCGCATTCACACCGGAGAGAGACCATTCGCTTGTTCTGAATGTTGGAAGTGTTTTATTACTAAAGCCAGACTCAGGGATCACCAGAAAATACACACAGGGGAGAAGCGGTTTGCATGTTCTCAATGTGGAAAAGGTTTTATCCAGAAAGCAGTCCTACTTGAACATCAGAGAATTCATTCGGGGGAGAAGCCATATTCGTGTTCAGAATGTGGGAAATGTTTTACTCAGAAATCAAATCTTCGTAAACATCAAAGGTTTCATACAGGGTATAAACCATATCCTTGTTCGGAATGTGGAAAACGTTTTACTCAGAAATCGGATCTTGATGAACATCAGAGAATTCACACAGAAGAGAAGCCATTTTCATGCTTTGAATGTGGGAAATGTTTTATTACTAAAGTTAAACTTGGAATTCATCAGAGAACTCACACAGGGGAGAAACCATTTGCATGCTCTCAATGTGGGAAATGTTTTACCAGAAAATCAAGTCTTGCTTATCATCAGAGAAGTCACACAAGGGAGAAGCTGAATTCATGATCAGAAATGCTCTAAAATATGAGTCTCCCAAGAAACACACAAAACCAGAAAAACCTAAGGCCAACATGAAAGCATGTGCATTTCTAAGGCCACTAACTAAAGCTGGGAAGACGTCAGAGGCAATGTTGAGTGAGCAGGCCTGCTGGCTTTGTTTTACAGGCCTTGCTTCTTAACAACTTGTACGAACAGAACATTTTCTGATTGACCTACATGGAACAAAATAGACAATCGGAAATCTCCTATCAATCATGTGGCACAAAAAACTATACTGCTGTATGTCACTGCAGGGTTATTTTAGCATGGAGATGGACTTGTGTACATAACTAATTTAGTTTGCCTGTAATCTTAACAACTTGTCTGTTCTTGCTGTCGTGATACCACAAATAGCAGCCATTACCTCCTCCCGTACAGAGTTTATATGGGTACAGCATCTTGAGGCAGTTTAACAAGTTGGGTATTATTTGGACTGTGCATATTAAAAAATATGAGAGCAATGTTCCAGTTTATTATTTCACTAGGCCACAGATTACTACCTTAATTAATCATGTCACAACAAATTAAAAAACAGGACTTCAACTGGGTAAAATATCTCTTAATCTACAAGAGATCAGCTCATTCAACCCATTGGCTAGGAAATTGTTGGGGATGGGATTATGAATGATATCAGGGTGAGTTCAGAATTTGCTATAGTGGGATACAGTTTGTCTATAGAGCTATTACATGGGTGAATAGTGGAGTGGATGGCTGGTGTTGGGCTCTCCCAATGTAGCCAATGTTACGAGTTGAGCATCTCCTCAGTCTTTTCAAGTATTCAGCACCTTGGAGTGAGATTTCCTTTTTACCACTCATCTTCATCACTTGGATCAACATTAAAAGGAGTTAGGAATAGGTCTAAAAACAGGAACTACTCAGACAAAATATAAATAGACCAGGGCACACTTGGGCTGCTTTCACACAGTCAGTATTTGGTCAGTAATTTTCATCAGTGATTGTGAGCCAACCATTGGAGCCTACACAGAGATAAAGTATAATGGAAAGATCTGCACCTGTTCTATGTTTTTGACCTGCACCTGGTTTGGCTCAAAATCACTTACCAAACAGTGGCTGAATTTGCCAAGCCAAAATTCCGGTGGCGGCTATGAAATGTCTGCCTCCCATTGTTTTCAATGGGACGCAATGCTGCAGTTCATGGGCCAGTGGTTTAAATCCATGAGCATTCCAAGGATTGATGTGTCCTTTCTTGGCACATTGGTTGGATGGCGCTTCAAGCCACAGCAAGTGTCCACTCACGGTTTAGCTCTATTCAATGGGCGCTAAGCCGAGAGCAGGTCCACAACATTCAAAGTGAACAACAGCGGCTGTTTCTGCTATGGAATTCATGATGGATTTTAACAGCATCAAAATCCTCGCTGTGAACGGTAAAGGCTATGTACACCTTAGAGGCAATTTTTGTTTATGATTGCATTTTTTCATTTTTGGCTGAAAATAAAATTTTCAATTTGCCTTTATTAAAAATATTGAGCCATTCTGTCACAAAGGTTTAACTTTTTCTAACTGTGTGACTGGTGCTTTCACTTTGTGCCGTCATCTAATAAACATTATCTCTAAACTACTAAGAGGTCATAAACACTTATTTAAGCCACATTCTTATCAGTAAGATAAGAACTGAGCTATAATGAGTGTTTATAATGTCAGAGATAAGGAGCCCTTCAGCTGCCCAAATGACGGAATACACAGAAAGTCCACTGGCTGCTACTACAGCATCTCAGCTCTGAACACAAAAAAGGATTCTGTATTTTTAATATAGACCAACTGAAAGAAGATTTGTAGTCCAAAGTAAGTACAATGTAATGATAAAAAAAAATCCCCCCAAAGGTGTATGTAGCCTTCAAGAACCTATTAGACAGCAATTATTGTTTGAATTTCTATATAATCATTCAAATTTGTGAAATTATGAGTGCATGCAATAGTGTGCAGCAATCATAAATTGTTGATTTTCCGTGGATCAGACAAAGCTGCCTGAAAGATGAATTATTAGTCACTGCCGTATCCCCTTGTCTCAGAAATCTTCCAGTCGTTAGCAGTGTAAATGCACTAGGAGCAAAAGAGCAATAACTGCGATACCATTTGTTTTGTGTAATTGAATGTCTTTTGGAACAAAGGCGACTCAACTAAATCTGTCCATTCCAGTTGGGCAGTGGGATTGGGAATATTGCTAGTATACTCATTAGACATAGTTGTAGGACTCAAATGAAACTATTGTGTGAATGTAGTGATGATACATGTAAGTGATTGCAATATCAGAGTGAAAGAATATGTTTAGTGGGGAAAATTGTACAACTGAAAGGAGGCTTTAGTGTTGGGCTGCCTCTAGCCTGGGTACAAGATGTGATTCGCTTGGGCATGGGGGCATACAGGTTCCTTATGGTATCCTGCAGCACATTGGCCCACTGATGTTGCAGCAGGGCCTGTAGATCCTGCTCACTTGTAGGTTGTCGAAGCTGGTGCCCAGCTGGGCCCATGCTCGACTGGCAATAAATCTGGTGACCTGGCATGCCAAGGAAGTATTGCAATCTGGCAGAGATATTTATCAGAAACCCTTGCAGTTTGTTGGCAAGCATTATTCTGTCAAAAAATGGCAGTTAGAAGCCCTGCCATGAGAGGCCTGCAGATATCTCTGAGCTGTTAGTGTTCCTCGTATTACTACTACGTGTGACACCCTGTCATATGTGATGGCTCCTTAGATAATCACATCAGCAGTTGGGCAATGTGTCACTCCACAGCAAAAGCAAGATTGAAGCGCTAACTGTGAGGCCTCCCTACTGGATGATATGGTTTCAGTCCGTAGTAGTCCAGGTTTCTCGTTTATAATACTGCTGCAAACAAAGGAGAAGGTGCCTGGTTGTCAATGGCAGGACACGTAATAAGCAATGTGACAATAAATACTTACAACACCTCCTAACGGCTAGGTCAGAACATTCTAGATACTGGGCAATTTGTCAAAATGACCATCCTGTATTTCTATACTCAGGAAAAACTAACAAATTGTGGGGTGCTTTTGCTCCTATTAACCCTTGTGAACATGAAAAATTTGGGGCTAAAGCAACGTACTATTGGAAAACATTAGATTTTTCATTTACACAGTCCAGTCAAAGCTATCACTACACACTTAGCTGAATTCTTAGGCCAGTGTACAGTCGTGGCCAAAAGTTTTGAGAATTACATAAATATTGGAAATTGGAAAAGTTGCTGCTTAAGTTTTTATAATAGCAATTTGCATATACTCCAGAATGTTATGAAGAGTGATCAGATGAATTGCATAGTCCTTCTTTGCCATGAAAATTAACTTAATCCCAAAAAAAACTTTCCACTGCATTTCATTGCTGTCATTAAAGGACCTGCTGAGATCATTTCAGTAATCGTCTTGTTAACTCAGGTGAGAATGTTGACGAGCACAAGGCTGGAGATCATTATGTCAGGCTGATTGGGTTAAAATGGCAGAATTGACATGTTAAAAGGAGGGTGATGCTTGAAATCATTGTTCTTCCATTGTTAACCATGGTGACCTGCAAAGAAACGCGTGCAGCCATCATTGCGTTGCATAAAAATGGCTTCACAGGATATTGTGGATACTAAGATTGCACCTCAATCAACAATTTATAGGATCATCAAGAACTTCAAGGAAAGAGGTTAAATTCTTGTTAAGAAGGCTTCAGGGCGTCCAAGAAAGTCCAGCAAGCGCCAGGATCGTCTCCTAAAGAGGATTCAGCTGCGGGACCGGAGTGCCACCAGTGCAGAGCTTGCTCAGGAATGGCAGCAGGCAGGTGTGAGCACATCTGCATGCACAGTGAGGCGAAGACTTTTGGAAGGTGGCCTGGTGTCAAGAAGGGCAGCAAAGAAGCCACTTCTCTCCAAAAAAACCATCAGGGACAGATTGATCTTCTGCAGAAAGTATGGTGAATGGACTGCTGAGTACTGGGGCAAAGTCATATTCTCCGATGAAGCCTCTTTGCGATTGTTTGGGGCATCTGGAAAAAGGCTTGTCCGGAGAAGAAAGATGAGCGCTACCATCAGTCCTGTGTCATGCCAACAGTAAAGCACCCTGAGACCATTCATGTGTGGGGTTGCTTCTCATCCAAGGGAGTGGGCTCACTCACAATTTTGCCCAAAAACACAGCCATGAATAAAGAATGGTACCAAAACACCCTCCAACAGCAACTTCTTCCAACAATCCAACAACAGTTTGGTGAAGAACAATGCATTTTCCAGCACGATGGAGCACCGTGCCATAAGGCAAAAGTGATAACTAAGTGGATCGGGGACCAAAGCGTCGACATTTTGGGTCCATGGCTTCTTGGGAGTTTCCAATGTACTGGTATCTCAGGGTCTCTGCAAATGACATTGTGTACAAACCCATCTCAGCAAAATCTCCGCTTCAAAAGCCTAGTGGCACTCCTCCCCTTCTAAGCCCTTCTGTTTGCCTGAACAGCTGTTTATGGCTACATATAAAATATTGCCATACTAATGAGAAATTGTGTAACAGTTTGTGTTTTTTCCCCCTACTAACCCTTGTAAAAAAAAATTAGATAACACTACATATTATTGGAAATATTAGTAATTTTCATAGCCCAATTCTAAAAAATTATACGAAGCATCTATGCTGTCAAAATGCTCTCTACACCCATAGATGACTTTATTGAGGGGTATATTTTACAAAATGGGGTCTATTGGGGTAGTTCCTATGTTTTGGCACCTCAGTTCCTCTGCAAGCAGTCTAGAACTACACTTGGAATATAAAATATAAATAAATGCTGAATTAGGGTCATAATGCTTTTATTGGTGCAGTTTTTAAAAAAATGTGATTTGTGAGAGTTTTCTAATATATAGGCCCCTCAAAGCTACATCATACCTGAACTGGGTTTTAAAAAAATATATAGGCCCCTCAAAGCTACATCATACCTGAACTGGTTCTTAAAAATAGGTTTTGGAAAACTGCTGCAAAAGTTCTTCGCTTTTTAGGGTACTTTCACATTTGCGTTGTTTGATTCTGGCAGGCAGTTCCGTTGCCTGAACTGAGCTGCCTGCCTGATCAGGCAAACTGTATGCAAACGCATGTCATTTTTTCTGACTGATCAGGCATTTTTCAGACTGATCAGGATCCTGATCAGTCAGAAAAATGCATTGCAATACCGGATCCGTTTTTCCGGTGTCATCAGGCAAAACGGATCCAGTATTTATTTTTGTCTCATTTTTAAAGGTCTGCGCATGCAGATCCGGCATTCCGGTATTTTAAATGCCGGATCCGGCACTAATACATTCCTATGGAAAAAAATTCCGGATCCGGCATTCAGGCAAGTTTTCAGTTTTTTTCGCCGTAGATAAAACCGTGGCATGCTACGGTTTTCTCTTTTGCCTGATCAGTCAAAATGACTGAACTGAAGACATCCTGATGCATCCTGAACGGATTAGTCTCCATTCAGAATGCATGGGGATATAACTGATCAACTGTGATGCCCCAGCCCGACTGTGGTCATTCAATGCGCACGCGCCGATATCACGTTCATCGGCGCATGCTCCGGGATTACGGATGGGAGGAAGGAGGTTAGAGCAGAAACTAAGGGTGGGCAGAGGGGAAGTGGCTTCGTATGAAAATGACCCAGGGGCCTGGGCACCGGTCGTTGTAACGCCGCCCCATGGCACCTTCACAGCCTAATTTGCATGTGGATTAAAAGCGTTTTTCTGCAGAACGATGATAGCAAGGAACAAACGGTAAGCACAGTTTTAATAGGGGGGATGCCGTGGACATAACACTGTTATTAGGTTAATAGGGTGAATCTGCGTGAAAGACTCCCTTTAAATTCAGTAGGTATAAGAGGGGAGAACTACAAGTCCCAGCATGTCCAGTCTATTGGTATGGGATATCAGAAGAAATTACAGGAAGGTGTTATAGGAAGATAGAACTACAAATCCCAGCATGTCCAATATAGTATTATTTATCTGATGACATTACAAGGAGAAGGTATAAAGGGAAAGAACTACAACATACCTCTCAACGTTTGAAGAGTCCAAGGAAGGACAGCAGCGTAGCAAGTTGCACCGAATTTATTTTTACGCTAAGCCACTATACATGCCCAATCCCACCCATCTCCTTTGTGTCCCCGCACAGTAAGTATTCCCCTGTACTGCCCCTTCACATTAGTGATGCTCCATTAGTGCCCACATACTGCCTCCTCACAGTTAGCCCTGTTAGTGCCTCCACAGTAGTCACGCAAAGCATTGATGTCAGCGCATCTGGCTTTGGGCGTCCCAGCAGGCCATACACCAGAAGAGATTGCAGCCTGAATCGCGAATGCTGGGAAACATCTGCATGGAGTTTGTATGTTCTCCCCATGTTTGTGTGGATTTCTCCTGGTTCTCCGGTTTCCTCCCACATTCTAAAGAAATACTGATATGGAACTTAGATTGTGAGCTCCATTGGGGACAGCTTGATGCTAATGTCCGTAAAGCGTTGCAGAATTTAGCAGCGCTATATAAGGCTACTTTCACACTTGCGTTTCATTTTTCCAGTAAAGATATCCGGCAGATGATCTCACTACCGAAGAAAAACGCTTACGTTTTGTCCTCATTCATTGTCAATGGGGACAATACTGAACACAAAGGAAAGCTCCAAAATGCATTCCATTCCACTTAATTGCGTTCCCATACCGGAGAGCAAACCGCAGCAAGCTGTGGTTTTCTGAGCAGCATGAGATGCGGAGCAAAATGGACACAATAGAAAAAGGATCCGTCCCCCATTGACCTTCAATGGTGTTCAGGCCGGATCCATGATTGCTATTTTAAAGATAATACAAATGGATCCGTTCATAACGGATGCAGCCGGTTAGGGCTGAAATGATTACTCGATTGAATTGAGTAACTTGACACAAAAAAATCCTTGATGCTAATGTCTTGCATTGAGGATTCGTTTGTGTCACGTGACCACGGAGCGTGAGTTAAGCGCTTGCTATTACTCACGCTCGGTGGTCACCTGCTGGACCGCACCGCGCTGCACTCTATCTGACACATCGTCAGGACATAGTGCATGTAAGCATACACTATGACCTGACGCTGTGTGACGTCAGGAGGAGCTGTGGAGCGGCGTCCCTACAGGAGAGGTAAGTATTTTATTTCACTGGCGCTGGAGACATGGCTAGGAGGGAGATGGTGGCACTGGTGGGCAAGCTGATGGCACTGGGGGGAACCTGATGGCACTGAGGGAGCAGCTGATGGCACTGTGGGGCAGCTGATGGCATTGGGCATTGAGGAGGCAGCTGATGACACTTGGGGGGGGAGCTGATGGCACGAGGGGGCAGCTGATGGCACTGTGGGGCAGCTGATGGCATTGGCCATTGAGGAGGCAGCTGATGACACTTGGGGGGGGAGCTGAAGGCACGAGGGGGCAGCTGATGGCACTGAGGGGGTGGGCAGCTGATGTCACTGGGTGGAAGCTGGTGGCACTGGGGTGGCAGCTAATGGCACTGGAGGGGCAGCTGATGGCACTAGGGGGGTAGCCTGATGGTACTGGGGGGCTTGATGGCATGGGGGGCTGATGAGTTTTTATAAAGAAAAACATTCTTCTAATTAGTTTTTTGCTATTAGAGTACTCGATTAATCGTTGGATTGGAGTATTCGACAGAATACTCGATTACAAAAATAGTCGATAGTTACAGCCCTACAGCCAGTTGTGTTATCAGAAACGGAAGCGTTTTTGCTGATCCCTGCCAGATCAGGCAAAAACGCAAGTGTGAAAAAAGCCTAAGTGAATAAAATACTTTTTTTTTTATGGGATGCAGGTATTATTATTATTTATTTTTTATTTTTTTTGACTGGCCACTTGGGGAACATTATTGGTGGAAGGAGAGCACTGTGGGGTACATTACTACTGGGGGGACACCTTGGAGGATATTACTGGGGGGGCACTGTGGAGGACATTACTGGGGGTGGGGAAGGAGAGCACTGTGAGTTTCATTACTGGGAGGGGGGCAATGTGGTGGACAGTACTACTGTGGACACTATTACTGGGGGCAGTGTGGGGGACACTGATACTGGAGGGGTCCTGTGTACTGGACCCTGCTTCTCGATTAAACGGACTTTGCTTGATTGTCGCCTGCCCCTGACCTTGGACTTTGATTACAGACTTTGTGTGATCGCTGCTTGCCCTGACTCCAGACTTCCTGACCAAGCCTTTCCCCTTGGTGCTTTGGATGTATGTGTAGGACTAAAAGTCCCAGCTGTATAATGACACTGCTAAGGGAGTGAATACAAGTGCTGCCCTGAGTGACATGTCTGCCTGCTGGGAGACTTAGCAGCATGTTGTATGTGTAGGACTACAAGTCCCAGCTGTATAATGACACTGCTAAGGGAGTGAATACAAGAGCTGCCCTGAGTGACATGTCTGCCTGCTGGGAGACTTAGCAGCATGTTGTATGTGTAGAACTACAAGTCCCAGCTGTATAATGACACTGCTAAGGGAGTGAATACAAGAGCTGCCCTGAGTGACATGTCTGCCTGCTGGGAGACTTAGCAGCATGTTGTATGTGTAGGACTACAAGTCCCAGCTATATAATGATACTGCTAAGGGAGTGGATACAAGAGCTGCCCTGAGTGACATGTCTGCCTGCTGGGAGACTTAGCAGCATGTTGTATGTGTAGGACTACAAGTCCCAGCTGTATAATGACACTGCTAAGGGAGTGAATACAAGAGCTGCCCTGAGTGACATGTCTGCCTGCTGGGAGACTTAGCAGCATGTTGTATGTGTAGGACTACAAGTCCCAGCTATATAATGATACTGCTAAGGGAGTGGATACAAGAGCTGCCCTGAGTGACATGTCTGCCTGCTGGGAGACTTAGCAGCATGTTGTATGTGTAGGACTACAAGTCCCAGCTGTATAATGACACTGCTAAGGGAGTGAATACAAGAGCTGCCCTGAGTGACATGTCTGCCTGCTGGGAGACTTAGCAGCATGTTGTATGTGTAGGACTACAAGTCCCAGCTATATAATGATACTGCTAAGGGAGTGGATACAAGAGCTGCCCTGAGTGACATGTCTGCCTGCTGGGAGACTCAGCAGCATGTTGTATGTGTAGGACTACAAGTCCCAGCTGTATAATGATACTGCTAAGGGAGTGGATACAAGAGCTGTCCTGAGTGACATGTCTGCCTGCTGGGAGACTCTGCAGCATGTTGTATGTGTAGGACTACAAGTCCCAGCTGTATAATGACACTGCTAAGGGAGTGGATACAAGAGCTGCCCTGAGTGACATGTCTGCCTCCTGGGAGACTCAGCAGCATGTTGTATGTGTAGAACTACAAGTCCCAGCTGTATAATGACACTGCTAAGGGAATGGATACAAGTACTGCCTGTAGTGACATGTCTGCCTGCTGGGAGACTCAGCAGCATGTTGTATGTGTAGAACTACAAGTCCCAGCTGTACAATGACACTGCTAAGGGAGTGGATACAAGTGCTGCCCTGAGTGACATGTCTGCCTGCTGGGAGACTTAGCAGTATGTTGTATGTGTAGGACTACAAGTCCCAGCTGTATAATGACGCTAAGGGAGTGAATACAAGTACTGCCCTGAGTGACATGTCTGCGTGCTGGGAGACTCTGCAGCATGTTGTATGTGTAGGACTACAAGTCCCAGCTGTATAATGATACTGCTAAGGGAGTGGATACAAGAGCTGTCCTGAGTGACATGTCTGCCTGCTGGGAGACTCTGCAGCATGTTGTATGTGTAGGACTACAAGTCCCAGCTGTATAATGACACTGCTAAGGGAGTGAATACAAGAGCTGTCCTGAGTGACATGTCTGCCTGCTGGGAGACTCTGCAGCATGTTGTATGTGTAGGACTACAAGTCCCAGCTGTATAATGACACTGCTAAGGGAGTGAATACAAGTGCTGCCCTGAGTGACATGTCTGCCTGCTGGGAGACTCTGCTGCATGTTGTATGTGTAGGACTACAAGTCCCAGCTATATAATGATACTGCTAAGGGAGTGGATACAAGAGCTGCCCTGAGTGACATGTCTGGCTGCTGGGAGACTCTGCAGCATGTTGTATGTGTAGGACTACAAGTCCCAGCTGTATAATGATACTGCTAAGGGAGTGGATACAAGTGCTGCCCTGAGTGACATGTCTGCCTGCTGGGAGACTCAGCAGCATGTTGTATGTGTAGGACTACAAGTCCCAGCTGTATAATGACACTGCTGAGGGAGTGAATACAAGAGCTGCCCTGAGTGACATCTGACATGTCTGCCTGCTGGGAGACTCTGCAGAATGTTGTAAGTGTAGAACTACAAGTCCCAGCTGTATAATGAC
Organism: Bufo bufo; assembly: GCF_905171765.1. Lineage (NCBI taxonomy): Eukaryota > Metazoa > Chordata > Amphibia > Anura > Bufonidae > Bufo > Bufo bufo. Next base: position 157,832,818 of record NC_053394.1, read on the forward strand.
ACTGCTAATACACACAGGATCTTCCCCCTACCTTCTTGTGCAATGCTCTCTAGTTCTTTAGCTCCTGTGCCCAGAATAATCACTGCTGCAGCTAGCCAGTATGTGCAGCTGAAGGGGTTAAGAATCCTAGGAGAGAGCAGACAGCAGTGAAGGGGGGCTTGGCCAGCACAGTGACATCTCGTTTACAGCCTTGTAAAGGAACATTATCAGAGCAGGGAGAGAAGCTGACATCACAGGTCATGTGACCCTCATTGAAATCTAAGCAAACCAGGCACTGGAGATAAAGTGAGTTAATTGGAAAGCTGTTACATTTGCCCAGTTAGGAACATAGAAAGAACAAAAAAAATAACTCGGACAACCCCTTTAAATGAATTTTTCTAATACACTTTTTTTTTTACTTTTCCTATTAAAATAGGTGCCTGAAGTTTAGGTGCCTATTGCACTTTAGAATACTCTAGTACACTGCTGGCGGATGGGAGCACAGATTACCTTGGAGCTGCACTGAGCGCTGTACAGACCAGAGCAGCGCTCCACCTGCCCGCACCAGCCTTGCTCTGCTAAAGTCGGGCACACTCCGGTGTTCTAACAACCTGCACCATTGCAGTATGCAGGCTTAAAGAGGACCTTTCATCGGTCCAAACATTGTGAACTAAGTATCATGATCTGTAGAGCGGCGCCCAGGGATCTCACTGCACCTACTATTATCCCTGGGCGCCACTTCGTTCTCCTGCTATGCCCTCCGGTATCTTCGGTCACTTGGTTATAGTAGGAGGAGACTGCCCTTGTTCTCCTGGGCGTCTCCTTCTCCTAGCCAATCGCTAGAGAGAAAAAAAACCTCCCAGGCTGTGAGCTCTGCGCTGCGATTGGCCAGCGCTACAGCCTAGGAGAAGGAGACGCCCAGGAGAACAAGGGCAGTCTCCTCATACTATAACCAAGTCCCCTAAGTCTCCGCCTACTATAACCAAGTGACTGAACATACCGGAGGGCATAGCAGGAGAACGGAGCGGCGCCCAGGGATAATAGTAGGTGCAGTGAGATCCCTGGGCGCCGCTCTACAGATCATGACACTTAGTTCACAATGTTTGGACCGATGAAAGGTCCTCTTTAAGCCTCAGACGTCAGTGTTACACGGACGTGTGCTGTACATGTTCTCCACAGACAGCGCACGTAGCCATTCATTTTAATGTGTGTCAAACATCATTGTTTTAGCACGGTTCGTGGATCTGTTTTTTTTTAAGCACGGATGCATGCTCTATTTTGCCTGTGTTCACGGATCCATTACACCCATTATAGTCTATGGATCCGTGAAAACCACAGATGCAACACGGATGCCATGGTGATGGATCATGTGATGAGCACAGTGATGTCGCCAAAGGTCCTTTGACAGGTCCTGAAGAAAGAACAGGAGACCGGCAGCTACGCGATCAATTGGAGGAGGTGAGTTAATGTTATTTTATTTTTTTAACCCTCAATTGACCTTCTACTAAGCATACTGTATTAACCACCTCCGGACCGCCGAACGCAGCGACGCGTCCTGGAGGCGGTTGATTCATTCCTCCTGGACGCATATACGCGTCCTCTCGCGAGACGCAAGATTTCCTGTGAACGCGCGCACACAAGCGCGCGTTCACAGGATCGGAAGGTAAGTGAGTGGATCTCCAGCCTGCCAGCGGCGATCATTCGCTGGCAGGCTGGAGATGAGATTTTTTTAACCCCTAACAGGTATATTAGACGCTGTTTTGATAGCAGCGTCTAATATACCTGCTACCTGGTCCTCTGGTGGTCCCTTTTGTTTGGATCGACCACCAGAGGACACAGGCAGCTCAGTAATATGTAGCACCAAACACCACTACACTACACCCCCCCCCTGTCACTCATTAACCCCTTATTCACCCCTGATCACCCCATATAGACTCCCTGATCACCCCCCTGTCATTGATCACCCCCCTGTCATTGATCACCCCCTTGTAAGGCTCCATTCAGACGTCCGTATGATTTTTACGGATCCACTGATACATGGATCGGATCCGCAAAACACATGCGGACATCTGAATGGAGCCTTACAGGGGGGTGATCACCCATATAGACTCCCTGATCACCCCCCTGTCATTGATCACCCCCCTGTAAGGCTCCATTCAGATGTCCGTATGTTTTTTACGGATCCACGGATACATGGATCGGATCCGCAAAACACATACGGACATCTGAATGGAGCCTTATAGGGGGGTGATCAATGACAGGGGGGTGATCACCCCATATAGACTCCCTGATCACCCCCCTGTCATTGATCACCCCCCTGTCATTGATCACCCCCCTGTAAGGCTGCATTCAGATGTCCGTATGTTTTTTACGGATCCACGGATACATGGATCGGATCCGCAAAACACATACGGACATCTGAATGGAGCCTTATAGGGGGGTGATCAATGACAGGGGGGTGATCACCCCATATAGACTCCCTGGTCACCCCCCTGTCATTGATCACCCCCCTGTAAGGCTGCATTCAGATGTCCGTATGTTTTTTACGGATCCACAGATACATGGATCGGATCCGCAAAACACATACAGACATCTGAATGGAGCCTTATAGGGGGGTGATCAATGACAGGGGGGTGATCACCCCATATAGACTCCCTGATCACCCCCTGTCAATTATCACCCCCCTGTCATTGATCACCCCCCTGTAAGGCTGCATTCAGATGTCCGTATGTTTTTTACGGATCCACGGATACATGGATCGGATCCGCAAAACACATACGGACATCTGAATGGAGCCTTATAGGGGGGTGATCAATGACAGGGGGGTGATCACCCCATATAGACTCCCTGGTCACCCCCCTGTCATTGATTACCCCCCTGTCATTGATCACCCCCCTGTAAGGCTGCATTCAGATGTCCGTATGTTTTTTACGGATCCACGGATACATGGATCGGAGCCGCAAAACACATACAGACATCTGAATGGAGCCTTATAGGGGGGTGATCAATGACAGGGGGGTGATCACCCCATATAGACTCCCTGGTCACCCCCCTGTCATTGATCACCCCCCTGTCATTGATCACCCCCCTGTAAGGCTCCATTCAGACATTTTTTTGGCCCAAGTTAGCGGAATTTTTATTTATTTTATCTTACAAAGTCTCATATTCCACTAACTTGTGTCAAAAAATAAAATCTCACATGAAGTCACCATACCCCTCACGGAATCCAAATGCGTAAAATTTTTTAGACATTTATATTCCAGACTTCTTCTCACGCTTTAGGGCCCCTAGAATGCCAGGGCAGTATAAATACCCCACATGTGACCCCATTTCAGAAAGAAGACACCCCAAGGTATTCCGTGAGGGGCATATTGAATCCATGAAAGATTGAAATTTTTGTCCCAAGTTAGCGGAAAGGGAGACTTTGTGAGAAAAAAAAATTAAAAATCAATTTCCGCTAACTTGTGACAAAAAAAAAAAATTCTATGAACTCGCCATGCCCCTCATTGAATACCTTGGGGTGTCTTCTTTCCAAAATGAGGTCACATGTGGGGTATTTATACTGCCCTGGCATTTTAGGGGCCCTAAAGCGTGAGAAGAAATCTGGGATCCAAATGTCTAAAAATTCCCTCATAAAAGGAATGTGGGCCCCTTTGCGCATCTAGGCTGCAAAAAAGTGTCACACATCTGGTATCGCCGTGCTCAGGAGAAGTTGGGGAATGTGTTTTGGGGTGTCATTTTACATATACTTATGCTGGGTGAGATAAATATCTTGGTCAAATGCCAACTTTGCATAAAAAATGGGAAAAGTTGTCTTTTGCCGAGATATTTCTCTCACCCAGCATGAGTATATGTAAAAATACACCCTAAACCACATTGCCCAACTTCTCCTGAATACGGCGATACCACATGTGTGACACTTTTTTGCAGCCTAGGTGGGCAAAGGGGCCCACATTCCAAAGAGCACCTTTAGGATTTCACAGGTCATTTACCTACTTACCAAACATTAGGGCCCCTAGAATGCCAGGGCAGTATAACTACCCCACAAGTGACCCCATTTTGGAAAGAAGACACCCCAAGGTATTCCGTGAGGGGCATGGCGAGTTCCTAGAATTTTTTATTTTTTGTCACAAGTTAGTGGAATATGAGACTTTGTAAGAAAAAAAAAAATCATCATTTTCCGCTAACTTGTGTCAAAAAATTAAAAATTCTAGGAACTCGCCATGCCCCTCACGGAATACCTTGGGGTGTCTTCTTTCCAACATGGGGTCACTTGTGGGGTAGTTATACTGCCCTGGCATTCTAGGGGCCCTAATGTGTGGTAAGTAGTTTGAAATCAGAATCTGTAAAAAATGGCCGGTGAAATCCGAAAGGTGCTCTTTGGAATGTGGGCCCCTTTGCCCACCTAGGCTGCAAAAAAGTGTCACACATGTGGTATCGCCGTACTCAGGAGAAGTTGGGCAATGTGTTTTGGGGTGTCTTTTTACATATACCCATGCTGGGTGAGATAAATATCTTGGTTAAATACCAACTTTTTATAAAAAAATGGGAAAAGTTGTCTTTTGCCAAGATATTTCTCTCACCCAGCATGGGTATATGTAAAATGACACCCCAAAACACATTGCCCAACTTCTCCTGAGTACGGCAATACCAGATGTGTGACACTTTTTTGCAGCCTAGGTGGGCAAAGGGGCCCACATTCCAAAGAGCACCTTTCGGATTTCACCGGCCATTTTTTACAGATTTTGATTTCAAACTACTTTGCACGCATTTGGGCCCCTAAAATGCCAGGGCAGTATAACTACCCCACAAGTGACCCCATTTTGGAAAGAAGACACCCCAAGGTATTTCGTGATGGGCATAGTGAGTTCATGGAAGTTTTTATTTTTTGTCACAAGTTAGTGGAATATGAGACTTTGTAAGAAAAAAAAAAAAATCATCATTTTCCGCTAACTTGTGACAAAAAATAAAAAGTTCCATGAACTCACTATGCCCATCAGCGAATACCTTAGGGTGTCTACTTTCCGAAATGGGGTCATTTGTGGGGTGTTTGTACTGTCTGGCCATTGTAGAACCTCAGGAAACATGACAGGTGCTCAGAAAGTCAGAGCTGCTTCAAAAAGCGGAAATTCACATTTTTGTACCATAGTTTGTAAATGCTATAACTTTTACCCAAACCATTTTTTTTTTACCCAAACATTTTTTTTTATCAAAGACATGTAGAACAATAAATTTAGAGAAAAATTTATATATGGATGTAGTTTTTTTTGCAAAATTTTACAACTGAAAGTGAAAAATGTCATTTTTTTGCAAAAAAATCTTTAAATTTCGATTAATAACAAAAAAAGTAAAAATGTCAGCAGCAATGAAATACCACCAAATGAAAGCTCTATTAGTGAGAAGAAAAGGAGGTAAAATTCATTTGGGTGGTAAGTTGCATGACCGAGCAATAAACGGTCAAAGTAATGTAGGTCAGAAGTGTAAAAAGTGGCCTGGTCATTAAGGGTGTTTAAGCTAAGGGGGCTGAGGTGGTTAAAGAATGCTATTATTTTCCCTTATAACCATGTTATAAGGGAAAATAATACAATGAATAGACTTTCATCCTAGCAACCATGCGTGAAAATCGCACCGCATCCGCGCTTGCTTGCGGATGCTTGCGATTTTCACGCAGCCCTATTCACTTCTATGGGGCCTGCGTTGTGTGAAAACGCACAATATAGAGCATGCTGCGATTTTCACGCAAACGCAAAAGTGATGTGTGAAAATCACCGCTCATGTGCACAGCCCCATAGAAATTAATGGGTCCGGATTCAGTGCGGGTGCAATGCGTTCACCTCACGAGTTGCACCCGCGCGGAAAACTCGCCCGTGTGAAAGGGGCCTTGAAAGGGGCCTAAATGTCACAAAGCATTTTAATCGGTGGACCACTGCTATGTGTTTATGAAAACAGTTTGACAGGAAAGTCGCTGGTGACAGATTCCATTGAACAGTAGGAAATAAAATAAAGTAAAATAAAATATATAAAAATACCCACTGCTCACCCGCCGATTTAATATTGATGACCTATCCTGAGAATAGGTCATCAGTACATATGGCCGGATAACCCCTTTTAAGGCTCGTTCACACGAACGTTTTTTGCGTTCCGTATACGGGCTGTTTTTTGCGTTATGTATACGGTCCGTATACGGAACCACTCATTTCAATGGTTCCGTAAAAAAAACTGAATGTACTCCATATGCATTCCGTTTCTGTATTTCCATTCCGTTGAAAGATAGAACATGTCCTATTATTGCCCGCAAATCACATTCCGTGGCTCTATTCAAGTCAATGGGTCCGCCAAAAAAAACGTAACACATACGTTTTTGCGGAACTATCTATTGAAAATGTTATGCCCAGCCCAATTTTTTCTATATAATTACTGTATACCCGTATACCCCATAGGAAAAAACGGAACGGAACCGGGAACACTACTGAAAAAAGAAAAGAAAAACGGATCCGGGAAAAAAGGGCCGTAAAGCACTGAAAAAGACATACGGTCGTGTGAACGAGTCCTAAGGAGGAGACCACCAGACTGACAGATCTGGAACAGCGGGGGATATTACAGGAGATTATTACTTATTTTTATCTTTTATCATATTCCCTACTATAATGCTGACAGAAAATTCTCCAAAACGCCAAATGCACACAATGGAGAGAAATTTTACCCATAAAATTCATGCTCAAGGGGAAGGGGCCAATTCACAAGTTCCATGTCTACTTCACTCATCTCCTTAAGGGCTCATGCACAGAACCGTCTGTTCCGCAAAAAACGGATCCGCAAAAAATACGGATGACGACTGTGTGCATTCCAGACAATAATAGGACATGTTCTATTTTTTTACGGAACTGAAATACGGACATACGGAAACGGAATGCACACGGAGTAATTTCTGGCTTTTTTTGCGGACCCATTGAAATGAATGGTTCGCATACGGTCCGCAAAAAAAACGGAATGGACACGGAAAGAAAATAAGTTTGTGTGCATGAGCCCTAAACCAGGGGTCAGTAACCTTCGGCACACCAGCTGTGGTGAAACTGACTCCCAGCATGCACAACACTTGCTTGGCTGTCCTTAGAACTCCCAAAGAAGTAAATGGAGCATGCTGGGAGTTGTAGTTTCACAAGAGCTGGAGTGCCCTGTTGTAAACACCACACAGGAGCCCTCACAGAGCAGCTTCTCACAGCTGACTAGCTCCGCCCCTCCTGTGACATCATCACAGGTCCTGCAAGGATTTATTAAGGTGAGTTTACACATTCAGGTTTCTTGTTGAAGCCAAGTCCAGGAATGGTTGATAAACTGAGGACAAATATAAAAGGAATGACTGTGACGCCTTCGCTTTGTGAATCCGCTTTAGTGTTAAAATTGTATCAAGAAGCCTGAACGTGGAAACCCAGCCTCTGTGTCGTCTCCATAGCGGAGCCCCGCCCCCTGTGTGACACGGCGGTGACGTCATCACAGGTCCTGCAGTATTGAGCAGCTACATATGAGGCGCTGGACGGGTACGTACGACTGGTAGTCACTCGTGTGGTGTAGATTGTAATTCTAAGGACTGTAACTATAGGGTCAGAAGTCTACACAATCCGCTGCGTTTGGGAATAATACATATAAAAACCGCAGTAGATATTATAGGACCACCATTTCCCAAACAGCAGGAACCCAATAGGTCATATCCAGAATGAGGATTGGTTCTAGTAGTTGGTAGGGGTCCCAGGGATCATACCTTTACCATCTATTGTGAGATTAGACTCACCGAAATTCAGATCAGAACTGGTGTAATGAAAACTGGTTCAGTTGCCCTTAGCAACCAAACAGATTCCACCTTTAATTTTCCAAAGGAGCTCTGAAAAATGTAACCTGGAATCTGATTGGTTGCTATGGGCAACTAAACCAGATTTCCTTTCCGCCAGTTTCGATAAATCTCCCCCTCAGATTACTGCCACATGGGGCGGAAATTCCACAGCAAAGTGTGCACCAAATCCATGCAGAATCTTCATGAAATGTGGTATCGTCGGAATCGTACTAAACAAAAGAATGAAGGTAACGGCTCCGTTGTAGGCCTCTTCCACACGACCGTATGGCTTTTTCAGTGTTTTGCAGGCCGTTTTTTCCGGATCCGTTGTTCCGTTTTTTGTTTCTGTTCCGTTTTTCCATATGGCATATACAGTATACAGTAATTACATAGAAAAAATTGGGCTGGGCATAACATTTTCAATAGATGGTTCCACAAAAAACGGAACGATACGGAAGACATACGGATGCATTTCCGTATGTGTTCAGTTTTTTTTGCGGATCCATTGACTTGAATGGAGCCACGGAATGTGATTTGCGGGCAATAATAGGACATGTTCTATCTTTCAACGGAACGGAAATACGGAAACGGAAGGCATACGGAGTACATTCAGTTTTTTTTGCGGAACCATTGAAATGAATGGTTCCGTATACGGAACGCAAAAAACGACCCGTAAATGGAAAAAAAAACCCGGTTGTGTGAAAGAGGCCTTAACGCACGGGGAATGTCGTAAAAACGAAACCCATAAAGCTGTGGCTGAACTGCATTTCTTTTTCCAATTTCACCCCGAGTGGAATTATTTTTTCAGCGTCCCACTACATTGTATGGAATATTAAATGGTGTAGTTTGAAAGTACAACTTGTCCCACAAAAAAACAAGCCGTCATATAGCTAGGTGGAAATAAAAAGTTATGGTTTTTGGAAGGCAGGGAGTAAAAAATGAAAATACAAAAACGGAAAATCGCAAGGTCCTGAAAGGGTTAAATCTCTGAGGGTAGGGTCCACACAGGACATGTATGCTGTGGATGTGTGTGTGGTAAATCTGCAGTGTTTTACAGCAGCAAAATGGATGGGATTTTAAGAAACCTGCAGTGCGGCTTTTAAAGACACGGCACGTGGTATGCTGTGGGTTTCCATCAAGGCTATCACCTTTGGCAATGCACGGGGTTAAATCCCCAACAAATCCACATGTAAATATCATTTTAGTTTTTTTGTGTGTTAATACTTTAACCACCTCCGGACCGCCTAACGCAGGATCGCGTTCCGGAGGCGGCAGCTGCAGGCAGAGTCACGCATATACACGTCATCGAGATTTCGCTCAAAGCCGGCCGGCCTGCGCATGCGCATCGCGGGCCGGCAAAAGTTCAAGGAGTATTTCGTCATCAACCTGCCAGCCAATGATCGTCGCTGGCAGGTTGCTGATTTTAAAAAAATCAAATCACAAGCCATCTAACACCTTATATTTATAAATATAAGGTGTTAAATGGCTTCTCTGCTCCTCTGCTGGTCCTTTTGGTCGGTTGGTTCCAGCAGAGGAGCAGACATCACAGTGAGTACACCAAACAGCACACTTAGCCCCAATCACTAGTGAAAGGGAAAAAAGTGATCAGTGTAAACTGTCACTTTTTTTTCTCACTAGTATTGACTGTTAGGTTTTAGGATAGTTTAGGCCACTTGGTTAGGTAGTTAGCGTCAGTTAGCGCCCAGCCCACCGCACCGCAGTCACTTATTCGCTGATTAGCGTATCGCTAATCAGCATTTGTACTTTTATAGTATCTGTAAGTGATCAAAACTGATCACAGTCAGATCTATAATTGTATTAGTGTCACCTTAGTTCGCCCTCCACCCAAAATGCAGTGTTTGCCCGATCAGGCCTGATCGGTCGCCCACACGTGCGTTCACCTACGCCCGCCCCGCCGCAGTGACAAAAAATTATTATTTTTATGATCACTGCACAATCACTTTACAAGCGCTGCGGCAATAAAAAAAATCAGTTTTGATATTTTTTATCAATCGCAGCGACCTCCGGTACTTCGCTAGCCTCCCATTTGTAAGACAGGCTTGCTTTTTTTCTTGGGTAGTCTCAGGGAATACCCCTAAATTTAGTAGTCCAAATGTCAAACAGGGGGTATTCTTCTGAAGAGGCCTACAGGCTTCTGACCCAGTCGGATGAGGAATGGGAACCCTATCGGGTCAGAATATGAACCTGTAGAAAGCAGTGGCAGTCTGACCCAAAGTTCGGACGAGGAGGTGGAGGTCCCTGATAGCACCAGGCGTACCCGGCCCCGTGTCGCTAGACCACAGGTTGCGCAGGATCCGCTTCAAGAGCAGCAGAGTGGGGCTGGCGCTGTCGGATCACGTGGTGAGGCATACACCAGCAGCGCAGCCCTCCCTGGACCTGGTACCAGCACTGCCGTACAACATGGTGAAGTGGCGAGCACCAGAAGGGCAGTTGAAGCTGGTACGGTGGCACGTGCAGTAGTTACCCCGTCGCAGCCACCGCACAGACAGGCCCGTAGAGCCCCTAGAGTCCCTGAGGTGCTGGCAAACCCTGATTGGCAGTCCCCAACTTCAGCCGCACCTGTAGTTCCCCCTTTCACCGCCCAGTCTGGAGTTTGGCTTGAGACAGCTCAGATCGGTTCGGCCCTGGGATTTTTTGAGCTGTTCTTGACTGCGGAGCTCTTGGACTTAGTCGTGGCAGAAACAAATCGGTATGCCACTCAATTTATAGTCGCCAACCCGGGAAGCTTTTATGCCCAGCCTTTCCGGTGGAAACCCGTCCAAGCTTCCGAATTAAGAAAAATTCTGGGCCTTCTCCTCAACATGGGTCTAACCAAAAAGCATGAATTGCGGTCATATTGGTCCACGAACCCAATTCATCACATGCCTATGTTCTCTGCTGCTATGTCCAGGGCACGATTTGAGGCCATCCTGCGTTTCCTGCACTTTAGCGACAACACCACCTCCCGTCCCAGATGCCACCCAGCTTTTGACCGGCTCCACAAAATTCGGCCCCTCATAGACCACTTCAACAACAAATTTGCAGATTTGTATACCCCTGAGCAAAACATCTGCGTAGACGAGTCCCTTATACATTTTACCGGGCGCCTTGGCTTCAAACAATACATCCCAAGCAAGCGCGCCCAGTATGGGGTCAAATTGTATAAGCTCTGTGAAAGGGCCACAGGCTATACCCACAAATTTCGGATCTATGAGGGAAAAGATCAGACCCTGGAGCCGGTCGGTTGCCCTGACTAGCTGGAGAGCAGTGGGAAGACAGTCTGGGACTTGGTGTCACCCTTATTTGGCAAGGGGTACCATCTTTATGTGGACAATTTCTACACAAGTGTGCCCCTCTTCAGGCATTTGTTCCTAGAACAGATTGGCTGCTGTGGCACCGTGGAACTAGTCGCGTGGGCTTCCCCCAACGGCTCGTTACCACCCGTCTTGCAAGGGGGGAGAGTGCTGCCTTGTGTAACGAAGAACTGCTCGCGGTGAAATGGAGAGACAAGCGTGACGTTTACATGCTCTCCTCCATTCACGCAGACACGACAATACAAATTGAACAGGCAACCAGTGTCATTGAAAAGCCCCTCTCAGTCCACGACTATAATGCGCTCATGGGAGGGGTGGACTTCAATGACCAGATGTTGGCTCCCTATTTATTTCCCGACGCACCAGACGCTGGTATAAGAAGGTGTCTGTATATTTGATTCAATTGGCGATGTACAATAGTTTTGTTCTCTACAGTAAGGCTGGGAGAACAGGATCCTTCCTCAAATTTCAGGAAGAGATCATCGCGAACCTCCTGTATCCAGGAGGTTCCGTGGCCCCAACCACCAGTGTAGTGAGCCATCTACACGAGCGACATTTCCCCAATGTCGTTGCTGGTACCTCAACCCAACCGTCACCCCGAAAAAGATGTCGTGTCTGTAGCATGAGTGGAATAAGGCGTGACACCCGCTATTTCTGTCCTGACTGCCCTGACCACCCTGCCCTATGCTTAGGGGAGTGTTTCCGGAAGTACACACAGGTACACTTAGCATAGGGATTGCATCTCACAGGACAGGCACACAGGGCTATTAGGGCCCTTTCACTCACAGCTGCTGCAAACCTCTCCTTTCACCTGGGATAAAGTGCATAATGTACTTTGACACATCTTTGGGCGATTTGCGCTTTGCACATTGTCCCATGGGGAAGGAGAGGTTTGTCCTATAAAAGGTAAAAAAAAAAAAAAAACACCGGTAAGCAAAAAAGGTAACGTTCAGTTCAAAAAGTTAAATAAAGTTTATATGTTCCGTTCAAATGTTATTATAAAGTTAATAAATTTATTGCGTTGCGGCCTGGTTTTTTCTTTTTTGTTTTGTTTTTTTTACCTGCCAGGTGGACCAAGCGATCGACTAGCTGCAGCACTGATGGCCATTCTGACAGAAGCATTGCGCTGCTGTCAGATTACACAAAAGTCGGTGTATGCGGCGCTGCAAGACGAGATTTCTCCTCTGCAGTGAAAGATACGTTTGCCGAGGTATATGAGCTGAGGAGGTGGCGGTGTTCATATACTTTGGCAAACACTTATGTATATAAAAAAAAATAAAAAAAATCCCGGCAATGATTTATTCATCCACATCGATTGATGTGAATGGAGAAATCGGGTTTGCCAGGGAATACGAGCTAAGTGGGTATGGATGTTGGGCGGAGCTGGCAGACGCCTTTCCCCTCCTTTTTTTTTTTTGGCAGAGATTTTTTCATCCACATTGATCGATGCGAATGAAGAAATCTGTGCTGTTCATTTTTTCTTTCAGCCCAGAGGCTGAACGGAAAAAAAAAAATCTCATTACCCGTATGCTCAATATAAGGAGAATAGCAGAAACTCCTAATGCTGGCCATACATGTAATGATTGCGGAGACCCTCAAATGCCAGGGCAGTACAAACACCCCACAAATGACCCCATTTTGGAAAGAAGACACCCCAAGGTATTCACTGAGCGGCATATTGAGTCCATGAAAGATTAAAATTTTTGTCCCAAGTTAGCGGAAAGGGAGACTTTGTGAATAAAATAAAATCAATTTCCGCTAACTTGTGCCAAAAAAAAAAAAATTCTATGAACTCGCCATGCCCCTCATTGAATACCTTGGGGTGTCTTCTTTCCAAAATGGGGTCACATGTGAGGTATTTATACTGCCCTGGCATTTTAGGGGCCCTAAAGCGTGAGAAGAAGTCTGGGATCCAAATGTCTAAAAATGCCCTCCTAAAAGGAATGTGGGCCCATTTGCGCATCTAGGCTGCAAAAAAGTGTCACACATGTGGTATCGCCCGACTCAGGAGAAGTTGGGGAATGTGTTTTGGGGTGTCATTTTACATATACCCATGCTGGGTGAGATAAATATCTCGGTCAAATGCCAACTTTGTATAAAAAAATGGGAAAAGTTGTCTTTTGCCGAGATATTTCTCTCACCCAGCATGGGTATATGTAAAATGACACCCCAAAACACATTGCCCAACTTCTCCTGAGTACGGCGATACCACATGTGTGACACTTTTTTGCAGCCTAGGTGGGCAAAGGGTATAAACCTAAAAAGTCATTCAACAAACAACAATTGAATGCCCAGTATATTAAAAAGGTATATTTTATTTCATAATAGTAGATAATACATAATAATAAAAATATAAAGAATAACAAAAAAGTGATAAATTTTAGAGAGTCAGCGGAAAAACTCCGGATGCCGCAGTCCCCCGGGCCTGTGTCTCTATGACCCACCACAAGATGGAACACATGTGGGGCATGTATAGGATACACAATGTGGTGATAGGACAGAAAAGTAGGGAATATAAATAAACACCCAATGTAATCTAGTCTGTAATCATCACCTAGATGCGTGGCTGCAGGATGAGACGTATGGATCCTAATATGTCACAGATGTAAACACGGACAAGAAATATAAGTATATAATAAATTGCCCATATAGGGTACTCAAAGTGAATGAGACCCCATAAACCAGGGGCAAAGGGGCCCACATTCCAAAGAGCACCTTTAGGATTTCACAGGGCATTTTTTACACATTTTGATTTCAAACTACTTCCCACACATTAGGGCACCTAAATTGCCAGGGCAGTATAACTACCCCACAAGTGACCCCATTTTGGAAAGAAGACACCCCAAGGTATTCCGTGAGGGGCATGGCGAGTTCCTAGATTTTTTTATTTTTTGTCACAAGTTAGCGGAAAATGATGATGTTATTAATATTTTTTTTCTTGCCATGTCTCATATTCCACTAACTTGTGACAAAAATTAAAAACTTCCATGAACTCATTATGCCCATCAGCGAATACCTTAGGGTGTCTACTTTCCGAAATGGGGTCATTTGTGGGGTGTTTGTACTGGCTGGCCATTGTAGAACCTCAGGAAACATGACAGGTGCTCAGAAAGTCAGAGCTGCTTCAAAAAGCGGAAATTCACATTTTTGTACCATAGTTTGTAAACGCTATAACTTTTACCCAAACCATTTTTTTTTTTTACCCAAACATTTTTTTTTAATCAAAGACATGTAGAACAATAAATTTAGAGAAAAATTTATATATGGATGTCGTTTTTTTAAAAAAAAATTTACAACTGAAAGTGAAAAATGAATTTTTTTTTCAAAAATTTCGTTAAATTTCGATTAGTAACAAAAAAAGTAAAAATGTCAGCAGCAATGAAATACCACCAAATGAAAGCTCTATTAGTGAGAAGAAAAGGAGGTAAAATTCATTTGGGTGGTAAGTTGCATGACCGAGCAATAAACGGTGAAAGTAGTGTAGTGCAGAAGTGTAAAAAGTGGCCTGGTCATTAAGGGTGTTTAAGCTAGGGGAGCTGAGGTGGTTAAAAAAAAAACTTTCGGAAAAATGTTTTTCTTTTCATTGCCATAGGGTTCATTTGTTAGGCTTCGTTCACATCACCGTTCAGCCTTTCCGTTTAGGAGCAGGAGAACGGAAAGGATGGAAAAGGCACATAACTGACGCCAAACTGAGCCCTTAGGACCCCATAGACTATAATGGGGTCCGTTATGTTTCCGCTCAGAAGATGATTTTTTAGCGGAGACAAAAGTCCTGCATGCACAACTTTTGTCTCCGCTTAAAAATCATCTTCTGAGCGGAAACATAACGGACCCCATTATAGTCTATGGGCTCAGTTTGGCGTCAGTTATGTGCCTTTTCCGTCCTTTCCGTTCTCCTGCTCCTGAACGGTGATGTGAACGAATCCTAGTTTTTATTTATACCATTTTGGAGTGTGTTACTTTTTGATCACTTTTTATTCTTTTTTTTTTTTTTGGAGAGGTGAAGCAACAAAGTGGCTATGGCAACGTACAGGATAAATACGTTTATATTGTGATATTTCTGGCAATGCCTGTGATGTTTATTTTTCTGTATCAAACTTTTTATTAATATTAATTCAAAAAGGGTTGAGCAGTAGTGTACATACAGAATAAAAGTACAATCAGCAATAAATCACATAGAAACCAAACACTGACAGAAATAACAGGCCAGTACAAAAAAAATGTAAATGTAAAGATTGTTATATTTATTTTTATTTTAACCCTTTCACCCACGGAGTTTTTTTGTGGTTTTTTTTTCTAGCGTTTTCGTTTTGCCTACCTTCCCAGAGCCATAACTTTTTTATTTGTCTGTTCACATAGCCATATGAGGGCTTATTTTTTGCGGGACAAGTTGTACTTTTCAACGCCACCATTTAATATTGCATATGATGTAGTGGGAAGCAGGAAAAAAATTCCAAATGGGGTGAAATTGCAAAAAAAAAAGCAAATCCACCACAGTTTTACAGGTTTTTTATTTTGCAACGTTCGATGTGCGATAAAACTGACCAGTTACTTTTATTCTACAGGTCAGTACAAATCCGGTGATACCTTATGTGTATAGTTTTTCTTGCGTTTTGATAGTGATAAAAAAGTGGGGAAAAAAATCAGTTTTATTCTTTGTCGCCATATTTTGACCCACATAACTTTTTTGTAATTATGTGTACGGAACTGTATGGGAGCTCATTTTTTGCGGGGCGATCTGAACTTTTCATTAATACAATTCTGACTTTTCGATCACTTTTTATTTCATTTTTTTGTAGAAAATGAAGCGACCAAAACCGGCGAATTGGCCATTTGGACACTTTTTTCTGTTTTGCTGTTTGCCGTATGGGGAATATATTTGTATACTATGGGCGTTTTTTCGCACACCGCGACACTCATGATGTGTATTTTTATTTTTATTTTTTTTAGTTCTTTTATTTGTATTTTGGGAAAAGGGGGGTGATTTTGAATTTTTATAATTAATTATTTTTTTTTTACTTTTTTTCCCCATAGGGAACTATAACCATCAATCATCTGATTGCTATTATCATAGACTCCAAAGCACTTGCATTGGAATCTATGATGATTTTACTACTTTCCTATGGAGCCCTATTACAGGAAAGGCTCATTCACAAAGACAGGGGCTGCTGCACAGAAGGTCCGGCTCCTTCGATTGCCACACGGGGGAGCCGGAGCATAGCCAAAAGCGCATGCTTTCGGTTTTCAGCGCGCTCAGATGCCGTGGATTGACCACGGCATCTGAGGGGTTAAATGTCCGTAATCGGCATTACTGCCGGTTGCGAACATGAGCCGCAGGTGTCTGCTATAAGAAGCAGGCGGCCACCCGCAGCTATGGCGCCCTTAGCGCTCAGGAGTGGGCGCCATCTTTAAAGACCCGGCCAGCTCCGTACTACTTTAGTACGGTGCTAGGGGTGAAGGGGTTAAATATTGGGAAAGGGGAGTGATTTGGAAAAAAATAAATATATATACTGTATGTGTGTGTATGTATGTGTGTGTATATATGTATGTATATATATATATATATATATATATATATATATATATATAATCAATGAAAAAGACCGGCACTCGCTGTTGATAATTCTTTAATAGAGCGCCCAAACACAGAGAAATGACATCACACAGAAAACCACACCCACCAATCAGTGTTAAAACGAAAACATATGAGTTCCTTTAAATTCACTTTAGTTTGTTCCTTACTTCTTTCTTCCTTCATTATGTTCGCTGTAAATAATATATAGAAAAAAATCCATTTATTTTCTTACAAAGGATATTTTTGTCAAAAAATTATTATTTTCATTATTTTGTTTTTTATTTTTTATTTTTTATTTTTATTTTTTGTTTTAAAGTTTTTTATTTGTTTTTAATTGCACTATTGCAATACTCAAAAATATAACATTATAGAAAAATTATTATCCTGAGAAAAATATTATTATACCAAGGTGATCTATCAGAGGAAGCTTTGTATATTATACTCCCGGTTGAGTCCGTGGGGCTCAATCGTTCGTAATCGATGTATCCAATAAGCCTCCCTCTGCAGCAATAACTTGTTCCTATCTCCACCCCGACGTGGAAGGGGTACACTGTCTATAATCTGGTAACGCAACTGTGCCACTGTGTGTCTATGTGCATGGAAGTGGAATGGTACAGGAAATAATAAATTTTGCTTGCGGATGGTGGACTTGTGGTTACTAAGTCTGTCTTTCATCCTAGTGGAAGTCTCTCCCACGTACAATAGACCACAGGGGCACTTTAAAATATATATAACAAAACGACTGTCACAGGTGAATTTTTTTTTTATAGGTATGCGTTCGCCAGATTGTGGATGTGTAAAGTGTGTACCCTTGATTACACTAGAACAGTGTACGCAATTTAAGCAGGGAAAAGTTCCCATTTTAGGAGTAGCCAGTACTCTCTGTATAGATGCAGTTTTGCTACTTCCAATGTCCGCCCGTACTATCTTATCACGTATTTGTGGCTCTTTTGAAGCACATCATAGGTGGTAGTTTAAACTCCACTACTTGTGGGTACGACTTTGACACAACGTTCCAATGTTTATTTATTATCCCTCTCAATCTCTGAGACCATGGATGATACTGAATTACAAGTGGAATCCGTGGTTCTTTTAGGGGCTTATCCTGTTGTTTTATCTCGACTCGGTTCCTTTGTTCTTTTAATAAGTGATCGGGATAACCTCTCTCCTTAAATTTCTGGCTCATTTCGTCTAATCTTTCCTTACATAATTCAGCTGTGCCCACTATGCGCTTAACCCTTTGAAATTGGGAAAAGGGGAGGGATTTTTTTGTGGCTGCTGGGTGGTTGCTAGTATACATGAGTAAGCTATTTCGATCTATATTTTTTGTAAATAGATCCGTGTATAACCCACCTGTGTCTCCCTTAATTACCCACGTGTCTAGGAAAGAAATTTTTTGTACATCAAAATGCAGAGTGAATTTCAACTCAGGCCAGACAGAATTGAGGTGAAGAGTAAATTGTTGAAGGGATCAAACGTCGCCGCGCCATACGCAAATAATGTCATCGATAAAACGACGCCAGAATTTGCAGTGTTTTCTATAGAAATCATTAGTATAGACGAAATCCGTCTCAAATTGTGCCATATAACAATTTGCGTACGGCGGTGCGACGTTCGATCCCATCGCGGTCCCACGCCGCTGCTGATAAAAAGAATCCTGAAATAAAAAGTAATTTTGTTCTAGAACAATCCTCAATAATGTCAAGAAAAATTCACATTCTGCATTGTTGTAATGACTTGGTTGTAACAATGTATCAATTGCTTTCAGACCTTTCTCATGTGATATTGATGTGTATAAATTACATACATCAAAGGTGACAAGTAAATCATCTTTTTCTGAATGCAGAGTTTTAATTTCTTGCAAAAAATGCTCAGTATCACGTAAGTATGATGGAGACAATTTACTAAATTAGAATTAAGGCAGTTCTGAAGGCAAAAGGGGATCCAACACCGTATTAGTATGGTGTTCCTAATAATTCTTTAGGTGAGTGTACGTGATAAGATAGTACGGGCGGACATTGGAAGTAGCAAAACTGCATCTATACAGAGAGTACTGGCTACTCCTAAAATGGGAACTTTTCCCTGCTTAAATTGCGTACACTGTTCTAGTGTAATCAAGGGTACACACTTTACACATCCACAATCTGGCGAACGCATACCTATAAAAAAAAATTTCACCTGTGACAGTCATTTTGTTATATATATTTTAAAGTGCCCCTGTGGTCTATTGTACGTGGGAGAGACTTCCACTAGGATGAAAGACAGACTTAGTAACCACAAGTCCACCATCCGCAAGCAAAATTTATTATTTCCTGTACCATTCCACTTCCATGCACATAGACACACAGTGGCACAGTTGCGTTACCAGATTATAGACAGTGTACCCCTTCCACGTCGGGGTGGAGATAGGAACAAGTTATTGCTGCAGAGGGAGGCTTATTGGATACATCGATTACGAACGATTGAGCCCCACGGACTCAACAGGGAGTATAATGTACAAAGCTTCCTCTGATAGATCACCTTGGTATAATAATATTTTTCTCAGGATAATAATTTTTCTATAATGTTATATTTTTGAGTATTGCAATAGTGCAATTAAAAACAAATAAAAAACTTTAAAACAAAAAATAAAAATAAAAAACAAAATAATGAAAATAATAATTTTTGGACAAAAATATCCTTTGTAAGAAAATAAATGGATTTTTTTCTATATATTATTTACAGCGAACATAATGAAGGAAGAAAGAAGTAAGGAACAAACTAAAGTGAATTTAAAGGAACTCATATGTTTTCGTTTTAACACTGATTGGTGGGTGTGGTTTTCTGTGTGATGTCATTTCTCTGTGTTTGGGCGCTCTATTAAAGAATTATCAACAGCGAGTGCCGGTCTTTTTCATTGATTCTACATTGGAACGCCATCCCATAGACTCGTGCACCGTGACCATATACAGCAGTGCCGACCTGTGATTATTTTATATATATATATATATATATATATATATATATATATATATATACAGTACAGACCAAAAGTTTGGACACACCTTTTCATTCAAAAAGTTTTCTTTATTTTCATGACTATGAAAATTGTAGATTCACACTGAAGGCATCAAAACTATGAATTAACACATGTGGAATTATATACATAACAAACAAGTGTGAAACAACTGAAAATATGTCATATTCTAGGTTCTTCAAAGTAGCCACCTTTTGCTTTGATTACTGCTTTGCACAGTCTTGGCGTTCTCTTGATGAGCTTCAAGAGGTAGTCCCCTGAAATGGTTTTCACTTCACAGGTGTGCCCTGTCAGATTTAATAAGTGGGATTTCTTGCCTTATAAATGGGGTTGGGACCATCAGTGGCGTTGAGGAGAAGTCAGGTGGATACACAGCTGATAGTCCTACTGAATAGACTGTTAGAATTTGTATTATGGCAAGAAAAAAGCAGCTAAGTAAAGAAAAACGAGTGGCCATCATTACTTTAAGAAATGAATGTCAGTCAGTCAGCCGAAAAATTGGGAAAACTTTGAAAGAAAGGGCTATTTGACCATGAAGGAGAGTGATGGGGTGCTGCGCCAGATGACCTGGCCTCCACAGTCACCGGACCTGAACCCAATCGAGATGGTTTGGGGTGAGCTGGACCGCAGAGTGAAGGCAAAAGGGCCAACAAGTGCTAAGCATCTCTGGGAACTCCTTCAAGACTGTTGGAAGACCATTTCAGGGGACTACCTCTTGAAGCTCATCAAGAGAACGCCAAAAGTGTGCAAAGCAGTAATCAAAGCAAAAGGTGGCTACTTTGAAGAACCTAGAATATTACATATTTTCAGTTGTTTCACACTTGTTTGTTATGTATATAATTCCACATGTGTTAATTCATAGTTTTGATGCCTTCATAGTCATGAAAATAAAGAAAACTCTTTGAATGAGAAGGTGTGTCCAAACTTTTGGTCTGTACTGTATATACACTGCTCCAAAAAATGAAGGGAACACTTAAACAACACAATGTAACTCCAAGTCAATCACACTTCTGTGAAATCAAACTGTCCACTTAGGAAGCAACACTGAGTGACAATCAATTTCACATGCTGTTGTGCAAATGGGATAGAAAACAGGTGGAAATTATAGGCAATTAGCAAGACACCCCCAATAAAGGAGTGGTTCTGCAGGTGGTGACCACAGACCACTTCTCAGTTCCTATGCTTCCTGGCTGATGTTTTGGTCACTTTTGAATGCTGGCGGTGCTTTCACTCTAGTGGTAGCATGAGACGGAATCTGCAACCCACACAAGTGGCTCAGGTAGTGCAGCTTATCCAGGATGGCACATCAATGCGAGCTGTGGCAAGAAGGTTTGCTGTGTCTGTCAGCGTAGTGTCCAGAGCATGGAGGCGCTACCAGGAGACAGGCCAGTACATCAGGAGACGTGGAGGAGGGCGAAGGAGGGCAACAACCCAGCAGCAGGACCGCTACCTCCACCTTTGTGCAAGGAGGAATAGGAGGAGCACTGCCAGAGCCCTGCAAAATGACCTCCAGCAGGCAACAAATGTGCATGTGTCTGCTCAAACGGTCAGAAACAGACTCCATGAGGGTGATATGAGGGCCCGACGTCCACAGGTGGGGGTTGTGCTTACAGCCCAACACCGTGCAGGACGTTTGGCATTTGCCAGAGAACACCAAGATTGGCAAATTTGCCACTTGCGCCCTGTGCTCTTCACAGATGAAAGCAGATTCACACTGAGCACATGTGACAGACGTGACAGAGTCTGGAGACGCCGTGGAGAACGTTCTGCTGCCTGCAACATCCTCCAGCATGACCGGTTTGGCATTGGGTCAGTAATGGTGTGGGGTGGCATTTCTTTGGAGGGCCGCACAGCCCTCCATGTGCTCGCCAGAGGTAGCCTGACTGCCATTAGGTACCGAGATGAGATTCTCAGACCCCTTGTGAGACCATATGCTGGTGCGGTTGGCCCTGGGTTCCTCCTAATGCAAGACAATGCTAGACCTCATGTGGCTGGAGTGTGTCAGCAGTTCCTGCAAGACGAAGGCATTGATGCTATGGACTGGCCCGCCCGTTCCCCAGACCTGAATCCAACTGAGCACATCTGGGACATCCTGTCTCGCTCTATCCACCAACAGACCACAGACTGTCCAGGAGTTGGCAGATGCTTTAGTCCAGGTCTGGGAGGAGATCCCTCAGGAGACCGTCTGCCACCTCATCAGGAGCATGCACAGGCGTTGTAGGGAGGTCATACAGGCACGTGGAGGCCACACACACTACTGAGCCTCATTTTGACTTGTTTTAAGGACATTACATCAAAGTTGGATCAGCCTGTAGTGTGTTTTTCCACTTTAATTTTGAGTGTGACTCCAAATCCAGACCTCCATGGTTTGAAAAATTTGATTTCCATTTTTTTATTTTTGTGTGATTTTGTTGTCAGCACATTCAACTATGTAAAGAACAAAGTATTTCAGAAGAATATTTAATTAATTCAGATCTAGGATGTGTTATTTTTATGTTCCCTTTATTTTTTTGAGCAGTGTGTGTGTGTGTGTATATATATATATATATATATATGTGTATCTCACAAAAGTGAGTACACCCCTCACATTTTTGTGAATAATTTATTATATCTTTTCATGAGACAACACTAAAGATCTGACACTTTGATACAATGTAAAGTAGTCCGTGTACAGCTTGTTTTACCCCTATGTAAAAATGGTCAAATTGTGCCCAATTAGCCATTTTCCCTCCCCGGTGTGAATGGGGAGCAGGTGTATTCAATTTGGTGTTACCGCTCTCACACTCTCTCATACTGGTCACTGGAAGTTCAACATGGCACCTCATGGCAAAGAACTCTCTGAGGATCGGAAAAAAGATTTTTTGCTCTACATAAAGATGGCCCAGGCTATAAGAAGATTGCCAACACCCTGAAACTGAGCTGCAGCATGGTGGCCAAGACTATACAGCGGTTTAACAAGACAGGTTCCACTCAGAACAGTCCTTCCCATGGTCAACCAAAGAAGTTAAGTGCACTTGCTCGTCATGTTTAGAGGTTGTCTTTTCAAAATAGACGTATGAGTGCTGCCAGCATTTCTTCAAGGGGTGGGGGGAGTCAGCCTATCAGTTCTCAGACCATACACCGCGCACTGCATCAAATTGGTCTTCATGGCTGTCATCCCAGAAGGAAGCCTATTCTAAAGATGATGCGCAAGAAAGCCCGCAAAAGGTTTGCTGAAGACAAGCAGACTAAGGACATGGATTACTGGAACCATGTCCTGTGGTCTGATGAGACCAAGATAAACTTATTTGGTTCCGATGGTGTCAAGAGTGTGTGGTGGCAACCAGGTGAGGAGTACAAAGACAAGTGCGACTTGTCAAGCATGGTGGTGGGTGTGTCATGGTTTGGGGCTGCATGTGTGCTGCTGGCTGTGGGGAGCTACAGTTCATTGAGGGAACCATGAATGGCAACATGTACTGTGACATACTAAAGCAGAGCATGATCCCCTCCCTTCAGAAATTGGGCCACAGGGCAGTATTCCAACATAACGACACCTCCAAGACGAACACTGCCTTGCTAAAGAAATTAAGGGTAAAGGTGCTGGACTGGTCAAGCATGTCTCCAGACCTAAACCCTATTCAGCATCTGTGGGACATCCTCAAACGGAAGGTGGAGGAGCGCAAGGTCTCTAACATCCACCAGCTCTGTGATGTCGTCATGGAGGAGTGGGAGAGGATTCCAGTGGCAACCTGAAGCTCTAGTGACCTCCATGCCTAAGGCTGAGTTCACACGGGCGAGATTTCCGCACGGGTGCAATGCGGGAGGTGATCCCCCTCCCTATAACAGTGTCATCCACAGATCCCCCTCCCTATAACAGTGTCATCCACAGATCCCCCTCCCTATAACAGTGTCATCCACAGATCCCCCTCCCTATAACAGTGTCATCCACAGATCCCCCTCCCTATAACAGTGTCATCCACAGATCCCCCTCCCTATAACAGTGTCATCCACAGATCCCCTAAACAGTGTCATCCACAGATCCCCCCTAAACAGTGTCATCCACAGATCCCCCCTAAACAGTGTCATCCACAGATCCCCCCTAAACAGTGTCATCCACAGATCCCCCCTAAACAGTGTCATCCACAGATCCCCCCCCCTAAACAGTGTCATCCACAGATCCCCCCCCCTAAACAGTGTCATCCACAGATCCCCCCTAAACAGTGTCATCCACAGATCCCCCCCTAAACAGTGTCATCCACAAATCCCCCCTAAACAGTGTCATCCACAGATCCCCCTAAACAGTGTCATCCACAGATCCCCCCTAAACAGTGTCATCCACAGATCCCCCCCTAAACAGTGTCATCCACAGATCCCCCCCTAAACAGTGTCATCCACAGATCCCCCCTAAACAGTGTCATCCACAGATCCCCCTAAACAGTGTCATCCACAGATCCCCCCCTAAACAGTGTCATCCACAGATCCCCCCTAAACAGTGTCATCCACAGATCCCCCTAAACAGTGTCATCCACAGATCCCCCCTAAACAGTGTCATCCACAGATCCCCCCCTAAACAGTGTCATCCACAGATCCCCCCCCTAAACAGTGTCATCCACAGATCCCCCCCAAACAGTGTCATCCACAGATCCCCCTAAACAGTGTCATCCACAGATCCCCCCTAAACAGTGTCATCCACAGATCCCCCCTAAACAGTGTCATCCACAGATCCCCCTAAACAGTGTCATCCACAGATCCCCCCTAAACAGTGTCATCCACAGATCCCCCCTAAATAGTGTCATCCACAGATCCCCCCTAAACAGTGTCATCCACAGATCCCCCCTAAACAGTGTCATCCACAGATCCCCCCTCCCAATAACAGTGCCATCCACAGATCCCCCCATGACAGTGCCATCCACAGATCCCCCCCATGACAGTGCCATCCACAGATCCCCCCATGACTGCCATCCACAGATCCCCCCCATGACATTGCCATCCACAGATCCCCCCATGACATTGCCATCCACAGATCCCCCTTCCCATAACAGTGCCATCCACAGATCCCCTCCTAAACAGTGCCATCCACAGATCCCCTCCTAAACAGTGCCATCCACAGATCCCCTCCTAAACAGTGCCATCCACAGATCCCCTCCTAAACAGTGCCATCCACAGATCCCCTCCTAAACAGTGCCATCCACAGATCCCCCTCCCCGACACTCAGAGGAGTATACATTTATTAACTGTAATCTCATCTCTTTACTAGGGTATCTTACTCTCAGCTCCGGTAACAGGCAGTGCGGGCGGCGCTAACTTACTGATGTCACGCGCCTGCGCCGCCTAGTGGGAGGAGCATGCGCGTGATGTCAGTGAGTGAGCGCCGCCCACACTGCCTGTTACCAGAGCTGAGAGTAAGATACCCTAGTAAAGAGATGAACGCTGATTTAAAGTTACGGATTACAGTTACCGGTAATAAATGTATACTCCTCTGAGCGGCGGGGCCCTGTATATTCTAACCCCCAGGCAAGCGTCCCCAGCACCATGGGAACGCCTGGGGGTTAGAATAAACCATCAGATTTGAGTTTATAATTAGTGGATTGGAAATTCTGTATATTCCAGTGTAGTGGTGACAACTGCAGGCCTAGATTGGAATATACCTCTGATAGGCTGGATTCTAAGTTGCCTTTCTCTACCAAGGAACAGATTACTCGATCTTGGCACCAGAAAGCTGTTCCAGACCCGGGAACGCAGCCCTCATATGGAAACCTACCTCAGATGTTGTAGTCACAATTGAGGTTGGTTGTAATATGCACAGGTCACAGTGGCAATCTCCCCACTCGCTCTCCCTGGGACTTTGCAGTGACTGATACCATTTCTTCCCTCTGGGCACACCCTGGGGTTTTGGCTCATGCCTGATGGTAGTTGGAGTACCCTTATTGTTAGATGAAGGTCAGGGTGCAAGGCAGGAGAGCAGATGCAATGGCTGGTGAATGGTGGCGTCAATAAAGAGGCCAGTTGGTATAAATAAATCTCTTTAGTAAAGTGCAGAATAGTAGTAGTAGTAGTAGTAGTAGTAGTAGTAGGTAGTAGTACATCCCACAGTAAGAAGGCACTGTTCCATGTAGATCACATTGCAATTAGCAACATAGCATTACAACAATTTACTCTTTGCAGTAAAAGGACGTAAACCCATTGGACTGCTTCAGTACATCACCGGTCTTAGTGATGATGATAGCATGTATGGCAGGCTACAGGATCAGAGATGACTCTGAATTTGATCTTTTAACCACTTAGAAGTGGTTATGCCAATGAAGAAGGCTCCTTCTAGTGGGATTCCACAAATCAAGAGAACAGTAAGAGTCAGATGCTCCTCTGTGACCCTTATGTACTCATGGTCTGTAGGCTTAACCCCTTAAGGACTCAGCCCTATTTCACCTTAAAGGGAACCTGTCACTGGGATTTTGTGTATAGAGCTGAGGACATGGGTTGCTAGATGGCCGCCAGCACATCCGCAATACCCAATACCCATAGCTCTATGTGCTTTTATTGTGAAAAAAAAAAACGATTTGATACATATGCAAATTAACCTGAGATGAGTCCTGTATGTGAGATGAGTCATGGACAGGAATCATCTCAGGTGAATTTGCATATGTATCAAATCGTTTTTTTACACAATAAAAGCACACAGAGCTATGGGGACTGGGTATTACGGATGTGTTAGCAGCCATCTAGCAACCCATGTCCTCAGCTCTATACACAAAAATCCCGGTGACAGGTTCCCTTTAAGGACTTGGCCATTTTTTGCAAATCTGACCAGTGTCACTTTAAGTGCTGATAACTTTAAAACGCTTTTACTTACCCAGGCCGTTTTTTTGTCACATATTGTACTTCATGACACTGCTAAAATTGGGTCAAAAAAGTTAATTTTTTTTTGCATAAAAAAATACCAAATTTACCAAAGATTTGGAAAAATTTGCAAATTTCCAAGTTTCAATTTCTCTACTTCGATAACACATAGTAATACCTCCAAAAATAGTTATTACTTTACATTCCCCATATGTCTACTTCATGTTTGGATCATTTTGGGAATGATATTTTATTTTTTGGGGATGTTACAAGGCTTAGAAGTTTAGAAGCAAATCTTGGAATTTTCAAAAACCCAATTTTTAGGCACCAGTTCAGGTCTGAAGTCACTTTGCGAGGCTTACATAATAGAAACCACCCAAAAATGACCCCATTCTATAAACTACACCCCTCAAGGTATTCAAAACTGATTTTACAAACTTTTTTAACCCTTTAAGTGTTCCACAAGAATTAATGGAAAATAGAGATACAATTTCAAAATTTTCACATTTTTGGCAGATTTTCCATTTTAATAATTTTTTTCCGGCTACAAAGCAAGGGTTAACAGCCAAACCAAACTCAATATTTATGGCCCTGATTCTGTAGTTTACAGAAACACCCCATATGTGGTCATAAACCGCTGTACGGACACACGGCAGGGCGCAGAAGGAAAGGAATGCCATACCGTTTTTGGAAGGCAGGTTTTGCTGGACTGTTTTTTTTTTGACACCATGTCCCATTTGAAGCCCCCCCTCATGCACCCCTACAGTAGAAACTCCCAAAAAATTGCCCCATTTTAAAAACTACGGGATAGGGTGGCAGTATTGTTGGTACTAGTTTAGGGTACATATGATTTTTGGTTGCTCTATATCACACTTTTTGTGAAGCAAGATAACAAGAAATAGCTGTTTTGGCACCGTTTTTATTTTTTGTTATTTACAACATTCATCTGACAGGTTAGATCATGTGATATTTTTATAGACCAGGTTGTCACGGATGCGGCGATACTCAATATGTATACTTTTTTTTTATTTATGTAAGTTTTACACTGATTTATTTTTTTAAGGAAAAAAAAAATCATGTTTTAGTGTTTCCATAGTCTGAGAGCCCTAATTATTTCAGTTTTTGGGTGATTACCTTGGGTAGGGTATGATTTTTGCGGGATGAGATGACGGTTTTATTGGCACTATTTTGGGGTGCGTGTGACTTTTTGATCGCTTGCTATTACACTTTTTGTGATGTAAGGTGACAAAAAATGGTTTATTTAGCACAGTTTTTATTTTACATCTTTTACGGTGTTCATCTGAGGGGTTAGTTCATGTGATCTTTTTATAGAGCCGGTCTATACGGACGCGTCGATACCCAATAAAGATGTTTTAGTGTCTCCATATTCTGAGCCATCTTTTTTTTATTTTTTGGGCGATTGTCTCAGGTAGGGGCTCATTTTTTGCGGGATGAGGTAACGGTTAGATTAGTACTATTTTGGTGGGCAAACGCCTTTTTGATTGCTTGCTGTTGTACTTTTTGTGATGTAAGGTGACAAAAAATGGTTTATTTGGCACAGATTTTATTTTACATCTTTTACGGTGTTCATCTGAGGGGTTAGGTCATGTGATATTTTTATAGAGCCGGTCGATACGGACGCGGCGATACCTAATATGTATACTTTTTTTTATTTATGTAAGTTTTACACAATAACAGCTTTTTTCAAACAAAAAAAAAAGATGTTTTAATGTCTCCATATTCTGAGCCATAGTTTTACCTAATATGTATACTTTTTTTTCCCTCCTATTTTTTACCAATTTTTTTTAACTTTATTTGGGGAAAATGACGTTTTTGTTTATTTTTACTTGAAACTTTTAATTTTTTGGGGGAGAAACTTTATTTTTTCACTTTATTTTTTGTCCCACTTTGGGACTTGAACTTTTGGGGGTCTAATCCTTTACAATGCATTCCAATACTTCTGTATTGGAATGCATTGGCTGTATGAGTAATACTGTGTGTATTACTCATACAGCTTCCGGCCTGTGAGATCCAGCCTGGATCTCACAGGCTCTTCACCGGAAGGCAGCGCGATGCCTTCCTTAGACATCGCGCTGCCTTCCATGCCATCGGGTCCCCCCACAGCCCCATGGGGACCCGATGGCACCTCTGCCAGCCACCGCCGCACAATAAAAATCCGCACACCGCAGGTCTGAATTGACCTGCGGTTTGCGGCGATCGCCGACACGGGGGTGTCACGGGACCCCCTCGGGCATTTAGCCTAGGTGCCTGCTCAATGATTTATGCAGGCACCAGGTTCCGATCACCGCCCGCCGGGCGGCGGTGATCGGAACTATACATGACGTACCAGTACGTCATGGGTCCTTAAGGACTCGGGATCCATGCCGTACCGGTACGTCATGGGTCCCTAAGGGGTTAAAGGGAACCTGTCACCGGGATTTTGTGTATAGAGCTGAGGACTTGGGTTGCTAGATGGCCGCTAGCACATCCGCAATACCCAGTCCCCATAGCTCTGTGTGCTTTTGTGTAAAAAAAAAACTATTTGATCCATATGCAAATTAACCTGAGATGTGTCCTGTACGTGAGAGGAGTCCAGCGTGAAGGAGCCCAGTACCGCCCCCGCATCCTTAGAATCTCCTCCTTGCTCCCCGACGTCAGAAAGCCGAAGCTCTGTAATCTTGCGGTGCGTGAGCTAGCGCATGCACAGTGTCGACATAGTGTTCCTTCCCTGTGCTGGCATCAGCCTCAGGGACGGAACTGCGCATGCGCTAGCTCGCGCATCGCGAGATTACAGCGCTCTGGCTGTCTGACGTCGGGGAGCAAGGAGGAGATTCTGAGGATGCGGGGTGATGCTGGGCTCCTTCACGCTGGACATATCTCACGTACAGGACACATCCCAGGTTAATTTGCTTTTGGATCAAATCTGTTTTTTTACACAATAAAAGCACACAGAGCTATGGGGACTGGGTATTGCGGATGTGCTAGCGGCCATCTAGCAACCCATATCCTCAGCTCTATACACAAAATCCCGGTGACAGGTTCCCTTTAAAAGTACAAAACCCCTATAAGACTGTGTTCACGTCTGCATTGGAGACTCCATTAGAATCCTCAGTAATAGATTCCATAGCTTTTGACATACACCTCCGAGCCCAAGTCTTATTGGTCAGGAGCCACTGGTATCCATCTTGCTATGGATCTGGGACAGTGTTGTGGCATCCCTTATATATGGAAGCGACATTGCAGGCGTGAACAGAGCTTTACAGTTGCTAAGACCCAACCTCATAGACATCTGTTATCACCAGATGAGGGGAATGTGATGGACCACTTTATGCAGGATTTTAGACCTCATAGAGAATAGAATATATTTCTGAGCAGACGTGAGGTAACCTGTAACATTAGTTGCCGTGAGTCAGGTCTTCATCCAGGACAATTTCTTCATTTTCCTTCTCACCTTAGATTCCCATACAGTTTCATCTTGATTTGGGGAAAACTCTGGCTTTGCTGAAGTCCAATAGAATTCTGAAGATATATATTGTAGATGATGCTGTCCTCTATATGATTTTAGAAGCTTTTTTTTTTTCTTTTAAACGTTTGCAGCACAGTCAGCCTCAAGTTGTCTCATATTCCCATCCTAAATGGTCACTTTTGTGACTGAACTACTGATGATGGACAGGGACAAGAATAAGATTACTAACAGGATATTAAGCTTCACCCTGGAGATCATCTACCTGCTGACCGGAGAGGTGAGGGAGTCTGGGAATTACATATTTTCTCTCAGCTGATAACAAAAATACATATCTGGAGATGTGGGAGATTTTTGGAATGTACTATATATAGTGATGTCAGTGTCCCTCTACAATATACAGAATTATACAGTAGTGAAGAAGTCATCGGATGACTGTGTGGCCACCAGCAGTCCTCCTTGCATGTCAGGAGGAAGGAGCTGGATCCCCTTCATCTTGCCTACACCTTACTCATTGATAGCTAACCAAAACAAGGAGAAAAGGATCCTAGAACTCACCAACAAGATCATTGAGCTGCTGACTGAAGAGGTGGGAATGATGGGAAATTATACAGTAATACAAGGGATGATGTATCTGGATGATGACTGTCATTCTGTGTGTCAGGTTCCTGTAAGGTGTCAGGATGTCTCTGTCTATTTCTCCATGGAGGAGTGGAAGTATTTAGAAGAACACAAGGATCTGTACAAGAACCTCCTGATGGAGAATCACCAGTCCCTCACATCACTGGGTAGGGGATCACTCTTCTTACGGAGTCCTTTTGCCCCTTACTATGGGGCCTGCTGTTCTCATTCTGGTAGTTAACATGAATATAGGCTTGTGGTCAGCTGTGGATTCTGGTAGCCTTGTTGAAACTGGCTCCTTTCTCTAAATAACTCCTGTAGCAGAAGATCCTTTATGTTTGGTTGTGAGGTGAGCCCTCCAAAACCTCTGCTGATACATTGCTTTAAATCTGCTGCTTACTATTAAAACAAGAAGATCAACTTCTGTTTTCCAGCAGGCACCACTAGGAGAAGCTAAGGCTTTCATTCAAGGCCCCATACACACGACCATATTTTTGGTCCACAGTGAATCCACATTTTGTGCAAATTAGATGCTGATCTTTTCATGTTAATGGGGCTGCAAGAAATGCAGACAGCACACCACATTCGTATGTCTGTTCCTCCTTCCCACATAAAAGATAGAACATGCCCTATTTTTGTGCATTTTGTGGACAAGAATAGGGATTTTTAACACAGGACGGGACATGCAGAACGGGAAAATATGGAATGCACATCAGTGTTTTGTGGATCCACAATTTGCAGACCACAAAACGAATATGGTTGTGTGCATGAAGCCTAACACAGATGTATTACCTTGTATACAGTAAGCTCCTCCTCGTGGTGATGGAAGAAATTACACAGCTTTAATCTCTAGATTTAAAATTTAAACTGTACCATTGTTAGTAGCATTCAGCCCCCTTTTTCTTGCAGGCATGGCCTGTGCACCTTTTGTTGCATAGTAAATCTCAGCAATGCCCTGATTAATCATCACATACACATAATATATTCAGTCATTGTGTTTTTCCTACAGGAGGATCCAGCCAGAGAAATCCACAAGAGAGAGGTCCAAGTTCTCCAGATCAACATCACAATATACATCAGCGTGACCAGGTAGATGGAACAAAACTCTTGCCAAAGGTTTTATATTAAAGGGATTTTTTTTAGTGGTCCAAAACGGATCAGTTTTGCCCTAATGCATTCTGAATGGAAAAGGATCCGCTCAGAATGCATCAGTTTGTCACCATTCTGCTCTGGAGGTGGACACCAAAACGCTGCCTGTCGAAGCAGAGCCAAACGGATCCATCCTGGCACACAATGTAAGTCAATGGGGACGGATTCGTTTTCTCTGACACAATAGAAAACGGATCCGTCCCCCATTGACTTTCAATGGTGTTCAAGACAGATCCGTCATGGCTGTAGAAAACATACAACCGGATCAGTTTATGACGGATGCATGCAGCTCTATTATTGTAACAGAAGCGTTTTTGCTGATCCATCCGCAAAAAAACGCTAGTGTGAAAGTAGCCTTATAAGTCAGTCCTGCAGCCTATCAAAGGAACGGGGAAGGGAGACGCCTGTCCCCTGCCCAGCAGCTCATCCATCTGTATCGCTTTCCTGAGGACATTGATACAGATGAATATAGAGATGAGCGCTTCCACTTGTCACCAGGCCCACTCCGCCTGAGGCGATCGCCTCACCTCACCTCATTGGCGCTGCGACCCTGGTGCCTGTGAATAAAGCAGTAATATGTAGATTTGCTTTCTGAGCAGATCTCAGTGTGGTGAAGCTATAGCACAGAGTCTTTATTTTCATGACTATGAAGGCATCAAAACTATGAATTAACACATGTGGAATTATATACATAACAAACAAGTGTGAAACAACTGAAAATGTGTCATATTCTAGGTTCTTCAAAGTAGCCTCCTTTTGCTTTGATTCCTGCTTTGCACACTCTTGGCATTCTCTTGATGAGCTTCAAGAGGTAGTCCCCTGAAATGGTCTTCCAGCAGTCTTGAAGGAGTTCCCAGAGATGCTTAGCACTTGTTGGCCCTTTTGCCTTCACTCTGCGGTCCAGCTCACCCCAAACCATCTCGATTGGGTTCAGGTCTGGTGACTGTGGAGGCCAGGTCATCTGGCGCAGCACCCCATGACTCTCCTTCATGGTCAAATAGCCCTTACTTTCAAAGCTTTCCCAATTTTTCAGCTGACTGACTGACTGACCTTCATTTCTTAAAGTAATGATAGCCACTCGTTTTTCTTTACTTAGCTGCTTTTTTCTTGCCATAATACAAATTCTAACAATCTATTCAGTAGGACTATCAGCTGTGTATCCACCTGACTTCTCCTCAATGCAACTGATGGTCCCAACCCCATTTATAAGGCAAGAAATCCCACTTATTAAACCTGACAGGGAAATTGACCTGAGAGCGAATTGAGTAGGTCGCACCGCACTGAGCTCCTGCAGACATCCTGATTTTAGAGTGGTAGCAACCCCTTATATCGCCGATCCTTTCCTACCTGGTGGTTGAGAGACGACAGGAGGGTGCTGTGCGAATTTTCTGAGAGCCGACATGCCTAGGAAGTCCGGTAAAGGGCCGAGCTATGACAGGCCAGAGGTGAGCCGGCATGGCGCCGAGGAGGAAGAGGGGCCGGCCTTACAGCCCAAGCTGAGACAGACGGCTGCCGCAAAGCTGAGCAGGTTTGCTCGCAAGGATAGCGCTGGGGGAGACTGGGCTGAGGAGAGGGAGATGGACGCTCATGTTTCCTCTGGACAAGAGGATGAATCCACCGATGGGGAGGCCCTAGATGCGGTGAATTGGCCGCCATTAACCACTGCACGGCCGGCAAAAGACGCGGTAGGCCCTAAAGCTGTGGCTGATGCAGAGCCTACTCTGAAAGATATTATGGCCGCTGTGGCCAGTTGTAACAGCACACTGAAGGTGCTTACAGTACAGGTTGGTAGCCTGAGGTCAGATGTGTCTTTAATTAGGCATGACCTACATAAAATCACAGAACGCACCTCTGAATTGGAGAAGAGGGTGTCCACTATTGAGGACGTTATTCAGCCTTTGCAAATGGCGGCAAAAACAACTGCTAAAGATATAGCTGCGTTATACGCCAAAACAGATGATCTGGAGAACAGGTCCAGAAGGAATAACCTGCGGATTGTGGGTATGCCAGAGAAGACGGAGGGGGATAATGCCACCGAATTTGTGGAAAAATGGTTGCACCAACTATTTCATGAAAAAGGTCTATCCTCATTATATGCGGTGGAGCGGGCGCACAGAGTCCCCATGCGGCCGCTTCCGCCAGGCAGACCTCCCTGTCCCATACTGGCGAAGATACTCCATTTTAAAGACCGGGACACTATCCTGCGGCAATCAAGGGACAATGAGGAGATGGTCCTGAATGGGGTGAAAGTGTCCATATTTCCGGATTATTCCAACGAAGTACAGCGGAGGAGAAGTAGATTTATGGATATAAAGAAAAGGTTGAGAGCTCTACAAGTCCAGTACGCTATGCTGTTTCCTGCTAAACTGCGTGTGGTGGCATTGGGATCCACCAGATTTTTTGAAGATCCGGAGGAGGCGACGCAGTGGCTGGACGTCCACGAGCGACAATTGAGAAGTGGTGCCCTGGACACTTGAAGGAGGCAGATATACGTTTCTTATGTTCAAGTTATATATGCATTTGCACTCTAGGATTGCTTTAAATGTTGCACCAGTTAGGGAGTGTATTATGTAATGCTACCACATGGTAGTTCCTGAAGAGGGAGCAGGCGGTAATGATAGTAAAATGTATATCTCAGATGTGGGGAGGATTCTCTACCTGAGGAAATGTGTTATAATTTGTTATGTTTATTGTAGGTTGCGGGGCAGGTTGCTCTCGGATTGCCCTGTTTTAATGTGTGAAGCGGATATAGAGGGGACAGTGATCCCCAGTTACAGTAACCTGAATACGAGAGGGAGGGAGGGGGGTGGGGGGGCAGGGAATAGGTTGGGGGGAAGGGTTAAGGTCTTGAACTATGAGCGAATGTTATCTGAGTGGGCTGTGAGATTCAAATACGGTTTGAAGTTCTACCATGTCACAGGTGATTAGAGTCTTAAGTTGGAATGTGAGAGGAATGGCTGATGCACGGAAAAGACAGTGTATTTTCCAGTATCTGGGGAGGTTTCAGCCGGCTATATGTTGCCTTCAGGAAACGCATTTGACTGGAGAAAATTTACACTGGATGAATAAAAATTGGGTGATCCATGCGATACATTCAACTCATTCCTCTCATTCTAGAGGGGTAAGTATGATTGTGCATAGTAGTATCAGGTATGAACATATGCAGGAGTGTGTGGATGCTGAGGGTAGATATGTGTGTGTTGTGTGTAAGGTGGATGGAATACAGGTGGTGTTGGTGTCTGTGTACGTGCCTCCACCGTTTGCTTCTCCGTTAATAAGAGAGATTATGGACTTTGTGGCGGACTTCCCTGGGCTGCCGTGGCTGTTGGTTGGGGACTTTAATTGCACGATGAATGATTCCCTAGATAGATGCCGGATGGAGGGAGCAGGTGGTTCACCGGGGAGTGCGGCTCTCAGGAATATTTTGGGTGAGGTAGGAGTACAGGATGTATGGAGATTGCGTAACCCAGATAAGCGTGAATTTTCGTGTAGATCCGCCACGCACCATTCGCTATCGCGTATAGATTTGGCCCTTGTTAATGATATAATGCTACCACTAGTTAAGAATGTCGTCTATCATCCTCGGTCGTTGTCGGACCATTCTCTGGTGCAGATTGACTTGTGCCTGGGGGTGCTCGGACAGGGACCGAGGCTGTGGAAGTGTAATCCTCATTGGCTGAATGTGTTGGGTGACCTGTCTGGGATCTCTCTGGAAATTAAGGAATTTTTCGATATCAATACAGGGTCGGCTTCGATACCAGGTGTATGGGACGCCATGAAAGCATTCCTGAGGGGAGTTCTGATGAAAGAAATTAACAAGCATAAATCCAGATCCAGAGAGGCGGATGTCAAGGCGCATGCACTAGTGGCTGAGGCTGAGAGAGAATTTAGTAGATCCCCCACCATGATTAGTAGTGAGGCGCTGGAGGTAGCTCAGGAGCAGCTGAGATGTCATCTGGTCCAGGCCGCAGATAGAAAAAGAAGCTTTTATCGTCAGAGATCTTTTGAGGAAGGAGAGAAGGTGGGTCATCTGTTGTCGGTGGTCTCGCAGGCCCAGAGGGGCTCCTCTTGTATTCAGGAATTGAGAGATGACATGGGGAACAGTTGCCAGGACACAAAAGGAATATTAGATATTTTAAAAAGCTTTTATGTATCTTTATATACTTCCACTGGATCTAGTTCTGATGAGGCCCTGAATGATTTCCTAGGGGAGGCACAGTTATCGGTGCTGTCAGAAGAGGATAGAGAGAGGTTGGAGGAGCCGATTACACTTGAGGAACTGGAAGCTGCACTTGGGGATATGGCAAGTGGTAAGGCGCCTGGAGCTGATGGTCTCCCAGCAGAGGTATACAAAAAGTTGCAGGGGATATTACTTCCTGAATTACTTAAGGTGTTTGACACTCATTGGAGGCAGGTTCGCTACCACATTCGATGCAGGAAGCTATAATTGTGGTTTTACCTAAACCTGGAAAGGATCCTAAAATACCGGATTCCTACAGGCCAATTTCACTTCTCACGGCTGATGTTAAGCTCCTGGCGAAGGTGTTGGCGAACAGGCTGTCCAAGGTAATTCTGACCATAGTACACCCGGACCAGACGGGATTTATGCCAGGAAAATCGACGGCTATTAATCTTCGTAGGCTGTACACTAGTTTAAATATTCCGGCGGACAACAGTGGTGACAGGGCCTTGCTTGCTCTTGACGCCGCTAAGGCGTTTGACAGTGTGGAATGGAGGTATTTGTGGGGGGTCCTGAGAACTATGGGCTTTGGTGAGCGGTTCATTCAGTGGGTACAGGTTCTGTATTCTAGTCCTAAGGCGAGAATTAGAGCTAATGGAGGGTTGTCAGACTGTTTTCCCCTTGCCAGGGGCTCCAGGCAGGGATGCCCATTGTCGCCCTTATTGTTTGCTCTTGCAATAGAGCCGCTTGCGGCACATATTCGCTTATCGACAAGTATAGAGGGGTTTAGATACGGCGAGCTGCACAATAAAGTGGCTATGTACGCTGATGATACTCTACTTTTCTTGGGCGATACTGGTGCGTCTCTGGATGCGGCCATGGCATTGATTGACAGATTTGGTAGCTTTTCTGGACTGCGGATAAACTGGCAGAAATCCTCTTTGATGCCAATTGACGGGCAAGCCCTGGCAGGCAGACAAGTAGATAGTTTGGTGCCCTGGGTGGATAAATTTAAATATCTGGGATTACATATAACACCGAGGCTATCGGATTTTGAAGAACTTAATCTGTCCCCATTGCTGGCTACTTTTAGGCTTAAAGTGAGGTCATGGTGTAGACTCTTTCTTTCGGTGGTAGGTAGAGTTAACCTTTTAAAAATGGTTATGATGCCCCAACTGTTATATATACTGAATAATGCTCCAGTTTGGATCCCTCTAGATAGATTCAAGAAAATTCACTCTATATTTAGAGATCTTACTTGGAAGTATGGACAGGCTAGGATCAAACTGGAGACATTGCAGTATTCTAAGTCGGAAGGGGGCCTAGCTGTCCCTAACGCATGGATTTATTTTTTGGCTTCCCAATGTCAGCATTTTAAGGGATGGATTGATCTACAAGCACCGGACATGACTGGGCAGATATTGCAGCATTGGTTGGGCAGTCGTGACCTCATGGGCATTCTGGAGGGCTCAGGAATGCATGCAGGGAGGGAAAAACTCCCTCTTATTGAACTTATGAAAAAAGTTTGGGCAAAGGTGAAGATGCTAAGAGGAGTGGGAGGTATTAGTGAACTTTCCCCTATTGGAAAGAACCACTTGTTGCCAGAACTATTTGCCATACCAGGACTTAGGAACTGGGAAACTTATGGAGTGACGAGAATTGGACAATTAATTAAGGACAAGATATGTAAGTCATTTCAAAACCTGCAGCAGGAATTTAATATTCCAAGGGAGTGGTTCTATAAGTATCTTCAAATAAGGCATGCCCTTGAGGTCACGTTGCGGAAAGGATGTGAGATAGCTCAAATGGAGGTGGTTCATAAGCTTGTTCTTCCGTCAGGTGGGGGAAAAAGAAGGTTAATATCACAGGTGTACGCTCTCCTACTGGAAAAATTTTTAGAGGGATATCCGCTTTCAAGAATGAAAAAATGGGAGGCTGACGTGGGGGATATGTCTAAGGATATGTGGGAAGATATATTAGAAGCAGTCCCCAAGGTGTCCTTGAGTGAACAGGGCAAATTGTCCCAACTATTTATCATACATAGAGTGTACAAAACACCGGTGTTCCTGAAAAAGATAGGAGTAAGAAGTGATGACAAGTGCCCAAAGTGTATGGAAGATGGTGCAGACTTGTTGCATATGCTGTGGTCGTGTCCAGTAGTTGGTAATTATTGGGAGGAAGTTAGAAATATGATTAATAGTAAACTGACATTGAAAATTCAAAAAGATCCTAAGGTGTGTATTCTGGGGTATGTGTCTGAAATTGGAGGGAATGAACCGGTTAAGGTAGCTGTGGGGAGATTGCTATATGTGGCCAGGAAACTGATTGCTATGAGGTGGATCCAGGGGAGTCCCCCTACATTGAATGAGTTTGAACGGAAGGTGCATGACATGCTGATACTCGAAAAAGGGGTGTATGTGAAGAGAGGGTGTCCTCAGAAGTTTGATAAAATGTGGAGTGAATGGTTATCTCATACCCATGTGGTTATATAGGCATGTGACGGTCAAGACCTGTTGTTTGGGTTGGGGGTTTAGGGTAGGGTAAGGGGGTGATGGAGGTTTGGAAGGTTAAGTTCTTGGTAATTTTATGTCCAAAATATTTGTTTTAGCAAGTGTTCACGTATTGTACGGATTCATGATAAACTGAGTGGTGATATACTTATGTGTATTGTTGTTCACTGATTCCACACGGTGGATAATGTAAAGGAAAGAAAATGCAACGTATTGTATTATGTTTTATTATGTATTTATTGTTTAATAAAAACGATTTGATTTAAAAAAAAAAAAAACCTGACAGGGCACACCTGTGAAGTGAAAACCATTTCAGGGGACTACCTCTTGAAGCTCATCAAGAGAATGCCAAGAGTGTGCAAAGCAGTAATCAAAGCAAAAGGTGGCTACTTTGAAGAACCTAGAATATGACATATTTTCAGTTGTTTCACACTTGTTTGTTATGTATATAATTCCACATGTGTTAATTCATAGTTTTGATGCTTTCAGTGTGAATCTACAATTTTCATAGTCATGAAAATAAAGAAAATTCTTTGAATGAGAAGGTGTGTCCAAACTTTTGGTCTGTACTGTATACAGTAGATATGTATAAGGCACGACACAGCTCTGCCCTCAGCCTGATGTACTAACACCACGTTCAATGTGACAGGTTCCCTTTAATGGGTTATACCTATACTATACTGCAGTGCTCTACACTTCTATGGGGGTTCCAAAAATAGGAAGTCCCGTAGCAGTGAATAGAGAGCGCACCGCACATGCATGGTCACCTCTTCATGGCGCTCGGCTATTTTCAGAATTCCCATCGTGGTGAATGGAGGGTGGGCACACTTGTGCTGTGAGCTCTCTTTCTCTTCAGGGGGCCTGTTCTGGAGATAGGTGGGGGTCCCAGAGGTGGGATCTGCACCTATCTTACTTTGGTGGCATATCCCAGAGATATGCCACCAATGTCTGAGCTGTAAATACCCCCTTAAAGCATAAGGCCACTATTTTCTTTCAGTTTGTTTGTTGTCTGTTTAGGGTGAAAATCTGCTTGACCTGCTTGATATTAAAGTTGAAGTTGTAGATGATAATGAAGAGATGGGGGCTGGTCAGAAGGGTAAGTTTAAGTGAGACTTGAGTGATTATA
Organism: Bufo bufo; assembly: GCF_905171765.1. Taxonomy (NCBI): domain Eukaryota; kingdom Metazoa; phylum Chordata; class Amphibia; order Anura; family Bufonidae; genus Bufo; species Bufo bufo. The sequence continues at coordinate 157,872,395 of NC_053394.1, forward strand.
AAGACAAGTTTTGAGGGTCATGAGATACATCCATCCTCTGTCCATCATATAAAGAAAATGGAGGACATTTACTAAAGGTTTTACACCACTTATTTGGTGAGTAAAAAAGTAGCAAAATATGGCGCACGTCATGCTTGCACAATGATTTTCGACTTATTAAGTGACAAGAAAAGGGGTGGGTCTTAGTTGGAGGGGCGGGGTTGCGTGTCGCTCGCTAGATTTACTATAACTTTCACCATACATTTCACTGCTATATTATTGTATTCATCATTTGTGTAAATGCTTTGTAAATGTGAGCCAGTTGTCAGTTGGTCCCCCCGTCTTGGAGGCATGACCTTCAGACCTTTTTTTGCACTGTAATTCTCTGTGACAAACTGATCAGTCATCACAACCCTCAATATATTCATTCACTATGTGTGTATTTCCAATAGATGGATCCAGTAAGAGAAATCTGCCAGAGAGATGTCCCAGTCCACTGGATTTCCAGGACTGTCCAACTGAAAATAGCAATGTCCCACAAGGTCATCAGGTAAATGGAGCTCTGGTGTCTGCCAAATATAGATATACGGGTTGTGTGAACCTCTTTGGTCACTCAGTTATTAATGTGATTTCTTATAATTACCTTTTAGACCTTTAATATCTACTCAACTCAGAAAGAGGATCTGATTAACATTAAAGTAGAAGCTAAAGCAGAAGAACGGGCAAATGTGAAGGAGTATCAACGGTGTAAAGAGGCGGAAATAACAGTAGACATAGGTGAGTAACCACCTGAATAAAGATTCTTAGTGAAACTTTACCTTAGAGCTGCATTAAAGGGGAATTCTCCTCTTAAACAGTGAAGGAATTTCACTAGAATATGCCATACATTTTTTACTGAGGGCTTTAACCAGTGTGAGCCCATATACCCATAGGAATGAAGGACGTAACAGTGATGTAGCACTGGGTTCCGGTTCCCTTCGCTGTATTTTCCTGCTGAGCATCACCCGACTACCCGCTGTGCCGAGTGGCCCCAGTGCAGCCTCTTCATTGTCAGGATTAGTGGTGGCCCCAGATGTACGAGCCCACCAATCAGAAATTGGTGGCATATCCTAGAGATAAACCTTCACTTTATGAGATAGTATTACCTCTCTAAATATTCCATAACAGAATATCATTATCAGCAATTCCCTAATTTAGTGTTAATCTAGTTTTGGGATCCTTCCTTACTGCATGTGGGAGTAATTCTCCATACGTAGCAACACTTTTGTTGTTAAATATGGGGCATTCAACACTGTCAGCCCTGGAGGGTTTTGTGTTTTCGTATTTCACGCTTGCGTTTTAATATTGAAAAAAATAAAAACCTTGAAAAAGCTTCTGTTTATTCAGGAGAACAGAAGCTGCTGCACACTGTGTCCGGCTCACCGATCCTCGCTGGGGGGATGGTGATGCTTTTTTATTTATTTTTTATTATATCAAAACACAATGTTGTATCACTGTAACGGTAATAAACTACAGAGTGAAGATAACAGGTCAGCTTTGCTGCATAGGGTATGCTAATGGATGGATGCATGCATCCCATTTATGGATGTTAGGGACCCGTATGCTGTCTATATACATGTAGGCCAGGTCATTTGTTGGCTATCACATGAGAATTGACTTTCTTTCTTCCTCTATTATGTTGGGCCATTTGTTTTGGTTTGTTTTGTAAAGCAATAGCCATGTTAATTGGGAGTCACATGCAATTTCCATTGGGTCTGCCATGTGTGTTATATGGTTTTGCTGCTTTAATTCAAGAATGAGGTGTGAGTGTAACAGAGGTTTAGTCAGGAAAGTATAGAGCAGGGGTCAGCAACCTTTGGCACGCCAACTGTTGTGAAGCTACAATTCCCAGCATGCTCAATTAATTTTAATTAAAATTCTGAGAAGAGCAGAGCAAGTATGCATGCTGGGAGTTGTAGTTTCGCAACAGCTGGAGTGTCGGAGGTTGCCAACCCTTATTATAGAGTCTAGCAGCTTTGTTTAGACCATTATGACTAAAGAATGATAAAAATGCTTGGAGATGCATGGCCATTCAAAACAATGGAGCTTTTATAAGAATGTAATGTCAAAGAACTTTCTGAAAGCAAGGTCAGCAGGCTTTTACTGGAGTTCCACTTTAAATTATGCTGCACTGGTATTTCATATTTATTGAGTTCAGGTGTACAAAACAAATGACCACTTAGAGTGTCTATACAGGTGCTGCACTACTGTACAATTAGCATACAGCTTACTGCTATGTGCTGGACTGTATGAAAGCTAGCCTTTTGAAACAATGGCAAGTACAGGTGCAGCCCAACAATAAGCAGTAATCCGCATGTGGATCCCACAGCCAGGCTGTGCCACGTATGGGCACCCTGAGTGTAGGCCAGCGAGTTTGGCCTCTGTCTTTAAGACATTCCATTTGATTTCAGGAAAGTTTTACATTAAGATTATTATAAAATGTTTATTTTGTAGTTTGATAATGAAATCTATGTTTTTTGTTTAATTTTAGACAATAATCCCAGAAGAAACTTGCATGGAAACGTCCTTGTATCACCAAATTATAAAGTAGGAGATAAAGATACAATGCAGCATTTTTCAGAAGAAAGCCTCATGATCCCTAATGAACGTCCAGGACTGGACAGTACAGATCTTCTCGCTAATCACCGTAATCATGAGGAACCATTTTCAGATCAATCACAGATGGCTGTACAAAGTAAAGACCATAGAGGGGGCAAAATATTTCAATGTGGGGAATGTGGGAAACAGTTTGCAAAAAAATCAAATCTTACTGTACACAATAGAATTCACACAGGGGAGAAGCCATACTCCTGTTCAGAATGTGGGAAATGTTTTACTTGTAAAGCAAGCCTCGATCAACATGAAAGGACTCATACAGGGGAGAAGCCATTTTCATGTTCAGAATGTGGAAAAAGTTTTACTCGGAAATCGTTTCTTTCTAGACACAAAACACTTCACACTGGGGAGAACCCATTTGCACTAATATGTTCTGAATGTGGGAAATGTTTTACCAAGAAATCAGGTCTTGTTGAACATCAGCGCATTCACACCGGAGAGAGACCATTCGCTTGTTCTGAATGTTGGAAGTGTTTTATTACTAAAGCCAGACTCAGGGATCACCAGAAAATACACACAGGGGAGAAGCCGTTTGCATGTTCTCAATGTGGAAAAGGTTTTATCCAGAAAGCAGTCCTACTTGAACATCAGAGAATTCATTCAGGGGAGAAGCCATATTCATGTTCAGAATGTGGGAAATGTTTTACTCAGAAATCAAATCTTCGTAAACATCAAAGGTTTCATACAGGGGAAAAACCATATCCTTGTTCGGAATGTGGAAAACGTTTTACTCAGAAATCGGATCTTGATGAACATCAGAGAATTCACACAGAAGAGAAGCCATTTTCATGCTTTGAATGTGGGAAATGTTTTATTACTAAAGTTAAACTTGGAATTCATCAGAGAACTCACACAGGGGAGAAACCATTTACATGCTCTCAATGTGGGAAATGTTTTACCAGAAAATCAAATCTTGCTTATCATCAGAGAAGTCACACAAGGGAGAAGCTGAATTCATGATCAGAAATGCTCTAAAATATGAGTCTCCCAAGAAACACACAAAACCAGAAAAACCTAAGGCCAACATGAAAGCATGTTCATTTCTAAGTCCACTAACTAAAGCTGGGAAGACGTCAGAGGCAATGTTGAGTGAGCAGGCCTGCTGGCTTTGTTTTACAGGCCTTGCTTCTTAAGAACTTGTACAAACAGAACATTTTCTGATTGACCTACATGGAATTGTTAAACAAAATAGACAATCGGAAATCTCCTATCAATCATGTGGCACAAAAAACTATACTGCTGTATGTCACTGCAGGGTCATTTTAGCATGGAGATGGACTTGTGTACATAACTAATTTAGTTTGCCTGTAATCTTAATAACTTGTCTGTTCTTGCTGTCGTGATATCACAAATAGCAGACATTACCTCCTCCCATACAGAGTTTATATGGGTACAGCATCTTGAGGCAGTTTAACAAGTTGGGTATTATTTGGACTGTACATATTAAAAAATATGAGAGCAATGTTCCAGTTTATTATTTCACTAGGTCACAGATTACTACCTTAATTAATCATGGCACAACAAATTAAAAAACAGGACTTCAACTGGGTAAAATATCTCTTAATCTACAAGAGATCAGCTCATTCAACCCATTGGCTAGGAAATTGTTGGGGATGGGATTATGAATGATATCAGGGTGAGTTCAGAATTTGCTATAGTGGGATACAGTTTGTCTATAGAGCTATTACATGGGGGAATAGTGGAGTGGATGGCTGGTGTTGGGCTCTCCCAATGTAGCCAATGTTACGAGTTGAGCATCTCCTCAGTCTTTTCAAGTATTCAGCACCTTGGAGTGAGATTTCCTTTTTACCACTCATCTTCATCATTTGGATCAACATTAAAAGGAGTTAGGAATAGGTCTAAAAACAGGAACTACTCAGACAGTAATTTTCATCAGTGATTGTGAGCCAAAACCAGAATTGGAGCCTACACAGAGATAAAGTATAATGGAAAGATCTGCACCTGTTCTGTGTTTTTAACCTGCACCTGGTTTGGCTCGAAATCACTTACCAAACACTGGCTGAATTTGCCAAGCCAAAATTCCGGTGGCGGCTATGAAATGTCTGCCTCCCATTGTTTTCAATGGGACGCAATGCTGTAGTTCATGGGCCAGTGGTTTAAATCCATGAGCGTTCCAAGGATGAATGTGTCCTTTCTTGGCACATTAGTTGGATGGCGCTTCAAGCCACAGCAAGTGTCCACTCACGGTTTAGCTCTATTCAATGGGCGCTAAGCCGAGACCAGGTCCACAACATTCAAAGTGAACAACAGCGGCTGTTTCTGCTATGGAGTTCATGATGGATTTTAACAGCATCAAAATCCTCGCTGTGAACGGTAAAGGCTATGTACACCTTAGAGGCAATTTTTGTTTATGATTGCATTTTTTCATTTTTGGCTGAAAATAAAATTTTCAATTTGCCTTTATTAAAAATATTGAGCCATTCTGTCACAAAGGTTTAACTGTTTTTCTAACTGTGTGACTGGTGCTTTCACTTTGTGCCGTCATCTAATAAACATTATCTCTAAACTACTAAGAGGTCAAAAACACTTATTTAAGCCACATTCTTATCAGTAAGATAAGAACTGAGCTATAATGAGTGTTTATAATGTCAGAGATAAGGAGCCCTTCAGCTGCCCAAATGACAGAATACACAAAGTCCACTGGCTGCTACTACAGCATCTCAGCTCTGAACACAAAAAAGGATTCTGTATTTTTAATATAGACCAATTGAAAGAAGATTTGTAGCCCAAAGTAAGTACAATGCAATGATAAAAAAAAGATCCCCCCAAAGGTGTATGTAGCCTTTAAGAACCTATTAGACAGCAATTATTATTTGAATTTCTATATAATCATTCAAATTTGTGAAATTATGAGTGCATGCAATAGTGTGCAGCAATCATAAATTGTTGATTTTCCGTGGATCAGACAAAGCTGCCTGAAAGATGAATTATTAGTCATTGCCGTATCCCCTTGTCTTAGAAATCTTCCAGTCGTTAGCAGTGTAAATGCACTAGGAGCAAAAGAGCAATAACTGCAATACCATTTGTTTTGTGTAATTGAATGTCTTTTGGAACAAAGGCAACTCAACTAAATCTGTCCATTCCAGTTGGGCAGTGGGATTGGGAATATTGCTAGTATACTCATTAGACATAGTTGTAGGACTCAAATGAAACTATTGTGTGAATGTAGTGATGATACATGTAAGTGATTGCAATATCAGAGTGAAAGAATATGTTTAGTGGGGAAAATTGTACAACTGAAAGGAGGCTTTAGTGTTGGGCTGCCTCTAGCTTGGGTACAAGATGTGATTCGCTTGGGCATGGGGGCATACAGGTTCCTTATGGTATCCTGCAGCACATTGGCCCACTGATGTTGCAGCAGGGCCTGTAGATCCTGCTCACTTGTAGGTTGTCGAAGCTGGTGCCCAGCTGGGCCCATGCTCGACTGGCAATAAATCTGGTGACCTGGCATGCCAAGGAAGTATTGCAATCTGGCAGAGATATTTATCAGAAACCCTTGCAGTTTGTTGGCAAGCATTATTCTGCATAAAAATGGCAGTTAGAAGCCCTGCCATGAGAGGCCTGCAGATATCTCTGAGCTGTTAGTGTTCCTCGTATTACTACTACGTGTGACACCCTGTCATATGTGATGGCTCCTTAGATAATCACATCAGCAGTTGGGCAATGTGTCACTCCACAGCAAAAGCAAGATTGAAGCGCTAACCGTGAGGCCTCCCTACTGGATGATATGGTTTCAGTCCGTAGTAGTCCAGGTTTCTCATTTATAATACTGCTGCAAACAAAGGAGAAGGTGCCTGGTTGTCAATGGCAGGACACGTAATAAGCGATGTGACAATAAATACTTACACAACACCTCCTAACAGCTAGGTCAGAACATTCTAGATACTGGGCAATTTATCAAAATGACCATGCTGTATTTCTATACTCAGGAAAAACTGTTACAAATTGTGGGGTGCTTTTGCTCCTATTAACCCTTGTGAACATGAAAAATTTGGGGCTAAAGCAACATACTATTGAAAAACATTAGATTTTTCATTTACACAGTCCAGTCAAAGCCATCACTACACACTTAGCTGAATTCTTTGGCCAGTGTAGTTTCACAAATGTGGTTATTTCTTGGGAGTTTCCAATGTACTGGTATCTCAGGGTCTCTGCAAATGACATTGTGTACAAACCCATCTCAGCAAAATCTCCGCTTCAAAAGCCTAGTGGCACTCCTCCCCTTCTAAGCCCTTCTGTTTGCCTGAACAGCTGTTTATGACTACATACACAATTTCTCATTAGTATGGCAATATTTTATAACAGTTTGTGTTTTTCCCCCTAGTAACCCTTGTAAAAAAAAATTAGATAACACTACATATTATTGGAAATATTAGTAATTTTCATAGCCCAATTCTAAAAAATTATACGAAGCATCTATGCTGTCAAAATGCTCTCTACACCCATAGATGACTTTATTGAGGGGTATAGTTTACAAAATGGGGTATTTTGGGGTAGTTCCTATGTTTTGGCACCTCAGTTCCTCTGCAAATCTGAAATGGTGCCTAAAAAATTAAGGTCCCCAAAACAACCAGGTGCACTCCATTTCTGAGGTTGGTATTTTAGTCAAGCAGTCTAGAACTACACTTGGAATATAAAATATAAATAAATGCTGAATTAGGGTCATAATGCTTTTATGGGTGCAGTTTTTTTTAAAATGTGGCAATTTGTGAGAGTTTTCTAATATATAGGCCCCTCAAAGCTACATCATACCTGAACTGGTTCTTAAAAATATATATAGGCCCTTAAAGCTACATCATACCTGAACTGGTTCTTAAAAATAGGTTTTGGAAAACTGCTGCAAAAGTTCTTCGCTTTTTAGGGTACTTTCACACTTGCGTTGTTTGATTCTGGCAGGCAGTTCCGTTGCCTGAACTGACTGCCTGCCTGATCAGGCAAACTGTATGCAAACGCATGTCATTTTTTCTGACTGATCAGGCATTTTTCAGACTGATCAGGATCCTGATCAGTCAGAAAAATGCATTGCAATACCGGATCCGTTTTTCCGGTGTCATCAGGGAAAACGGATCCGGTATTTATTTTTGTCTCATTTTTAAAGGTCTGCGCATGCGCAGACCGGAAGGACGAATCCGGCATTCCGGTTTTTTAAATGCCGGATCCGGCACGAATACATTCCTATGGAAAAAAATGCCGGATCCGGCATTCAGGCAAGTCTTCAGTTTTTTTTTGCCGTAGATAAAACCGTGACATGCTATGGTTTTCTCTTTTGCCTGATCAGTCAAAATGACTGAACTGAAGACCTCCTGATGCATCCTGCACGGATTACTCTCCATTCAGAATGCATGGGGATATAACTGATCAGTTCTTTTCCGGTATAGAGCCCCTGTGACGGAACTCTATGCCGGAAAAGAAAAACGCTAGTGTGAAAGTACCCTTAAAGTCCCAAAAAATGAAAAATAATGCCAACATAAAGTGGACATATGGTAAATATTTACTATTTTGTGAGGAATGACTGCCTGTCTTAACAGCAGAGAAATTCCAAATTTTAAAACAGAAAATTTTGTTAAACTTTTGATTTGTTTTATAAATAAAATCAAACTATAGATTTACCACCAACATAAAGTACAATGTCCCACAAAAAAGCTACTCAGAATCGCTTGGATAATTATAAGCATTCCAAATTTATTACCACATAAAGTGGTAAAGACATATTTCAGATTTTAAAAATGGGGTTCCGGTGTTTGGTCCAAACTGGCCTTCACTGGAAGGGCGCATAATGCTTGGTTGTTCTAATCGAGAGGTAGTTCACAATTTAGTCCCAAGGGAAAACCCCTTACTACAGGGGGATGTTGCGCTTTCAAGCCACCAGCTGTCCAGCTCTGGTTTAAAATCACTTGCAGTTGCAACATCTTCCTGGGGCATAACTCCTCTATCTGCTCCAGTGTTCCCAAGGGGCTGACATACAGACCAGGACATTGGTTCCTTTTCAGCCCAGCAACACTAACCCTTACTACTTCTCAGGGCCCCAACTCTTCTTATCTGGAACTTTGGATCATTGTTTCCATTGCATCTGCAGCTATAGCATGTCACTGCATCTGTAACCTGCAACCATGGCAATCTGTGGGTCACCACAGCCACAGTAACCGCTGGTACTCATTCTTAGCCACTGACTTTACTTCAGTCCTCTGAAGTCAGGCCCCTTGAGACCCAGTAACTATCTTAGTCCTGGTGCACAGTGCCACCTTTATACCTATTCTCTTATGGCTGAAGCAAGCGCTCTGATTGTATCTCTACTACTCCAACAGCCCCTGCTGTAGTGTAGATGCAAGCACCACCAATACAAGTGCCCAACTCCTCCCCCATGCAGCCCGTATCTCAGGGTCCCTCCTGCCCCTTGCATTTCACATTAAGGGCTCATGCACAAGAACATATTATGTTTCCGTGTCCATTTTGTTGCGGATAGGATGTGGACCCTTCAGCAAAAAATGTGAACAGCACACCGTGTGGTGTCCACATCCGTATGTCTGTTCCGTAGCCCCGCAAAAAATATAGAGCAGCTTCTATTGTTGTCTGTTTTGCAGACAAGTATAGGCATTGTTACAATGGCTCTGCAAAAAAAACCAAATGCAACACTGATATCACACAGACATCATCTATATTTTTTGCAGATCTGCTTTTTGCGGACCGCAAAAAACATATGGTCGTGTGCATGAGCACTTTGGGAGCTGGCATATTTCTTCTGTTCTTCTCCACAGAGCAGTGCAGGGTTTCATTTGTTGAGCACCTCCTTCACACCTCAAGGAGTCTTTCACACCGATTCACCCTATTAACCTAATAACAGTGTTATGTCCACGGCATCCCCCCTATTAAAACTGTGCTTACCGTTTGTTCCTTGCTATCATCGTTCTGCAGAAAAACACTTTTAATCCACATGTAAATTAGGCTGTGAAGATGCCCAGGGGCGGCGTTACACTGGCCGGTGCCCAGGCCCCTGGGTCACACGGTCAACTGTGATGCCCCGGCCTGACTGTGGTCATTCAATGCACGCGCGCCGATATCGCGTTCATCGGCGCATGCGCGGGATTACGGATGGGAGGAGGAAGGTTAGAGCAGAGACTATGGGCAGGCAGATGCAGCGGAGGGGGAGTGGCTTCGTATGAAAATGACCCAGGGGCCTGGGCACCGGCCGTTCTGTTTTTCTGCAGAACGATGCTAGCAAGGAACAAACGGTAAGCACAGTTTTAATAGGGGGGATGCCGTGGACATAACACTGTTATTAGGTTAATAGGGTGAATCTGCGTGAAAGACTCGCTTTAAATTCAGTAGGTATAAGAGGGGAGAACTACAAGTCCCAGCATGTCCAGTCTATTGGTATGGGATATCAGAAGAAATTACAGGAAGGTGTTATAGGAAGATAGAACTACAAATCCCAGCATGTCCAATATAGTCTTATTTATCTGATGACATTACAAGGAGAAGGTATAAAGGGAAAGAACTACAACATACCTCTCAACGTTTGAAGAGTGCAAGGAAGGAAAGGCGGGGTAGCAAATTGCATCCAATTTTATTTTTACACTAAGCCACTATACATGCCCAATCCCACCCATCTCCTTTGTGTCCCCACACAGTAAGTATTCCCCTGTACTGCCCCCTTCACATTAGTGATGCTCCATTAGTGCCCACATACTGCCTCCTCACAGTTAGCCCTGTTAGTGCCTCCACAGTAGTTATGCCCCCTAAGTGGGCACCAGTAAGCTGGAGGGGTGGCATTCCACGTACGTCCTCAAGTTCCACCTCCTGATTTCAACTGTATTGCCATCCTCAGGATGAACATGCAGTTGAATACTTTCAAGCGAGTTCATTGCGAGAAACTTGCTGCATGTAGCAGTGTGAGTTCCCGTTCTAAAATCTGCTCTGACAGGATCACACAGCGTTATAATGAATGCTGTGTCCCCCTGTGAAACCCGGAATCTATGGAATTACACTGACATAATCCAGTCAGTGTAATTCAACAAAGTGCAGGTCTCACTGTACAATCCTGTCAGAGGAGCAGAGTTCAGAACAGGAACTCACACTGCCACATGCAGTGAGGCTCTCGCATTGATCTTGCTTGTGTGTGTCTGGCCTTAGAAAGTTTATACTTTACAATTGTTAGGATAGGTCATCATTATCAAATCCTGGATAACCCTTTAACAATATCTACATGATAAATGCCATTTGCTGAAGTGAGACAACCCCTAAGTCACGCACCCTGTTGGATATAGACACCCCTAACCACACATTTTAGGGCCTCCCATTGGAATGGAGCTGGAGTCTTATCAGACAAGTGATCTGAAATAAAGAAATACAATTGGTAAAGGCTTTTTTGGCCTCTAAACTGCACACTACATTTTTTAGTAAACCCACTTCTCTTATAGATTGTAAGCTGTCACGGACAGAGTCCTCTCCCCCTCTATTACAGTCTGTTAATAGTTTCAAGTTTATTGTATTTGTGTATTTATATTATGTATGTATAACCCCCGCTTTATGTACAGTGCCCTAGAATTAATGGCACTTCCAGATAAATAATAATAGGACTTATTCAAGTGTCATGTCCACTCCAACCCAGGCAGATCCAAAGTCAGATAAATGAGGAAGTGGTTGCACCAAAGGGCATTGCCAATGGAAGCCTCAGGATGAAAAGTTAACATAAAAATTGAGACATGTTAAACATATGCAGTCTACTATAGACACCATGGGCAGGAGAAAAATATGCTCACTGACAATTTTTTTTTTCTTTTGGTTTGTATATAGAGATGCTTGGAGGTGTATAAACTCCAATTTAAACGTGCCTGTTTTCCATCCACAGGCTACATTTAGGTGCACCTGCGAGTCCTGGGCCATATCACCCAGTCTTGAGTGGGACTCGCATGGCTACATGCTGGAGGTAACTGGTGAGTTGGCTATGAGTCGGACCTTACGCTCCTGTAATTCGCCAACTGGCTCCTGGTATTGCCCATATGGCACAGGTAGGTGAGTGTTAGGTCCCGAGCTACTTGAGAAACCTTGGCACGGTGCTCGGGCTCAGACATGTCCTTCACAGTAGGATATGTTGGCTAATCTCTCAATTTTAACATCAGTATGAGGGTTTAGTAAGATCGCAGAGTGCACCTGTCTTTGCAAATGTTATTATATTGTTATATTGGTTATCACATCCATGCTATCTTGTGTAGGATGTCTATTGTGGTACTTGTGGTCCACTGCGGGCATCCTCCACTGTATGCATTTTTGCTGTATACACATGCAAAACTGCATATGGGTTTGAGCTTTTCCTGCCTGTTTAACACCATGACATTTTTTCTGTTGGTCTGTTACAGATTTTGCTTTAGGGACCAGGAGATTCAGGATACACCTCTGACTTTGATTCATTGCTTCTGCAATCCATCCCACCCTCTATAACCCCTTATCCCCTTATCCAGCTGCCACCTTTAAACACTGCAATCCTGTAGATGCTGCTGCCCCATGTGCCCATATTACTGCACTGACAGTGCTGCCCAATGACCCAAAATACTGTACTGCCAAAATAAAACGCAGATGCAGAACTAGAATATGATAGGACCCAAAGCAAACTTTAGGCATCAAACCCCAGACCGAAAATAGATTTAAATCTCAGATCAGTACTCAAAATTAATGGGGTTGTCCATCCATGTAATTTTTTTTAACTGCTTAGAAGGTTATAAAAATAAAAGTAGTGATACTTAACTGCATTTTTCAAATCTGATTATATCAGTAATCAACCTCTGGTGGTACACAACATATCTCGAGGGAGTGTGCACACTATCATAAAGGTGTGCTTTTAATGTGCGGCACAGTTTATGATCATAGCTTTGGGGCTACTTGGGGTACTTTTACACTAGCATTGTTAGAATCCGGAAAACCTTATGCAAACGAATATATTTTTTTTCAGGATCTGTTAGACGGATCCAGTGAAATACCGGATCCGTCTCATAGGTTATTATCCGGTTTCACACGGAATAACAGATCCGGTATTAAAATTTTTCAAAGATCAAAAGAACCAATTTCAGATACAAGGTCACATACCCCTCAGATGCTGCCGGACCACATTCAGTTTGTATTTCAGGCTCTAATCCTTGTCTCCCGCTGGAAGAGAAGTCTTCGAGCCAGACGGCGCCGTCGCTATTGGTTGCATCCGATCACTTCTGCCAGAATGAGAAGGGGAGCATTCAAAGTTCTGTTTCCCCAACTGCGAAATAATCTGGACAAGTTTCTTAACTACCTACGGATGAGCGTCTCTAGTTTCGACGATCTGCTACAAAGGGTGTCTCATCGCATCGAAAGACAGGACACCATTTTCCGTCAAAGTATTTCACCTGCAGAACGGTTAATTATTAATTTTTTAAAATTTCCTAGTAACTGTTATTTTTGTATAATTTTTTTAACGTAGCTTTTCCGGGTTCAAAGCTGAACCCAGACGTATTTCCCTACTCCATGGTACGAAAATTTTCTGTATTTGATACTGTACTCTAACTAGCGCAGCTCTTGATTGCGCAGGCCAAGGGCTTAAGAGGCTCAGCATTAGTATTGTTCACTGTGACTTCGCCGACTCCTATGGTCAGGCTTTACCCCTATCTCGACCATTAGGCCCCTTTCACACGGGCGAGTATTCCGTGCGGATGCGATGCGTGAGGTGAACGCATTGCACCCGCACTGAATCCAGACCCATTCATTTCTATGGGGCTGTTCAGATGAGCGGTGATTTTCACGCATCACTTGTGCGTTGCGTGAAAATCGCAGCATGCTCTATATTCTGCGTTTTTCACGCAACGCAGGCCCTATAGAAGTGAATGGGGTTGCGTGAAAATCGCAAGCATCCGCAAGCAAGTGCGAATGCGGTGCGATTTTCACGCATGTTTGCTAGGTGACAGTCTATTCACTGTATTATTTTCCCTTATAACATGGTTATAAGGGAAAATAATAGCATTCTGAATACAGAATGCTTAGTAGGTGATCAATTGAGGGTTAAAAAAATAAATAAAAATTAACTCACCTTCTCCTCTTGTTCGCGTAGTTCCCGGTCTCTTCTTTACTTCTTAAAAGATGAACTACCGGCTAGGACCTGTGGTGACGTCAGATCACATGCTCCAATCACATGGTCCATCACCACGGTGATGGACCATGTGATTGGAGCATGTGATCTGACGTCACCAAAGGTCCTTTAGCCCACAGGTCATCATTAAAGAAGTAAAGAAGAGACTGGGAACTACGCGAACAAGAGGAGAAGGTGAGTTAATTTTTATTTATTTTTTTAACCCTCAATTGATCACCTACTATGCAGTCTGTATTCAGAATGCTATTATTTTCCCTTATAACCATGTTATAAGGGAAAATAATACAATCTACACAACACCAAACCCAAGCCCGAACTTCTGTGAAGAAGTTCGGGTTTGGGTACCAAACATGCGTGATTTTTCTCACGCGAGTGCAAAACGCATTACAATGTTTTGCACTCGCGCGGAAAAATTGCGGGTGTTCCCGCAACGCACCCGCACATTTTCCCGCAACGCCCATGTGAAAGAGGCCTTAGAGACGTTGACTTCACTGTGAGCAATGCTAGCCAGAAACATATGCCTATCGCTCTCCATGGAGAGCCCGTTCCATCACTGGATTTCCAATTTTTTTTTATCTGCCCTGTGAGAATGACCACAGAACAAAGGAAAGCATTTGAGCATTTACCAGTGGTATGGCCAGTTTAAGGTCCCAAACACGGCCAACCAAATTATATAGCTTGTATTGTTTTTTGGGGCTTTTTCTTTTTTACATATTTGCTCATTTTTATTTACACAATTTTTTTATTTTCTTCTGATAGATTTCTGGCAACAGGAGAAAGTTTGACGTCCCTTAATTTTCAGTTTCGTCTAGGAATATCCACAGTTTCCTTGATTGTGAAGGATACGTGCCATGCTTTGTGGGAGCAGCTGCATGCAGAATTTATACCACATCCAAGTAGGCAACAGTTGATCGACATTTCAGAAACATTTTGGGAGGTGTGCCAGTTTCCTAACTGTCTTGGGGCAGTGGACGGGAAACATATACATATTATCAAGCCCCAAGGCACTGTTTCAGAGTACTTTAACTACAAAAAATATTTTTCAATTATATTAATGGCCATCGCTGATGCCCAGTACCGTTTTGTGGCTTATGGCCGAACCAATGATTCCATGGTCTTTAAAAATTCTGACGTGGGTCGAAGGCTATACAAAAGACATTTTGATTTTTTCACCACCTCAACCTCTACCAGGTTCTGATACTCACCCCCCCCCCCCATGCCCTTCGTGTTGGTTGCTGATAAAGCGTTTCAGATGTGTGGCAATCTAATTAAACCTTATTGCAGCCACTGATTAAACCGGAGCAAACGCATATTCAACTACCGCCTGACTAGGGCCAGAAGAATGATGGAATGCGCATTCGGCATTCTGGTAGCTAAATGGCGGATTTTCCCCAAACCCATTCAACTAAAAATAGAAACTGTTGATGAGGTAGTAAAGGCATGTGTGGTGTTACACGACTACCTCCTCGTAAAAGAACCGCTACATGTCGATCTGATCCCTGAAGACAGCGATTTTGCCAGTATTGAAAGTTTGGGACCGAGGACCACTGTAGCAGTTTCCAGGATGAGAGACTCCTTTGCTAAATATTTCTGCTCCGCTGCAGGAAGAGTGGACTGGCAGGACTAAATTATTTAAATTATAATTTATTTATTTTTTTCATGAAAAATTAATGTACTTATTCTAGATGCAGTTTGGTTGCGTGGTTATGTGGGTGGGTGGGTGGATACAGTAGTGTGTTTATTGATTTTCAAAACCTTTTTTTAAAAAAAAAATTTATACCATATACTGAGTCTTTATGCATATATTGATCTCCCCACGCTGAAAGAGCGACAAATAATTGTATCGCCTCACCAGTGTTGGTAGATTATGTCAGGCCACTCTAGTCTTCAACATATTCCCCCCACGCTGGAGGAGTGACAAATAATTGTGTCGCTCCGCCAGCATTGGGAGATAATGTCACGCCTCTCTTCTCCACACTAGTCTTCAACATACTCTCCTCACGCTGGAGGAGCGACAAATACTTGTGTCGCTCCGCCAGCGTAGGCAGAAAATGTGAGCACTAGAGCCCTCCATCTCCCCACGCTGGTGGAGTGACAAATACTTTGCGTCGCTCCGCCAGCATTGGGAGAATATGTGAGCACTAGAGCCCTCCACCTCCCTACGCTGGTGGAGCGATAAATAATTGTGTCGCTCCGCAATTGCAGGGAAAATTTAAAGGGAACCTGTCACCTAGAAAATGCATATTAAACCTCCAGCAGTACCTTATTGCAGCCTGTAGCATGATTATAAAGGTGTCTGTGTCTTTTCTGTGCAATGCGGCAAAGGTCTAAAAATACTTTTATTCAACGGGCCACGCTATGTAAACGATAGTCTTGTAGTCAAGGGGGCATCGGCTTTCTCGCCTGAAGTCAAGCGTGCCCCGCCCCCTTTACCTCCCCAAAGCGTTTCATTGATAGGATACTCGATTCCTTCATTGCCGGTTATTTGAATGTAGTCTCGCGCATGCCCTGGTTCTAGTGTGCCTGAGCATTGAGCTCATAGCGGAGTGGAACAGATACAGCGCAGGCGCCCGTATTGCAGGGACACGGCGCACGCGCAAGACTACATTCGTGCGTCCAGTAGTAAAGGAAATACTATCAATCAAACGCTAAGGGGAGGAAAAGGGGGCGGGGTGTGCTTGACTTCAGGCGAGAAAGCCGCTGCCCCCTTGACTTCAAGACTATCGTTTACATAGCGTGGCCTGTTAAATAAAAGTATTTTTTCAGACTTTTGGCGCATTGTACAGAAAAGACACAGACACCTTTATAGTCATGCTACTGGCTGCAATAAGGTACTGCTGGCGGTTTAATATGCATTTTTACTAGGTGACAGATTCCCTTTTAAGGGTTCAAAAAGAACCAATTTTTTATCCCCAACTTAAAAAACCCATAAAAAAAAAAAAAGACAAATAGATTTTCAAAAACTTATAACATTTATTAATATATTAAATTATCTGAAAATATAAATAAATAAAAAACATTTTTATATTTGCCTAAAAACAGGCCTGGGGGGACTAGAAGAGTGGGGGGTGGAGCGCAGTGGGTGGGTTGGGACCCATCTGTCCTGTTGCTGTTCTGCCACTGTGGACAAATAAGTGCGCGTTGGGGCAAGTGCAACAGTGGGAATATTTAAAGTGGAGGATGGGGCAGGAGATGGAGTTTGCTGAGCTAGGGTAGAGGGAGTGGTGAAAGAGGTTGGAGGATAGTAATGAGGAGGAGAAGGAGAAAAGTGGTGAGAAAATAGCTCGGGGGTTTGGGACTGGGATTGGGGTTGGACGCGAGACTGGGATGGGGCTGGGAAGGGGAATAGGGGGGCTGGGAATGGGGATAGGTGTGGGATGGGGGATAGGTGTGGGATGAGGGGTAGGTGTGGGATGGGGGATAGGGCTGGGGTGGGATATAGGGCTGGGGCGGGGGAAAGGATGTGGGGCGGTGTTGCAGTTGCCACAAGGCACAGTCCACTAGTCTTCTGGCCTCAAATAATCGGTCAGGTGTAAACTATTCCATCACGGGGACTAACGAATTCAAATAAAGTTGCACTGGACTCATTTGCGACGTCAATACCGCCCCCTCCTGAAGACTATGCAAATTATCCTCCAATGTGGCAACTCTATTTGTGAATCCCATCACTGATTCGTAAACGACCCTTGTGAGATCCTCGTAATCCGTCTGATGGCTCCTACATGGCAACGCATGATGGCCTCAAATATTGGGGCTAATCGGGCCATCGTTGCATCGCCAGGGGGCGGAGGTAGGGGAACATTGGAGTCCTGACCAGTTGCTTGAGCAGGACAAGAGGGGCCCGCGGTGGCCGGCTCATCAGGGCCCGCCTCCTGAGGAACTTCGGGCGCCCGAGTACTGCTTGATGTTCTGTAAGGGTCCATTCACACGTCCGTGAATGTGTCCGCATCCGTTCCGCAAATTGCGGACCCATTCATTCTCTATAGGGCAGGAATGGATGCGGACAGCACACAGTGTGCTGTCCGCATCTGCATTTCCGGAGCGCGCCCCTGAACTTCCGGTCCACGGCTCCGGAAAAAAATAGAACATGTCCTATTCTTGTCCGCAATTGCGGACAAGAATAGACAATTCTATGGAGGTGCCGGTCGGGTGTATTGCAGATCCGTAATACACTACGGACATGTGAATGGACCCTAAAAGAAAAGAAAAAAAAACACAATTAGCAATTCGATTTCGGTGGAGAACCTCTGGAATAGAGGTGAGCAAAGCGCCTTCTGATGCTACATAGGAAGTTGCATTGCAAAAAAATTTCATACAAATACTGTACATAGATAGAGCCCATACATTCTATTAGTGTACAGAGAAGTTTCTATGTACAGTATGACATTTTTTTGGGAAAGCAACTTCAGATGTACAATCTGAAGCATGCGCTGCTCATCTCTACTCCATAAAATACTATGTGGATGTCCAAGACAGAGTGCCAAATGACAGTCTGCCTGGGCCATACACGTAGATTGGATAACATAATTCAGAATGTCTATAAAACATAATCTCTTACCTTCTTAGCTCTAGGGTTCTTCGTAGGAACCCCAAGGCGGAATGATATCGATATTTCCGCCTTGAGGTTCCTCCCGAATCACTCGGGGCCTGAAGTTCCTCGTTGTAATCTTTCTTGTAGCGGTCCCTGATGGTATTGCGCTCCTTCCCCCCAATTGTGACCACGCCCCTTTTTACGAATAATGCAGTAGATGTCACCTGCAGTCCTAAATAACACCACAAATGACACAGTGAGTACAGATAATGTAGTAAATGGGTGTGAGGCCCCACAATTCAGAACACACACAGTGTGACCTGAAGTCTGGGGCCAGGCATCGGCAGTGTGGGCCAAATTCTATATCCACCCACCCCAAAACAGATATTTGGATGGACATAACATACATTGCTACGAAATATACAGGAGAATACAGCACCACACCTGTTACATCCAGTGACATCTCCTGTGATGTAGACTTTCCTTAGCGTCTTAATTCGGAGATAGGACCGTCATGATACCTTCTTTCAGCCGCGTCTCTGCAGAGTTTCACCGATTTTTTTTTTAGATTCCTCACTTTACTATAATCCTCAGATAACAGACCTTCCCTCCCCCGTAGTGCCCATAGGTATAATGCCCTCTGCATAATTATAATATATAACGGCCCCTCTAGATTATTATTGCCCCCTCTGTAATATTATTATGGCCCCCTCTGTAGTATTATTGTAATAATTATGGCCCCCTATGTATTATAGTAATAATTATGGCCCCCTTCAGCCCCTCCAGCATGCAGTCCCATGTAAAATACATCACTCCCCCTGCTTTCAGCCCCTCCAGCATACCGTCCCATGTAAGATACAACCTTCCCCCTGCCTTCAACCCCTCCAGCATACAGTCCCGTGTAAGATAAATCATTCCCCTGCCTTCAGCCCCTCCAGCATACAGTCCCATGTAAAATACATCACTCTCCCTGCTTTCAGCCCCTCCAGAATACCGTCCCATGTAAGATACAACCTTCCCCCGACTTCAACCCCTCCAGCATACAGTCCGAGTAAGATAAATCGCTCCCCTGCCTTCAGCCCCTCCAGCATACAGTCCCATGTAAGATAAATCACTCCCCTGCCTTCAGCCCCTCCAGCATACAATCCCATGTAAAATACATCACTCCACCTGCCTACAGCTCCTCCCGCAGTGTGTCATATCAGATACAACCCCCTGCCGCATTCAGCCCCTCCAACATACAGTCCCATGTAAGACATCACTTCCCTGCCTTCAGCCCCTCCAGCATACAGTCCCATGTAAGATACATCACACTCCTGCCTTCAGCCCCTCCAGCATATAGTCCCATGTAAGATACAAAACCCCAGCCGCCTTCAGCCCCTCCAGCATACAGTCCCATGTAAAATACATCACTCCCCGCCTTCAGACCCACCAACATACAGTCCCATGTAAAATACAAAACTCCCCCTGCCTTCAGCCCCTCCAGCATAGTCAATTGTAAATAATATCACCCTCCCTCTCTTTGCCGCCTGCCTTAGCCCCTCCAGCATACAGTCCCATGTAAAATACATCACTCCCTGCCTTCAGCCCCTCCAACATACAGTCCCATGTAAGATACATCACTCCCCCTGCCTTCAGCCCTTCTTGCAAACAGTCCCATGTAAAATACATCACTCCCCCTGCCTTCAGCCCCTCCAGCATACAGTCCCATGTAAGATACAACCTTCCCCCTGCCGTCAGCCCCTTCAGCATACAGTCCCATGTAAAATACATCACTCCCCAGCCTTCAGTTCTTCCAGCATACAGTCCCATGTAAGATACATCACTCTCCTGCCTTCAGCCCCTCCAGCATACAGTCCTATGTAAGATACAACCTCCCCCGCCTTCATCCCGTCCAACATACAGTTCCATGTAAGACACATCACTTCCCTGCCTTCAGCCCCTCCAGCATACAGTCCCATGTAAAATACATCACTACCCCTGCCTTCAGCTCCTCCAGCATACAGTCCCATGTAAGATACATCACTTCCCTGCCTTTAGCCCCTCCAGCATATCTTCTTATGTAAAATACATCACTCCCCGCCTTCAGCCCCACCAACATACAGTCCCATGTAAAATACAAAACTCCCCCTGCCTTCAGCCCCTCCAGTATACAGTCCAATGTAAATAATATCACCCTCCCACTCTTCACTGCCTACCTTCAGCCCCTCTAGCATACTGTCCCATGTAAGATACCAGCTTACCCTGCCTTCAGCCCCTCCAGCATACAGTCCCGTGTAAGATAAATCACTCCCCTGCCTTCAGCCCTTCAGCATACAGTCCATCGTAAGATACATCACTCCCCTGCCTTCAGCCCTTCAGCATACAGTCCATCGTAAGATACATCACTCTCCTGCCTTCAGCCCCTTCAGCATACAGTCCCATGTAAGATACAACCCCCCCCCCGCCTTCAGCCCCTCCAGCATATAGTCCCATGTAAGATACAAAACCCCAGCCACCTTCAGTCACTCCAACATACAGTCCCATGTAAGACACATCACTTCCCTGCCTTTAGCCCCTCAAGCATACAGTCCCATGTAAAATACAAAACTCCCCCTGTCTTCAGCCCCTCCAGCATACAGTCCCATGTAAATAATATCACCCTCCCTCTCTTCGCCGCCTGCCTTCAGCCCCTCCAGCATACAGTCCAATGTAAGATACATCACTCCCCCTGCCTTCCAACCCTTCTTGCAAACAGTCCCATGTAAAATTCATCACTCTTCCTGCCTTGAGCCCCTACAGCATACAGTCCCATGTAAAATAATATCACCCCCCCTGCCTTCAGCCCCTCCAGCATACAGTCCCATGTAAATAATATCACCCCCCCCCCCCCAGTCTCTTCAGACCCCTCTAACATACAGTCTCCAGTGCAAGGATAATTCCTCCGCCCTTCAGCCCCTGCAAAAAGCCCCCCCCCCCCCAAGTAAAAATAACAGCTTATATTCTCCTCCACATACCGACCTGCAGCCTCTGCTCCTCTCTCCAACAACGTGCTCTGTAGAATCTCCTGCAAATCTTGAGGCCCCGCACTCTTCCCAGACATCATACCTGCCAGGAGCAACTCCATTCTAGTTACTACCGTCGCTCTACTGACTCAAAGGCATTAGGCCACTAGCCTTAAGCCTATGAGGAAGAACGGAGGGGACGGGAGCCATAGGCTCCCGTCACCCTCATTGAAGTGCTTGCTGCCTGGAGCCCCCTGCAATTTTGCGCCTGGGGCAACAGCCCCCGCGCCCCTCACCACGCTACGCCACTGGATCTAGCCACAATGACAATTAAAATACATTTGTTGTTAAACTATCGGTGGCAGTCACCCACATCAACTAGACGGTAAATCACTTCTGAGCAATAAAACATACGTGTATGCAATCTCCAAATGAAATACTGTATACTTATGGCACTGCTCCCGTTGCCTGTCTCTGAGGTCCTCCCGATTCAGCACAACAGCCTCACTGATTTTGTGCCAGAGGAGCCGGGTTGCGCTGTGGTCTGCGTGGCGGCGGTCGGTGTGGTTCCACAACGCTGGACGCGCCTTCACCATCTGGATGAGGAGGTCATTGTCTTAAAAAATTAAACTGACATCCTCTTCATCCATTCTGGTGGAGACTAGGGAACCCTAAAAAAAAAAAAAACAACAAATTATTATTTTTTAAATACTGTTTGAAACTTTTAGAATTTAAAAGACTTTGATTGCAAATACTCACACGACCCCGACCGCCGCGCGCTCCCCAACTTCCTCTGGCGGAGGCTCGAGGACCTCTCTGAGAGGCAACGGGGCGAGATGGCTGTAAAATAGAAAAAATATATAATTTGAGAACATACAATAACATGTATTTTTGCGGATAAAAATTAAACACCTACCATTTGCTGTCCTCCACCCCCACTTTCCTCCTCTGCTGACCCTTCTTGGCCGCGATGCATCTCCGCCACAGACGATGACTGAGAAAAAATAAATTAGAATAATGACAAAATATTACAGTGGGGCTTGCTATCAGGGCCGGCGTCAGCACCCGGCAAACCCGGGCAAATTCTGTGGCCCACTGAGCTGCTATGAGCACTTCCGACAATACAGATGGAAGCACTCATTGATGTCATTTCACTTACACAGTACCCCTCTGGTGAGCCCTCTGAGTCACATGAGGCGGGTGCTGTAGAGCTTCAGACACCTCCCTCTTCACTCCATTCAGCAGAGCAGCAGGTTACCTTACCAGCTTCAGACACCCAGAGTTTGTCAGTGAGTCTGCACTGTGACTGTCTCTTCTCTGTGGGACAGGAGTTGTTTTACTGCTTCATTAAGCATTTTGCCTCCATGACACCTGCCCGCCCCCCCATATCCTGTCTTATCTCATCCTCATGGATCCCCTTCTGTCTCCTTTTCTCCCTCATGTATCCAGAGCTCCTGTTCCACCCTCCTATCTCCTGCCACTACTTCTTGTATGAATCCCCCTCAGAGCCCCTTCCACCTACTTGCTGTGTTCACCCCTTCTGTCCATTCAGACCCCCTGTCTCACTCCTCTGCCTCTCATTATGGTGGCGTCTGAACCACATTCACCATAAGGACCTTCTAACGTCACAGGGTCATATGACTGTGCCTCCTTATACCCTGCATTGTGCCCTCTTACCATACCCTGTACAGTGCCCCTAGTCATTCACTGTACTGTACCCTCCTATACCCTTTTATCCGGTCAATGTACGGCGGTGTTATCCGGTCACTGTATGGCCGTGGTATCTAATAACTGGATGGCCATAACTGTATCCCTTTCCCTGCCCATGCCATCCTTTTTTAGACCTGGCATGAGCAGGAAAAATATTCAGATTGTGGTGCTAAGGACCTTTGCGCCACAATCTGTGTCAAAAATACGCCTAATATAGACGTATTTCTATATAATAAATGACCCCCTAATTGTATTATTCGAAGGTAGGGCTAATATCTTAATATTATATAAATTCTAGTGCATTATACTGTGCCCTGTATTTCCCAGTAGAAAATAATCCTTGGGAAACACAGTCCTCACCCCTGACCACCAGGACCAGGTAACGCTCTGTGAGTACATGGCGGCCTCCCCTCTCCACCCCGCTGCTCCGCTGCGTACTGGTGCTTATCTGACACTAGGGCTGGGTTCACATCCTATTTTTGCCATCCATTTAATGCATACCAAAAATGTATGCGTTAACAGATGCCTCAGACTGATGCCGTACAGTGGCGTCCGTTCACCATACAGTTCCATTGTAAAAAAAACAACATATACGTTAACCCTGCAGGATACAAAAACGTGGAGTGCTGCACAATTGTATACATCAAACCGATAGGAAAAACGTGATGTGGGGGGGCGGAGCCTGACTGCTCTTCAGATCGGACGCATGTGACCGAGCTCCTCTCCTCATAACCAATCATACGATGGTGAAAATCAGCAGGGATAAACCCCGTGACAAAACTCGAAGCAGGACAAGAAAGCCTCTGTAAACTCTGCAGGTCAGAGCAAGATGGCGCCGGGTGACCAGGATGATCCTGTGCATGGAGCAGGCGTGACGGAAGGAGGCACTCCAGATACTGCCTCTGATGAACAGTTAAATAAGTACCGTTCAAGTCTCCAAAAAATTCATACACCAAGCTCTGGCCTCAGCGCTGGCCCCAGTGATACAAGATTTGACCGAAATCAAGAACGACATAAAACATATTGGCCACCGTTTGGAAACGCTAGAATGCACGCTGAGTCGCTCAACGAGGCCTTCGCTCTTATTGAGGACCAAAAGAACAGGAGTCAGCGCAAGAACATCAGGGTGAGAGGCATACCAGAAAGTGTTCCGCATGAAGACTTGCCTAAGACAGCAGACGCCATCTTTACAAACCTCCTGGGAGCAGAGAGAGCAGCAGAGATTGCTATTGAACGCATACACCGGTCCCTCAGGCCTAAACCGAAAGAAGGGGAGCAGCCTAGAGACGTGGTCTGTGGTCTCCTGAGGTACATAGACACGGCTGCCTTGCTTAAGTCGACTAGTGATAAGAAAGAATTACTCCTGGACGGGGCAAAGATTCTCCTGTTTCAAGACTTAGCGCCGTCGACGCTTAACAAGAGAAGAGCGCTGTGCCCTCTTACAGACCTCCTCAAATCCCATCGGATACCATACCAAGTGGTTATTCCCATTTGGACTCACCTTCTCATCCAGCGGCAAGAGGTGCACTATTCGATCCCCTGGAGACTTAGCGGCAGCGTGGGATCTTCTGCGGTCGCCACCAGTGGAGATTCCCTCATGGCTGCCTACAGCGGCCTTCACCCTGCCTCTCCCTGACTGCGGCAGATGGGACCAAGTTCCGCTGAGGAAGAAAAATACTCCCAGACCCAGAGACACTTAGCAGCTAAGTCTTCAGTTGATGACATGTATAACTCTAATTTCGGGAGAGGGGGGTGCGGCCCTCTTAACCCAGGTTGTACACGTCTGGGCGTTTAACCTCTCCCATACTTCAGAAGTTGCTCTTACTGGCTTCAGCCTAACTTAGGTTTATGCACTAGTTAGTTGTGCTTTCTCTTACCTTGTTACGTTATACTTTGAATAGATAGTTGGTAATGCCAAAGCTTAAATCTTAAGATAGCAGATGTCTGCATAGCATACTGTTATATGTCAGGCCACATGAGTTTGATTGTTTCCCCCCCAATAGCTACCAGGGGAGAAGATGCGCACCCCTGGTTTCTGCGCAACTTTATGAGACCTCTTATAAGTGTATTTGTAGTCCTATTCTTAACTGTGAGAAAGGAGTCACATTGTGAGGTCACAGACCCTTATCGATGTGTTGTATATTTTGGTTGCCCCTTTTTCTACCCTTCCCTCTTCCACTCTAGGCATCGCAGCAAGCTTTGGTCCTGGCACGAGGAGACGAGTTTTATGATAAGATGACCTTGATTAAGTGTGTCTCTTTTAATGTTAGGGGACTAAACATCCTGCAGAAACGATCCCAAATAATCCGCATCCTGAAAAAGTCACAAGCAGACATATGCCTGCTGCAAGAGACTCATTTCAAAACCGTCCGTATACCCAACTTGCCCAAAGCGTACTTCAATGTCTGGTACAACAGTGCTTATGTCAAGGCGTCCAGGGGGGTGGGGATTGCCATAGCTAAAAGGGTTCCCTTCACGCATCTACTCACCCAAACGGACCCCGAGGGCCGCTTTGTTTTTGTTAAGGGGAAGATTGGGCCCCAACTGGTAACCATTGCTAGCTTATATAGCCCCAACAAAGGCCAGAAAAAGTGGATACGCGGCACATTGAGTAAATTAAATGCCTTTGCCGAAGGGATAGGACTGATAGGAGGAGACCTAAATGTAACACTGTCCCCACATATAGAGGCGTCTGAGGGCTCCTCTTTGCTTTCCCAGACCTCACTAGGCCTCATAAATAGGAGCCTCTCGGAGGCCAACTTAATAGACACTTGAAGACTGCTCACCCAACAGATCGTGATTTCACTTATTTTTCAGCCTCTCATAACACTTACAAAAGGCTTTATATCGGAAGAGTATATAGATATGCTTGAGCAAGCGACCATTGATCCTATAACGGTCTCTGACTATGCACCCACATCATTAATACACTTCTCTAACTTACCCGCAAAACAATGGCAATGGAGGTTAAACAAAACCCTGCTAGATAGGGGAGAAGACCTGAGAGCACTTCAGCAGAAACTCTTATGGTACTTCCAGGAAAATGTGACAGCAGACGTGTCAATCCTGACTGTGTGGGAAGCCCACAAAGCTGTTTTGAGGGGGGAGTTTATAGCGCTAGCCTGTAGGATTAAAAAAGACAGGCAGAAAAAACAACATTCACTACTCTCACAGATAGCCGCCATAAAGTCCTTGCACAAGCTATCTAAAGCACTTAAAGCCTTTGGGGACTTGATGACGCTGAGAAAAGACCTAAAAGACCATCTCAATATATGTAACGCTAGGGCATATCAGTATTCCAAGTTTCGCTTCTACTTGCATGGAGATAAAGGCACTAAGTTAATGGCTGCCTTGATTAAAGAGAAGAGAGAATCTACATTTATCTCTAGCATTACAACCAAAAGTTGGGA
Source organism: Bufo bufo (assembly GCF_905171765.1). Taxonomy (NCBI): domain Eukaryota; kingdom Metazoa; phylum Chordata; class Amphibia; order Anura; family Bufonidae; genus Bufo; species Bufo bufo. Next base: position 157,898,792 of record NC_053394.1, read on the forward strand.
ACTGGTCTCTAAGACAAAGGTTATTGCCGTTGAGTTCCAGCAGTTCTATCGGGAACTGTACGGGCTCAGGGACTCAGGGGAGGTGCCTTAGTTAGTCGGGGATTCCGAGATGGACAAATTTTTAGATAAATTAGACCTTCCACACTTGTCTGACCCGGAGAAGGCTGAACTATTGGCCCCATTCACAGAGGAGGAGGTCAGTCATGTACTCAGCTCTATGCCCTTAGGCAAAAGCCCCGGTCCAGATGGCCTGCCAGTGGGGTACTTCAAGAAGTTCTCAGATATTCTTATACCACAACTCACCAAATGGTGTAACTCGCTTATGAAAGGTTCATGCTTACATAGGCAATCTCTGGAAGCAATAGTTACAGTTCTCCCCAAGGAAGGCAAAGACCCCCAGCAGTGTGGGAGTTATAGACCCATTTTACTCCTTAATGTTGATGTGAATTTATGGGCAAAATTACTAGCAACACGCCTCAGCCACCTCTTACCCAAACTAATACACCCCGAACAGGCAGGGTTTGTCCCATGTAGGGAGGGATACCATAACTCCTGCAGACTTATCACAATAATACAGAGAGCTAAAAGGAAGGGCCTTCCACTGATCCTTTTGGGAATTGATGCAGAGAAGGCCTTCGACAGGGTAAACTGGGTCTTCCTTCAAAGGACGCTGCGGAAGTTTGGCATCCCAGCTCCAGGATTAGGGTTAACGGGATACTGTCTGCCCCATTCCCCATCAAAAATGGTACAAGGCAGGGGTGTCCCTTGTCTCCCACCTTGTACATTCTGGTAATGGAAACTTTACTGCAAGCCATTAGAGATCACCCAGATATACATGGTATCCAGATTATGGAGAACGGCCCCAAATATACCAGTGCAGCTTACCAGCCCTGTCGAGGCCTTCCCGCATCTACTAGACCTCTTTAACCAATATAGGCATCTTTCAAACTTCAAGGTCAATCAATCTAAGTCAGAGGTGATGAACATCTCGGTTCCTCAGGCGATAATCTCTGCCCTCAGGGCTTCGTCCCCATTTAAATGGCAGGAATCCCGCATTTCCTATTTGGGAATTAAAATCCCTTCACAACCAGGCAAATTATTCCAACTAAATTTCCCCCCTCTAATCAAAGACATTCAGGCACACCTCCGGACCCTCAGAGTCCCCTATGTTCCCTGGATGGGCCGAAAAAACCTGTTAAAAACTTTCATTATGCCCAAAATATTATATACGATGCAGATGCTTCCTATTTTCCTACCGGGTTCCTTCTCCCATATAAGGAGGGCTTTTACCACCTTCCTTTGGGATGGAAAGAGACCCAGAATAGCCTATTCTAGGCTAGTACTTAGAAAGGAGCACGGAGGGTTCGGCCTTCCGGATGCTCAATCATATTATCAAGCAATACATCTTAAACACTGGTTACAAATACATACTCCTAAATATAGGGTCCTAGGCAATGACATGGAATTACTCCAGCTCACCCAGGCACAGAGGGCGGGTCTATGGAACCTTAACAAGATATCATTGAAGGAACATCCCCTTCTCAGGGGAACAGCCTCAGTGATAAGAACCCTTTCAAACAACCACAACCTACTGAAACATCCATCCTTAAACATGTCGGCAGACCTCGTACCCTTCGTGGCGAGACCAAAAGTGGTAGCCCCGGCTCCGATCTGGGGGAAACTCAAAAACTTCACAGTGAAGGAACTTCTTGAGAGCCTTTCTCAACAGTTAGGGGCAGAACACCCCCTGAGCCAGGTCCTACTATCCGGTAATTTCCTGGAATCCTCCGAGCTTAAAGGGCTTCTGTCACCCCGCAAAAGTCTTTTTTTTTTTTTGGGATAGTTACATTCCTTATAGCGCGATATAGGAGAAAATAATGGTATTACTTACTTTCATGCGGCCGTTTCTTTAGAAAACGAAGTTTTATAATATGTAAATGCGGTCTCTACCAGCAAGTAGGGCGTCTACTTGCTGGTAGCCGCAGCAGAAAACCGCCCCCTCGCCGTGTTGATTGACAGGGCCAGCCGTGATCTCCTCCTCCGGCCGGCCCTGTCAGTAGTTCAAAAATCGCGCGCCTCTGTTCAATCGGCGCAGGCGCTCTGAGATGAGGAGGCTTGTCTCCTCAGAACTCCCTCAGTGCGCCTGCGCCGATGACATCACCGAAAGAGAAGACGTCATCGGCGCAGGCGCACTGAGGTAGTTCTGAGGAGACGAGCCTCCTCATCTCAGAGCGCCTGCGCCGATTGAACAGAGGCGCGCGATTTTTGAACTACTGACAGGGCCGGCCGGAGGAGGAGATCACGGCTGGCCCTGTCAATCAACACGGCGAGGGGGCGGTTTTCTGCTGCGGCTACCAGCAAGTAGACGCCCTACTTGCTGGTAGAGACCGCATTTACATATTATAAAACTTCGTTTTCTAAAGAAACGGCCGCATGAAAGTAAGTAATACCATTATATTCTCCTATATCGCGCTATAAGGAATGTAACTATCCCAAAAAAAAAAATGACTTTTGCGGGGTGACAGAAGCCCTTTAAATTAACAGGCAAGCTGCTATTGAACAAAATAGGGGAGGACAGGGACAAGACATGGCTCTAGAAACTAATGCAAATGGAGATCTTTCCTAGGAAACTGATTTCGCAATTTTACCTCTCCCTGTTAACCCCAAGACGTAAAATTATACCACCATACATACAGTACAGACCAAAAGTTTGGACACACCTTCTCATTCAAAGAGTTTTCTTTATTTTCATGACTATGAAGGCATCAAAACTATGAATTAACACATGTGGAATTATATACATAACAAACAAGTGTGAAACAACTGAAAATATGTCATATTCTAGGTTCTTCAAAGTAGCCACCTTTTGCTTTGATTACTGCTTTGCACACTCTTGATGGGCTTCAAGAGGTAGTCCCCTGAAATGGTCTTCCAACAGTCTTGAAGGAGTTCCCAGAGATGCTTAGCACTTGTTGGCCCTTTTGCCTTTACTCTGCGGTCCAGCTCACCCCAAACCATCTCGATTGGGTTCAGGTCCGGTGACTGTGGAGGCCAGGTCATCTGGCGCAGCACCCCATCACTCTCCTTCATGGTCAAATAGCCCTTACTTTCAAAGTTTTCCCAATTTTTCGGCTGACTGACTGACCTTCATTTCTTAAAGTAATGATGGCCACTAGTTTTTCTTTACTTAGCTGCTTTTTTCTTGCCATAATACAAATTCTAACAGTCTATTCAGTAGGACTATCAGCTGTGTATCCACCTGACTTCTCCTCAATGCAACTGATGGTCCCAACCCCATTTATAAGGCAAGAAATCCCACTTATTAAACCTGACAGGGCACACCTGTGAAGTGAAAACCATTTCAGGGACTACCTCTTGAAGCTCATCAAGAGAATGCCAAGAGTGTGCAAAGCAGTAATCAAAGCAAAAGGTGGCTACTTTGAAGAACCTAGAATATGACATATTTTCAGTTGTTTCACACTTGTTTGTTATGTACATATATAATTCCACATGTGTTAATTCATAGTTTTGATGCCTTCAGTGTGAATCTACAATTTTCATAGTCATGAAAATAAAGAAAACTCTTTGAATGAGAAGGTGTGTCCAAACTTTTGGTCTGTACTGTACATTCTTGGGCTTCAGAGCTTGGTAGAGAGTTCTCTGAAACAGATATTACGCGCATGCACTCGCATTCTCATGGGTTCTCGAGGTGTGTTAAGATTCAAGAACACTCCTATAAAGTCCTAACACAGTGGTACAAGTCTCCTAAACAGATGTTCGTAAGGGGCCTACAGAACTCCGATAGGTGCTGGAGATGCAAAACAAAATCTGGTTGCTTGAGTCATATTTTCTGGTTGTGCCCGGGGATTACAACGTTCTGGTTGGAGATATCACAAATAATCAACAGTTTGGTCATACAGCCCATTACCCTTTCCCCGGAGGTTGTACTCCTGTGGCTCCCCACACCATCTTGGCGGCCCTCGAAGAAGTCTTGCGACTCACTTAATCCAAGCAGCAAGACTGCTCATACCACTGAATTGGCTTACAGAAGACCCTCCTACTATAGATCAATGGAGGGAGAAAGCTGACCAATTGTGCCGATTGGAAGAGTTAGCAAGCTGGGAGGATAGGGAACATGAGAAATACTTGAAACAATGGAGCCCGTGGATAAATTATAGGCTTACCAACACGAGTGTCAACGCACCATAGATAGAGAGGCGTAATCCGGACAAGTTTAGGCCTTAATAGGGGGTAATTATGTTGTATATCTCCGACCATGAATAAGTCTTGGGTATCTTATGCTCTGGTCCTAAAATTTAGCCTAGACATTGTTAAGATTAAACAATTACTTGACTTGCGTATGCCAGGAGGGAGGGAGTCGAGGTGTTCTGCTCTTTGGGGCCCACCTGGCTTCTTCTCCCCCCTCCCTCCATTTCCCTTCCACATTCTCCCCTACTGTTCCAACTTGTTGTTATGTTCATATGCCATAATGTCTTTCCCGATGCACAACTGTCAATCCAAGATGTGTAGTTATTATTGGCAAGTCTTTGGCACTATATTGTGGAATATCATCTTGATGTAAAAGCATATTGTCATTGTATGATACTTATAGTAAATCACTTTTCTTGCTCAATAAAAAGAAATTTGAAAGAAAAACGTGATGTGAACCCACTTGGGGGCGTACTAACATTTTCTGTGGGGCCCAGTCAGTTCTAGTTACATCACTGCACAGCTCCTTCTCTCCTCCAGGCCCGGCCCAGCAGTGACGTCATGACGCGTGTCTCACTGCTGCCGTGGGTCTGAGTAGAGAAGGAGCTGCAGTTAGTGAATGACAAGACCGTCGGCTCCCCTGCGCTCCTGCAATGATAGGTATGTGAGGGGGCCACTGGGGAGTCATTACACTGTAAGGGCCCCTTACACAGTATAATGACCCCCAGTGTCCCCCAATTAGTATAATGATCCCCAATGACCGTCTATTCAGTATGATGACCACCAGAGCCCCCATTCAATAGAATAACCCCATACAGTATCATGACCCCCAGTGCCCCCTACATACAGTATAACCCCCAGTGTGGGGGCCACTATTCTGAATGGGGGGCGACTGGGGGTTATTATTCTGAATGGAGGGCCACTGTGGGGTCATTATACTGTGTGTGGGGCCACTATACTGCATTTGGGGGCATTGGGGGGTTATTATACTGTGTGAAGGGCCACTAGTGGTCATTATACTATATAGGGGCTACTGGTGGTCATTATACCGCGTGGGAGCCACAGAGGGACATGAAAATGCCTCAAGGGAGCCCACTGGGATTTATCGCCCAAGGGCCCACGTGAACCTGGAGCTGGCCCTGCTTGCTATAATCCAACTTGACATACTGTATCATGTCGGCGAGGAGGAGACCCACGTAAATATTACTTACTTTCCATTTATGGAAATTAATTTAAATCGGGCGGGCTGTCTGCTAGGCGGGCAGGCTGTCTGCCAGATGGGTAGGCTTGCTTTTTTTTTTCTAAAAAATTAATACGAGGAGTGGTAGTTATATTCTTACCTATGACTACCACCCCTAGCATCCCCAATGTCATTATACTACCAGCAGTCCCTATGTATTATTGCATAAGGACTGCAGGTAGTATAAGTACCTAGGAAGATACTACTTCTAGCATCCCCTATGTCATTATACTACCAGCAGTCCCTATGTACTATTGCATAGGGACTGCAGGTAGTATAAGTACATAGGGGATGCTAGGAGTTGCAGTACCTAGGAAGATACTACTCCTAGCATCACTTATGTACTTATACTACCAGCACTCCCTATGGAATAGTACATAGGGACTGCAGGTAGTATAAGTACATAGGGGATGCTAGGAGTTGCAGTACATAGGACTACTACTCCTAGCATCAACTATGTACTTATACTACCTGCACTCCCTATGCAATAGTACATAGGGACTGCAGGTAGTATGAGTACATAGGGGATGCTAGGAATAGCAGTATATAGGACTACTACTCCTAGCATCACCTATGTACTTATACTACCTGCAGTCCTTTTGTACTATTACATAGGGAGTGCAGGTAGTATAAGTACATAGGGGATGCCTGGAGTAGTAGTCCTAGGTACTACTACTCCTAGCATCACCTATGTACTTATTACATACAGCTATGTATAAGTACATAGGAGCTGCTTATATTTTATTTTTTTATTGTTGCACAAAAAAACAAACAAACAAAAAAAAAAACTTTATACTCACCTTCAATGGCGTCCTGCCTTCTCCCTCGCAAGCTGGAGCAAAGAAGCAAATAGGAAGCTGCGAAACCAGCTCCTTCTATATCCCAGCGCAAGCGCATACCGGAAAACCGGATCCGGCGACTCGGCAATTTCCGGAACACTTGGTACCGGATCCGGCATTAATACATCTCAATGGAAATTAATGACTGATCTGGCAAGAGCAGCATTGTTCCGGTATTTTGGCCGAAAAAAGAACCGCAATGATGCATACTGAACGGATTGCTTTCCATTCAGAATGCATTAGGACAAAACGGATGCGTTCTTTTCCGGTATTGAGACCCTTTACCGGATTTCAATACCGGAAAAGAATAACGCTACTGTGAAAGTACCCTTAGGCTGAGTTCACAGGGGCGAGATTTCCGCGCGGGTGCAATGCGGGAGGTGAACGCATTGCACCCGCACTGAATCCAGACCCATTCATTTCTATGGGGCTGTGCACATGAGCTGTGATTTTCACGCATCACTTATGCGTTGCGTGAAAATCGCAGCATGCTCTATATTGTGCGTTTATCACGCAACGCAGGCCCCATAGAAGTGAATGGGGCTGAGTGAAAATCGCAAGCATCCGCAATCAAGTGCGGATGCGGTGCGATTTTCACGCATGGTTGCTAAGATGACAGTCTATTCACTGTATTATTTTCCCTTATAACATGGTTATAAGGGAAAATAATAGTATTCTTTAATACAGAATGCTTAGTAGGTGGTCAATTGAGGGTTAAAAAATAAAAAATTATTAACTCACCTTCTCCTCTTGATCGCGTAGCTGCCGGTCTCTTCTTACTTCTTTAATCATGAGCTGCCGGCTAAAGGACCTGTGGTGACATCACATCACATGGTCCAATCACATGGTCCATCATCGTGGTGATGGGCCATGTGATTGGACCATGTGATCTGACGTCACCACAGGTCCTTTAGCCGGAAGCTCATGATTAAAGAAGTAAGAGAGACCGGCAGCTACGCGATCAAGAGGAGAAGGTGAGTTAATTATTTTTTAACCCTCAATTAACCACCTACTAAGCATTCTGTATTAAAGAATGCTATTATTTTCCCTTATAACCATGTTATAAGGGAAAATAATAACATCTACACAACACCGAACCCAAATCTGAACTTCAGTGAAGAAGTTCGGGTCTGGGTACCACAGTCAGTTTTTTATCACGCGCGTGCAAAACGCATTGCACCCGCACGATAAAAACTGAACAACGGAACGCAATCGCAGTCAAAACTGACTGCAATTGGGTACCTACTCGCGCGGGTTTGCCGTAACGCATCCGGACACGCTCGTGTGAACTCGGCCTTAGAAATATTGAGAAACAGTGCCCTAGGGCTTTCCGAGGTAAATTGAGTTTCTTTGGCAGTTACTAAAAACTAGGGATCGACCGATATTGATTTTTTAGGGCCAATACAGATATCAATAATTTGTGAACTTTCAGGCCGATAGCCGATAATTTATACCGATATTCTGTGAAATTTCATTTTTGAAAAAAAAAAATTCCTACACAAATCTGCTGAAAATGAATATTTTTATTGTTAATGTGTAGTGTTTTTTTTTGTAAATCTTTTATTTTCATTTATACTTAATATTTTGGTGTTTTTTTTTTTACTAACTTTTAGCACCCTTAGGGACTAGAACCCTTGTCCTAGTCACCCTGATAGATCTCTATCAGGGTGAATAGGAGCTCACACTGTCCCTGCTGCTCTGTGCTTTGTACACACAGCAGCATGGAACTTACCATGGCAGCCAGGGCTTCAATAGCGTCCTGGCTGCCATGGTAACCGATCGGAGCCCCAGGCTTACACTGCTGGGGCTCCGGGGAGAGGGGACCCTGTGGCCACTGCCACCAATGATTAAAACTGGGGGGGCTTGGGTGGGGGGGGGCGCACTGCGCCACCAATGTTTTTAATACTGGGGTGGGGGTGGGGGGGCGCACTGTGCCACCAATGTTTTTAATACGGGGGTGGGGGTGGGGGGCGCACTGCGCCACCAATGATTAATACTGTGGGGCTTGGGGGGGCGCACTGCGCCACCAATGAACATAAATCTCTCATTCATTCATATACAGGAGGCGGGAGCTGGCTGCAGAATCACATAGCCGGCTCCTGACCTCTATGAGCGGTAGCTGCGATCCGCGCCACTTGAGGGGTTAACTACTGCAGATCGCAGCTACCGCTCATAGAGGTCGGGAGTCAGCTATGTGATTCTGCAGCCAGCTCCCGCCTCCTGTTCAATTTGAATGAATGAGTAAGTTAACATCATTGGTGGCGCAGTGGTCACAGCCCCTCCCCTCCTCTTCCCATCTGTCTCTTCATTGGTGGCAGCGGCAGTAGCATCACAGGGGGGAGGGAGACACTGCTTCCTTCTCCCCTGTGCTGCTGAGGGAACACAGAGAGCGCTGAGAGCAGCGCGATCTGTGTTCCCCATACGTTATCGGAATATCGGCAAAATAGATGCCGATACCGATAATAGTCAAAATCCTGAATATCGGCCGATAAGATCGGTAAAACCGATAATCGGCCGATCCCTAATAAAAACCCTACAAAGCAATGGCAAAAAAGAAAAGACCTCCTTTGTGTGATAACATGTAATATCTGGATCTCATGCGGATCCAGATATGGAGGGATATATGGAGGGATATATGGAGGGATTCTGTTGCAAGGGGATGTTCGCACAGGAGATTTTTTAGCTTTCAGTGGAATTTGTTGTGGATTCTGTGCTAAAAGGCCGCCAGCAGCGGGTCTGCCAGCCATTGTTTTCAATGGGAGTCCAAACTGCTGCTCATGGGGCCACAGTTTATTGTGGCAATCACATTAGGAATGGATGTCTGTTTTTGGACAGTCACAGCCATGAACCACAACCTTTAGTTGAAAACAAAGGGAGGCAGATTCCCACCCGCCTGTTGGTTTTTTGACAGGGAATCCACGCCACATTCTTCTATCAAAAAGGGGCCTAAGACAATTTTCTGATGTTTAACTACATGAGCCCAGACCTTATTAATCAAAACATTTACCGAACAATTCCTATATATTTTATGGTAAAGATGACAGAAAATTAGTTACTTTAGATATTATGTATTTTAGAATGTTCTATTCTGGGTATAACATACAAGTCGAATGTAGATTTTGCCACTAAATGAAACTTTTTTGGGTGCACCTACACATGATCTTGCAACTATTCACATCAGTCTATATTATCTGATGGTCACCCTCTAAAGATGAAAAGGACTATTCCCCTGGATGAGTTCTTAGATGCTTAATAAGGCCTGCTTTCTGGGCAAAATCTTTCCCACATTCCAAACATGAAAATGGTTTCTCCCCAGTATGAGTTCTTAGATGTGCTATAAGGCCTGCTTTCTGAGCAAAATCTTTACCACATTCGAAACATAAAAATGGTTTCTCGCCAGTATGAGTTCTTTGATGTGCACTGAGGCCTGCTTTCTGGGTAAAACTTTTCTCACATTCCGAACATGAATACGGTTTCTCTCCAGTGTGAGTTCTTTGATGTGCGATGAGGCCTGCCTTCTGGGAAAAACTTTTCTTACATTCAAGACATTTAAAGATCTTTTCCCCTGTGTGAATTGTTAGATGTGCAATGAGACCTGCTTTCTGGGCAAAACCTTTCCCGCATTCCGAACATGAATATGGTTTCTCCTCTGAGTGACTTTTCTGATGTTCAACAAGGTCTGATTTTTGGCTGAAACACTTCCCGCACTCCAAACATGACAGCTGATTCTCCACTTTGTGACTTATCTGATGGTGGACTAGTTCTGACTTCTCAGTAAAATGTTCTTCACATTCTGAACATGAAGAAGGCTTCTGACCTGCGTGTCTTCTCTTATGTTTAACAAGATCTAACTTCTTGGTGAAACACTTCTCACAGTCTAAACACGCAAATGACTTTTCTCTCAAGTGAAGTTTTTGGTGCTCAATTAATTTTGATTTTGTAGTTATACATTTACCACATTCTGAACATGAAAACATCTTCCTTGGGTGAGTTTTATGATGTCTAAGAAGATCACGTTTCTTGTTAAACCGTCTTCCACATTCAGAACATGAAAGCAGCTTCTTTTCAATGAGAATTCTCTGAAGGTGAATTAGTCTTGATTTGTCAGTAAACTCTTTTCCAGGTTTGCTACTTGAAAACAGCTTCTCTCCTTTGTGAAATTTCTGGTGCATAATAAGAACCGGTTTGTGGAAAAAACATTTGCCACATGTGGAGCATGTAAACCATATCTTTTCTGTGTAAACTTTATGAATTCTCTGATGTGATTTCTGGAAAAATGGTTTGCTACATAGTGAACATGAATATTTCTTCACAGCTTTATGAATCATCAGATGATTAAAAGAACCTGTTTTCCTACATTCAGAAGACTGGAGTAAAGCAATGTCTGCCAGTGTCCTCTGAATAAGAATATGAGCTTCCTGTGTAAAATTTTTCTCCAAGTCTGATCTTAGTAATTCATGCTCATTGTGTTCTGTAGTTATATCTGATATTTGAGGAAAAAGCTGCTCTTGGTTTGAAGGATGAGATGACAAATCTCTGCTATTGTGTCTTGGATTAAATATTTGTTTAACAGTATTTTCTCCTGGAGAATCCTCCATGATATTCGTCACTTCACTGCTGTAGTGATCTGCCAGAAATAAACAATTTTTTTTTCAATTATTTTATTTATATCAAGAAAAATGACAGCCATATAAAATACATTAAGCATCTGATTGCTCAAAATAACCCCTCTCACAGGGCAGCTGCCATATAAATAATATCAAGAACATATACTGTACCCCATGAGCAAGGGCCCCATAATCCTTCTGGTGGAGCGAGGGAGAGGAGAAAAAAAATAATTATTCTACAACAGAGACCATATTTTGGACCATACTTCTAACTTATTTTTGGAAGTGTATCTAATATTTTCATATGCCTTCACTTTATTAACCAGGCTGAGCCAGTTGTTTATATCTGGAACAGCTCTAGCCATCCACCCACGTGCAATGATCACTCTAGCCACCATAAAAACCATTGAAATAAGTTTGAATTTATGAATTCTAACTTGACCTTGCTCTATATCCCCTAATATAGCAACTTGGATGTTAAACGGCAGCTGTACCCCAGTCTTATTTTTAACAGCTCCATATACTCCCTGCCAAAATACCTGAACATATCGGCAGTGCCAGCAAAGATGCATAGTCGACAAACTCGTGGTCAACCCGAGTTTGGCCTCCCATGCATCCTTGCTATTCGAGCAGGAGATAGATATAACCAGTGCACAAAATGAAACTGAATTACTGTATAATTAGCATTATGTAAGCATCTACATTGCAATAGATCCTATCCCAATCTATCTGATCTGTGTCAATCCAGGAACTTCACGTCTCCATCTCCCCCAACTAGAAAATGAGGCCCTGCATGCCAAGCCATGGATCAATTCCCTATATGTGTGTGATAATTTAATCTTCCCCCCTCTGTACCACCTTGGTCAAACTTTCTATTACTCTACTATGTTCTACTATAAATAATGAAGACTTTACCTGTGAGGGTATAAGCGGAGTATAATTGTCTATATCTGAACCAATTGATCCTGCGTATACCTTCCAGGTGAGAAATCTCATCTAATGCAAGCATAACCCCATCCCTAAAAATTTGTGAAATATAATTAATACCCGATTTTATCCAAAACGTATCTTGTGACATTTTCAAAAATTCACCAAAATTAACATTTCTCCATATTGGCGTAAAATCTAGTGCAGCCATAACCCCTACTAACTTTCTCGTATAATCCCATACTTTAGTGAGGAGGTTCACCATGGCACACCATGCAGGTCCCCTCCTTTGCTTCAACTGTCCGGATTCCAACAAAACAAATATATCTTTACAACCTGAACTGCCAACCAAATCTTTCAGTTGTCAGGGGGAGAAAAACAGAACTGGATCGCACATCCACAATGCTATGCTTTGATCTAATTAAACTCGCCTCTCAGCGCTATATTTAAGTGTACAGCCCCCCATACTTCATGCTGTACAAGAGGCATTAGTGTACATTTTGATCAAAAGGAATAAGCCCACTCACCACACCAAGGTCGCCTCTTTGAGTGGGACCTACTCTGACAAAAAGGCGCAGCGACAATGTGGTGACAAAGCGGCACTGCCCTAGTAGGCGGCGGGACCCAGGAGTCAAACAGCACCTCTGCTGTCTGACAATGCCACCCATGGCACTGGGTTCCACCAACCCACCGCCACAAACACAAAGGCCACCACGCAGTACTGCACCATGTGAACAGTTGTCTAACACAACATGTCCATTGCTATCAGGAGCTACAGGTCAATGACCAACCAAATCTTTCAGCACTGGGTCAAGCTGCCATTCCCTCAACTTTTGTAGCTGAGCTGCTAGGTAGTAACCTCTAAGAAAACACATACACCAAGCCTCCTGAACTCACCGAATAATGCAAGTATTTTAGTTTCATTCTGACTAGTTTTCTCCCCCATATCAACTCATTTAATAACTTGTCAATAAGTTAAAACAGACTATTGTCAATCCAAACTGGAGCAGCCATAAATTAATACAAAAGTTGAGGGTGTATGATCATTTTGAGAAGTGAAATTCTATCTGCCATTGATAAGGGCAGTTTAGACCAAACTGCGATCTTATCTTTTATTTTTTTAATTAATGGGTTGATATTAAGTGGAACAAAACCATCTATAGAGGACGAATTTCTTATTCCCTCCTGTGGCCCCAGTATCCTCAGTCCCCCTGTGTTATCCAACACCATTTCATCCAGGGGCAACAGGATAGTCTTGTTCCAGTTAATCTTCAGCCCTGACATACCCCCGAACTCCTCAACACTATGAATAATATTCGGCAAGGTGTTCGGCGTATCACCCAAACAAAATAAAATGTCGTCAGCATATAAAGACACTTTGCCTACTCTCCCATCTTCTCCGAAACCTCTTATTGAGTCGTCTTGCCTGATCTTTAAGGTCAGAGGTTGTAAGAAAACGTTAAATAAATAATATAATAATTTATATATACATTATATAAATACTAAAATATTTTTTTTAAATAGTTTCTGTTGCTTCAAACACAAATAAATAGAGATGGATCTTCTGAAAAGTTGCATTGGATCTTTCTAATGCATAACTAAAGAACAAACAGAGTGTACTGACCTACGGTGAGTTTAAGATGCATTGAGGGGATATCATTAAGACTGGAGTTTCACACATCAGTCTCAGTGAAAAAAAATAAGCACTAGGGTAAAATAAACCACATTTATTAAGAGGAAGGAGCCTGTTTACGCGAAACGGCGTTGGGTGGAGGAGGCTGCGGGGTTGATGCGCCACACACAGTAGTACAGCAAACTTTCTGGTACTTATGCTTGGTCTTTCTGTCTTTCCAGTGCTCATATTCAAAGTTTTTTTTACCTGGAAATACTTTAATGTGCTGGTGACAGTTTATGTATATTATACTACCTTTGCTGCTACTGGTGTGGCTCGCTGACTCTGCGGCCCCCTCTTCGTTTGTCCTCTCTTTGGGGGGTTTCAATTTGCTGCTAATTTTCACTGTTTGTTTTATGTGTTTTTGTCATATTTAATAAAGACATTTTACTATTTTCAATACGGAGGTTGTGTATACTTGATATCGGTTATGGTGATTTAGCATTTAAAATGCCTCTGTTCATCAGATATTAGTATCCGAATTTTTGTTATTTGGTGATTTATTAAGAGGAGCAACTTTGGACTGAGCAGGTGCAGATTTACACTGTAATTTACACCACTTTTTGGTGTAAATTTTAGTAAATCCATCAGGCCATGAACCCTCCGACTGTGCCCTGCTCAGTTATATAAATTTGGTAGGACACGTATCTGAAACTTACATACAAATAATATTTCAAATACGTCACACATCAAATTAACTTAATTCCACTTGTGGACTAGGCATAATAAAATATAACTTTTACTAATATATCACTAAAAGCATAGGTGGTTGCAGTGGGACGAAACAAAAACATACATACATATATACACATAAATTGCCACCATCTGGGGCCACGGTAGGATAATTATGGGTGGATCTTACCCCGTCCTGTAGACACACGACCAGCAAACAGTGGGTGGCGTCAGTGCCCTGGTATAACAATAGGACACTGGTGACTAGTGCTTCTGTGGGTATGGCGGTATGGACACTCCTATTGTGCCCTGATCTAAAGCCCTCCCTATATAGGTGATTTAGGGGCTATCCTCATTGACCTGCCTCACCAACACAGAGCACTCGCCCCGACAGGGGCGACCCCATACGGAACCTGTCCCTATAATGGGGCCTAGTCCCTGTAAAGCCCTTACAATATAGCCCTACATGCCATGTTTCATTCCATAGAGTCGGAAAGAGGAATCCATGGCAATTACAGATGTAATGGATGCGTAGCCTGCAAGTACATGCAATGTGGAAAATCCTTTAAGAGCAGTAATAGGGGTAAAACGTATGTCATCAGAGACCTGATTAACTGCAAGACTACAGGAGTTGTTTATAAAATCACATGCTCCTGTAATAAGGAATATATTGGCAAAACAAAGAGGGAACTAAGAAGGAGGATCGGGGAACATATAGGCGACATCCACAATTGTAGGGACACCTCTGTCTCGCGCTACATAAGGACTGAACATGGTGGGGACTCAAGGTGCCTCTCCTTTATGGGCATAGAAAAAGTTAAACCACCATTGAGATGTGGAGATTGGAATAAGAGAATCCTTCAATGTGAGGCAAGATGGATTTTCTATTTGAAAACTGTATATCCCAATGGCCTCAACGAGCAGCAGAGCTTTACCTGTTTTATCTGAGTAGCCACTGATGACGTAATCCAGAATGGTCTAATGGGTGTATTGTTATAACTATCTGTTATTCATATCCCTTCCATCTACATCCCACAACTAACCTTGCGAGGATATATGTACTGATGAGAAACCTGCCAAATAAATTCATATTAAATTGATTGTATTCAATAAATCTGCCGTCCGGCATTGGAGATGGCATACGAGCGTGCAGTGTCTGGACGTCATCCGGTTGCCTGGCAACATGGGACGCACAGACACAGACGCATGGAGCTTCCGGCAGCCCCAATGATCATGTGACGCCAGCTTCCGGTGGAAGCGGAGCGCGCAGTAACAGCGTGCGTTCCACATGCGTGCCACAGCGGTGAGTAGGCGGAGAAAAAGGTAATTACCCGAGGCGCTGGATTTAAAAGGCGATATGGCGCATCATGCCGTATCTCCGCACTCTTTGCATTTTGCGGTGAGACAAGGGTATTTTGGGGACACTTTCCCATACCTTGTAGGGACGAGTACCACTGACCGTCCGTACACCCTCCAAACTACAAGGAAGGAACGTTTTTCCTGAAGTAGTAAGTAGAGGATACATACTAAATAGCTCCTTTTGAATGTCTATATGATTAAGTATACTTAGTGATCGCGGTCTCTTTGCGTGTCCTTTTCAGTTTTTTTGTAGAAACCCTTTGACTTCAGTAAGCCCCTGATGATTTCCGACTCTACACTGCGTGCAGAATTATTAGGCAAATGAGTATTTTGACCACATCATCCTCTTTATGCATGTTGTCTTACTCCAAGCTGTATAGGCTCGAAAGCCTACTACCAATAAGCATATTACGTGATGTGCATCTCTGTAATGAGAAGGGGTGTGGTCTAATGACATCAACACCCTATATTAGGTGTGCATAATTATTAGGCAACTTCCTTTCCTTTGGCAAAATGGGTCAAAAGAAGGACTTGACAGGCTCAGAAAAGTCAAAAATAGTGATATATCTTGCAGAGGGATGCAGCACTCTTAAAATTGCAAAGCTTCTGAAGCGTGATCATCGAACAATCAAGCGTTTCATTCAAAATAGTCAACAGGGTCGCAAGAAGCGTGTGGAAAAACCAAGGCGCAAAATAACTGCCCACGAACTGAGAAAAGTCAAGCGTGCAGCTGCCAAGATGCCACTTGCCACCAGTTTGGCCATATTTCAGAGCTGCAACATCACTGGAGTGCCCAATAGCACAAGGTGTGCAATACTCAGAGACATGGCCAAGGTAAGAAAGGCTGAAAGACGACCACCACTGAACAAGACACACAAGCTGAAACGTCAAGACTGGGCCAAGAAATATCTCAAGACTGATTTTTCTAAGGTTTTATGGACTGATGAAATGAGAGTGAGTCTTGATGGGCCAGATGGATGGGCCCGTGGCTGGATTGGTAAAGGGCAGAGAGCTCCAGTCCGACTCAGACGCCAGCAAGGTGGAGGTGGAGTACTGGTTTGGGCTGGTATCATCAAAGATGAGCTTGTGGGGCCTTTTCGGGTTGAGGATGGAGTCAAGCTCAACTCCCAGTCCTACTGCCAGTTTCTGGAAGACACCTTCTTCAAGCAGTGGTACAGGAAGAAGTCTGCATCCTTCAAGAAAAACATGATTTTCATGCAGGACAATGCTCCATCACACGCGTCCAAGTACTCCACAGCGTGGCTGGCAAGAAAGGGTATAAAAGAAGAAAATCTAATGACATGGCCTCCTTGTTCACCTGATCTGAACCCCATTGAGAACCTGTGGTCCATCATCAAATGTGAGATTTACAAGGAGGGAAAACAGTACACCTCTCTGAACAGTGTCTGGGAGGCTGTGGTTGCTGCTGCACGCAATGTTGATGGTGAACAGATCAAAACACTGACAGAATCCATGGATGGCAGGCTTTTGAGTGTCCTTGCAAAGAAAGGTGGCTATATTGGTCACTGATTTGTTTTTGTTTTGTTTTTGAATGTCAGAAATGTATATTTGTGAATGTTGAGATGTTATATTGGTTTCACTGGTAAAAATAAATAATTGAAATGGGTATATATTTGTTTTTTGTTAAGTTGCCTAATAATTATGCACAGTAATAGTCACCTGCACACACAGATATCCCCCTAAAATAGCTAAAACTAAAAACAAACTAAAAACTACTTCCAAAAATATTCAGCTTTGATATTAATGAGTTTTTTGGGTTCATTGAGAACACGGTTGTTGTTCAATAATAAAATGAATCCTCAAAAATACAACTTGCCTAATAATTCTGCACTCCCTGTATGGAATGAAATATGGCATGTAGGGCTATATAGTAAGTGCTTTACAGGGACTAGGCCCCATTATAGAGACAGGTTCCGTATGAGGTCGCTGCTGTCGGGGCGGGTGCTCTGTGTTGGTGAGGCAGGTCAATGAGGATAGCCCCTAAATCACCTATATAGGGAGGGCTTTAGATCAGGGCACAATAGTAATGTGTCCATACCACCATACCCACAGAAGCACTGGTCACCAGTGTCCTATTGTTATACCAGGGCACTGACGCCACCCACTGTTTGCTGGTCGTGTGTCTACAGGACGGGGTAATATCCACCCATAATTATCCTACCGCGGCCCCAGATGGTGGCAATTTATTTGTATATATGTATGTATGTTTTTGTTTCGTCCCACTGCAACCACCTATGCTTTTAGTGATATATTAGTAAAAGTTATATTTTATTATGCCTAGTCCACAAGTGGAATTAAGGACACGTATCTGAATGTAGTTCTGATTCTCAAGTATATTAGAACAAAGATTTAGAAGAAGAACATGGAGGAATGGAGGGGAGGGGAAGGCAGGTCAGAGGGAGGGGTGATAGTGAGCCGAGTTACAAGACTACTTCCAACCTTAGACTACATAGAGGTCATTGTGTCGTAGTGGGACACCATTGACTATCATAACAAAAAATGTCACTCGACATTGCTGCAACACATGTTGCAGTGTAGTTGTACCCTTTTGTTGCGCCTCAATGAGTGTGATACACAGAGTATGGGTATGATCACACGGCTAATACCTGCCCCTGATTTAGCAGTGGAAAAAGGGCATTTTCCACTGCTGAAGTCATGTTCAGAACTCCATCAACAGTTTCCGACTCACTTCAATGTAAAAAAAAAAAAAAAAAAAAATCAACCATGTGCACACCTTGCACAAATGGTAGAGTTTTTCTCAGTAGCTGATTTAAAAAAATGCTTGAGAAGTGACAAGTTACTTCTTAGCAGCAGATTTGACATAGTGGACTTCATAGAAGTCAATAGGGAAGCAGTGAAACCTAAATACCAAACTGCCACAAAATTACAAATCTGGCACCAATAACGGCCTGTTTCCAGCTGCCAATTCTCCTACTGGTTTCTCTGCTGCGGATTTTAGCGATGTGAACATACCCTGAAGTTTGTTGCAGTTTTTGCATTTACACTGGCTGGCATGTAGGTTCATGTCCATTCGTATTCATTATGTTTTCACGTCCACAAACACTGCATGGATATACAGTATTTTTATGCTCATGAATACTCTGATGTTCTAGGTAGAAATCTATCCAACTTTATGCCTCAGCAATTTTCCAAGAAGAGCAATTAATATGGTTCTTTGTATTTAATGGTAGTTACCCACCTGAACTGCTATCTTTAGGATTTTTTTCTTCATTATGTTGATAATGTTCCCTCTTTACCATCTTTTCTTCTTTCCCCGTAACGTCAGCATTAAGATCAATCAGTTTTTCACCCTGGATGAAATTGTTCCAGTTTGTAAATCAAATATCGCAATGCCATGATCAGTGGTTCTTAACAACATTTAGTTTTTTTTTTACATTTTTTGTTTATATAATAGGAAATCATACAATTTTCTAATATACACATATTTAAAATTTGGCATAAAACTAGATTTTTGTACTTACCTTAAAAACTGTTTCTCTTCCGTTCATTGGGGGACACAGGCTTGACCATTGGATTATAGCTGTTGCCGCTAGGAGACGGACACTAAGCACACAAAGTGTAAGCTCCTCTCCTTCAGCTATACCCTTCCTACAGGGACTAAGCTAAATCAGTTAGTGCAAAAGCAGTAATAGAAGCAATACCAAAAAAAAAAAAATCACACTATGTACAAACCTAGAACCACACAGGCCCGAAAAGGCCCCTAAACAAAAGAATGGGTGGGAGCTATGTCCCCCAATGAACGGAAGAGAAACCGATTTTACGTTAAGTACAAAAATGTAGTTTTCTCATCCGTCTCATTGAGGGACACAGGCTTGACAATTGGGACGTTACAGAGCAGTCCCCAAGGGTGGGCATAACAAACAACCCTCCCGTCAATCAGAGAACCGCCGTCTGCAAAACTCTACGCCCCAGAGAAGCGTCAAAAGATGCAAAGGTGTGCACTCTATAAAAGTTGGAAAAATTATGCAAAGAGGACCAGGTAGCTGCCTTGCACACCTAAAGGGCCGAAGCCCCATGCTGCACCGCCCAAGAGGCCCCCACTGCCCGAGCCGAATGAGCAGTGACCCAGAAGGGTGGGACCCGGCCATTAATGCGGTACGCTTCCACAATGGCCAAACAAATCCATCGGGAAATGGAAGACTTCGACGCCACCAGTCCTCGTCTTGGGCCCTCTGGAATCACGAACAGGGAATCCGTCCGCCGGAAAGATACTGTCTGGGACAGATAGACTCGAATGGCTTGTACCAAATCCAGGGTATGGAGCAACCGCTCCCGAGGATGAGACGGTCCCGGACAAAATGAAGGGAGAATAATCTCCTCATTTAGATGGAATTCCGACACCACCTTCGGCAGGAAGGACTGCACAGGGCGAAGGACCACCTTATGCTGATGGAGGATCAGGAAAGGCGACCGACATGAAAGAGCTGCGAGTTCCAACACCCTACGGATGGACGTGATTGCCACCAAAAACGCCACCTTGTGAGACGGGAAGCGAAGCGACCCGTGCTGCAAGGGCTCAAATGGAGACGACTGGAGAGCGTTGAGCACTAGATTAAGATCCCAAGGATCCAACGGAGAACGGAAAGGGGGAGCAGCATGCGCCACACCCTGCAGAAAAGTCTGAACCGCCGAAAGTGAAGCCAAACTCCGCTGAAAAAGAATGAAGACAGCAGAAACTTGCCCTTTGAGGGAGCTGAGAACCAGCCCCAAATCCATGCCCGACTGCAGGAAAGCCAAGAGTCGCGGCAAAGAGAACCGAACGGGAGGCAGCTGATGCCGCTCGCACCAACTAAAGTAGGACTTCCAGGTCCGGTGGTAGATTCTGGAAGACAACGGCTTCCTGGCCCGAATATTGGTCTGCACCACCGCATCTGAAAAACCCAGAGACTTTAGTACGGCGGCATCAACAGCCATGCCGTTAAATGTAGCGTCCCTAAATTCAGGTGGAAGATTGGCCGCTGCGACAGAAGGACCTCCTGAAGAGAAAGATGCCAGGGTTCGTTGGCGAGAAGGGCGATTAGAGATGCGTGACACACCTGGCACGGCCAATCTGGGGCCACGAGAATGACGGGCAGTCTCTCGGACTTGATCTTTCGGAGGAGACGTGGAATGAGAGGAAGAGGCGGGAACACGTAAGGAAACGTGAACTGACTCCACGGAATCACCAGCGTGTCAGGGCCCTGGGATCCCTGGATCGTGCGACGAAGTCCTCGACCTTGTTGAACTGTGAGGCCATGAGATCCACATCCGGCTGACCCCACCTCTTGCAGATGTCCCGAAAGACCTGCGGGTGAAGAGCCCACTTGCTGGGATCAAGACGCGTTTCTCGCATGACCATACCCTTTGAACAGAGCGATTTTCCAACACTCCCCCCCAACCCCTGAGGCTTGCATCCGTTGTTAACACCTTCCAACAGAGAGGAAGGAACGAGCGGCCCGACATCAACATCGGAGAGACCAACCACCATCTAAGGGCCCGGCGAGCCTGGGCAGTGAGACGCATGGACCGATCCAGGGAGGCTGGGGAGCGATCCCAGCTGGACAGAATGGCTCGCTAAAGCGTTCGGGTATGGAATTGAGCAAAGGGAACTGCTTTGAAGGCAGAGACCATGTGACCCAGAGCCCGCATGCAGCGACGAATGGGAATCGGACCTGGCCGCAACAAGGGGAGAATCTAAAGACGGAGAGCTTCTCCGGAGGCAAGAACACCTTGGCCTGAAATGTGTCGAGTACCATTCCCAGATAAGTCAACCGCTGCGATGGATGAAAACAAGACTTCTGCCTGTTCATGATCCATCTGAAACGCTCCAGGGTGTCCAGAACAATGTTCAGGCTGTCTGCCATCACCCAGAATGACGGACCCTTCACCAGGAAGTCGTCTAAGTAAGGGATCGCTACGATCCCCCTGGCATGGAGCAGGGCCATGACTGCCGTCAGGACTTTCATCAAGGACCCTGGGAGCCGTGGCCAGGCCGAACTCGAGGGCTACAAACTGGAAGTGAAATAGACCCACTGCGAATCGGAGAAATCTCTGGTGACTGACACAGATAGGCACGTGAAGATAAGCATCCTTGATGTCTATTGAGAACAGGTACTCCCCCGGTTCCATAGATGCAATGACCAACCTCAGGGATTTCATCCGGAAGCTGCGGACGCGAAGGAAACGGTTGAGCGCCTTGAGTTCCAGAACGGGATGGACAGTTCCCTCTTTTTTGGGAACCACAAAGAGATTGGAGTAAAACCCCCGAAACAGGAACCGGAAGAATCACACCTTGCTGCAGCAGTGTGCGAATCGCCTGAAGAAAGGAATCTGCGGCTGAGGGAGAGGCCGGAGGAGACGACCGAATAAAAACGGGACGAAGGGGAGGACTTGAATTCCAGCTTGTAGCCCTCTGCAATGACCTCCCTCACCCTTGCATCCGAGACGTGAGCAAGCCAGACATGCAGAAACAAATTAAGCCGGCCGCCCACCCAAACAGAGGGCGCC
The DNA here is from genome assembly GCF_905171765.1 of Bufo bufo. NCBI lineage: Eukaryota > Metazoa > Chordata > Amphibia > Anura > Bufonidae > Bufo > Bufo bufo. The sequence continues at coordinate 157,920,845 of NC_053394.1, forward strand.
CGGAGCCGCCTGTCATGCAGCGGAGCTCTTGGGTTAAAGGACTTGGAGCCCTGTTGACGGGAACGCCAAGAAGGGCGAGGCTTGAAGGAAGGTTTGCGCTTCTAATCCGTGGCCGACTTGTCAGAAGCCCTGTTGGGGCTGGAAAAACACAGAAAGGAGCGAAAAAAAGGCTTCCGCTTTTTTGTCCTATTATAGACCGCTCTGTTCTGTGGTAAATGCGGGCTCTTACCACCTGTAGCGTCCGAAATGATCTCATCCAGGCGCTTACCAAAAAGTCTGCTGCTAGTAAAGGGGAGGGCCGTCAGGGTCCGCTTTGAAGCATTATCTGCCGCCCAGCAGGAGATCCATAGGGTACGGCGAATAGCCACCAACAGGGCTGACGAACCAGCCATAAGCTTGGCTGCGTCCAAAGATGCTTCACAAATATACACACTGGCATGAGAGAGCTGCAGGGCCATATCTGCAAGTTCCTCCGAGGGGACTCCCGAGTTGAGACCCTGACGTAAATTACTTGCCCACTCTCCCATAGCCTTGTTCACCCATGTAGAGGCAAACACCGGCTGCAGCGCTGTACCCACTGCTTCAAAGGCAGATTTTGCAAATGCTTTTAACTTCTTATCTTTGATATCAGAAAAATCGGCAAGGTAGTATGTTTAGTTAAGCGAGAAACTGGTGGGTCCACTGTAGGCGAGGATGACCATTTCTTAGTCACATCCTCCGGAAAAGGCTAAAGGACATTTAATCGTTTTGGCAAGGTAAAAGGGAAATTCCACTCCTTGAAAAGAGAGGAATCAAACTCCTGGTGGTTGGGGAAACATTTGTGCGAGCGATGGGACCTTCTAAAGGAAAAACCCGAGCTGGAAGACAATGGTGTGGGATCCTCAACCTGCAATGTCTCGATCACCATGGAGGACAGTTTGGACGACTGACCCTCCGGCGAGACACCATCCTCATCTGACTCCCCCTTCTCAAAACATGCCTCTTCCACTGAGGATAGTGCAGGAACCATCGGGTCCGGAGCCGAGCCATTTGATGGTGGAGCAGCACACGCAAAGCAGGGGGAGTCTGACTGAGGGGATGGAAATTTTGCGCGGCACTACGCACAGGCAAAATGACGCACCGAAGGGACCACCTGCTTCAGGACCTGGGACCTGGGCTCAGACATAATGACAACCCTGGCGCTTAAATGAGGAAGAGGGGAAGGTTAGGCCCTGTAAAAAGGGACAAACAGCGCTTACCCAGCCTGTGTCCCTCCAAGCAGCAACACCAGCGTCCCACCAAGTGCTTTAAATCCCGGAAGTGGGCGGAGCCCACTCTCCCTCTGCTCAGCTGCTGGCGTGGGATTAGGGAGAACACAGGTCCCGCCCCCAAAATGATGCCGGCCCTCAGCGCCAGCCCTCCATCTCTGGCACCTCCCCGAACCAAGACGTCGGCCGGGGAAAAATAAGCCGCGAGGGGGCCTTGTAGTAGCAGGCCGCCCAGAAACCGGGGCCTCCATCAACCATGGCCCCAGCGGCTCCGGAACCGCGCCGAACAGGAAGCGGCGATGCTCTCAACAGAGGAGGATAACTCCACCCCGGGGTGCATCTCAGCGGCACAACGCAAATGACGCAGAGGAAGCAGCAGGAGGATGCGCTGTGGTGTGCAGCTGCAGAGTAGGCGCAGCCAATGTGCCACTGAGCCCTCATGCTAACTTGGGGAGGGGAGGACTTTGGGGCCAATTTCCTTTCCTCCTCTTTTTTTCTTCTTCTTTCTTTTATATACTCACCTGTCCGGCGTCTTCTGCCCCCCTGGCTCCAGCCGGATCATCACCTTCGTTGTGCAGCCCCTTGAGGAGGGACGCTACACCAGAACAGAGGGGACTTGCGGTGGACGGCTGTGGTGATCCAAACGCTGGCGGGAAATAGAGGCTTTGTAGGAACCTCTGGTCCTCCTTTGCTTCTGGAGAACGGGAAGGAGCAGGGGGCTTGTAGTGTCTGTAGTGATTTGTAAAATGGCTGCTTGTCTCTAAGTTTTGTCATGTTGTTAATAAAAATTACTGTAAAAAAAAACAATAAAAAAAAAACAAACAAACAGCACACACACAGATCTGCTTCTACACTTAGGGTCCATTCAGAAGTCTGTAGTGTTTTGCGGTCCGCATAGTGCGGACCGTAAAACCCTGACGCCGCACATCGCCGCCACTTAGTAAAGGATTCCTATTCTTGTCCGCAGCTGCGGACAAGAATAGGACATGCTCTATTTTTTTTTTTGCGGAGCCGCGAACCGGAAGTGTGCTGTCCGCATCTTTTTCGGCCTCATTGAAAATTAAAGGGTTCGCAGCCGGACCCATTCTACGGATGTCTGAATGGACCCTAACAGTGACAGACATGAGGTCCTGCTGCAGATAGTAATACTATATTTACTTTATACTGTATGTTCTGCTCCTCAATACACTACTATTCACCTGTTAGATACCTGGGCAGTTAACTGAAAGCCACGGCTCACATGACTGTACACATGCCATGTTTAGTCCTATCTAGCTCTCCTACGGATGCATTTTGCAGGACTAAAATGGACTGTACCATTTTTTTTTTGCGAGCAAATTTTAAATAGATGTAAATTAGAAAATAGTTTGATCTCTTACTGTTTAAAGACATAAATTTAATAATTAAAATCGGAATAGCTCTTCAACTGCCATCATGTTATACTGTGCTCTGGATATTAAAGGGGTTGGCCAATTTCTGGTTACTGTTGACCAATGTGTCTGTAAGATGATTATATGGCACTTACTAATATAGCCTTGGTTAAAATTCTGCTCCATGCGGGCACCGGCCGTGTGCACCCCGCATCACGGCTGCGGACCCATTCACTTGAATGGGTCCACAATCCGGAAGTTCTGGTGCAGAATGGAAGCACGGAACTTGTGGAGTTTCTCTCTGTACCACAAAAAAATAGAACATGATCTATTTTTTTGCGGTGAGGAAGGATCACAGACCCATTAAAGTTGAATGGGTCTAAATCTGCACAGATGTTGCCCGTGCGTTGAGGACTGCAAATTGCAGTCCCCAATGCACGGAATGGCCCACCAATGGCCGCAGGCATGAGCCCTTAGTGACAGAGGCATGGCCAGTAGCATGTGTATCCTTAAAACTGTGGTGCACAACTCCTAGAGTACTCTTACCGTGGACTGATAGAGATATTTGATAATAAAATGAGATTGTCAATGAAGAGAATATTTGGTAGGAGATTCATCTACCTGAGAATTCTGTGGGCAATTATGACTTTTCCCTGGATAGTCTTGGAAAGAGACGAGACTGGGACATCTCTCTGGTAGATTACTCTTATTGGATCTGTCTGTAGGGAAAGCAAACAGTGACTGAATACATTCTCTGTAAGTGCTAATTTGATGATGAGAGAATGTAGTGTTCTCTGCGTTACAATAAATCAGATTCTCTTCATACCGGGTAATGTGAAATGCTGGTGGTCCTGCACCATGACATCCTTGTACAGATCCTTGTGTTCTTCTAAATATTCCCACTCCTCCATGGAGAAATGGACAGTGACATCCTGACACCTTATAGGAACCTGAAGCACACATAAAGACACAGTCATCAATCATCCAGACACATTTGGGCGGATTTATCAATCCGCCCAAATGTGAAAAAAAAAGTAGCACATTTTGACAGACCATTTTTGTGCAAAAGTTTATGATTTACACCTCTCTCACCACTTTTGGAGAATGGGTGGGTAAATGGGCGTAGGTTTATGTTAGATTTATCAAGTGCAATTTCATTTTTAAAACAATTGCAAAAAAGAATGGAATCTTACTCCAGTATGAGGGCAGCCAAAAAAAACTAGAGAAACTTCTCCAGACTAAAGGTTGTTTTTTTTTTATCTGCCAAACTTATCGAACAAAGTGTGACATTTGATATATTTGGCATATAATATGGCAACGCAGGCTTAAGAAAAACGGATTTAAAAAATTCCCTTCATGATCACCCCCCCACCCCTTCCCCATCCCTTTTGTATAATGCAGGAGTCAGCAACCTCAAGCACTGCAACTGTGGTGAAACTACAACTTCCAGCATGCTCCATTCACATCTATATAGGTTCTTAGAAGAACCAATAAGGTGTGCATGCTGGGAGTCGTAGTTTCACCACAGCTGGAGTCCCTGGTAAAATATTTCAGCATTTCCAGCAGGTCTCACCTCTCTAGTCAGCAGCTCAATGATCCGGTTGGAGAGTTCTAGGATCTTCTGACCATTGTCCTCATTTATCGCTGAGTGGTAAGGCACCTCCATGATAGGTAACTTAAACAGAAAGAAGAACAGCGGCTCACCCTCTTGTTATTCTGGATATTGTGCTCTTGTCAATTGGACTCACCCCGTCAAAATACTCAATTAACTAAATGTATTTAAGACAGGCACTCTGCATCTGAAACCATTAGAATGTTCCTTATCAAACAATATAAATAAGGAACATTCTAATGTATCGCTTTACTATCTTGCCGCATTGAACAAACCAACAGACTTATTATATTTACAGCCTTACTAAGCGCAAGTAGCGCAGACTATTCATCTTTAAAGGATAACTGTAATTACCTTATAATAACAGCTTTCATTAATGTCTCATGTCCCTTTCCACTGCTCCATTAAAAGACCATTGCTAGGGCTCATCTGTTTCCCAACTTAATGTAAACAGAAGACAGAGGGGTGGTCCTTCACACTGCATGCCTGCATTAGGCTTCAGAGTGAGGAGGCGTGTCTTTCAGTAATCCAATCTGATTGGCTGGCAGGAAGCTGCTTGCAACAGCAAGTGTGTATGGGAAGTAAGGGAAGGCAGTTTTGGCCTCAGAGAACTGGCAGAGGAGCCATCTTGAAAAGATCATATTGTAGGATTCAAGACAGCCGTAGTTAAGGGGAAAACTCAAGGAAAATGGCGGTATGTGAAGAAACTAAAGATTGCTTTATTCATAATGCTGCTGCAGCAGTAGCATATGCTAAAATAGATTTTTTGATGAAAACATGACAGTTATCCTTTAAAAACAGAATCCCTGCACACTGCTTAAAAACAGAATCGTTGCCTGCTTATATTAACAAATAGAAAGAAGAAAAACTACTATCTATATCCTACCGTAGCAATATGCAAATGTGATATGTACCATGGGATGCAACTGTGGCTGTATGCGCAATAGATACCAATCACATACACATTAGACGGCTGTTGTATGAATTTCTGCTGTTCAAGAAATGATCAGTGGATCTACTGCCCATATAACCTACAGTGCGATATTGCAATTGAATACGGTATTTTTAATTTTCTTTTCTTTTTTCTCCATCTTCTATTTTTATGATTTTTTATATATTTTTTCTGAAGAGATTTTATGCAAATGTTTAATGAAATTGTGTTATAATAAATGTCTTTCTCATCCTTCTCATTGGGGGAGACAGACATTGACCATGGTTATAGCTGTTGCCGCTAGAACACTAAGCACACAAAGTGTAAGCTCCTCCCTCTTCAGCTATATCCCTTCCTGCAGGGACCAAGCTAATCAGTTTTTAGCTTAGTGTCTGTAGGAGGCAGACCTTCCTGCGTTGCAGGTCTGCTGATTTACTAAATTTGTCTCTCTTTTTTTCTAGCGGGAAGCTTCAGGCAGTCCGGGTAAAAACTGCCTGCACTCCCACCCAGGAGACGGGAGACCAGGGGGGTCACCCAAACCCCCTGTTCGTTCCCGCTCTCTAGAAGAAAAGGAGGACCAGAGCTTCCTGTAAAAACCTCTGTCTCCCGCCCGCAAGCGCATCACCACGGCCGCGCCAGCGAAAGTCCCCTCGGTTTCCAGTGTAGTGTCCCTTACCAAGGGGCCGCACACCAAAGGTGGTGATCCGGCTGGAGCCAGAGGGGCAGAAAACTTCGGACATGTGAGTAGGAGACTGCCCACAGTGCCCCCCCTCCAGTACCCTCTCCTCCCCCCATGTGATGGTCGCCCTGTATTATGGGGGGTAATGGGAGCCCGGTAAATGTTTAAATGGTACCTGGTGGAGCTACTCCTGCTGTGTGGCTGCACGAGCGGCGCTTCCTTGGTCCGGCGGGGTCCTCATCGCCGCTTCCACAGGGCCGCCGGGGCCATTGGTAATTGAGGCCCCGGCTGCATTTGGGGCCTACTACTGGCGGCGTCCTCCTGAACGCACCGGGGACCGGGGAGAGGAGAGGGGGCGGAGTTTCCTCCTGAGCGCGTCTGCTGGAGCAACCGGGGCCATTATTGTATTGGCTTCTGTACGGCCTACTCCTGAGGGGTTAATTGTGCGTATCATAGCCCCCTGTAAGAGATCAGGTGCTGCCAGGCAGCAGGGGCCAGACCCCCCTCCCTCCCCAGTTTTAATCTCATTGGTGGCCAGTGCGGCCCCCCTCTCCCCCCCCCATCATTGGTGGCAGCGGGGAGTTCCGATCGGAGTCCCAGTTAATCGCTGGGGCTCCGATCGGTTACCATGGCAACCAGGATGCTACTGCAGTCCTGGCTGCCATGGTTACTTAGCAATTTTATAAGCATTATACTTACCTGCGCTGTCTGTGGCCGGCCGGGGGCTCCTCCTACTGGTAAGTGACAGGTCTGCGCTATAAGCAATGCGCCGCACAGACCTGTCACTTACCAGTAGGAGGAGCGACCGGCCGGTCACAGACATCGCAGGTAAGTATAATGCTTCTAAAATTGCTAAGTAACCATGGCAGCCAGGGCTGCAGTAGCGTCCTGGTTGCCATGGTAACCGATCGGAGCCCCAGCGATTAAACTGGGACTCCGATCGGAACTCTCCGCTGCCACCAGTGATGGGGGGTGTGATTTTAATTAGGGGGAGGGGAGAGGGGAGGCCGCACTGGCCACCAATGAATTTAATACTGGGGAGGGAGGGAGGTGGGCCGCACTGGCCACCAATGAATTTAATACTGGGGAGGGAGGGGGGGGCGCACTGGCCACCAATGAATTTAATACTGGGGAGGGAGGGGGGGCCGCACTGGCCACCAATGAATTTAATACTGGGGAGGGAGGGGGGCCGCACTGGCCACTAATGAATTTAATACTGGGGAGGGAGGGGGGTCTGGCCCCTGTTGCCTGGCAGCACCCAATCAGGGGGCTGAAATCCGCACAATTAACCCCTCAGGTGCGGCACCTGAGGGGTTAATTGTGCGGATCACAGGCCCCTGTAAGAGATCGGGTGCTGCCAGGCAGCAGGGGGCAGTTATGTACACAGTTCTTAGTATATTCTAACTATGGGAACGCCTCTGTGTTAGAATATACTGTCGGATCTGAGTTTTCACGATCTAACTCAAATCCGATGGTATATTCTAACATAGAGGCGTTCCCATAGTGATGGGGACTCTTCAAGTTAAAATATACCATCGGATCGGAGTCCTGACTTTATATTTAAAGTCAATGGGGGACGGATCCGTTTGCAATTGCACCATTTTGTGTCAACGTCAAACGGATCCGTCCCCATTGACTTGCATTGTAAGTCAGGACGGATCCGTTTGGCTCCGCACGGCCAGGCAGACACCAAAACGCTGCAAGCTGCGTTTTGGTGTCCGCCTCCAGAGCGGAATGAAGGCGGAACGGAGCCAAACTGATGCATTCTGAACGGATCCTTATCCATTCAGAATGCATTGGGGATGAACGGATCAGTTCGGGGCCGCTTGTGAGAGCCCTCAAACGGATCTCACAAGCGGAACCCCAAACGCAAGTGTGAAAGTAGCCTTATAAGGTGGCTTTTTTGGTTGCAATTACTTCTATCCGTAGAGTGTCGGAACTCGCGGCTCTGTCATATCGGTCACCCTTCCTGATCCTCCATCAGGATAAGGAGGTCCTTCGCTCTGTGCAGTCCTTATTGCTGAAAGGTGGTGTCGACATTCCATCTAAATGAGATTATTCTTACTTCATTTTGTCCGGACCCGTCTCATCCTCGAGAACTGTCGCTCCATACTCTGGATCTGGTACGTGCAGTGCATATCTATCTGTCCCAGACAGCATCTTTCAGGCAGACGGATTCCCCGTTCCTGATTCCAGAGGGGCCGAGACGAGGGCTGGCAGCGTCAAAGACTTCCATTTCCAGATGGATTTGTTTGGCTATTGTGGAAGCGTACCGCGTTAAGGAACGGGCCCCGCCCTTACGGGTGACTTCTCATTCGGCTCGGGCAGTGGGAGCCTCTTGGGCGATGCATCACAGGGCTTTAGCCCTTCAGGTGTGCAAGGCGGCAACCCGGTCATCTTTGCATACTTTTTCCAAGTTTTACAGAGTGCACACCTTTGCATCTTCTGACGTTTCTTTGGGGCGTAGAGTTTTGCAGACAGCGGTTCTCCGATTGGCAGGGGGGTTGTAGTTAAGCCCACCCCCAGGGACTGCTCTGGAACGTCCCATGGTCAAGGCCTGTGTCCCCCAATGAGACGGATGAGAAAACTAGATTTTTGTACTTACCGTAAAATCGGTTTCTCTTCCGTTCATTGGGGGACACAGCTCTCATCCAGTTTCTTGTTTATGGGCCTTTTCGGGCCTGTGTGGTTCTGGGTTTGCACATAATGTGATTTTCCTATGTCTGGCTTTTCCTACTGCTTTTGCACTAAACTGATTAGCTTGGTCCCTGCAGGAAGGATATAGCTGAAGAGAGAGGAGCTTACTTTTTGTGTGCTAAGTGTCCGCCTCCTAGCGCCAACAGCTATACCCATGGTCAAGGCCTGTGTCCCGCAATGAACGGAAGAGAAACTGATTTTACGGCGAGTACAAAAATCTAGTTATATAAAGAGATACCCTCATTGGTCGGTTTCAAATGCAGAGCTTTTGTTCCAGCTATATATAGCTAATTGCCATATTGGAAGTGGCGAGTCAACTTGACAGAGCACCATTGCCAAACTGACAAGAGTGTGAACCGTTGTTGTATTTACTCAAGCATCCTATATGTACTTTAACCATTGATTTTTTTTAATTGTGTTTATGAACTGGTTTTATTATGAATGTAGTTGTGAAATATTATTCATTCAGGATATATTCTCTCTGAGTGGTTTCAGATGCAGAGTGCCTGTCTTAGGTACATTCACTCCAGGATAGGACCCTGGTTTCTGCTCCATGTTTCTGACACACAGGAACAGTTTCTAGGAGTGGGACACTCACCAAATGTCATCTTCACTACTGTGTAATCCTGAGGACACAGACTGAGAAATATCACTATATACATTAGCAGACTGTCTAGGGAAACCATTTTTCATGTAGCTGGTTTATTAACATCTGACAATTCCCACAATCCCTCACCTCTCCGGTCATGACTTGACCGTGCGTGATAGTAATAGGGACAACTGAAGTCAGATTATGTAATCCCTCACCTCTCCGGTCAGCTGGTAGATGATTTCCAGAGTGAGGTTTAATATACTCCTGATCATCTCCTTTCTGTCCTTGTCTACCCTTGATGGTTTGTTGAGGTAGACAGCCATCATCTTGATGCAGAAACTGTGAGGAGACATCAACAGGTAATACCTTGTACTGAAGGAGCAGCAAAACAGGAAAATGATTTCATGATTTTTTAGCCAGATGCATATTGAAACATTTAAGTGCTTTTTGGCACTTTCTGAAGCTTATCTACACCTACAATTTCAAAGCAGCAATGAGCACAAATAATATTTGTTATAGGTCAGTAAACAGTTTTTCTTCTGTATTCAAATTAGGGGACTCCTGAATTCTATGGATCTATACCATGCCCAGCAAATTGCGGAACGCACATGGGCCGGTATCTGTGTTTTGCAGATCCGCAAAACACAACTTTCGTGTCAATGTAGCCTTACACTGACATAATGCTGTGCGATGCAGTCTCTGAGAGCATCAGCGTTCAGAACCGGAACTCACACTTTCACACGTAGCGAGTTTCTCTCATTGAACTCGCTCGTGTGTGTCTTGCCTTAGTCTTGTGTCTGATCAGCCAGCAGGAGTCCAAGCCCTGCATTCCCGCATTTAAACTACGTCGGTCAACCCCTTTAAGCTATATGACAGCATGTTCAGCACTGTATGTGGCCTCCTTCACCTCTGTAGAATAATGGGGGCTTATTTTTTTGAGGGACAAGTTGTATGTTTTAATGGCATCATTGTATTGACCACATTTTCCACTGGAAAACAGGAAAAAAATATTTTTGGGGTGCAACTGAAAAAACAATTCCAATTCCAGAGGGTTGTAGTCAATGGAGTATATTCAGACCATGGTCTTGTTACCAGTGGGGTACCACGGGGATCTGTTCTGGGACCAATATTGTTTAATATCTTTATCAGCGAAATTTCAGAAGGCCTCGATGGTAAGGTGTGTCTTTTTGCTGATGACACAAAGATTTGTAACAGGGTTGATGTTCCTGGAGGAATACACCAAATGGAAAAGGACTTAGGAAAACTAGAGGAATGGTCAAAAATCTGGCAACTAAAATTTAATGTTGATAAGTGCAAGATAATGCACCTGGGGCGTAAAAACCCAAGAGCAGAATATACAATCAGTGATACAGTCCTAACCTCAGTATCTGAGGAAGGGGATTTAGGGGTCATTATTTCAGAAGACTTAAAGGTAGGCAGACAATGTCATAGAGCAGCAGGAAATGCCAGCAGAATGCTTGGATGTATAGGGAGAGGTATAAGCAGTAGAAAGAGTGAAGTGCTTATGCCGCTCTACAGAGCACTAGTGAGACCTCATTTGGAGTATTGTGCTCAGTACTGGAGACCATATCTCCAGAAGGATATTGATACTTTGGAGAGAGTTCAGAGAAGAGCTACTAAACTGGTACATGAATTGCAGGATAAAACTTACCAGGAAAAGTTAAAGGACCTTAACATGTATAGCTTGGAAGAAAGAAGAGACAGAGGGGATATGATAGAAACTTTGAAATACATAAAGGGAATCAAAACGGTGAAAGAGGAGAGAATATTTAAAAGAAGAAAAACTGCTACAAGAGGACATAGTTTTAAATTAGAGGGTCAAAGGTTTAAAAGTAATATCAGGAAGTATTACTTTACTGAGAGAGTAGTGGATGCATGGAATAGCCTTCCTGCAGAAGTGGTAGCTGCAAATACAGTGAAGGAGTTTAAGCATGCATGGGATAGGCATAAGGCCATCCTTCATATAAGATAAGGGCCAGCGGCTATCCATAGTATTTAGTATATTGGGCAGACTAGATGGGCCAAATGGTTCTTATCTGCCGACACATTCTATGTTTCTATGTGGTTTTTGGGGGGTTTTGTTTTTAGAGTGTTAACTGTGTCCTAAGGATAACATGATGATCTTCCTCTACGGTCAGTATAATTACACCTATAGCAAATTTACTTTAAAAAACAAAAACCTTAAAAAAAAAAAAAATTCTTTGCATCAAGGTATTCAGACACCCATAACCATATATTATTACCATATTTTTCAGACTATAAGATGCACTTAGGATTTGGAGGAGGAAAATAAGAAAAACATTTTCCATCAGACCCCCATTCTTCATCAGACCTCAAAATCAGACCCCCAAGCTCCATCAGCCTCAGATCAGACTCCCCAACCTCCATCAGCCTCAGATCAACCCACCCATCAGACTCCCCAACCTCAGACCAGATCAGCCTCAGATCAGACCCCACTATCCTTAGATCGGACCCCCACCACATGTTAAAAAATATATAAAATAAATTTACCTCACTTGCTCCGGACGGCACTGCCACGCTGCAGATCCAGGACTCACCGCTCCCCACAATGCACTCCTTCTTTCGCTCCGTGCTGCACTGTGACCTGACATCACACAACGTGGTCAGGACAGAGTGCAGAGCAGGGGCCCAGAAAAAGACCAGGGAGGGCGAGCACAGCCAGTACAGCACTGCCTCCTGCATGCTAATGACCCCTTCCTTAATGGAAAGGGTCATTGGCATTCAGTCTACTTTTTGGGGAAAAAATGTGCCTTATAGTCTGAAAAGCTGTCTACAGAGATGTGAGCACTTGTTTTTTGAGGATCGAGCTGTAGATTTTATTGGTACCATTTTGGTACCATATGACCATTTGGTACCAGATGACTTTTGGATCACTGGGGGACAAGGTAATGAAAAAATGGAAAATTGTGCACTTTTATATTATTTTTTTTCCATTACGGTATTTATCGTGCAGGAAAATTATTTGTATACATTGGACATTTCTGAACCTGGTGATACCAATTACTTTTTTATAGTTTATTTTATATTTAAAATTACTATAATTTTTAGTCCCCTTGAATATCTGATCCTCTGATCGCTTGTACCATAGACTGCAATAAAATATTAAGCAGCATATGTGATTTTTACTGGTTGTCTGTCAAGCCCTGCCGCAGACATGGCTCAACAAGCAGCCTACTATGACAAACCTGGGAGCCTTCATAAGGCCCTGGGCTGTCATAGCAACCAATCAGAACCCTGCAATTCTGCCATGGGGCTCTGCTTGGAGGACAGAGGGAGCCCCCCTCCATCTCTCTAACTGCTCAGATGCTGCAGTTAATATTGACCGCAGCATTTGAGAAGTTAATTGACCAGGATCTGAGTTATCTCCAGTCCCAGGCTGTGTGTCAATTTTATTACAAAGACGGCAGCCCTCATCAATGGAGTGGATGCTCCATACTTCCCCTACACACAAATGCCGTATATGTGCGGTATTTTGCCTTAAGTGGTTTATTTATGGGAGTCTTCAGCGCATGTGTAAACTGGTTGTCCAAATCTGGAGGACATGAAATATATGCAGCCTGTTTTATAGCCATGAATATTCAACAGAATTACAAGCACCAGTTGTTCCCTATATATAAGGGGGCAGATGAGGCATCCTGTATACATTGGCCTTCAAGTTTCAATGTTAGTTCATTCTGGGACGACCATTGTAAACTGAAAACATTGTAATTTGAGACCAGTGGCATAACTAGAACTGACTGGGAGCCACAGCAAATTTTTGAACTGGCCCCCCTTCCCCCAGCAACCCTCCTTCCTGTGCAACCCTCACTCCCGCCACTAGTCAAGATCACATTCTCAGACAAGGTCCGGCAGTCGCTCCATCCATTTCCTACATGTATATAATGTCATTGTATAATACTGTTGTGGGGGCTCTGACAATAAAAATCTTTTAGTCCTCTTTCTCGGCAGGCCCCTTCTGAGTTTGGGCCCTGTAGCAGTTAAAGTTATGAAGAAAGGCTGGAAGTTATAAATCAGTGCATAGGAAATCCCAGGAGCTTCTTCAGGGTTGTGTACAGAACACAGTGTACCAGAAAATAAAACGGAGCCGGCCTCACCTGGTGTCCAAAGAAGCAGCTCATCCCGAAACAGGTAAGGACGGGTTCATATCTGACCAGGAGTGGACTGGCCGTAGACCCTACAGGGAAATTTCCCAGTGGACCAATGCCTAGGAGGGCCACCCAAGCCATCCTCACGGCCGCAAACCAGGCTCATAATTATCTGATTCTCTGTTACGCACCTGGCCAAAAGCTGCAGGTTCCCTCCTGAAGTCAACTGTATCGACATCCTATGGACAGCAATACAGTTGAATACTGTGGCGCAGGTGGCAGCATTTTGTGCTGTACTATGGTATTTAGTTCAGCAGGGGAGGTATATTGTTCTGCACTATGATATTTCTGGTCTCTGCCTTCATATGATGGCCCTGCCTAATTACAGCATACAACTATATGTATTTTGTGGTCCGCAATAAGCAGATACGCAAAATACGGACGACATCCATGTTGCATCTCTTTTTTTATGAACCGCATTTTGCGGCCAAGAATAGGACACGTGCTATCTTTTGCGGAAGGGACATATGGATGCTGAAAGGAGACATCCCTGTGCTTTTCACATCCATATGTCCTTCTCGCAAAAGATACAACATATTCTATATTTGGACGCAAAATGCGGTTCATGGACCCATTTCCAGTCAATGATCTGAAGAAAAAAAAAAAGGAAGCAACACGGACGTCACGCAGACATCTCCGATGTCGCTGTCATTTTATCACTGACCCAGAGGAAGTGAAAAACTACTGATGTGTGAACAAACATATTAAAACCAATGGGTAGGTGTGCTGTCCCTAAAAATGTGAAAAGCGCATATCAGTGAAAAACGCAAATGTGAACAAGGCCTTACGCAGGTGTCTTACCAGTGAAATGCCCATACATAGTTCTGCATCTTCTAGCCAATGACATTCCCCGCAGATCGCCATTGTATAGACTCTCCTGTTAGGAAGGCTCAGGAAATATTATTGTTTGCTGAAAACATATCGGATTAGTGGAGAGATCCTTTCTCTATAGAAGTGTCCCCTATACACATGACCCCACTAGGACATAGTCACCGAGGAGTTATCAGAACAATCCCAACTTACGCGCACTGATCACTTACTGAGCGATAAGGACCCTGGATAACGTCCCTGTGGGCTATAGGACCTTTGATGATGTCATGACCATGTGATCAGTCACGTGTGTGGGAGGAGCCAGGCTCCAGGCTGTGCTGCTGGAGGAGTTTCCTTTTGGTTGTGGCTAATGCCTGTGTAGTGATGTAACATTGGTATTACTATGCTTTGTTATTCTGTATGACGAAAAGTGAAACATTTCAATAAAAAAGATGGAAACATAATTCCCCCTTTAGTGAGTTGACATTTTGCCCCCTAGTGGTTAGATATTGAATTTGAAGGGGATTTAGCCTGCCCTATATTTCTAAACTACATCCCCTTCTGTAGGTTGACCTGGCAAATCCAATGTGACTTGGAGTAATGTGATTAAAGGGAACCTGTCAGCTACAAGATGCACCATAAACCACAAGCATTACCTTATAGATGTTGTCATCATGTGTTTGTCTATGTCCAAGATGGCTGAACAAGGACTTTTATTCCCCTGCAGGCCGTATGTAAATGAAGTCAAGCTCGTCGCGCCCCCTTCCCTCCCACCTGAAATGAAATCATACGGTGGAGGGGGGAATTTATCATGAGGGGAATATTTGTAGTCAGTTATCCTTGAGTCTGCGTTGGAGTACTTTATGCCACATTTTGTCTAGAAAAGCTACTCCAGTTTTCCTACTCCCCCTACTAGAGTAAGATTGCGACTTTTTCTGGAGTTAGGCTGGTTTCACACGGGCGTTGCGGGAAAAGGTGCGGGTGCGTTGCAGGAACATGCACGATTTTTCTGTGCGAGTGCAAAACATTGTAATGCGTTTCTGCACTCGCGTGAGAAAAATTGCGCATGTTTGGTACTTCTGTAGATTGTATTATTTTCCCTTATAACATGGTTATAAGGGAAAATAATAGCATTCTGAATACAGAATGCATAGTAAAATAGCGCTGGAGGGGTTAAAAAAAAAATAAAAAATTAAACTCACCTTAGTCCACTTGATCGCGCTGCCGGCATCTCTTCTGTCTCCTTATTTTCTGATTGCAGGAAAAGCACCTGTGGTGACGTTACTCCGGTCATCACATGGTCCATCACATGATCCATCACCATCATAAAAGATCATGTGATGACCGGAGTGACGTCACCACAGGTCCTGTTCCTGCACACAGCTAAGATGAAGACAGAAGAGAAGCCGGGCTGCGCGATCAAGCGGATTAAGGTGAGTTAAATAATTTTTTAGATTTTTTTTAACCCCTCCAGCGCTATTTTACTATGCATTCTGTATTCAGAATGCTATTATTTTCCCTTATAACTATGTTATAAGTGAAAATAATAATGATCGGGTCCGCATCCCGATCGTCTCCTAGCAACCGTGCGTGAAAATCGCACCGCATCCGCACTTGCCTGCGGATGCTTGCGATTTTCACGCAGCCCCATTCACTTCTATGGGGCCTGCGTTGCGTGAAAAACGCACAATATAGAGCATGCTGTGATTTTCACGCAACGCACAAGTGATGCGTGAAAATCACCGCTCGTGTGCACAGCCCCATAGAAATGAATGGGTCAGGATTCAGTGCGGGTGCAATGCGTTCACCTTACGCATCGCATCCGCGCGGAATACTCGCCCGTGTGAAAGAGGCCTTAAACGGATTCCAAACTGGAGTGAGTGGTGTAAAATTGCAATACCTTGAAAATTATTTGCGTGAGTGCAAACAGTCCCAAAAACTATTTTGCGACTTTTTAAAGCCAAAATTCTGGAGTTGGAGGTGTGATAGATCAAGGCCTTTGTTTCTATTTAAAAAAAATATATAAATGTGACTGAAAACAAATAAACATCTTGAAGATAAATAATATCAGTATTGTACATGTCAACATAATATCCAGTTAAAATAACAACTAAAGTATAAAATAAAGTTATAGGCACCATTTTCCCCCACACTCAAATTAGTATTGTATGTATAGTCCATGAGACAACAAAGCCAAACACCTCACTAGTCAGAAATCAGAGGTGTGCCATGTAATAAATACGTTCGCTTTTTTCTTTTGTAATGTACATGTTGGACAGAAGAATTTGTTTTTCTTAATTTCAAACATTTGTCATCCTTTTTTAAGCCAACACAAGTTATACGATACCAAGTCTTACAAGAGTTACACTCTACCATGGTTTCTTTCGGCTTGTGGATCTTACAATGGTGGTTGATTAATTTAATATGAGGAAACATTAAATGTTGTCTGATCTGGTTTTGTTGAAAATTTATGAAATTAAAATTTAAGTCATTTGCCAATGCGACAACATTGCCCCACAATCATTGTTCACATGCTGTTTTTGGCAACATACCAAATTAACATCAAGAACAGAGTTTTCTTGAGTAAATAGCGGAGCATATAAATCCACAATTTGTGTTTTAAGACTCTTTTGGATTTTTGAGGGTTTCATAGAGGCATACGTAGTCAGTTGGTTCCGTGTAGGGCTGCAGTAAACGATTATTTTAGAAATCAAGTATTCTATCGATTATTTTTTACGTTAATTGAGTATTCTAATAAGAAAACATGAATTAATAGACTGTTTTCCTTTATAAAAACTCATCAGACCCCCTGCCATCAGTCCCCAACACCCTTCGTTCCCCCCTGTGCGATCAGCCCAAGTGCATCAGTTCCACCCAGTGCCATCAGCTCCGTTCCCGCAGTTCCTTCAGCTCTTCCTCACAATAGTGCCATCTGCTGCCCCCTCAGTGCCTACCAGCTGACACCCCAGTGCCACCAGCTTGCCCCCCCAGTGCCACCAGCTTGCACCCCCAACTGCCCCCCAGTGCCACCAGCTTGCCGCCCAGTGCCAACTGCCACCAGCTTGCCGCCCAGTGCCACCAGCTTGCCCACAGGTGCCACCAGCTTGCGCCCCCAACTGCCCTACAGTGCCACCAGCTTGCGCCACCAACTGCCTCCCAGTGCCACCATCTCCCCCTGCTAGCCATGTCCCCAGCGACAGTACTTACCTTTCCTGTAAGGGCGCCGCTTCACAGCTCCTCTATTTTCTTCTCCGCGAGCTGCACTGAAGTCCTGACATCACACAGCATTGGGTCATAGTGCGCACTTACGTGCACTATGACCTGAAGAAAGTGCAGTGCGCGGGCCAGCGGGCGATCACAGAGCGGTAAGTAAACGCAAGCGTTTCACTCCCGCTCCATGGTCACATGACACAAACGAATCCTCGAGGCACATACAGGGGTTGAGCGAAGTGCCGGCGCATGCGCACTTCGCTGTAAGAAGCCAAATGGAGAAGTCCGCACGGGCGCATCAGGCAGAGCCCTGTGCGCAAGCGCGAGATCTTACAGCAGAAGGAGGGGGGAGGGAGGGAGAGCTAGAGGCGGCACAGAGGATTAGGAGGCAGTGCAGAAGTCCAGAAAGGCGGCGCTGGGCACGAACAGCGGTGGGTGCGGCTGGCACCTTGCACCCATTAACATCCCCTTGGGCACCTTATTTGTTTGACTGACAGGTTAGTAATAGCTGTTTTTTAGCTAAATAAGCCCACAGATGACATTTATAAGCCCACATTAGGAATCGTGAAGACGCCCTGAACATCAGCATATGTTTAGGTGACAGGGGTCAAACCTGGTGACAGAATCCCTTTAAAAAAATTAAACATATCAGGAATTGTCACGTCCGAAAATATTTTTAACGGAACAAACAATAAAAACATGCGATTCACAATTTTTTTGTCACCTTGTCCCCCCCCCAAAAAAAATAAATAAAAATGATCAAAAAGTTGTAAGTACAAGTTTTGCAGGGCTTGGTGGATTCTTTGTGGCTTTTTTTTTTTACTGTTGCATGAACATCTACGGGAAATATTAAACGTAGGACAAACAGGCCTTTTTTTGCAGTGGCGTTTTTTTCTAATTGCTGAGCCCTTAAGTCTACCATTTTTTCCTCATTGCCTGGTATTTTTCTCTCATAGACCTTTTTATTCTGCTTCAAAAAACGCATGTGCAATGTGTGGTGCCAATTTTTAATGGCTTTGTTGTATATATTTTTTTTAATTAATGCTTTATTCAGATACAGCTCTCCACAGAAAGTGACATCACAGGGGGACCCTATTATCAGCTCCTAAGCAGCCAGAGTGAAGAGCTTCTTCCTTCAAGCTCCTGCAAACAGTGGCAGACAGGGACATGCCACCCCTGCCAGTATATCAAGAAAAGAATTTACAGACGTTTGAGGACCGTTACAAAAAGGACAGACCATAAATGTAATTGCTCATTTACGGTAACACACTGCTTGTGGGGAGGGTATATTGCTTTGGCCACCACAACATTTCTATAATAGACCGGCCATCAGTTTGAGGATCTGTACCCCACAGCCTGGGAACCACAGTACATATTGTGAGAGACATTTTGTACCCCTTTGGCCGATTTGGGAAGTTGTTTAGATTTAACAGAGGGAGAGGCTCAGAGTCAGCCATCTTGCAGCCTGCTGTCCCATTGTATGTACTCTGGAGAAAAAATGTACTTACTACTACCAGTGACTTTGTTTATTAACTGCCAAAACTACCTCACTAAAGTGCCTTGGATATGCTACCCCTAAATATGGCCTGGTCATTGTCTTGCACCTCAGTCACCCGGCCAAGGCCTTCTGCCTAACACCCCATCACTACACACATTTAACCACCTCAGCCCCCCCTAGCTTAAACACCCTTAATGACCAGGCCACTTTTTACACTTCTGACCTACCCTACTTTCACGGTTTATTGCTCGGTCATGCAACTTACCACCCAAATGAATTTTACCTCCTTTTCTTCTCACTAATAGAGCTTTCATTTGGTGGTATTTCATTGCTGCTGACATTTTTACTTTTTTTTGTTATTAATCGAAAATTAACGATTTTTTTTGCAAAAAAATGAAATTTTTCACTTTCAGTTGTAAAATTTTGCAAAAAAAAACGAGATCTATATATAAATTTTTCTCTAAATTTATTGTTCTACATGTCTTTGATAAAAAAAAAATGTTTGGGTAAAAAAAAAAAATGGTTTGGGTAAAAGTTATAGCGTTTACAAACTATGGTACAAAAATGTGAATTTCTGCTTTTTGAAGCAGCTCTGACTTTCTGAGCACCTGTCATGTTTCCTGAGGTTCTACAATGGCCAGACAGTACAAACACCCCACAAATGACCCCATTTCGGAAAGTAGACACTCTAAGGTATTTGCTGATGGGCATAGTGAGTTCATAGAACTTTTTATTTTTTGTCACAAGTTAGCGGAAAATGATGATTTTTATTTATTTATTTCTTTTTCTTACAAAGTCTCATATTCCACTAACTTGTGACAAAAAATAAAAACTATGAACTCACTATGCCCATCAGCGAATACCTTGGGGTGTCTTCTTTCCAAAATGGGATCACTTGTGGGGTAGTTATACTGCCCTGGCATTCTAGGGGCCCTAATGTGTGGTAAGTAGTTTGAAATCAAAATCTGTAAAAAATGGCCGGTGAAATCCGAAAGGTGCTCTTTGGAATGTGGGCCCCTTTGCCCACCTAGGCTGCAAAAAAGTGTCACACATGTGGTATCTCCGTACTCAGGAGAAGTTGGGCAATGTGTTTTGGGGTGTCATTTTACATATACCCATGCTGGGTGAGAGAAATATCTTGGTCAAATGCCAACTTTGTATAAAAAAATGGGAAAAGTTGTCTTTTGCCAAGATATTTCTCTCACCCAGCATGGGTATATGTAAAATGACACCCCAAAACACATTCCCCAACGTCTCCTGAGTACGGAGATACCACATGTGTGACACTTTTTTGCAGCCTAGGTGGGCAAAGGGGCCCACATTCCAAAGAGCACCTTTCGGATTTCACCGGCCATTTTTTGCAGATTTTGATTTCAAAATAATTACCACACATTAGGGCCCCTAGAATGCCAGGGCAGTATAACTACCCCACAAGTGACCCCATTTTGGAAGGAAGACACCCCAAGGTATTCCGTGAGGGGCATGGCGAGTTCCTAGAATTTTTTCTTTTTTGTCACAAGTTAGCAGAAAATGATGATTTTTTTTTTTTTTTCTTACAAAGTCTCATATTCCACTAACTTGTGACAAAAAATAAAAACTTCCATGAACTCACTATGCCCATCAGCGAATACCTTGGGGTGTCTTCTTTCCAAAATGGGGTCACTTGTGGGGTAGTTATACTGCCCTGGCATTTTAGGGGCCCGAATGCGTGAGAAGTAGTTTGAAATCAAAATCTATAAAAAATGGCCGATGAAATCCGAAAGGTGCTCTTTGGAATGTGGGCCCCTTTGCCCACCTAGGCTGCAAAAAAGTGTCACACATCTGGTATCCCCGTACTCAGGAGAAGTTGGGCAATGTGTTTTGGGGTGTCTTTTTACATATACCCATGCTGGGTGAGAGAAATATCTCGGTCAAATGCCAACTTTGTATAAAAAAATGGGAAAAGTTGTCTTTTGCCAAGATATTTCTCTCACCCAGCATGGGTATATGTAAAAAGACACCCCAAAACACATTGCCCAACTTCTCTTGAGTACGGGGATACCAGATGTGTGACACTTTTTTGCAGCCTAGGTGGGCAAAGGGGCCCACATTCCAAAGAGCACCTTTCGGATTTCACCGGACATTTTTTACAGATTTTGATTTCAAACCACTTCTCACGCATTCGGCCCCTAAAATGCCAGGGCAGTATAACTACCCCACAAGTGACCCCATTTTGGAAAGAAGACAACCCCAGGTATTTCGTGATGGGCATAGTGAGTTCATGGAAGTTTTTATTTTTTGTCACAAGTTAGTGGAATATGAGACTTTGTAAGGAAAAAAAAAAAATAAAATAAATCATCATTTTCCGCTAACTTGTGACAAAAAAAAAAAATTCTAGGAACTCGCCATGCCCCTCACG
Source organism: Bufo bufo (assembly GCF_905171765.1). NCBI lineage: Eukaryota > Metazoa > Chordata > Amphibia > Anura > Bufonidae > Bufo > Bufo bufo. The sequence goes on from NC_053394.1 coordinate 157,942,076, forward strand.
GAATATCTTGGGGTGTCTTCTTTCCAAAATGGGGTCACTTGTGGGGTAGTTATACTGCCCTGGCATTCTAGGGGCCCTAATGTGTGGTAAGTAGGTAAATGACCTGTGAAATCCGAAAGGTGCTCTTTGGAATGTGGGTCCCTTTGCCCACCTAGGCTGCAAAAAAGTGTCACACATGTGGTATGGCCGTATTCAGGAGAAGTTGGGCAATGTGTTTTGGGGTGTCTTTTTACATATACCCATGCTGGGTGAGAGAAATATCTCGGCAAAAGACGACTTTTCCCATTTTTTATACAAAGTTGGCATTTGACCAAGATATTTCTCTCACCCAGCATGGGTATATGTAAAATGACACCCCAAAACACATTGCCCAACTTCTCCTGAGTACGGCGATACCAGATGTGTGACACTTTTTTGCAGCCTAGGTGTGCAAAGGGGCCCACATTCCTTTTATGAGGGCATTTTTAGACATTTGGATCCCAAACTTCTTCTCACGCTTTAGGGCCCCTAAAAAGCCAGGGCAGTATAAATACCCCACATGTGACCCCATTTTGGAAAGAAGACACCCCAAGGTATTCAATGAGGGGCATGGCGAGTTCATAGAAAAAAAATTTTTTGGGCACAAGTTAGCGGAAATTGATTTTTGATTTTTTTTTCTTACAAAGTCTCCCTTTCCGCTAACTTGGGACAAAAATTTCAATCTTTCATGGACTCAATATGCCCCTCAGCGAATACCTTGGGGTGTCTTCTTTCCGAAATGGGGTCACATGTTGGGTATTTATACTGCCCTGGCATTCTAGGGGCCCTAAAGCGTGAGAAGAAGTCTGGAATATAAATGTCAGAAATTTTTTACGCATTTGGATTCCGTGAGGGGTATGGTGAGTTCATGTGAGATTTTATTTTTTGACACAAGTTAGTGGAATATGAGACTTTGTAAGAAAAAAAAAAAAAAATTCCGCTAACTTGGGCCAAAAAAATGTCTGAATGGAGCCTTACAGGGGGGTGATCAATGACAGGGGGGTGATCAGGGAGTCTATATGGGGTGATCACCCCCCTGCCATTGATCACCCCCCTGTAAGGCTCCATTCAGACGTCCGTATGTGTTTTGCGGATCCGATCCATGTATCAGTGGATCCGTAAAAATCATACGGACATCTGAATGCAGCCTTACAGGGGGGTGATCAATGACAGGGGGGTGATCAATGACAGGGGGGTGATCAGGGAGTCTATATGGGGTGATCACCCCCCTGTCATTGATCACCCCCCTATAAGGCTCCATTCAGATGTCCGTATGTGTTTTGCGGATCCGATCCATGTATCAGTGGATCCGTAAAAATCATACGGACATCTGAATGCAGCCTTACAGGGGGGTGATCAATGACAGGGGGGTGATCAGGGAGTCTATATGGGGTGATCACCCCCCTGTAAGGCTCCATTCAGACGCCTGTATGTGTTTTGCGGATCCGATCCATGTATCAGTGGATCCGTAAAAATCATACGGACGTCTGAATGGAGCCTTACAGGGGGGTGATCATTGACTGGGGGGTGATCAGGGAGTCTATATGGGGTGATCAGGGGTTAATAAGTGACAGGGGGGGTGTAGTGTAGTGTGGTGCTACTTATTACTGAGCTACCTGTGTCCTCTGGTGGTCGATCCAAACAAAAGGGACCACCAGAGGACCAGGTAGCAGGTATATTAGACGTTGTTATCAAAACAGCGTCTAATATACCTGTTAGGGGTTAAAAAAAATCGCATCTCCAGCCTGCCAGCGAACGATCGCCGCTGGCAGGCTAGAGATCCACTCGCTTACTTTCCGATCCTGTGAATGCGCGCGCCTGTGCGCCCGCGTTCACAGGAAATCTCGCGTCTCGCGAGATGACGCATATATGCGTGACTCTGCGCAGGGCTGCCGCCTCCGGAACGCGATCCTGCGTTAGGCGGTCCGGAGGCGGTTAACATCAAGGGCACCCCAGCCACCATCAGGCAGGAGCCCCAACATCAGAGTGTGCCCCGAGGGAGGAAAGGCCACGCCTCTCAATCCACTGCATGGTCCCAGGGAGAGCCAGAGTGGGTACATGACCAACTGTACCCATTCTAGCCACAATTACAACCTCATCCTCCTCACTGTACTCCCCTACGGGTCGCTGCACTTGCAGGGTTGTGGTGCCAGGATGTTGCATCAACCCTGCCACCCATAGGTGCTGTCAAAGGGAGTTACGTGTCTCAAATATGCACGCAATACATCATGGAAGAGGTTGGCATATATACACAAATGTGTCCTGGAGAAGAAAATGGCAAAATCATCCCACTCCACAGGCCTCTAAGAAATGTTGATAATTATGCTATAGTATGGCACAAGCTGCACTGAAACTTTTCCCTCAGGATAGGTCATCAATATCTGACCAGTGGGGGCCCGACTCTCGGCACACCAGCCGATCAGCTATTTGAAGGGGTTGCAGTGATTCTTTAAGCGCTGCTTCCTAATATCTACCTTAAAGGGGTTATCCGAGTTATGAAAAAAATAATAAAGCACTGAAAATCTATTGGGCAGCAATATATAACTAAGCTAAGCAAGTTTTATGCAAAAAAAATATATCTATTTCCTCATTTCCCTTTTCTGGCCCTTTGTTTACATGCAATAAAAACAATCTCTGCCCCCCCCCCTGCACTGCTAAAGGAGTGAATACAAGAGCTGCCCTGAGTGACATGTCTGCCTGCTGGGAGACTCTGCAGCATGTTGTATGTGTAGAACTACAAGTCCCAGCTGTATAGTGACACTGCTAAGGGAGTGAATACAAGAGCTGCCCTGAGTGACATGTCTGCCTGCTGGGAGACTCTGCAGCATGTTGTATGTGTAGTACTACAAGTCCCAGCTGTATAATGACACTAAGGGAGTGGATACAAGAGCTGCCCTGAGTGACATGTCTGCCTGCTGGGAGACTCACCAGCATGTTGTATGTGTAGTACTACAAGTCCCAGCTGTATAATGACACTGCTAAGGGAGTGAATACAAGTGCTGCCCTGAGTGACATGTCTGCCTGCTGGGAGACTCACCAGCATGTTGTATGTGTAGAACTACAAGTCCCAGCTGTATAAGGACACTGCTAAGGGAGTGAATACAAGTGCTGCCCTGAGTGACATGTCTGCCTGCTGGGAGACTCTGCAGCATGTTGTATGTGTAGAACTACAAGTCCCAGCTGTATAATGACACCGCTAAGGGAGTGAATACAAGAGCTGTCCTGAGTGACATGTCTGCCTGCTGGGAGACTTAGCAGCATGTTGTATGTGTAGTACTACAAGTCCCAGCTGTATAATGACACTGCTAAGGGAGTGAATACAAGAGCTGCCCTGAGTGACATGTCTGCCTGCTGGGAGACTTAGCAGCATGTTGTATGTGTAGGACTACAAGTCCCAGCTATATAATGATACTGCTAAGGGAGTGAATACAAGAGCTGTCCTGAGTGACATGTCTGCCTGCTGGGAGACTCTGCAGCATGTTGTATGTGTAGTACTACAAGTCCCAGCTGTATAATGACACTGCTAAGGGAGTGGATACAAGAGCTGCCCTGAGTGCTGGGAGAATCAACAGCAACTTGTAAGTGTAGAACTACAAGTCCCACTTGTATAATGACACTGCTAATACACACAAGATCTTCCCCCTACCTTCTTGTACAATGCTCACTAGTCTGTCAGATCCTGTGCCCAAAATTGTCACTGCTGCAGCTAGCCAGTATGTACAGCTGAAGAGGTTAAGAATCTTAGGAGAGAGCAGAGGCAGTGAAGGGGGGCGTGGCCAGCACAGTGACTTCTCCTTTACAGGCTTGTAAACAACCGTTATCAGAGCAGGGAGAGAAGCTGACATCACAGGTCATGCAGGGCCGATGCAAGGATTTTTGCCGCCCCCTCATGTCACTCACTCACTCACTGACAGACAGACATGTACACAGAAACTCACTGATAGACATACACACACTCACTGACAGACAGACACTCACTCACTGACAGACACACACCTACCCACTGAAACACACACACACGGAAACTCACTGGCAGACAAACATACACATACTCACTGACAAACACACAGACACTTGCTGACCGACAGACATCCACATTCACTGACATACACTCACTCACTGACATAAACTCACAGACACTCAATGACAGACACACATACATTTACTGACAGAAAGACAGACATACATACACTCACTCACTGACATAAATACACAGGCAGACACTCACTCAGTCAAACACTTAAACACTTACCTCCCTGGGGTCCAGTGTGGTGCAGCTCCTCAGTCCTCCAGCGCGCCGTTTAGTATGCCAGGGCCAGAATGACGTGATATTCCGGCATCACAGAGTGCGCACGAGGGAGGAGTGGGGAACTGCTAGAACAGCCTCCCTTGCCGCCCGCCTCCTCTCCTCTGGTAATTTACTGGCAGAGCAGACACCTGCCATCAGGGTAAGCAGATGCCTGCTCTGCCATATTTAAGAAGGACCTCCACCTCCTAGCCCCCCTGTAACAGCGCTGGGGGCGGCTCAAGAGCCGCTCGCCCAGGGCTGCAGCACCAGTCAGGGGGAGCCCACCAGGGCACCCCCAGCAGGCCGGCGCCCTAGGCAAACGCCTAGTTTCGCCTATATGGTTGCACCGGCCCCGAGGTCACGTGACCCTCAGTGAAATCTGAGAAACCAGCCACTGGAGATAGTGAGTTAATTGGAAAGCTGTTACATTTGCTTAGTTAGGAAGATAGAAAGAACAAAAAAAATCTCTCGGATAACCCCTTTAACACCATCCCCCTTTTTAGTAGCTGTGCAGTGTAACTACAATTGCTTGTCCCATTGTAATTACACTGCACTGACGCTACAAGGGAGACAGCATTCAGTTAAGCTTTGAGAAGAATGCAGCTGTCGCACAAGTGCCGCAACCCCTTCAAATAGTTGATTGGCAGAGGTACAGGGAGTCAGACCCCAATGATCAGAACCCCTTTAACTTATCCATAATCTGAGGGCATGAGTCGCTGGAGCAAGGCATTACAAGCAGCACCTTAGGTAACTTAGGCAAATGTGGGACCAAGACATGAGTTTCAGGATGTACACATGTCTAGGAAACCTTGAACATGGCTCAATTTACTGCTAGAACTTTTCCGAAGTGTTCCGCATATGTGGCTGCCGGCACTCTAAACACAAACTTGTGGACGGACCATGTACCAAGCTTGAATAAGAACACCAAATGAAAGTGCCTGAAACGTTGCACTGATGTACAAACAACTACCACTGTTGTTTGAATATGAATTATATTAAAGAAGCATTACTCAAAATCTTTGGTGTGCCGTCTCCTTAATAAGTATACAATTTTATCCAGTGATCCGGGTGGAGGGAAAACCAACTTGGGGACGTGCACCCACTAAAAGCCCTCTGGAAGAGTGCAGTGGTCATTTTCGTGCTTACAAAGGCATTGGGGGTACCGACATTGTTTCTTGACAGCTGCAGAACTTATGTTTACAGCTCACATCAAAATTCCTCAAAATGACAATGTCACAAGACAAAAAAAAACACCTCATAAAAACAAAAACAAAAAAACAATAAAAAAACTCAAACGCACAGCTATTGGAACAATGTGTCCCCTTGAGAATAGAGAAGGGTACAGTTTACTGCAGAGTCGATAGGAGAACTGATTTGAAGAGCAACAATGATTCCACCCATACTGTACTATCCAGCATGCAAGACAAGACTACACAGGGACTACTAATTGATTTCAAATGGTCACTAACCTTTCAACAACATTTGCATAAATCAATAGTATTACAAAACTTTGCAATATATCACAAAAAAATGCTTCTTTCTCCCGCCTTCAGCTTGCTCCTCCTCCTCTCCACGCCATAGGCTTCTGTAGATAGTTGCCATCTGAACCTTCAGTGAGCTCAGACTGTCTTGGTCTTTGCAAGCTGGATTTAGCAGAGAACGCAGAGTCAAGTGCCTGATAATTGGAGAAAGTTATTTTCACTGATAAGATATATTACAAAGTTTTATATTCCCCTGTACAATTGATATATGGAAAGAGTGTAGAATGGTGAGGACCAGTAAAGGCTGTAGTCCACATTGCATACACTCTCTGAGACTACAGAAAGTCTCCATGTTACCCTAGTCTCACAGTTATATGATATTTAAAAGAACTAAAATACTCCATCAGGCTATGTTCTCCAGCTTCTTAAAATTTTTTGGGCTGCAACCCAACCGGGCCTGTGGAGGGAAGCATACTTACCTGCTCCCCACCTCTCAGTTCTGGCTCTTTCAGTTCACAGTTAAGTGTGCTGTCCCCACTTGTAAACATCAGCCACAGACGGGAGTTGCGTGGTCCGCTAGTGGTGATGCGTCCCCCAAACAGCAAGTTACTAGGTTATGGTTCACTGTGGCCAGTAATTTGCTGCAGTGGCATGTGACTTCCGTCCATTCCGGAAATTTACAAATGGGAACTGGCACATGTCAAAGGCAGTGGTGGACCAAAGGACCCAGAACTGAGCAGCAGGGAGCAGATAAGTATGCTTCCCTCCACAGGTTAAGTAGCTGGAGAAGAGACCCTCTTTGAAGATTATGCCCCTTTGGGAGCAATTTTTTTAAATTATTGCATTCTACTATTTGGGCTAAAAAATGATAATTTCTTTTAGTTGTCCTTTATTAAAAATTTTCAACAGTTCATCAATAAAGACCTTCTAAGGTAGGCACTTCAGGTAGGGTTGCCTTTCCTAAACATATTCATGTCATTCTCTTGGTAGCCCTTCAAAGTCTTTTTTCTAAGTGGCTTGATCATACTCCACCAGATAGAAACTTTGTCATTGCTCAAATGAGACAGCTACTTATATTAGACCATATAGAAGTGGAAAGACAAAGTAAAACAAACTCTGTTTCCATAACTGGAAAACCTTTATTGAATCACATTACACGAGGGAAGAAATACGAGAGTTAATGACTGCATTTAGATACATGGAATGATACTGCCAGGCTGACATTAAGGGGTAAATTGAAGCTTTGAAGTATGATATATGGGAATTGGAAGGGAGAGGAATTACTTTTAGGATGGTAGGGAGACAGAAAGGTTGGAGATTTTCTTCCCCATATGGGCGATCTATATTTTTATTGGTACCATTGTTATGGTGTATATGTCTTTTTGATCACTGTTATCTAATTTCTTTGGAGGGACAAGATGACAAAAAAATGGCTAATTGCACGTTTTTAAAAAAAAATTCCGTTACGATGGTCACTGTATAGGAATTTAAAATTTTTTTTTTTAATAGTTCAGACATTTTCGGACGTGGAGATACCTAATATGTTTATTTTTTTTATATGTAGAAGTGGGAAAGGGGGGTGATTTAAACTTTTAATATATTGGTGTTTTAAAAAAAATAAAAAAATTAGACCCCTTAAGGGCGTAGTACAAGGGATCTTTTGATCCCTTCTCCTATTCACCCTAAGGGCTGTTTCACACGAGCGGATGCCATGCGTGACATCCGCTCCGTGAATGACAGCCAAGACCCGATGCAGACTGCAGAAGCACGGAGCATTAACATGACTGATAACGCTCCGTGCCTCTCTGTGATCTCTTTACTACGAAATCACAGTGACAACTTTATCTCACTGTGACTTCGTAGTAAAGAGATCACAGAGAGGCACGGAGCATTATCAGTCATGTTAATGCTCCGTGCTTCTGCAGTCTGCATCGGCTCTTGGCTGTCATTCACGGAGCGGATGTCATGCACGGCATCCGCTCGTGTGAAACAGCCCTAAGGCCTCTTTCACACGAGCAGGACGGATTAGGTCCAGATGCGTTCAGGGTGCGTTCAGTGAAACTCGCACTATTTTGCAAGCAAATTCAGTCAGTTTTGTCTGCGATTGTGTTCAGTTTTTTCCGCGCGGGTGCAATGCGTTTTGATGCGTTTTTCACGCGCGTGATAAAAAACTGAAGGTTTACAAACAACATCTCTTAGCAACCATCAGTGAAAAACGCATCGCACCCGCACTTGCTTGCGGATGCAATGCGTTTTTTACGCAGCCCCATTCACTTCTATGGGGCCAGGGCTGCGTGAAAAACGCAGAATATAGAACATGCTGCGATTTTCACGCAACACAGAACTGATGCGTGAAAATCACCGCTCATGTACACAGCCCCATTGAAATTAATGGGTCAGGATTCAGTGCGGGTGCTATGCGTTCACGTCACGTATTGCACCCGCGTGGAAAACTCGTCGTGTGAAAGGGGCCAAATAGATCTCTTTTACACCCAGTTCACACCTGAGCGTTTTACAGCGCGTTCCTACGCGCTGTAAAACGCTCAACAAGGAGAAACCAATGCTTCCCTATGGGAATAGTTCTCACCTGGGCGTTTTACAGCGCGTACGATCGTGCTGTAAAACGCCCGACGCTCAAACAAGTACTTGAGCGTTTTTATGGGCGTTTGTCGCGCGTTCCCGTACATAGACTTTCGGGAACGCGCGACAATGAGCGTTCGCTTGTCTCTGTATGCGCGCTTGTAAACGCCCGTACAATCGCTCCTTTCAGAACGCTCAGGTTTGAACCCAGCCTTAGGGTGAATAGGATTTTTACACTCTCCATTCTGAGCTATGCTTCATGCATAGCTCAGGACGGAGAAAGCAATGGCGGGTGCCCAGGCAACCGATCGGAGCCCCGTGATTTCACTGCGGGGGCTCCGATCGGAAGGCAGAGGGAGCCACATCCCTCTGCCTTCACTCACAGGTGCTGCGATCAGCGTTGATCGTGGCACCTGAGGGGTTAAATATCAGGGGTAGCATGATCGCCGCTTCCTGTTAGTGCGGGCGGGTGCCGGCTGTATGATACAGTCGGCACCCACCGTGTATGGAGCGGGCCTGTTGCAGAGGCCCACTCCATACATGCCCTGAGGCATTATGACGTAACCTTATGCGCAAAGGGGTTAAGCTGAATGGGACTGATTTTCAGCTGCAGAAGCTTCTGCAACATGTGAATATACCAGTAAACAGCTTCTACCTTTTATGACTCTTCAAGTGCCTTACAAGTTTTGATTTCACAGAAAAACATTTCCCACATTCTGAGCATAAGAACGGTTTCTCCCCTGTGTGAATTTTCTGATGTCGAACAAGACCTGATCTCTGAGCAAAATTCTTTCCACAGTCAGAACAGTGAAACAACTTCTCTCCCGTGTGACTTCTCTGATGTCTCACAAGGCCCGATTTCTTCACAAAACATTTGCCACATTCCGAACATGAATATGGCCTCTCCCCTGTGTGGATTCTCTGATGCTGAATAAGTACAGATTTGTGAGCAAAACTTTTCCCGCATTCGGAACATGTAAACGGTCTCTCTCCAGTGTGAACTTTCTGATGTTCGACAAGAACAGATTTCCGGGTATAACTTTTCCCACATTCCAAACATGAAAATGGCTTCTTTTCTCTGTGGATTCTGTAATGTTTGACAAAATCAGCTTTCTTTGAAAAACTAATCCCACATTCCAAACAAGAAAACTGCCTTTCTTCTGTATGTAATCTCTGATGTTTACTAAGATTTGATTGCTTGGTGAAACTTTTCCCACATACCGAACAAGAATACGGCCTCTCTCCTGTGTGATTTCTCTGATGTATAACAAGACTTAGCTTGCTGGTAAAACTCTTTTCACATTCTGTACATGCAAATGGCTTCTCTCCCGTATGAATCCTCTGATGCTGAACAAGTCTTGATTTATAGGCAAAACATTTCCCGCATTCCAAACATGAATACGGCTTATCCCCTGTGTGAATTCTCCGATGGTCAGCGAGATATGATTTGTGAGCAAAACATTTCCCGCATTCATAACATAAAAATGGCCTCTCACCAGTGTGAATTCGAAGATGGTCATTGAGATTTGATTTGCTGTGAAAACATTTGCCACATTCTGAACAGGAAAAGGGTTTCTCTCTGTGAATCTTCTCATGCTGCGCGAGAGTGGACTTTGTGACAAAACATTTCTTACATTCTGAACAAGAAAATGGCCTTTCTCCGGTGTGCATTTTCTGATGTTTCAAAAGACCCGATTTTTCGACAAAACATTTCCCACACTCCAAACATGGAAACTGCTTCTCCCCTGTGTGGGTTCTCAGATGCCTAACAAGATTTGAATTCTTTGTGAAACATTTCCCACATTCCAGGCATAAAAACGGCTTCTCCCCTGTGTGGATTTTATGATGTTCAATAAGACATGATTTGTAGGCAAAACATTTACCACATTCTGAACATGAAAATGGTCTCAGCCCTGTGTGAATTTTCCAATGTTCGTCAAGACTTGACTTTTTGACAAAACATTTTCCACACTCTGAACAAGAAAACCTTCTCTCCATGGTGTGACTCTGTTGAAGTGCATATGATTTAAACCTTTTACCATATTCTAAGTGATACTGCTTCTGGCCTCTGTGGATTTTCTGATGTGTTAAGAGAAACACCCTGTGCCTAAAACATTTTCCGCATCTGGGACACATACATGATTGCCTTTTATGACCTCTTCCAACATTTGACCGAGGGACTGATTTTCCACCAGTAGGAATTCTGTTTCCACCATGATAACATTGTGATGTCTGATAAATAATTTCTTTGTAATTGCAGCAATTTGGTAGAAGTTCTCTGCTTTGATGTCCACCATATATAGTTTGGGCATTGGGGTTTTCTCCCAGAGAATCCTCCGTGACAATCTTTACTTGTAATTTATGGTCTTGATATGAAAGATTTGCCTTCAAGTTCTTGCTGTGCACAAAATCTGAAACTAAAAATGATATTGATTTTAATATTCCTGCTCAGTGATGTACAAAAATATAACAAATTCCTATTTCTAAAATAAAATTTGATTCGGTATTGCTGTGTCAGCAACAAGCCAATCTATTATCCCATTATTTAACCTGCATAGTGAGCAGCGAAAACTGTAAAAATGAAACCCTAAGAATAATGGTGGAATTGTCTTGTTTTATCACACTGTTACCTAAGATTTTTGTTAAAAATGTAAACAATTCACCTGATGTACCCCAAAATGGCGCCATTAAGAAATACAACTTTCCCAGCATGAAACAAGCCCACATATTGCTATGTCGACGAAAAAAAAAAAAGTTATGACTTTTGAAACGTGGAGATAAAAAAATAAAAATAAAAAATTGTTGAGCCTTAACGTCTTGGGAATCTTAACTAATTAGTTATGCACTGTAGCATGTATTACAGTCAAACCTTCTCCCCGCTGCTCTGGTTCAGCTCCCGTACGTCCATATTCCCACAATCCCCGGCTTTTTAACTTCCAGCCAGGGTATGGACATAGTCATCTAACTGTCCAAAGACTGATTTCACTGGTGATGTGTCCCCATGGATGAATGGAACCCAGGGCAGGGAGCAGGTAAGTGTGACTATTTCATAAGGTCATTCATGCTATGGGACATAACTAAATAGTGAAAATTCGCGGCAAACCCTTTAAGTGCCAAACCAGGCTGCATCCTTAAGGGGTTAAAGGGAACCTGTCACCTGTACTATGATGCCCTCACTAAGAAGTACTGACTTGCCAAACCCTGCAGTAAGTGCCAGTACTGTGAGGAAGATGAGTCTCCCTGTCCCTCTCCTCCTCTGCCTTGGGACTATTCGACCATTCTCTCCCCGACACCTGCCACGGAATTAAAGTCGAGAGGCTCCCATAAACTTAAACTGGCCGGGTCAACTGACATACATCTAATGCATATGGCCAGCTGCTAGCTTATGAATCAGCTGGAAAGCTTAAAAATTGGTAATAGATGAGTCTTCCCTAATGCCGTATCAATTTCAGATGCCTGGCTGAAGAATTGTACTCTAGTTTGCTATGGGAATCCTCCAGTTTAACTCTTTAAAGGGGTTGTCTCACTTCAGCAAATGGAATTTATCATCAAGTTAATACAAGGCACTTACAAATGTATTGTGATTGTCAATATTGCCTCATTTTTCCATTGCATTATACACTGTTCTGCTCCAGGGGTTATGGCCACCGCTGCAGTGCTGATACGTGCTGCTGAGCATGCGTGTCTATGCGCGATTTCACTTTACTGGCTGGATTAATTTTTACATCACAATATACACTACTCATTTCCACGGTTATACCCACCCTGCAATCCAGCAGCGGAAGACGTGCTTGTACACTTTAGAAAAAAGTGCTGGACTATGCGCACTCCAGCGATCCCGGCCACCAGAGAGACCAACACTTTCTCCTATATCGTGCAAGAAAGGCCACTGCTACCGAAGTGCAGCGGTGGTCATAACCCTTGGAAACGAGCAGTGTATAATGTGATGGAAAATGAATGAAGCCATCAAAGGAAGCAATATGGGCAATCACAATACATTAGTAAGTGCCTTGTATTAACATTATCTACATGCTAAATGCTATTTGCTGAAGTGAGACAACCCCTTTAACCCGTTCGCAACCAGAGCCGTATATATACACGTCGCTGGAGTGATGTGTAAACATGGCGCCCGCTCGCACGTGCAGCGGGCGCCATGGCCGGCAGATCTCTGCTGTTTCAAACAGCAGAGACCTGCGGCTAATTACTGTGACCAGCAATAATGCCGATCGCAGTAATTAAAGGCTTTAGATGCCGTGGTCAAGTGAGATCACGGCATCTAAATGCACAAAAAACCCGGAAGCTGGCGCTTATGGGCTTCCTACCGATGCCCCGTGTGGCCAATGTGTGCATTGATAGTTGCGCTGAACACTGTAAGCATCACTGACGAGGCTTTAAGTGTTCATGCTGCATTTCTTATTTTGGCCACCAGATGGCAGGCCAGGATAAGAAATGAGCAACTTCTAGTGTAAATCTCATTTTTAAAAATCCCTGATAGAACAAAATCAAAAATTAAAAAACATTTATATATATATATTTATAGGCTCATATATGAGCTTCAAAAATCATCACAAAAAATAAATGTCAAAAAATATATATAGAAAAAATAAATATATAAAAGTTTAAATCACTCCCCTTTCCGTATAATTAAAAAAAAAATAATAATACGGTGAATGGCTTAATGGAAAAAAGGGTCAAAATGGCCAATTTGCCATTTTTTCATTGCTACTCTTACCGAAAAAAATTGAATAAAATGTGATCAAAAAGTCACGCACACTCCAAAATGGTACCAATAAAAACTACAGATTGTCCCGCAAAAAAATGAGCCCCTAAACAGCTCAGTAGACATAAGTATAAAAAAGTTATGGGGGTCAGAATATGGTGATGTAAGTTTACATTTTTACACTATTTAGACATAAAAAAAAACTATACATATGGGGTATTATTGTAATCGTACTGACCCAGAGAATGAAGGGCATACGAAATGCCGTGGGAACAAAACACGTAAAATAGTGGAGGAATTGTGGTTATTTTCCAATTCCATCCCATTTAGAATTTTTTTACCGCTTACCACTATATTTTATGCCAAAATTAATGGTGGCACTAGAAATTACAACTTCTCCCGCAAAAAATAAGCCCTTATACAGCTATGTGACCGGAAATAAAAAAAAGTTATGGCTCAAGGAAAGTAGGGAAGAAAAATGAAATCGCAAAAACCTATCCAACCCAAATAATGACCCCCTTCCCCCAATGCCCAGGCCCCCCATACAGGTTATACTTACTCCACTCCCCGGCACCCGCATCGCTCTTGATGCCCGCAAGGCCGCCGCTGATCTCCTTGTTGCGCGGATTAAAACATCTGGCTGGTGGGGGAGGTAAAGGACAGCCAATAGCAGGCCGCGATGAGGACGAGCCTCCCTAGCGTCACCCACGATGCTAGGAAGGCTCATCCATGTCACGGCTTGCTATTGGCTAGAAATTGGACCCCCTCCCCTGATGTTTTGATCCGCGCAACAGGGAGATGCAGCGGAGGCCGTGCGGGCATCAGGATCAACGTGTGTGCCGGTAAGAGGGGTAAGTATAACCTGTATGAGGTGCCCAGGCATTGTGGGGGGCATTACAGGGGTTGGATGACTCCTTTAATGGTTATTTACAGACATCAATCATTTACTTTACTTGTCACATAAGTTTAAATGAAAGTAGAATGTATAACTCTCTTTATTCAGGGGTCACTACTCACCTGTAATGATATGATCTGGAGTCTCCATCTTGTTAATGGGCACAGGTAGCTCCTCTTCTTCTTCCTTTATCTCCTCTTTGATACAAATCTGAAAAGTGTCATTCATTTTATAACATTAGAGATTTATATGTGTCCTTTGAAACAGACTAAACACAATTTGACAGCAGAATGTCATGTAGGTAACGCGAAACAGAACCTGCATTTCTTTGCATATTGGCTTTATCTACCTGATGATCCTGTAGTACACTTAGATTTTCTTCTATACAATTCTGGGAATACAAAGGACTGGGACATCCCTCTGGTAGAATTCTCTTACTGGATCTATCTGTAGTAGATACACCAGTTACTGAATGCATTGGTCAACGTGTGATGATCAGGTAATGTTGTATATTTAAAGCGCATCTGTCAGCAGATTTATACCTATGAAACTGGCTGACCTGTGTCATGTGCGCTTGGCAGCTGAAGACATCTGTGTTGGTCCCATGTTCATATGTGCCGCATTGCTGAGAAAAATTATGTTTTAATAGATGCAAATGAGCCTATAGGAGCAACAGGGGTATTGCCTTTACACTTAGAGGCTCTGCTCTCACTGCAACTGCCACACCCTCTCCACTTTGATTGACAGGACCAGGCAGTGAAAACATCATCACAACTTACCCTGCCAATCAAAGTGAAGAGCGCGCAGCAGTTGCAGAGAAAGCGGAGCCTCTAGGAGTAACAGCAATACCCCCCGGTGCCCCTACTGGCTCATTTGCATATACTAAAATTTTTATCAGCAATGCGGGCACATATAAACATGGGACCAACACAGATGCCTTCAGCTGCCAAGAGCACATGCAACAGGTGAGCCAATATCATAGGTACGAGTCTGCTGACAGATGCCCCTTAATGGTTACCACTCACCACGGCCAATGTCCTCCTCCTTCCATTGCTGATCACCGCTAACATGGGTCTCATCATCTTCTGCATCAGCCTCAGTTTTAATATCAATCAGGTCTTCACCCTGATTCCAGATATAGATCAAATAATAAACAATTTAATAAGACAAAGATATTTTTAAGAAATCAGATATGAACCACATCCAAAAATTATACTCCTGCAGGGTCTTTTATGATAATTACTGCGAGATCCCCTAAAGTCTACCCAATTTCTCTTCCCTCACCAACCACTTCTCATCCTGCACCATACATTTTTTAACGCTGGTGGCTGGTCCTTAAAGGGGTTGTCTCACGTCAGTAAGCGGCATTTATCATGTAGATAACGTTTATACAAGGCACTTACTAATGTATTGTGATTGTCCATGTTGCCTCCTTTGCTGACTTCATTCATTTTTCCATCACATTATACACTGCTCATTTCCATGGTTACGACCACCCTGCAATCCAGCATCGGTAGCCGTGCTTCCAAACTGTAAGAAAAAGTGCCTCTCTGGTGTCTGGGATGGCAGGAGTGTACATAGTCCAGCCCCTTTTTTCTATAGTGTGCAAGCACAACCACTGCTGCTGGATGGCAGGGTGGTCGTAACCATGGAAACTAGCAATGAATCCAGCCAGTAAAGGAAGCAATATGAACAATACATCAGTAAGTGCCTTGTAATAACTTTCTCTCCATATGAAACGGTCTAAAATAAAACTTATCTTTCTGGCCCATAACAACCAATCATCGCTCACATTCTGCTCTTGAAAAATGAAAGTACCCCAGGGATTGGTTGCTTTCTATTAAACAGTTTGTATAAATCTGACCCACTGCGTCTGCACTAGTTTCCCAGACATTCAGGATCAGGCAATCACATGGAAAAATCCCCTAGCAGAACTAATACAAAATATAAAAAAATAATAATAATAATAATAATAAATAAAATAATATTAAATGGTTTATCATGTCAAAATATAAAAAGAAATACAAAAATATGCAGGTGGTATTGTTACAATTTTAAAGGGGGATGTACCATAAATTACTTTTCACTCATCAATGACTCTAGCTGCCACTCCTCCTTGGATTTTTCCAATTTTACATCATTTGCATTTTCTCTTACCCCCCATGCTTGAATTCTACTTCCTGGTTTGTCATGTGACTGATGTACCATCATGCCTTAGGGCTGTGAGATCTGTCCTGACATTGGCAGGACGGGTGACAATAACCAGTTCCTTTTCGACCTCCAAATATTCAATATGCTCTATGTGACTGGATTTCAAACACAACTTATGTTAATGTCCATCATTTGTTAGAGCAAAATCATTGTGTTCATCCATCTGTCTATTATGTGACTCTCTGTCTATTCATCCACCCACAACTGACACTACACAGAGGAGTGGAAGGAAAAGAGGTGCTGTGAGCTTGTGCGTCCTACATTACGAGGCTCCAATGCAGGACGTAACCGACAGCAACTGAATATACAAACTGATTTGCCAAAGGGTGCAATGGTAGGATAATAACTTTACAATAGGGCAGTTCTGATAAATTGTGGTATTTGGGAAAAGTTATATAACAGCGATATCTGTTTATATTAGTGAAACAAGCCCTTTAGCAACTCGCACTATAAAACTAAATGCTATGTATACTGTATGGTGAATGCCTCACCAAAAATTTTGATACAAATTTTTTTTAATCAAAATGTCGTACTAATGAAAACTAAAAGTCGTTCTCATACAGTTCCGTATGAGGATAGAAAACTATGTACATTTGGTATCAGCATTATATTGGTGAACTAAATCCAATAAAACATCTGCAAAATGACTGCTCCCCCGACTAAAAATAGTTCAGTACTATATGCACCAAAATGGTGTAAAAATGCAATGCATTTTGGAATGCAGAGATTGAAAAATGGAAAAACTGCAGTGTCCTAAAAGCGACTTTCTGGTATAAAAAATAAATAAAAAAATTCACATTAACTGGGGAACTAACAAACATGTACATGGTGCCCTCCATTTTATCTTTTCAGCTGCAGATCTGCCAATTTCCGGACTCCTCTCCCATAATCCAAGATGGCTAGATCGCTACTAAGACTACCTGATACACACTGTGCATTTGGAGGTCCAAGACACTTCCTACTTGTCCACTAAACTCTTGGATTGGCCAGACTGGGCAAGAAGTGTCTTAGATTACCAGTGTGTATCAGGTACTTGGCGTGGCCATATTGGACGCTTGAAGAGAAGCCAAAGAAACAGATCTGAAGCTCAAGAGATGAAGAGGAGGTCACCAGGTTAGTATTCTTCAGTTAATGTTAAGATTACCAGGTCTTCAAAGCCCCTTTTACATAACATAACAAAAATGTTGTATTTGGTAAATCCTCAGCTCCATCTACCTGATGATTATGTGGGACACTGTAATTCTCTACTGGACAGCCATGACAATTCAGAGGACCGGGACTCTGGGATCTCTCTGATGGATTTTTTCTACTGGTTCCATCTGTTGGACACAAATACAGCAACTGAATACATTAGTTACATACGATGATCTGGTGATGGAGATACTTAAGGGACTTCCAAAACTGCTCTCTACTTTACCATTAATGAAAGTCTCATCTTCCTCATCTATCACTTCAACTTTGATATCAAGCAGATCTTCAGCCTAATAAGAAATGGGGGGGGAATCATCAAAATAACTTTGTTTACATAACTTCACTTTTAGTAGAGTAAGACAACTACCTGATGACCCTGTGGAATATTTTGATTGTCCTCTGAACAATTCATGGAATAAAAAGGGCTGAGACTTCTCTCTGGTGGATAAATCAGATACCATAAGAATGCAAAAAAAGACTAATATACAGTGTATCATAATACATTCTATAGGGTGTTTTTCCTCTAGATAGATTCACAATCAGAAAAACCATAAAAAGCTTTTTTGGGTACCAACAAACAGATATAATATAAATATGGGACAATATCACCCACCAGAGTAAGAAAATGGAAGGGTGATGAAGAAACAACTATGAACATATGAAACACAAGCCATAATCAAAAGTCAAATACAACAGCACAAACGTAACGGAAATAACAAAAAGATCTTTTTTAATATATCAAACAAATGATCTCAACAATATCCACATTATCTAATAATAACGTAACTTAAAGGGGCTGTGCAGTGGGTTAATATTGATGACCTATCCTCAGGATAGGTCATCAATATTAATTTAAAGGGGGTCTGATTCCCGACACCCCGCCGATCAGCTTTTTGAAGAGATATAGGCACTCATGCGAGCGGAAACTTCGTCTTAAAAATGACTTGCATGTCGTCTCGCTTGTAGAGGCGGTGCACTGCAATTACAACTGCCTGTCCCAATGGGATGAGCAGCTATAACTGCACTGGACCGCCTCTACAAGCGAGACAACATACAGGTAATTGTGAAGAGGAGGTAGTGCTTAAATGAGCGCCGCTACCGCTTCAACAGCTGATTGATGGGGCTGCTGGAAATAGGACATTAATATTAATCCACTGCACAATCCCTTTAAAGTAGCAACAGGACTGTGATAGAGGAGTGTATATGTAAGTAACTGGGTGGGAGGGGCTATAAACTAGCTAGGCGGTGTTAGGGGCGGTGCTGGACTGTGGCCGTGAAAGTGATAGTGCATCATGGGTTTAGTTGGATACAGCAACAGGAAGTGTTATATACAGGATGTAACCAAACCCAAGTCATTTGAGTATATGAGGAAAATGGGTCAGGAGGGTCAGAATAAAAAAAACAAACAAAAAAAAACACATGGAGGAGAGGTACTTGAGTTAAGCAAATACATGAGCATAACTGTTAAAAACCATAGTAATCCTGACAAACCCTTTTAATCCTCACACAATACATAGACAGAAATAGCAAGCAGTCTCCTTAAAGGGGTTCTCTACTTTTGCTATACTAATGGTCTATCCCAGTGGTGGCAAATCTATGGCACGGGTGCAAGAGGCGGCACTCAGAGCCCTCTCTGTGGGCACCCGCACCCTGAAAAAAAGTCTATGGTGTAACAATATGCCTTAGGCCTCTTTCACACGGGCGTCATGTTTTAGGGCCGGATAAGATGCGGGTGCGTTGCGGGAAAATGCGCAATTTTTCCACGCAAGTGCAAAACTTTGTAATGCATTTTGCACGTGAGTGAGAAAAATCGGCATGTTTGGTACCCAAACCCGAACTTCTTCACAGAAGTTCGGGTTTGGTGTTGTGTAGATTGTATTAGTTTCCCTTATAACATGGTTATAAGAGAAAATAATACCATTCTGAATACAGAATGCATAGTACAATAGGGCTGGAGGGGTTAAAAAAAAATAAAAAAATTTTTAACTCACCTTAATCCACTTGTTCGCGCAGCCGGCATCTCTTCTGTCTTCATCTTTGCTGTGCACAGGAATAGGAACTTTGATGACGTCACTGCGCTCATCACATGGTCCGTCACATGATCCGCCACCAGACAGAAGGAGATGCCGGCTGCGCGAACAAGTGGATTAAGGTGAGTTCAATTATTATTATTATTTTTTTAACCCCTCCAGCCCTATTGTACTATGCATTCTGTATTAAGAATGCTATTATTTTCCCTTATAACCATGTTATAATGGAAAATAATAATGATCGGGTCCCCATCCCGATCGTCTCCTAGCAACCGTGCGTGAAAATCGCACCGCATCCACACTTGCTTGCAGATGCTATGCGATTTTCACGCAGCCCCATTCACTTCTATGGGGCCTGTGTTGCGTGAAAAACGCACAATATAGAGCATGCTGCGATTTTCACGCAACGCAAAAGTGATGTGTGAAAATCACCGCTCATGTGCACAGCCCCATAGAAATAAATGGGTCCGTTCACCTCACGCATTGCACTCGCGCGGAACTCTCGCCCGTGTGAAAGGGGCCTTAGAATTTTCCTGCCATTCATCAGCGCAGGGCGCACTATGAACAGCACAGGCAGCGCACATTAAATGCAGGCAGGCTATTCTAGCTAATGATAAAGTACATGAAGATACACTTTATTGGACTGTAGTATTCAGGATAAATTGCCGTGTTGGCACTTAGCGATAAATAAGTGGGTTCTGGGTTGCAATTTAGGCACTTGGTCTGTAAAAGGTTCACCATCACTGGTCTATCCTGATGACCAGCCGTTTGAAGAGAATGCAGCGCTTGTATGAGCATGGTGTTCTCTTTTCTGTTTCCCTGCTCAGGATAGGTCATCAATATAACAAAAGTGGACAACCCCTTTAAGCTTGACTACTCCAATATAGGTTTTGACGACCATGTGTGCTTTGCGGTATGCAAAACATGGTTACCAGCCGTGTGCATGCCGCCATTTTCTTTCTCCCTTCTATAGAAATGTCCTATCCTTGTCCACAAAATGGACAAGCATAGGACATGTTCTATAATTTTGTTTTGGAGGGCCGGCGGAACGGACATACGGATCCAGAGAGCACATCGTGTGCTATCCGCATTTTTTGTAGCCCCATTGAAATGAATGGGTTTGCATCCGATCCACAAAAACTGTACTATTACAAGTAAAAAGCGAATAGCCACATACCCTCAGCAGTGATTGGGAGCCGTAACAGCTCAGACTCCCACGTGTCTTTTTCTGTTCTCATAGCGTTGTCAGGAGACCAATCCTGGGAATACAGAGGACTGGGGCATCTCTCTGATGATTTTATTTTATTGGATCCATCTGTGTGAAACACACAGAGTGACTGTACACATAGACTGTATGTGATGTCCAGATGATGGCGGTATTTGCACATAGATTGTGTATACTGTATGTCATGTTCTGATGATGCCGGTATATCTAAGTAACCCTGAAAATCTCTTACTAGGTAATCTGAGGGTCTTCTGATTTTCCATTTCAACTTTGTACCGAGCCTTGTTGCTTTTAAACACTGGCGGCAGCTTCTCACCATCCGACGTCAGCCTTACCCCCCATTACTGCAAAAGAAGAGGTCAAGGCATCCCTCTTGGCTGAAGAATAAAGGTAATCAATAAATGTTAATGTTATATATAGGCTGGCACAGCTATAATAACTGATGCACCAATAGCCACAAAAATGTACTGTCCACGAATGGCATCCATATTCTGACCATTTTTTCAAGTACATATTTATTTGAAAGGGCCAGCTGAAAGTGAAAAATGGACGAAGATGGTGCATGCTACGATTTTCACTGAAAAAAAAAAAAAAAAAAAAGACGTAAATTGGCCCGTTGACCTCAATGCTTTAGTGTTCAGTCCGTGTACTATCCATTTTAAACTCGGGCAGTACCAGGATGTGAAAATCATGAATGAAAACCCTGGGCTACCTGCACATGGGTAAAGGCCATCTTGTAAAAATTCCACACAAATATTCCATGCGGATTTCTGCACCAAGAACAGCATGTGTTACTTAGGGGTTCTGGTGTTGATTTGATACTGCAGATGTCATCCTTGCATAGAAAAGAGTGAAATCCGCACAAATGAACGGCACAAAGAATTGACATGCTGCAGATTTCTAAATCTGTACAGCAGGTCAATTTCCGCACGTAAAAAAAAAATACATGAGATTTATCTAATTGTATTCACTTTGCTAGTACTGTATTATGCTGCGATTTTTGCTGCCACAAAAGTGCAGAAAAACACCAGCAAAGACTGTGTAAAAGCAGCCTTAAAAAGGATTCGCACTCATAACGTAACGCCATTTTCACACCGGTCAGATTATTTTCATAGCAGATATTTGAGTCTGAAACTTGGAGATCTAGTGATGATGTGAGGGCAGATCCACGTAAAAATTTGTAATTCAGTGGAGCTAATCCACAGGTTTTCCGGGTGGCAGCCGGCCATATAATATACATGCTATGGATTTGTTTTGTGTACATGTGAATGGGGCATAAAATAACGGACAGAATGCCAGCGGAATTTGTCAGGGTGTAGATGCAGAATCCCCAGCCTGTCAACATGGCCCAAACGTTGAGAAGTTTCAACAGTAGCCTAAGTGTGTAAATAGTTTTAATTTCCTGACGGAAATATTGGCAATTTATGGTTTTGTTTGAGGTCAATAGGAGCAAGTGCAGCAATATCGGTGGTCTCCTATGAGCTTCCATTGTTAATTGAAGATGCTGACAGAACTAGGGTTCATTCACACCGTTTTTGGAGGAGGTTTTGAGGCCGTCAGCCAAAAGCCAGTGTGGAACCAGCAGTAAGGAGAAGTATAAATCCTTCCTTCACATTTCCCATCACTTTCAAATCCACTTCTGGCTTTGGTTGAAAAACCTGCAGGAAAATGTGCCTCAAAACCTCCTCCATGTGAATCTACCCATACAATTCACTAGCAGTTTTTGAGTTGACAACTCAAAAGGTGACAACCAATATGGCTGCTCAACACAACAAGAAAATACTAATTTCTCAAGTAAATAAAAACTTACTAATCTGTGGCTACTGCATTAATTTTCTGATTTACAATTATATGGCCAAGTCTATGCTCCGAGTCTACCGTTCTTGTTCCCATCCGTGAAGAATATTTGGTTGGGAGTTCCAGACTTGCCTGCAAAAACCAGATGATATGGGTCCATCAGTGAGCTGCCTAGGTTTCCTCTGACAATTCAACACCCATGTTATGGACTCTTTGCTGGTGTCATTTCCTCTAGGTCTACGACATGCTAGTTGCTATGGGCTCACATAACTTTGTTAATGTTGACAAGTGAACCGTTCTTCTGTCCTACTGAGACACATGAAGGAATTCTGACCTGGGACTGATTACCATATGGCAGACCAAGAGGTCTACAAATACATAAGGGAAACTGAAGGCATGGGATTAGCTGTTCCACTTGTACTTGTGGCACACCATGGCTGAAATTTTCCAGTTGACACTTTTCACAAAGAGAATTCCTCCATTGGCCATTGCTAACAGGAATGGTTGGCCAAAATAACTCATATTGTGCATATTGGCAGTTTAAAGGGGGTTTCCAGGCTGTAGATACTGATGACCGATCCTTAAGATAGATCTGAAATATAAGAATGGTGGGGGGTCCAACACCCCCATTGATCTGCTGTTTACAGCAGCCACTGGCACCAACACAGAAGACAGGACCAGAACTCCATCCTGTGTGTAGTAGCCATGCCGGGCTACTGTAGCTCAAATCCCAATGGGTGAGTTCTAGTGGCTTCTGTGAACTGTTTATCTGTAAGGGTACTGGACGTTGGACCACCACTGATCTGCTATTGATTACCTATGCTAAGAATAGGTCATCTATAGCCCAGAAAGCCCCTTTAAGGATAGGTCATCAATGTGTGACTGGTGGGCTTCTTCCCTGGGATCGCCAACAATCAGCAGACTGAAGGATCTGTGGAGTGCCAGCAAATTCTGAAACCTCATTATGTGGCAGACTGTCAGGAGTCCAGTGGACAGACCACCACTAATGAAACATAGATGGGGTAAGAGTGTATGACTTCCAGAGGTAAAGCTGAGAACTAACAATACAAAGTAGCATGTATACAATAGTCATATAATATATAGATTTGAGATACATCAGAAATACTCAATAGTATTTGCCCTGTTCCCATCCAATGATCGCACCCCACCACCAAAGCATCCCGTTCTCTTACTGCGGTGCTGACAGAGCCATCTGCATCCCAGCTCCAAACAATCCACATAAATGATCTGCCCCTGGAAGACTATGGGGCACATTTATTAAGACCAGCGTCTAATAAATCCCCATAGCTGGTGGAGGATCACCAAAGTTATGAAGAGGCGCAGGCCTCTCCATAACTTCGGTGCATCCCTCCCCAGTTCTAAATGTAAGACAGCTTTCCGAGCTGTCTTACATTTACACCATTTTTGACACCTAAAACAGGCGTAGAAAATGGTAAATGAGAGGGACCAGACGGCCCATCGCCTTCCCCACCCACAATTTTAGACCTGCCGCGAGCGAGGAGACGTTGCAGATAGCAGCACAACTAACCGTTGCATCGCCATCTGCTCCTAATATAGGCATATTTCAGTATGGTAAATGACCCTTCCTGTGTGCTGCTGTCCCTTGTTACTATGGCCTGAGGCTGGAGAGAACACATGCTACATGAGAGGACTGGTTGTCAGCCACTCTGTATGTCATGTACCTGCATCAGATTCCATCAGTTCCATTCTAAAGCAGAGGACCTGCCTGCTGGGACCTGTAGTGCCCCACAAGCACATGATGCAGCACCTAGATATCACGTAGACATCTCCAGACCATGCGCCCTAATGACAATGAACACAGGTTAGACATACACTGATCCCAGGCTCAGCTCCTCAGCGGCCAATAACTGCCCCGGAACTAATTCTGAACGAATTCTTACCTCCCATTAGTCGGCTGCACAGCTGACTTCCGCAATCTTGTCGCACGTGACTTTCCCCCTGTAAACGATTGGCTCCCCTGGCTTGACCTACTCCGGGCAACGTCCACTTCCAAAATGGCAGCAATGTTGGTGCTTGGCTAATGCGCGTGCGCGCGCGGCCATGTTTGTTTTGTCTCATTTCACTGAAGAGCAGCTATATAGTGCACGGGAGTAGAAGAAGAAGGAACAGTGAGTACATATATAATAAGCAGATGACTCAGTGCACCCCTGTATCAGCAGCAAGCTGTAAGACAGGGCGCCATTTATGTCATTGCTCCGGAAGTGCAGTGATGGGGTAATTACCAGCTCTAACAACTAGAAAGTTCACTGGGTGTTGTAAGGGTATGTTCACACTAAGTTTTTTTTCATGATGATTCCAAAGCATTTTCTGCATTGGAATCAGAGTGGAAAACGCCTTGTATGCGCCTTCTATTGATTCCGATGGGATTGTGTAATGAAAAAATAAAAGCGCAATGCCCTATCTTGGGGTGGAATCAGCACCTGAAATTAATGGGAAGCAGGAAACAAAGCATGCCATATGCATCGGGCACATATTTTGGTGAACCGCACCAAAAGCTGCAGTCCAATTTTACAGTAGACATTTTTTAGGGTATGCACCGCAGAGTATGCATGTATTTGCTGCGTAATTCATACCAGAAATCTGAGGCTGACCCTTTTGATTTCTTTGTGGATTGGTAGTTTTTCAAGTAGCACAAACCATCCTGATGCAGATTTCAACCCCACGCAGTCCTATGAATGCCACACAGATTCCCATTCGAATCAGCAGGATTCAGATTCACTGCTGTTGGCACATGGATTTCGTATTCCCCAAACCACAGCCTGCGCCATAGAGAGCACAGAGTGTAATGTATTGGCAATCAGGACTATGCTAATGCAAGATATTAATTCCTTAAAGGGGTTTTATAGAATTTTGATATTGATGACCTATCCTATTGATGACCCCCACCGATCAGCTGGTTGAAGAGAAGGCCGTTCTCTGTGTGAGCGCTGCCTTCCCTTCATTGGGTGAGCGGTGAGCAGGTGTCATTACAAGCCGTCCCATTCACTTCTATGAAATGGCTTCTTTCTATACACTTGAATACTACAGAGCTGTCCCATAGAAGTGAATGGGACGGCTTCTTGTAATTACACCTGCTCAATGCTGTGATGTCGACGGCGAGCAGGTAAACAATGAAAGGAATGCTGCGCTTGTACACAGTGCGGGTTCTCGGACCCCCACCGGTCTGATATTGACGACCTATCCTGAGGATAGGTCATCAGTATTAAAATCCTGGAAAACCCCTTTAATGGGATAATCACCAAAAATGCATAAAACTAGGTCCTATATATGCAAGTCAAAGAAAGAATGCGCAGGCAAAAACTGAAAAAAATAGTTTGTCATTAAGTGGTTAAACTGACAGCTATATCTGTATGGAAGAAAAAACCGACGGCCTGGTATGACTAATTTCAGTAAGGGCTCATGCACATGACCGTATTCATTTTGCAGTCCGCAAATCGCGGATCCCGGCCATGTGCACGGTGTAATTTATTTTTTTCAAACTCCAAAACAGACAACAATAGGCCATGTTCTATATTTTTGTGGTGCCGTGGAACGGACACACGGCTGCAGACAGCACACGGTGTGCTATCTGCATCTTTTTCTGCTCCATTGAAATGAATAGGTCCCCATCCGACCCGTTAAAATGGCAGATCGGATGCAGACCAAAATTATGGTCGTGTACACGAGGACTATGGGTACTTTCACACTAGCGTTTTTCTTTTCCGGCGCTGAGTTCCGTCCTAGGGGCTCAAATCCGGAAAAGAACTGATCAGTTTTATCCCCATGCATTCTGAATGGAGAGCGATCCGTTCAGGATGTCTTCAGTTCAGGCTTTTCAGAAAACCGTAGCATGTTGTATTTTTACCTCCGGCCAAAAATCCTGAACACTTTGACTGAACGCCGGATCCGGCCTTTTTACCATTGACTTGCATTAACGCCGGATCCGGCGCTGTGTGTTCAGTCAAACTGGATCCGGCTTTTGCATGTTAAACCCGAAAAATGTGAAAAAAGTTAAAGTCCATAAAAGGATTCAAATGTAATCCGTTTTCACACGTTTTTCCGGATCCGGCGGGCAGTTCCGGTGTCAGAATTGAACGCCGGATTAAAACAACGCTAGTGTGAAAGTTGCCTAAGTGATGTATTATTTTAAAATGCATTTACTCCAGTTTGACTTAAAAACTTCTCCTTATTTCATTTAGGTGCCTCTGGTATTGGAACCATCCTGCCCGAGAATGGACAAGCACAGGAATAAGCTTACCAAAGCGATCTTAAACTTTACCCTGGAGATCATCTACCTGTTGACTGGAGAGGTAAGAGATTTTGGGAACAACGTCATGTGACACCACTCTGCTAATGAAACATGACTGAAAAGTAGAGCTACTAGGGAAATTGGGTCTTGTGAAAAAAGGGGGGATAGGGTGGGGTGAAGGTTAGCGTGCAGGGTTTTCATTTACTTCCTAGTGCAGAGATTAACAACCTTCGGCACTCCGGTTGTTGTGAAACTAAAATTTTCAGCATACATATGTACTCTGCTGTTCTTGTAACTCCTTTAGAAGTGGAAGGAGGATTCTGGGAGTTGTAGTTTCAGAACAGCTGGCGTGCCAGAGGTTGCTGATCCCTGTCCTAGTGTTTACCTCCTGAGTGTAATGATAGTTAGGGAACCTACTTATACAATCTGGCCTACGTAGTGGCCCCCATTTTGGTGGTGGCCCCTGTTTTGCACGGGGCCTAACCAGGAAGGAAGGGGTAGAAAGACTAATCGGGTCAAAAAACACCAGAAATAAACACATCTTTTGCGGCCCCATTGAAATGAATGGGTCCGCACCCGTTCCGCAAAATTGCGGAACGGATATGGAGCCAAAAATACGGTCGTGTGAATGCACCCTCAAGGTGATAGTTGCAAGGTTTTTGATGCATCCACGCTATAGCTTAGAGAGTTGCTGGGTTTATAGCCGTACAGGAGGGAAGCTGTGACCCAGCCTCTTAGAATTATAGGACAGGAGAAATTAGTGGCCTTTTCTGAAGGCAGTGGTCCCTTAGTAGTTTGCTTGATGAGGAGAGTAGTAGGAAGTGAGCTACTCCAAATACCTGCAGAGGTTAGGATCAGAAGGAAGATGTGGTCTAGACTATAATTTTTTATATACAGTACAGACCAAAAGTTTGGACACACCTTCTCATTCAAAGAGTTTTCTTTATTTTCATGACTATGAAAATTGTAGATTCACACTGAAGGCATCAAAACTATGAATTAACACATGTGGAATTATATACATAACAAACAAGTGTGAAACAACTGAAAATATGTCATATTCTAGGTTCTTCAAAGTAGCCACCTTTTGCTTTGATTACTGCTTTGCACACTCTTGGCATTCTCTTGATGAGCTTAAAGAGGTAGTCCCCTGAAATGGTTTTCACTTCACAGGTGTGCCCTGTCAGGTTTAATAAGTGGGATTTCTTGCCTTATAAAGGGGGTTGGGACCATCAGTTGCGTTGAGGAGAAGTCAGGTGGATACACAGCTGATAGTCCTACTGAATAGACTGTTATAATTTGTATTTTGGCAAGAAAAAAGCAGCTAAGTAAAGAAAAACGAGTGGCCATCATTACTTTAAGAAATGAAGGTCAGTCAGTCAACCAAAAAATTGGGAAAACTTTGAAAGTAAGGGCTATTTGACCATGAAGGAGAGTGATGGGGTGCTGCGCCAGATGACCTGGCCTCCACAGTCACCGGACCTGAACCCAATCGAGATGGTTTGGGGTGAGCTGGACCGCAGAGTGAAGGCAAAAGGGCCAACAAGTGCTAAGCATCTCTGGGAACTCCTTCAAGACTGTTGGAAGACCATTTCAGGGGACTACCTCTTGAAGCTCATCAAAAGAATGCCAAGAGTGTGCAAAGCAGTAATCAAAGCAAAAGGTGGCTACTTTGAAGAACCTAGAATATGACATATTTTCAGTTGTTTCACACTTGTTTGTTATGTATATAATTCCACATGTGTTAATTCATAGTTTTGATGCCTTCATAGTCATGAAAATAAAGAAAACTCTTTGAATGAGAAGGTGTGTCCAAACTTTTGGTCTGTACTGTATATATATATTTTTTTATAATTTTTTTTTTCCATCTTGCAAATAAGGTTAGTATTAGGATTTTTTTTTTTTGCTTCTAGCTAAATGCCATCATGGCCAGCGGTCCCATCCACAGGCAGCATGTTCTAGAGCAGGAGGAGCTGAGCAGACTGGTCTATTGTTTTCTGGAAATAGATTTCTTCATTTACATCTGCTCATTCTGGGCTTTGGAGTCCAGTGGGAGGTCACACTTACCGACTGACCGCTAATTCTGATTGATGGTACATACAGAGATAGTTGTCAATCAGTGATTGGGACTGCCCACTGGACTTTTAAAGAGCAGGGACTTAAAGGGGTTGTCTCACTTCAGCAAAAGGCATTTATCATGCAGAGAAAGTTAATACAAGGCACTTACTAATGTATTGTTATCATCCATATTGCTTCCTTTGCTGGCTTGATTAATTTTTCCATCACATTATTCCCTGCTCATTTGCGTGTGACGGCCTCTCTGATGTCTGGAACTGTGGGAGTGCGCATAGTTCAGCACTTTTTCCTATAGTGTGCAAGCACAACCACTGCTGCTGGATTGCAGGGTGGTCGTCACCATGGAAATGCGCAGTGTATGATGTGAAAAATGAATCTAGCCAGCAAAGGAGGGAATATGGAAAATCACAATACATTTAGTAAGTGGCTTGTATTAACTTTATCTACATGAGAAATACTATTTGCTAAAGTGAGACAACCCCTTTAAGTGAATAAATACGTACCCTTTAACATGCTGCCGATTGCACAGGATTGTCATGATGACAGGTTCCCTTTAATGTGACCAGCTGTATGAGAGCTGGATTATAATCGCTCACCTCTTTTAAAGGGGTTGTCTGGGTTTAGAGCCGAACCCGGACATATTCCCCCCGGAACCCCTGATATGAGCATCAGAGCATTTCATGCTCAGATGCTCTCCTTTGCCCTGCGCTGAATGGCAGTTCTGGTATCTTACCGGGCTCTTCATAGTGTAAGCTAGGCTTCCGCCCAGCAGTGAGTCCGGTGGTGTCACTGGCACTGATGGCCGGGCTTTAGCGCTGCCCCAGCCTGTAAAGCAGCTAGCCTTTGCCCTGCGCGATCCAAGGGAGAGCATCGGAGCATGAAATGGTCCGATGCTCATATCAGAGGGGCTTCCTGGGTGAAGATTGGGATATGTCCGGGTTCAGTCTGAACCCAGACAATCCCTTTAATAAGACTGGCACTCAGCAGGCGAGGAGAGGGTTCTATTTCATGTAACATTATTCATATCTCTCTGGGAATATATACAGTATAGTAATATTAATCAGTGTTCTTTTTCATGCTCAGGATTACTCAGTAACGAAGAAGACATCTGGGGAGTTTGTCGTTCCCAGCAACTGCAGCAATGTGTTAGGAGGATGGAGCAGGACCCAGAGCCCCATCATGGAGTCTCCACCTCATTCACTGCTAAATGAGAGAAACAAGAGGCAAAAGATCCTCAAACTCACCAATAAGATCATTGAGCTGCTGACTGGAGAGGTGAGACATGCTGGGACATTATACAGTAATATAAGGGATAATGTGTCTGGGTGATGACTGTATCATTGTGTGTTTCAGGTTCCTGTAAGGTGTCAGGATGTCAGCGTCTACTTCTCCATGGAGGAGTGGGAGTATTTAGAAGGACACAAGGATCTCTACAAGGACATCATAATGGAGGAGCATAAGTCCTTCACATCACTGGGTAGGAGGAGACTTTTTTTAAGGTGTTCTATGGCCCCTCAATATGGGTCTTTCTGCCCTCAATCTGCCAGTTTACCTTATTGCAAATATGTGGTCCTATCGCCTGGAATCAGAAAAAATATAATTGTTTTTAATTTAGAAAAATGCTATATTTTGCATTCACATGAAGGGATGTGATGTGGTTCTGGCTTGAACCCTTTTAGATGTGCAGCAGAAGTCAAAAGAGAATGTATAGAGTGGGCTCAGGAATCGGAATGGTTAGAGAGGGAGGGGGCTCCCTGTGTCCCCCATTTGCCCCTCTCCAACGCAGTAACTGGGTGCCAGTAGGTTGTTAAGGCAGCTCCTTTGAGAAAAGAAAGGCAATGTTCCCACAGTGCAGGGTTTTCCTTTAAGGAGAAAGAGGGGAGTCTATGGGGCAGAATGACACACACGAGTACATTGGCTGTTTCTTTTAGACCCATAGAAAATGAATTCAATCTCCTTCTTGCTGCGGTCAAACAGCGAGGAGGAACAGGGACATGAAATCCGCCTTCCAGTTGTCAGTGAGGGGCCCAGCAGTAGGGCCCCCAGCGATCCAATAGTAGGCTAATAGGATAAGCTGTAAATGCCATTTGCTGGAAACACCTTTCTAAGTTACATGATTTCTAAAACAGTTGTCCCAATATTCCTACCATTTCAGCATTAGAACAGAGAAAAGACACTAATGCTTCAGCCTGCGGACAGCATGTGAAAGGGAATAATACCAGTAAGGGTCCATTCACACGTCCGTTTTTTCTTTCCTGATCTGGTCCGTTTTTTCAGGAACAGATCAGGACCAGATCTGGACCCATTCATTTTCAATGGGTCCTGGAAAAAATCGGACAGCACAATGTGTGCTGTCCGTTTCCGTTGTTCCGTTCCGCATGTCCGTTTAAATATAAAACATGTCCTATTCTTGTCCTGAAAAATCGGATCCTGGTACAATACAAAGTCAATGGATCCGCAAAAAACGGATGACATACGGATGTCATTCCGTATGTCATCCGTTTTATACGGAATCCGTTCCTGGAAATTACATTTTAATTTTTTTTTTTTATTTGCTTATTGAAACTTTATTTGCTTATTGAAATTTATACATGTTTCCGTTTTTTGCGGATCCGCAAAAAAAGGATTACATACGGAAACATTTTCAGGAACAACGGATCCGCAAAAAACGGACAGAAAATCGGATTATAGAAAAATACTGACGTGTGAATGTAGCCTAAAGGAGAGGATAACGTAAAGCAGATGCTGCACATATGTAAAAGACGCAGATGTACAGTCTTTAATTTTAATTCCTTTTAGCCACAAAGTAGCTACATTTACCCAAACCTAAACTAAGCACTTCAGGAGTGGGCTAAGTAACAGCAGCACCCCTTCTTGTACCGTTATCTAAGAATGAAGCTCTCTGCTAGGAGACAACACGTCTTGGTTTCACAGACCATAAGTACAAAGGAGATGGGAGTCACCATAGTTCTGTACAAGTTTATCACCCTTTATTAACATGAACATGTGGTACATGCTTGGTGTGAATAAAGGGCTCCACATTTGCATAGGAGAGATGTGACTCCTTCTTGTCCTGTAGGGTTCAGGTCGTATATCTTCCCTATTAAAAGTGTATGTTTGACCCTAAACACGTTTTGTTGGTGTGAATAGAAACACTTTTTTTGCACAAACTGATAAAGAAAGGTTTTATAATCGATCCCCAGGTTACTGAAATTCTCCCGGTATTGGTTGTTGGCCCCTCTGCTGATTATCCCAAACAAAGCATCTTTAACCCTTTCGTTACCAGCGCTGTACATGTAGGGCGCTTGAGCGATGTGTAAACATGGCGCCCGCTCGCACGTGCAGCAGTTGCCATGGCCGGGGAGTGTCTGCTGTTTCAAACATTAGAGGCCCGCAGCTAATGACCGCAAACAGCAATGATGCCGATCGCAGTCATTAAAGCCTTCAGATGCCTGTGATCACGGCATCTAAACTGAGAATAAATGTAAAAATATTTTTCCAAAACTGCGAATGACAGTATTCGCCATTTTTCCATTGCTTCTCGTATCCAAAATTTTTTAACAAAATGTGATCAAAAAGTCACACACACTCCAAAATGGTATCAATAAAAACTACAGATTGTCCTGCAAAAAATGAGCCCTGACTCAGTGGACATAACTCTAAAATAAGTTATGGGGTCAGAATATTGTGATGTAAAAAAAAAAATATATATTTTTTTTTTCAAAGTTTTAATTTATTTTGACAGTATTTAGACATATACAACCTATACATATGTGGTATCATTGCAATCATACTGACCCAGAGAATGAATGGCACAGGTCAGTTTTGCAACAAGGGGAATGTCGTAGGGACAAAACCCGTAAAATGGTGGAGGAATTGCGTTTTTTTTTTCCAATTCTACCCCATTTGAATTTTTCCCCGGCTTTCCACTACATTGTATGCCATATTAACTTGTCCCGCAAAAAACGAATCCTTTGGATAAGTGAATGGAAAAATAAAAAAGTTATGGCTCCAGGAAGATAGGGAAGAAAAATTAAAACACAAAAAACCTCTGGTATCCAAGATTTAAAATGTCACTGAACTTTGAAAGAACTTTTAATGTGTCATAGCGACATGTCAAAGGTTTTCATCTTTGTGGGTATGTTTAGTGAGACCCCCACCAACTGCTAAAAGTTGAGAGAGAAGCTCTCACATAGAATGGAGATGGTTCCATAGACTTTCTATTGAGTCCGTCTCTGCAGTGAGGAGAGTGAGTGGTTCTCTCTCCTCGTTCTAGCGACTGATGGGGGGTCTCAGCACTCAGACCCCCACTGATCAAAACCTTTGATATGTTGCTATGATATTTTTGTGATATTATTTTATTATGATATAAAGTTCCTTGACCATTTTTAGCCTTCAGAATCTTGACCTAAACACAAGACCAGGATCCTCGCCCTAGGCACTATGTAGCAGAAGCTAGAACAGGTTAAAGTGGGGATGCATGCTTTGAAACTCTTATTTCTCATCCGTATCATTGGGGCACACAGGCTTGACAATGGGTATAGCTGTTGTCACTAGGAGGCAGACACTAAGCATAAAGGCGTGAGCTCCTCCCTTCAGCTATACCCTTCCTACAGGGATTAAGCTAAATCTTTTTATCTTAGTGTCTGGCAAGGTGGCCTTTTTGGTGGCAATCACTTGAACTCACGGCTCTTTCATGTCGGTCGCCTTTCCTGATCCTCCAAAGTAGTCCTTCGCCCTGTTCAGTCCTTCCTTCCGAATGTTGTGTCGGCATTCCATCTAAATTAAGAGATTATTCTCCCTTCATTTTGTCCTGACCCGTCTCATCCTCGGAAGCAGTTACTTCACACTCTGTATTTGGTACGAGCCGTTCGCATCTATCTGTCCCAGAAGTCATCCTTCCGGCGGACGGATTCCCTGTTCGACATTCCAGAGGGGCCGAAATGAGGGCTGGCTGCGTCTAAAACTTGCATTTCCAGATGGATTCGTTTGCCCATTGTTGAAGCGTACCGCGTCAGTGACCGGGCCCCACCCTTCCGGATTACTGCTCATTCTACTCGGTCAGTGGGGGCCTCTTGGGCGGTGCATCATTGGGCTTCGGCCCTTCAGGTAGCTACCTGGTTGTCTTTGCACACTTTTGCCATGTTTTACAGAGTGCACACCTTTGCGTCTGCTGACTCCTCTTCTCCGGGGCGTAGAGTTTTGCAGACGGCGGTTCTCTGATTGTCAGGAGGGTTTTTGGTTATGCCCACCCTTGGGACTGCTCTGTAACGTTCCATGGTCAAGATTGTGTCCCCCAATGATACGGATGAGAAAACTAGATTTTCCCCGGCACTCACAACGTAGGAGCACAAGATTTAAAGGGCCTCCTGCCCTTACCTATTCAGTCGTTGTTTCCTCTCCTCGGGTATGCGTGGAAGCCTCTCCTGGAGTGCCAGGAACCTCTCTTCTTCACCCCCAGCCTTTTTTCCCTAGCTGTGGATTAATCGCCACGATGTGGAAGGGCTGGAGCAGGGAACGGGGACGCATGGCCTCCCTTACTCGTTCCTCTGGAGTAAGCCCTGCATGCAGGCTTCCCCGGGGCGCACGCGCAAGTGAAGAGGCAAGAGAATCTCGTGAGCATGCAGCGCTTCCAGTGGCACAGCATTCCAGTTAAAAGGGAGTGAGGAAATTTCAGTTTCTACCCTCGCTCCATGCTTGCAACCATGCTTGCCCCTGGAGACGCGGACGCCGCAAAAAAGCCTGTGGATCCCTTTGCCTCAGCCCGGTAAGCCTCCTACCCATGGGAGAGATATATTTTTCTTAAATACTGTCTTCGGTTCCCTCCTTCTAGAAGTGTTAAGGGGGCCTTTATCTTGGTGTCTCTTCACAGGGTGTTGATAGTATGTCTCCTTACAAAATCCACCCCTGGTGCAGGTGTCGGTCTCTCTATCTCTCCCTGGCCCTATAAAAAGTTTTTATCTTAATCTTCTAGGGCAGAGAGACCTTGATGCCTAAACCAGCAAGTGGAGACCCAGCGCGCTAAAAATGTGCCATATGTCGCAGGTCTTCTCTAAATCCAAAAAGCCTTTGTGCCCAAAATGCACTGAGAAGATAGTTACAGATGAGTCGCCCTCCTTCCTTGAAACCATAAGGGCTATGATAAAGAAAGAGGTTAATGCGGCGGTGGATTCAAAGATTATGCCACAATCCCCTGGCCCATCTACCTCGCATAGATCCTTTGCTTCTGATACAGCCTTTGATCTAGATGAAGGGGAATTGATATCCGACTCAGACGACTCCTCCTCTGATGATGGTTCTGGAAAACCTCTGTTTCTCCCGGAAGAAACAGAGGAACTTCTAAAAACCATAAGAGCCACTATGAATATAGAAGATGTTAAAGAAACACATTCCATCCAGGACCAAATGTTTCAAGGTCTGGGTAAAGAAAGAAAGAAAATAACCTTTCCCATCGATAACCATATTAAAGCCTTATATCCAGGGAGTGGAGAGATCCGGAAAAGAGGTCGGCCGTAACAAATTCCTTTAAACGCAAATACTTCTTTTCAGAGTCTGACTCTAATCTGTGGGATAAGACACCCAAAGTAGATACCCCAGTGGCACGGATTTCTAAAAAAAAACTCCCTCCTGTTTGAAGACACGGCCTCCTAAGAGATCACATAAATAAGAAATGTGAAAATTTGTTAAAGAAATCATGGGAGACAAATACAGCGATGTTGCGCCCCAGCATAGCATCTACCTGTACTGCCAGAACACTATCCGTCTGGCTAAACCAGCTAGAACACCTGGCATCAGGTACCCTCAGGGAGGAGATCTTAGCCTCCTTGCCTACTTTGAAAAAAGCATCTAATTTCTGGCAGATGCATCTGCCGATTTAGTCAGATTCTCTGCTAGGTCAGGCTCCCTTTCTAATGCTACCAGTAGAGCTATCTGGCTTCGTACATGGTCTGGGGATGCAAGTTCTAAGAACCGCCTATGCTCAATCCCATATGAGGGAGATACATTATTTGGCTCGACCTTGGCTGATATTCTGGATAAAGCTGCTGATAAGAAGAAAGGATTTCTGCTTGAAAATCGTTACTTTCATCAAAGGCGTTCCTTTCAAAACCAAAAAAAGTCAAAAATGGACCAAAAGAAAAAAGAAGGTTCAAGAAAGTGGCAGCCCTCCAGGTAGAGGATTCCTTTTCAACCCTGAAAATTCCTCAAGCTCCAAACAATGACGCCATACACCAGGTGGGGGGCAGACTAAAACATTTCGCTCCCATCTGGGAACTGGTGGTAACTACCTTTAAAACAAGGCCTAAAACTTTATTAAGTCTTATCCTCCAGACTGGTTCTTTATAAACAAAAAGTTGCCTCACAAAGACAAACAGGCTTGCCTAGAATCAGAAATATTATTTCTGGTACACAAGAAGGTAATCCATCCGATTCCAGAAGATCAACAGGGCAAGGGTTACTATTCTCCAGTTTTTCTTGTATAGAAACCAAACGGATCCTACTGTTTAATAATAAATTTAAAATCCTTAAACAGATCCGTCTCCTACAAAAAATTCAAAATGGAGACGATAAAATCTACAATAAACATTCTCCCTCAGGACTGCTTTATGGCAACCATACGCCTTCAAGACGCGTGCTTTCACATCCCAATATACTACAACCATCAAAAGTTTCTGAGAATCGCTGTCTTCATTTTTAATTTTGAACAATAGAGAATCGCTGTCTTCATAAAGGATCAGCTATACCACTCTCAGTTCACAGCCCTCGGCCCCAAGGGTATTCTTAAAAATTATGCAGGAAGTCACGAAGTACCTTCACTTACAGGGAATTAAAATTATTCCATATTTAGACGACTTCCTGTTAGCCTCTCCATCAGAAGAGGTCCTACGGTCTCACCTGTCAGAAGTCCAAAGATGTTTCACCCCCTTGGGTTGGGTGATAAACTTAAAAAAAAATCTGATACCAGACCAAAGAAAGCTCTTCTTGGGGGTACTTCTAGACTCCCATCGGCTAATGTCCTTTCTTCCTCAAGAAAAACAGAATTGTCTTCTTCAAAAAATCTCTCAGTTTTGCAGCCAGAAAGTATCCTCCATAAGGAACATCATGACCATCCTGGGTCTCCCGACGGCCACAATCCTGTCGGTCAGGTGGGCCTAGAGCCATACAAGGATCCTTCAGGCATTCCTTCTATCCTCCTGGGACGGCACCAGCTCTATGCTAGAAAAACGAGTTCTCATTCCCAGGTCAGTAAAAAGATCATTGATGTGGTGGAAGATACAGAAAAATCTTCGGACAGGGGTGTATTGGCGCCAAGAGAAACAAATGTCTGTGACCACGGATGCCAGCAGTTCAGGTTGGGATGGTCACTTTGACGGGAGGATAGTTCAGGGAACTTGGGGGAGCGATATGAAAGATGCTTCCTCCAACCTAAGAGAACTT
Organism: Bufo bufo; assembly: GCF_905171765.1. Taxonomy (NCBI): domain Eukaryota; kingdom Metazoa; phylum Chordata; class Amphibia; order Anura; family Bufonidae; genus Bufo; species Bufo bufo. The sequence goes on from NC_053394.1 coordinate 157,979,294, forward strand.
ACAGCCCTCTACAAAGTCATTGTCTCCCTTCATACTCTCTCATCTCCAAAAAGTATAAAGGTATTCTCAGACAATACCACGGCAGTCGCCTACTTAAACAAGCAAGGAGGAACCAGAAGTCGTTCCTTAGCAGCGGTAGCCAGGGATATCTTTTGTGGGCGGAGAAGAACCTTACATCTCTGACAGCAGTACATGTCAGAGGGGAGGACAATAGCCGACTTCCTCATTCGCCAGACATAAAAAGAAGGAGAATGGTCTCTGAATCGTCAGGTGTTTTAACAGATATGCCAGAAATGGGGAGTTCCACAATTAGACCTATTTGCCACGGAAAGCAACAGGCAAACCACAGAGTTTTGTTCCCTCTCCCAACGGGATCAGCCATTGTGGGTGGATGCACTTTCCCAGCCATGGCCAAAGTCCCTTCTTTATGCCTTCCCTGCCTTCAGTCTGATCGCAAAAGCACTGATGAAGGTAGAGGAGGAAGGGGCCAGGGTGATTTTCATTGCTCCCTTCTGGCCAAGAAGATCATGGTTTCCCCTCCTACTCAGACTGTCTACAGGGACATTCTGGACCCTTCCGTCAACACCGGACCTTCTCCACCAAGGTCCAGTACATCATCCCAAGATCAGCCAGCTAGATTTGACAGCCTGGAGACTGAACGCCTCACCTTGAGGAGAAAGGAGTTATCGGATGCTGTAATCTCCACACTGATGTTAAGTCGAAAGCCCACAACAGAGGACCTGGAACGCCTTCTTAACCTTCTCAGGTCATGTGGTTTCTCCAAAAATTCCACAAATTTTACAGTTTTTGCAGGCAGGACTAGATAATGGCCTTCAACCTGCAACACTTAGGCCTCTTTCACACGGGCGTTGCAGGAAAATGTGCGGGTGCGTTGCGGGAACATGCACGATTTTTCCGCGCGAGTGCAAAACATTGTAATGCGTTTTGCACTCGCGTGAGAAAAATCACGCATGTTTGGTACCCGAACTTCTTCATAGAAGTTCAGGCTTGGGATCGGTGTTCTGTAGATTGTATTATTTTCCCTTATAACATGGTTATAAGGGAAAATAATAGTATTCTGAATACAGAATGCATAGTAAAATAGCGCTGGAGGGATTAAAAAAAATTTAAAAATAATTTTACTTGCCTTAATCCACTTGAGCGCGCAGCCCGGCATCTCCTGTTTTCATCTTAGCTGTGTGCAGGAACAGGACCTGTGGTGACGTCACTCCGGTCATCACATGATCCATCACATGATCCATCACATGATCTTTTACCATGGTGATGGATCATGTGATGACCGGAGTGACGTCACCACAGGTCCTGTTCCTGCACACAGCTAAGATGAAGACAGAAGGAGATGCTGGGCTGCGCGATCAAGTGGATTAAGGTGAGTTAAAGAAAATATTTTTTATTTTTTTTTAACCCCTCCAGCGCTATTTTACTATGCATTCTGTATTCAGAATGCTATTATTTTCCCTTATAACCATGTTATATGGGAAAATAATAATCGGGTCTCCATCCCGATAGTCTCCTAGCAACCGTGCGTGAAAATCGCACTGCATCCGCACTTGCTTGAGGATGTGTCACGGATGGTGTACAGGAAACAAGACAATACCATATAAACAATGTCTCTCTGGATCCACAACTAAGGAACAAAGGGAGACCCCTGCAATAGACCTGCCGCTCTCCCTCACTGCTCAGCCTATGCGAACACCCCAAAGGTGGATGTCCGCATATCCACGTTCCTCGGCTATCTATTACCTGAAGACCCTACAATAGTGAAGGGACACGACCACCGGCTCCCTCAATGACACGGAGGGAGTCAGGGTCACCTGGATCCAGAAAAGACAAAATCATAAATACATAAACAGCACTTATCTTACTGACGACTGGGAACTGGGAACAGCATGCGCACACACACTCCAGGAAGTTGTATCAGCCGCACACTACTGCATTATGGGGAGGAACTTAAAGGGTAGCGATCAGTCTGACTGCATGACAGCTGAGATAGACTAACGAGATGAGAAACTAAACCAAAACAAAGAAATTCAAGGAGGAGGATCTGAGAAGCTCCTGTGAGCGCTTCTCAGCTGTCTGGCTGTGACAGGATGCTTGCGATTTTCAGGCAACCCCATTCACTTCTATGGGGCCTGCGTTGCGTGAAAAACGCAGAATATAGAGCATGCTGCGATTTTCACACAACGCACAAGTGATGCGTGAAAATCACCGCTCATGTGAACAGCCCCATAGAAATGAATGGGTCGGGATTCAGTGCGGGTGCAATGCGTTCAACTCACGCTTCGCATCTGCGCAGAATACTCGCCCATGTGAAAGGGGCCTTAAGGTACAAGTATCGGCCTTAAGTGCATTCTTGGACATTAAGCTAGCAGACTCCCCGTTAATTAAACGATTTCTGAAAGGAGCTATGAGAAGTATTCCCATCTCCCATACTATTGTTCCAACCTGGGATCTCAACCTGGTTCTCTTGGTCCTGATGGATCCTCCGTTTGAACCAATTGAAGAAATCTCTCTTAAACTGCTCACCTTTAAGACGTTTTTTTCTCGTAGCAATAACAACTGCTAGGAGAGTCTGAAAGATACAAGCCTTTTCATGCAAATCCCCATATCTAGTGATTCTTGATGATCGTATAATCCTCAGACACTGTCATCCTTTCTTCCAAAAGTTGTTTCCAGATTTCGTTTCGAACAGGAGGTCTCATTACCTTCCTTCTGCCCTTCTCCATCCTCGGAAAAGGAAGAGAAGTACCATAATCTGGACGTGAGAAGAAGCGTTCTATCTTACCTCCACATCACCAGTACCTTCAGGCGATCGGATCAGCTGTTTCTTCAATACCAGGGTCCTAACAAGGGGCTCGCAGCCAGCAAATCTTCCATAGCAACATGGATAAGGAATATGATCAGCTCAGTCTATCTTCAGAAGAATCTTCATCTTCCAGATGGTATAAGAGCTCATTCTACTAGAGCAATGTCTTCTTCATGGGCAGAGTCTGCGTCCGTCTCATTAGACCAAACCTGTAAGGCGGCTATGTGGGCTAGCACTATGACTTTTTTTTTTACTCATTACAGATTAGACATTCATAGAATCCCAGACTTGTCTTTCGGTCGCAGAGTTCTTTCAGCTGCTGTCCCTCCCCCTAGCATGACTACTCTGTCAATCCTCCTCTGAGTGCCGTTGTGGAGGCGCCGGGGAAAAGAGAAAATCGCTCTTACCAGTAATTGGTTTTTCCAATAGCCTCCACAACGGCACTGTGATTTCCCACCCTTTTATTTATTTTTTTGATTATTACATAATGGTGTAATTTGTTTTGTTAATACATATATCTTTTCTTGCATCACTTCCGTGTTCTCTCTTATTGACTGAATAGGTAAGGGGAGGAGGCCCTTTAAATCTCGTGCTTCTACGTTTCCTGTCCTGGGGGCGGGGAAAACCAATTACCGGTAAGGGTAATTTTCTATTTTTTGTACTTACCGTATGTAACGGAACGCCTAGCATCCCGACCGGGTACCTCCGTTGATAGTTGCTCCTAGTGCTTTCTGAGGACTCCAAGCACTCCACTTGACACCGTACGCACTGCAGACCCCACGAACCGCCGAAGCTTGGTTGAGGTCTCACCGTCTCCTACCCACCCTGGACCTACGACAAGGCTCCAGGCTCCAGTGGATGAACCTCTCCTACATCCAGAGAGCAGGAACCAGGAACAAGCTCTTACAAGAGCTAATAGTATAGCCAGGGGAGTATAGCAAATCTCCCAGCGTATAGCAATCCCCAGCGTCGATCAGTTACCCAAACACCAGCCTCAACATGATGAAGGATAAAACAGGAACTGACTGTACTTCACATACAGCCTCTTTTATTCACAAACCAAAAACATAGTACTGCCCACAGGGTTTTGAAATACAACCAATCAATATATTACAACACATCCCCACAATGCATCATGGTTTCCTCCTCTCTGTCCTGGAGACAACCGGGGAGTAATCCAATTATCTCTCAGGACAAAGGGAAATCGCCAATACACATGTGCGGACAACAGGACAGAAATCACCATTTAAACATACAATGTCACAACCCTTTTCAATACACAGACATTTAACATATTCCCAGACAGCTCAAGTCTGAGTGCATATTATTAGGTGAATGGCACTCAGACAACATGAATACAATAAAATGAGCTAACTGGGTACCCTCACATAACATAAAATACAATTACACAGACAGATGGTTCTGTCACACATCTCAAAACCCCACATGTCCCCATATGGCTTGGATCTGAGCGCTCAGATGCCACAAACACAGTCAAATCGCCATGGGGTTTAAGTTTTGCATGGGCTGATGAGAGGGCCCATAATCCTGGGGCAAGAGGCTGGTAGCCAGGCCCCTCCAAAACCCAGTGGCGAGGTTGGTTTCGCCACACCGTAAAATCTGTTTCTTTTCCGTTCAGTGGGGGACACAGGTCCCACCCGTTCTCTTGTTTACGGGCCTTTTCTGGCTGTGTGGTTATGGGTTTGTACATAGTTTGGTTTTCCTGTTTTTGTCTTGCTTCTCCTACTGCTTTTGCACTAACTGATTTAGCTTAGTCCCTGTAGGAAGGATATAGCTGAAGGGAGGAGCTTACACTTTGTGTGCTTAGTGTCCGCCTCCTAGTGGCAACAGCTATACCCATGGTCAAGCCTGTGTCCCCCAATGAACGGAAGAGAAACTGATTTTACAGTAAGTACAAAAATCTAGTTTTTAGCCTGTGTGAAGAGCAGTGGGCAACCTGTGATACCCAAATTTCTGGTCACAAGGCATGCTTGCCTGTGTTATGTCAAAAAAAAGATTATTGGCATATTTTGTGTGGGAAGATACAGGTAATGGTGCACTGTGTGGCTATCTCTTGGACTCTCAGATATTGGCAGAATGGGGGTCCTCCAGACTTCTCTGTGGCACTCTAGAAATGAGTGGATGAGATGGAGAGGTGGCTAAGCATGTGTCTGACTATCTTTATGGGAGAAAGGAAAATATGGCTTATTCACATAGACTACAAGGGAGAGAGCCTTGTAATTGAATGGTCTCTCTTTCTGGAGTATGAACAGCAGAGAAAGGGGACCCCTGCCTCCAATTAGATGGGAGTCCTGGAATTGAAACTGGCACCTATTAGACATTCAGTATGCTGTAAAAGTCTCAATGGTAATGCCCCTTTAAATTTTATTGTGGCCCTTGGATTGGCTCGGTCGGACAGCATGAACCTAGGACTGCGTCTCTGCTCTAGAGCAGGGCTTGACAAATTTCCTTGGAATCTAGGAGCCAGCTAAAAAAGTTAGGAGCCAGGCGGAGCCGCGTCATAAAGCCCCTAGTAGGTGCCCCCATAGTGCCCCCCCCCACTTCTCCATAGAGCCTACCCAATAATGCTGTATGCCATGTTACATATACTGCCGCTCCGTCCTCGGACCCTATTGACTATAATGGGGACGGGCGTGGAGCTCCGGTGCAGTTCGCGGTGAGAGGCCGCCGGACTAAAAAGTTGGACATGCAGTACTTTTAGTCTGGCGGCCTTTCACCATGCACTGCCGTGCTGCGCCGGAGCTCCACACCCGTTATAGTCAATGGGGACAGAGCGGCGGTCCGGCGAAACAGCGGAAGGACGGATCCGACAGGGTGAACAGCCTGCTGGATCCATCCTGCAGCAAGTGTGAAAGTACCCTTAGTTATATAGCTACTGAATGAGACAGAAGAAGGGATGCCTTTAACATATAGATCTCCTTGAGAAGCCAATTTGATCCTAAAGGGTTAACTCAGACTGTAATCTAAGGCTACTTTCACACTAGCGTTCGGAGCGGATCCGTCTGATGTCTGCTCAGACGGATCCGCTCCTATAATGCAGACGTTTGCATCCGTTCAGAACGGATCCGTCTGCATTATAACTTAGAAAATTTTCTAAGTCAGAAAGTAGCCTGAGCGGATCCGTTCAGACTTTACATTGAAAGTCAATGGGGAACGGATCCGCTTGAAGATTGAGCCATATAGTGTCATCTTCAAGCGGATCCGTCCCCATTGACTTCCATTATAAGTCTGGACGGATCCGCTCGCCTCCGCACGGCCAGGCGGACACCCGAACGCTGCAAGCAGCGTTCAGGTGTCCGCTCACTGAGCGGAGCGGAGGCTGAACGCTGGCAGGCGGATGCATTCTGAGCGGATCCGCCTCCACTGAGAATGCATTGGGGCCAGACGGATGCGTTCGGGGCCGCTCGTGAGCCCCTTCAAACGGAGCGCACGAGCGGACACCCGAACGCAGGTGTGAAAGTAGCAAACTGTGTCCTGTCACTATTATCTCTCTGCTCCTGTCCCTTAATCTTATCACTGCTGCAACAAAAGCATCAGCCGACAGCCTCAGTGTAACCTGTTCTAGAGTCTGACTGATGGTTCTTTTAGCTCAAAGAATCGAATGAGTCTCTAACTAATCGGATCTTTAGATTCTTTTAACCTGAGACTCATTCGATTCTTTCTAGACTCCCTCCTGTACTTGTGTCAGTGACTCAGAGCTGCTAGTCCTTGCCTGAGCTCTGATTGGTTGGTGGGCGGGGAGAGGAGGGGCTGGCAGAAGCAGCTTCCACTCTAGGATCAGATTACACTCCTCCCGAGCCCCTCCCCTCCCTGCTGCCAGCGTCTCGCTCTCTGTGTGCTGTGACGGAGCTGACTGAGGAGCTGTTTCACACGGTGCTGCCTCCGGACAGAACGGCAGCTCCTCACCCATCGCCCGGGCACCTTTGAAAACGGGCTGACAAATACCCAAGCGCCAGGACTAAATTCCTGGTCGCCATGGCGACCTGGCGCCTGGGATTTGTCGAGCCCTGCTCTAGAGGAAGGGGTAACATGGACTTTTGTAAACTTGCTGACTGAATGTGACATATAGAGGCTTTTTGTCCAGAAAGAGTATTACTCCTCTACTATATTTTTCCTGTACAGGAAACCTAGGTTCACATCTGCGGTGTATTTTCCATGAGAAAAAAAGAAAAATGCATTGCTACATCCAGCATATGGTGGAAACCATTGATGCCTGATGGAGCCTGTTTACTATAATGGTTGCCCATCAGGTTTCCATTATGCTGTCAGTCTGCCGGTCAAAATAGTACATGCTATTTCGAGCTGGATTTTTGATGGAATCGGTGATGGAGGCTCCTAATGGTCCTCGCACAGCTACTTCGACTTCAAAATAAATACATATTGGTTTTAGAATGCAACAAGCCCACAAAATAGAATATATGAAACAAATGAAAGAAAAATTCAGGTATTAGGGCAGGTTCTGCCTTTTTATATCTCGAGGTTTCCTGCTATTTTGGAGGAAACCTCTCAGATTCCAAAGTCTAGTTTGAAATGACCAACAAGCACTTATGAGATTCTTGATGGCCACACATCTTATCTAGCTCTCCTTATCTATATCATTTAAAGGGGTTGTCTCATCTTGCCCTTACTAAGAAGAGATGAAACTAAGCCCCGACAGTGGAGCAGGTCGGCACTGTGCTATTTCACCAGCTTCCATTGCAGTGCACCGACTCGGAAAAAGCTCCCATCGCAGCTGCTGAGACAGCGGACTGCCGGCCCACTCTACTGTCTCCCAACCGACTGATGGTCGGGCTTAATTTCATCTCATCTTAGTAATGTGAGATGAGACGGCCCCTTTAATCACATATACACAGTGGGCACCTTTTACAAATTTTTTATGTAAAAAGTTTCAAATTATAAAGCACGCAATATTTGTACAATAATTTACGACTTTATTTTCTTTCAATGACACTTTTGAAAAGTGGGAGGGGAATAGTTTCCCGTTGCCTATCAATTGTACTATAACTTATGCCAAAAGCTAGCATCAATTATACTTCTATCTACTACATCTCATAGCTAGCATAAACTTGAATTTCTGGTGCACAGACCACCAGATGTGCCACATTTCTGCTTAATCAGTTTGGCACATTTTCTGCTTATGGACTTTAGATGAACACTGGCATATGAAACTCTTCTCTTAGTAAATGTACCACATCATATTCAGTTACTGTGTGTGCCTCTCCTACAGATGGACTCCGAAATCCACCAGAGCAATGTTCCAACCTTCTACAGTTACCGGATATTTCAGAGCTAAATTGGAATTTTCCACAAGATCATCAGGTAAAGGAGCTGAGGTCTTGCCAAATATTCACTTTATTGCCATAATGTTAGCCCGAAACGCGTCTTATTTGCCTGTATTCTGTATATGGCAATAAAGTTAAGATTTATTAGCATCAAAGGTCAAGTGCTGATCCACTTCTTCTACTTGGATGTATGGGCTTGCAACCCAGGATACAAGCCCCACCACCTTCTTCCAGAGTGAGTGCCGACTGATTATTTCACCAAAGACCAAAGTTATTTTTCTTGTCTATTTAGGGTGAAGATCTTCTTGATATTGAAGTAAAAGAAGAAATAGAAGATGATTGGCAGTGTAAGAGGGCGCGACTTGTTTGTAAAGGGTCTAGATACTGGGATCATCCGCTCATCACATATACATGACTGTGTGTATTTCCTGTAGATGGATCCAGCAATAGAAGTGCACCTGAGATATATCCCTGCCCTTTGTATGTCCAGAATTGTCCAGAGGGAAATCGCAGCATTCCACAGAATTATCAGGTAGGAGTCTAGGAGTTATGTGGACCATATTGGTAACTCGGACTTAGATGTGGTTAGACATTTTTGTCGGCTCATTTGAAGAATCTGTTAGGGTACGTCCACATGTACCGGGTCGTATCTTGCCAAAATCTGCAGAATGTGGGTTTTGGTGCGAACATGCTGTAGATTTGCTCAGCTTGCACTGCAAAGTATGATATACACAATGGAAATCGCAACTTGCATTTAATGTTGCAAAGATAAAGGGAGTCTGCAGCCTCTTAAATAGATTTCACAGTAAGCCTAACACCATATAGGAACAATGCTTTATCAAATCCCTTCCCACTTGGGCAGCCATTGGCAGGCATTTTAGGGTCTTCTCCGGATATTGTGGATTTTAAATATGGGACTAGAGAGGAACGAGTATCTCTAACCTCACAGCTGCAACATTCACAGGTGTGCGGTTTCGATGTAGAAAGTGACTAGACCAGGGGTAGGCAACCTTCGGCACTCCAGCTGTTGTGAAACTACAACTCCCAGCATGCATACTTGCTCTGCGTTTCTCAGAGCTCCCATAAAAATCAATGGAGCATGCTGGGAATTGTAGTTTCACAACAGCTTGAGTGCCAAAGGTTGCTGACCCCTGCTCTAGACAGTGGGTATTAAGATATGTTCTAAATAACTACAATAACTGCTTATTGGGGTCCCTGGAACCTCATACATTTAAACTGACATCACTGTATGATAATGGTGTCTTCAAATCCTTCCATGCTCTGCAGGTAGCGTTTCTATCAGTATCTGCAATTTCATCATGCCATTCAATGTCAGGGACGTACTGTGCTTATAACTGTCTGTGCTACAGGGGCTCTCAACCACATAGTTACGGCTTCACCATCCAAAGCTCTGATTTCATTTTCTTACGGTAATATTTTACCTAAATGTCTGTGTAAGGGTCCATTCAAAACGCCTGCAATTTCATTACGCATTTTGCGGAACGGAATTGCGGACCCATTCATTTCTATGGGGCAGCACTTCCGGGTCCGCACTTCCGTTCCGCAAAAAAATAGAACATGTCGTATTCTTGTCCGCAATTGCGGACAAGAACAGGCTTATTCTATTAGTGCCGGCAATGTGCCGTCTGCAAAATGCGGAAGGCACATTGATGCTGCCCATGTTTTGCGGATCCGCAAAACACGTTGCAGACGCGTGAATGGAGCCTAAGGCTACTTTCACACTAGCAGCAGGACGGATCCGACAGGCTGTTCACCCTGTCGGATCCGTCCTACCGCTATTTCGCCGTGCCGCCGCACTGCCGCTCCGTCCCCATTGACTATAATGGGGACGGGGCGGAGCTCCGGCGCAGCACGGCGAAAGGCCGCCGGACTAAAAGTACTGCATGTCCAACTTTTTAGTCCGGTGGCCTCTCACCGTGAACTGCCGTGCTGCGCCGGAGCTCCGCCCCGTCCCCATTATAGTCAATGGGGACGGAGCGGCAGTGCGGCGGCACGGCGAAATAGCGGTAGGACGGATCCGACAGGGTGAACAGCCTGTCGGATCCGTCCTGCCGCTAGTGTGAAAGTACCCTTACCCTCTGCAGGGTCTCACAGAAAAATGGGAGACAGATGAGGACCCTATTTCTGATACTCTGACGTGTTCATCATGTGTGGCACAGCATAGGTCACAACTATTTCTCTTACATCGGGCCTATAAGACTCCTCACTTGGGTATAAGGACTGATGCTAAGTGTCCTAGGTGTATACACTTAAAAGGCCGATATTGTACATATACTTTGGTCCTGTCCTGAATTGAGAGGGTTGTGGTCTGAAGTGTTTACTCTCCTAGAAGGCGTTTATGCGTCCAGTTGTCGAAAGACCCTAAGGTAGGACTTTTAGGTCATGTGGCACATGTCCCAGCAGATGGTATGTCCCAGCTGGTCATTGCTTTATATTTGACGAGAAAACTCATTGCTAAATAGTGGCTGCAACCCACATCTCCAACTATGGCAGAATTGCTTAATGTTGCTAATATTATGATATTGATGGAGTGGAGAGTATACTTTATTTGTGTTGCTCATTGTCTTGTTTTCTTTTTTTCTTGAAACTTTAATAAAAAGTATGATTTAAAAAACATACCACCATATAGGGTGCTTGCCCAAAACCTAGGCATACCTGTCTTGTGAAAATGTGGTCCTCTTTTCCTGAGAAATGCTTCTTTTTATTATTATGCAAAAAAATGTAAAGAATAAAAAGGTTTTCAGTGCACTGTGGGTGGGGCTGCTCCTTTTGGTGCACCATCGCGCCTCCAGTAATGCTGCCCTGCGCCTCCCCTCTTGTTTAATTGACCGTTTTTGAGATTGCACAGCCAGTTAAAGTGACGGAGGGGAAGCCAGGTGCACCGAACAGAGCAGCCCTCCCCCAATTCACCAAAAGAAGAATTTTGTCAGGATTAGAGAACCGGATTTTCACAAGAAATGGTATGGTAATGTTTTGGGGCATCTACCCTAAGATGGTGGTGTGCTTACTTTGAAATTGAATTTGGAGGTGGCAGTCTGCTTTTAAAATCAGGACCTCTTCTCAAGTTGTGGGCAGATTCCACGGCGGACGCTTTCTGCGGCTTGTGGATGATTTTTTTTTTTTTTTTGTTTCGCTTCACTGCTACTGTAAATTCTGCAGGCTTTCTATGCAATTCCGCTGCCTAAAATCCACAATGTTCATACTACTTGTGGTGGTAGCCTATGACTCCAACTTTCTGCTAAATTGTATATATTTCACATTAGGTTGAAGATCTCACAAGAGGGGGAGTTAAAGCAGAAGAAGAAGAGGGGGCGTCGGTGAAGGGTGATCAGCAGTGCAAGGAGGAGGAAATTCCAGTAGATATTAGAGCAGGTGAGTAATAACCATAGGGAATAGGTGTAACAGAATTAGACATGTCCCACAAGAAGGCCACCGCCACAAAAAAAGTTATGACTGTCAAAATGTGTGAATGCAAAAGTATTCTGATCATTAACCATTTAATACGTGAAATAGAGATGGAGAGGAATCTGTATAGAAATGGAGATGCAGTGTGACTTTTAAATCAGGTGAAATCTTTGACAAGTCTGCAGCAAACCTGTATGTAACTCAAAATACACTGCCATATACAGTATATCCTGTGTGGACTTCACACACTTTTTACACAGTGTTATAGAGACACATCAAAAGTTGAGATCTCTAGAACGAGGTGAGAGAAAAGCGCCTGCATATCACGCGCTCTCTCCTCACTGATGAGGACAAAATCTCGTGCAGAGAGGAGGAAGAGTTGGAAATGTGGGCGGCTTTTCTCCCCTTGTTTCAGAGAAACGGAGGGGGTGTCAGCACTTTGACTCAATTTTGGTACATGTTGTCTCGTCCCAAGCCACGATAAACCATATACCATTTTTCATTAAACCGCTTTTTCTAGTTGATAGAGGCGCCGTTGGATGAATTTTTTTCTTGTGCATTTGCTTCATATATAGGGCTATGCTTAAAATTTGATGTAACATTATACACCTGAAATATGCCAATTTTTGTGCAGTTTACACCAAATTATAGGCACAATTACATTAGAAATTGTGGCCCGGTGTACTTGCGTCTAGATATTGTTGTTACATACTTAGTATTGCACCCCCTACTGTTTTGACCCCTTCTCAGAATGTCCACCTGAAGTGTCCAGTGCCGTGGAGAACAAGCCAGTGGGCCTGCACAATAGCAAGAATCACTTGTCACGTGCTTTACATTGGGGTATACTTTTGAGTATGCACAAGAGGGACTACACTTTGGCCTCTGTTTCACCTGCTTTCAGTTTTTGCCAGGCAGAACGGTGTAGTAGACTACACTTATCATCTGAGAACATTGGAACTGAGGTTCAAATAACATTATATTAAAAAGTGGCTCAAAGTGCCGTTTCCACCACATTTGTGAAAATTATGTTGTGGCCAAACCCCTCTGTTAGGTGCTGGGGTTGCTATTGACTGGCATTTAAGGGGTTAAATAATAGGGGGTCAGAGCTTTTTTAACACCTTAAAGGCTGGGTCTATTTTCATTTTTACCTTATCTTTTTTTTTTTTCGTTCACATAGCCATATGAGGGCTTATTTTTGCAGGACAAGATGCACTTTTTAATTCTGCCATTTTATTATAAAACAGGAAAAAAATTATTTGTGGGGTAAAATAGAAAAAACACATTTCCACCAAGGATTTTAGGGTTTTGACATCACGGAGTTCACTGTGTGCTAAAAATTACATGACGTCCCTATTCTGCAGCTCAATATGATTGCAGCGATACCAAACTTGTATACCGTAGTTTTATTTTGTTTATTTACTTTAAAAAAATATATAAAAACCTTTAGGGAAAAAAAAAATCTATTTTTTTTTTCTATCGCCATATTCTGACAGCCATAACTTTTTTATATTGCAGTCTACAGAGCTGTATGAGGGCTTGTTTTTGTGCGTAACGAACTGTAGCTTTTATTGGTACCATTTTTGTAGTATATACGACTTTTTCATCACTGTTATTCAATTTTTTATGGTGAACACGATGACAAAAAAGCGCGCTTTTTTTTTTTTCTTTTTCCATTACATCGTTCACTTCACAGGAATTTTTAACAAATATTTTAATAGTTCAGACTTTCGTACGCGGTGATACCTGATATGTTTTTTTATTTATTATTATTTATATATTTTTATATGTAAAATTGGGAAAGGGGGTGATTTAAACTTTTAATATTTTTTTTTTATTTTTTTCTTTACTTTTTATTTATTAACTATTAGCCTATTAGGGGGCTAGAACCTGGGAACATTTGATCCCTTGTCCCATTCACCCTAATAGAGATCTATTCGGGTGAATAAGATTCTGACACTGTCTTTGCTGAGCTGTGCTTCATGCACAGCACAGTAGGGAGCTTACTATAGCAGGCCTGGAATGCTTCAGCAGCTTCCAGGCTGCCATGGTAACCGATCTGAGCCCCGTGATTTCACTGTGGGGGCTGCAATTGTAAGGCAGAGGGAGCAGCATCCCTCTGCCTAACTCCACAGATGGGTTCGGCGGATAGCTATTCCCCGTGATTGTGGCTGGGTGCCTGCTGTATGATACAGCCGGCACCTGCCACATATGGAGAGGGCCCACCGCAGCAGCCTGCTCCATAGAAATGCGGGCACATAATGACATACATGTACGGCATTATGTGTTAAGGGGCTAAGGAAGTTGTGCAATGTCAGGTCTGACTCCTGGCATCCCACCAATCAGCTGATTGAAGATGTGGCGTGCCACATCACTAGCCCAATCGCCCGCCCGCTGCGTCACTTACTTGCCTGCCCCGCCATCTTCTCCTGCAGTACCGATATCTCTCTCTCTCTCTAGATAGATGGATAGATATAACTATACTCTCATATAGAAGTTGATTTTCTGTCTTTCATGCTGCTTAACTCCTCTTCCACTACATAACAAAGATGCTCTATAGCAGTGATGGTGAAACTTTTACAGACAGAGTGCCCAAACTGCAACCCAAACCCCACTTATTTATCGCAAAGTGCCAACACGGCAATTTGACCTGAATACTGCAGTCCAATATAGTATATCTTCCATGTACTTTATCATTTAGCTATAATAGCCTGCCTGCATTCAATGCGCTGCCTGTGCCGTTCATATTGTGCCCTGCGCTGATGAATGGCAGTAAAAGTCTGAGGCATATTGGTACATCACAGAGTTTTTCCAGGGTGTGGGTGCCCACAGAGAGGGCACCGAGTGCCGCCTCTGGCACCTGTGCCATAGGTTCGCCACCACTGCTCTATAGCATTGATAGCGAACCTTTTACAGACAGAGTGCCCAAACTGCAACCCAAAACCGACTTATTTATCGCAAAGTGCCAACACGGCAATTTAACCTGAATACTAACTACAATAATCCAAAACTCCAAACCCACCTAATCTCCTTTCTGCCGACCAAACAGTAAGAATGTCCTTTCAGTGCCCCTCAGACAGTACGATATCCCTTTAGTGCTCCACAGAGTATGATACCCCTAAGTGTACCCTCACAGCAGGGTGATCCCTTGGTGCCCCCACATATTATGATGCTTCTTAGTGCCCCTGACACATTGCAATCCCTCCTTAGTTCCTCCCCACAAAGTATGAATACCCTAAGTGCCCCCTTACAGTAGTAATGCCCTATCTGTGCCCCTTCACAGTTGTAATGCCCTCTTTGTGCACCATTTACAGTAATAATCCCCATTGTGCCCCCTTCATAGTTGTAATCCCAATTGTGCCCCCTTCATAGTAATAATCCCCATTGTGCCTCTTTCACAGTAATAATGCCCCTTAAAAGTAGTAATGCCAATTGTACCCCCTTCAAAGTAATAATGCCCATTGTGCCCCCTTTACAGTAATAATACCCTCTGTGCCCCTTCCATAGTAGAAATCACCATTGTGCCCCCTTCAAAGTAATAATGCCCATTGTGCCCCCTTAATAGTAATAATGCCTTCTGTGCCCCCTCCATAGTAGATATGCTCATTGTGCCCCCTCCCGAGTAGAAATGCCCATTGTGCCCTCTCCATAGTATAAATGCTCATTGTGCCCCCTCCCGAGTAGAAATGCCCATTGTGCCCCCTTCACATTAGCAATGCCCATTGTGCCCCCTTCACATTAGCAATGCCCATTGTGCCCCCTTCACATTAGCAATGCCCATTGTGCCCCCTCTGTGTTAAAAAAAACAAATAAAACACTTAACTTCTCACCTTGTCCCGTTCCTGAAGCTCAGTCCTCTCTCCCCTGCAGACACAGATCGCTCTGCAGCACTGTGTGGGCGGAGCTTATGCAGATTTACGGGCTGCAGGCTCCGCTCACACAGGCCGGCGGAGCGATCCGTGCCTGCAGGCTGAATGGTGGAGCGGGGAGAAGTCTTCCTTTTTCACCATTCTGTGCGCCTGAAGGAGGGGAGGAGCGCGGGGAGCTGAGCGGTGAGTGACAGGACATCAGCTCCCAGCAATGAGCATTTCCATCCGTATTGATGGAAGCGCTCATTGCTTCTGGACTCTGAGAGCAGCACCCGGGGTTGACCGCCCAATCCCCTCCCTCCCCCCACACTTAGCACGCCACTGCAGGGGTCCAAACAGTTTACCCCTGCTCTATAGGATTAATAACTGGTAACAGTACATCCATTAGGGTATACATATTTTCTTGCCATGTCTATGGAACAAGCGTGAAATCATCTGTGATTTGTTAAATGCTGATTTATCCTGTTAAAACTAGTCTTTAAGAGATGGGATAGCTGTGGCCATGCATAGACTCTCAACAACAACAGAAAATTGATTGCTGTGTTTTAAATGACATTTGGTTGGTATGAAAAAGCCCAATTTGTTGGCAGGTGTTTGTTATAATGTGGGTGTACTGTTGGCACATTATGAAATGTTATATAGTATCTCACAAGTGAGTACGCCCCTCACATTTCTATAAATATTTTATTGCATCTTTTCATGGGACAACACTGGAGATCTGACACTTTGATACAATGTAAAGTAGTCCGTGTACAGCTTGTATAACAGTGTACATTTGGTGTGCCCTCAGAATAACTCAACACTGTCAGAATATTTATACTGCTCTGAAAAACAGTTTAATTTGTTTATGTAAAAACAAGCTAGAATCTATAATAGAGGAGATTCCGACTTATTTCCACAAATAAAAACAAGAGCTAACGAGAGCTCATTATCAGGGCTGGCTCCAGGTTCATGTGGGCCCTTGGGCAATAAATCTCAGTGGGACCCCTTGTGGCATTTGTCAAATGTCACCATGGCATCTGATAGTGTTAAAAAACTGAAGCGCGGGCTTCCTGCTCAGACGCGCCTTCCCCTAGCGGAGATCAGGGAAAGCACCCTTTCTAAAAATGAGCCACAGCCTGTACTAGGCTTCCAGGCTCATTGTTAGTATATCCCAGTTCAGGCCACTAGGTGGCAGCACTAAACTGTGATATAGTGATTTCTATAGAGAATAATGGAGCAATTTCCATTATTCTTTATAAGTTGCAATCTGATGAAAAGTAATAAGTTTTGAAAATATAAAAAAAAATTAAAACGGAAAATCACCCCACTTTCCCCAAAAATGAACAAAAAAGTAAATAAAATTATGGGCATTGTCGCATGCAAAAACACCCATACTATTAAAATATTTAAAAAAGTTATCCCATATGGTGAAGGATGTAACAGAACTTATATATATATATATATATATATATATATATATATATATATATATAATTTATTTATTTTTGAAAATGCACATTTGTTTTGTGCCATACAGTTTTTTTTACAATTACCAAAAAAATATATAAAATTATACTTCTGCTGTATTAAAGAATAAATGAGAAACTACTATGAGGTTTTTCTAGCACAGTTTAGCATTGAGCTTCATAGCTCAGTGGTTAAGGTTCTTGCCTCTAATGTAGAAGGTTGTGAGTTCAAATCCTGGCAGATAACCCCTTCATGTTCATAGCACTGACTCCATATATGGACATAGCCATATATTGAGTCAGAGCAGGGACTCCTAAGCCGGGAACTAGAGTCCTGACTGTTCAGTAACACTGGTGGATTCCCCATACAGTGATCTTCAGCATAGGAGCAGTGGGCCACGGCACTTGCCCGGTGCTGACGCCGGCCCTGCTCATTATCTGCGCTAAGTTGAAGACAAAAGGAAAACAGTTGTAAACAAAATATATATATATATATTTAATGCATGTGTTTCCCCGAAAATAAGACCTACCCTTAAAAATAAGACCTAGCCTTATTTTGCGGGGTTTTGGGAGTAGGGCTTAAATATAAGCCCTACTCCAAAAATAAGCCCTAGATACATTTTTATATTTATGGATTCAGCAGCTCAGGAGCGCTCACTAATGGCTCCTGAGTTGCCAGGTAGGGCGGGCAGGACCTCGGCGCTCTCAGCTGATTGGAGGCGGGCAGGAGTTAAGGTACAGCAGCGCAGGCTGGCGGCATCACTAAATGCGAAATAATGCCAGCAGCCGCGCTTCCATCTACGGTACCGTGCGAGTACATCGCCGGGCGGGATGAATGGCTTCTCTACCCTGTACTGCCGCCAGCCCGCACGTTCTAACTTACCCCTACCTTAGCTGAATGAGGCAGCAGGAGGATGTCCTTCTCCTCTCTGCTGCCTGGAGCTGGAGGTGCTGATTGGTGGTGAGCGCGTCCTGCTCCCTCCCCCGCCTCCACCAATCAGCACCCCGTCATCTCTCGCGCTGGATCTCCCTGGTAACCTACCGTACACATTGCTGCCTAGGGGCCGGGGCAGTGTGCATACTGTACCAGAAAGAAGTGACATTGCCTGCCAGAGTACTGTACCGGTATCATACTGTAGTACTGTGCCATCCACTGACACTATGGTATACCACCCATTGTAAGTTGCTGTAGGGTTATGGTTACTATGGTAACCCAGGGTTTCTGTCACTAAAAAAATCGTTACCGTATGTAGCCTGCTGACATTAGCGATGTGCTACTGGTAATGTCAGCACTACATAACTGTATGTCTTACGTACGCATACCGTATGTTCCTACCTGACGCTGTTATCACTAAAAAATGATTTTTATAATCCGGTATGCTAATAAGCCTCTAGGTGCTGCAGCAGTGCCCCACCTAGAGGCTCATTAGCATACCATATTATAAAAATCTTTTTTTAGTGATAACGGCGTCAGGCAGGAACATACGCAGTACTTAAGACATACAGTTATGTAGTGCTGACATTACCAGTAGCACATCGCTAATGTCAGCAGGCTACATAACGCTTTTTTTTACTGACAGAAACCCTTTAACAAGATTCGCTAATTTTTAATTATACCGTACTGTATAGGTAACGGTCATTTTTACCCCCAGACAGCATGAGTTCAAAAAGAAAAAGCTACTCTGTGGAGTACAAGAAAGGAATAGTTGAGGACTCGCAGGGCCAAAATCTTACCGCTTTCTGTAAGGAAAAGATGTTGGATTTGCGAATGGTCAGAAAATGGCGAGCAGAGTATGATAAGCTCAGTCAACAGGTGTGCAAGGGAAATGCTAAGAAGCGCAAGTGTGGATCAGGTCGGCGTTCATTATTTCCTGAGCTTGAAGACATGGTCTGTGAATGGATTGCTGACAGGAGAGCAAAGGCTTTGGTTGTGCGCAGGGCTGATATTCAAGAATATGCCCTTGCAGTGGCACCACAATTAGACATATCCCTAGAAGATTTCAAAGCATCACACCACTGGCTGGATGGCTTCCTTCAGCGATGTGAACTGTCTCTAAGAAGATCCACCACACTGTTTAAGCTAGACAATGCAGAAGTCATTAAACGTGCACTCGCATTCAAGACCTTTATTGATGGCATCGACTTTTCTAAATACCAACTTTCCAACATGATTGCCATGGATGAAACTGCAGTGTTTATGGGCCAAGGATCCCAAACTACAATTGATTATCAGGGTGCCTCCTCAGTCTACGTTCCTTCCACTGGTTATGAAAGTGCACGTGTTACCTGTATTTTGGCAATTCGTCTGGATGGAACTAAAGTCCCACCTCTAATCATTGCTAAGGGCAAGAAGGATAAGATTGAACGTGTTTCAGGCGTTTATATTTTTGAAACTGAAAAGGCCTGGTGCACACAAGCAGTTATAAGAAAATGGGTCGATTTAATGCTGCCACTTGTTTTACGGGGTGGCCAAAGAGGTCTGCTAGTCTGGGATTCAGCAAGTACACACCGCGCTAAAGACACGAAGAACTTCCTTCAGGACAGAAAAATAGATCAAATAATGATTCCTGCTGGAATGACCGCTTATCTCCAGACTCTTGATATTGCAATAAATAAGCCATTCAAGGACCATTTGCGCTTAGAAATCAATGACTACATTGAAAATAGAATGGAGAGAAATCAGCGTGGCAACTTTGTGAAGCCAAAACTGCAAGAGGTTGTGACTTGGGTGAAGAATTCATGGGAGAAAATCACTGACAGTTGCGTTGCCAATGCGCTACAAGCAGGCTACTTGGACAAGAGGTGCTCATTTCAGGAAAGCGCTATAGCTAGACATGAGAAGTTGGGGCCAATGCTTTTGAAGGAAATAGAGTCACAAGAAACTTACAGTGCAATTAAGGATTTGCAGAGTTATGATGATGTTCCAGAAGATGATGAAATTACTGTTTTTGAATAAATGTTGATTTATTTATTTTTGTTCAGGAATACCGTACCAGTTAATGTACAGGTAGAAGGAAATACTGTAGGATCTGAAGAAATACTTGATGGAATTCAGGGTTTGGAGAGTTATGCTGTTTTTCCAGAATGTGATGACCTGATTATACTGTATTTGAATAAATATAGATTTTTTGTTCAAGCATTAATGTGTGATTGTTGTTCATGGAGCCAAAATAAGCCCTAACCCTTTTTTCGGAGAAAAAAAATAATATAAGACCCTGTCTTATTTTCGGATAAACACGGTAATAATATTTCAGTGCAATAATAAAAAAAAATATATAAGATGATATAAAATTGGTGCCAATTAAAGAATAATCAATTATATGCAATCAAGAAGACAAAATAACCTATAGCATATAGATATAATCAATAATCAAACTGGTATCTTAGTAATAACAGAAAACAAAATTGACACTTGATTTTTCCTAGCAAACAGATTTTCCTAATTTAATTTAACGGTGTACGATTACTTCATCTCATCATGCCTGAGTTTTGTTATAACTCTAGATTACAATCCAAATAAAATTTGAGCTTCCACCATGTTATGTAATATATATCAATTCAATTTGACTAGAACTACAATCAGTTCTTTGGAGATCACACAATTGTAGATATATCAATTGTATAGATTAATCTCCTTAGATTGAAAAGGCACAATTGATGCTGCAGGTACAATTATCTCAAATCAATCTAGATCCTACAAAGAACAATATGGTCTATTTAAATATATAACTAATCAGTTGCCTAATATATAGACAAAATATATACTCTACCAGACAATCTTTCTGGAAGAAATCGGCGTCAAGGTTCAAATGTGAAATAAGATTAAATCCTACTTTCCTTCTGATCTTTCCTGTCTCTTGGGTGTCTTTGTGGCTTTCCTGGATTCCTGATGTCCCCCCTTGCTGGCTCCTGATGTCCCCCCTTGCTGGCTCCTGCTAACTTTTATCCCCCCTCCCCCCCCTGGAAGGTGGGCTTGGTTTGGCCTTACACGTGACTAATGAGATCATAGTGCATCAACTTGCCACTCATCTCTTACTCACCACCACCACAAGGGGACACTAGTGTTCTATGTAACAGTTTGTGTAATTACAATCAAATTCTTCTATTTTCTTTTTTTTTTTGTGAAAGATAACCTTTGACCTAATTCTAGGACCAAGTTATAAATATAGGTAAGTTATAAAAGTTATAAACATTTAAGGCGACATTGTCTACTTCAAAAATATACAAGTTTTAAACATACTCTCCCTAAATACTTAATTTGCTTATCTACACATTCTTTAGCCAGAAGGTAATTACAGTCAGGTCCATAAATATTGGGACATCAACACAATTCTAACATTTTTGACTCTATACACCACCACAATGGATTTGAAATGAAACAGACAAGATGTGCTTTAACTGCAGACTGTCAGCTTTAATTTGAGGGTATTTTCATCAAAATCAGGTGAACGGTGTAGGAATTACAACATTTTCCATATGTGCCTCCCACTTGTTAAGGGGCCAAAAGTAATGGGACAATTGGCTTCTAAGCTGTTCCATGGCCAGGTGTGTGTTATTCCCTCATTATCCCAATTACAATGAGCAGGTAAAAGGTCCAGAGTTAATTTCAAGTGTGTTATTTGCATTTGGAATCTGTTGCTGTCAACTCTCAAGATGAGATCCAAAATGCTGTCACTATCAGTGAAGCAAGCCATCATTAGGCTTTAAAAAAAACCAAAAAAAAAACATCAGAGAGATAGCAAAAACATTAGGTTTGGCCAAAACAACTGTTTGGAACATTCTTAAAAAGAGGGAACGCACCGGTGAGCTCAGCAACACCAAAAGACCCAGAAGAGCACAGAAAAAAAACTGTGGTGGATGACCGAATAATTCTTTCCCTGGTGAAGAAAACACCCTTCACAACAGTTGGCCAGATCAAAACACTCTCCAGGAGGTAGGTGTATGTATGTCAAAGTCAACAATCAAGAGTAGACTTCACCAGAGTGAATACAGAGGGTTCGCCACAAGATGTAAACCATTGGTGAGCCTCAAAAACAGGAAGGCCAGATTAGAGTTTGCCAAACGACATCTAAAAAAGCCTTCACAGTTCTGGAACAACATCCTATGGACAGATGAGACCAAAATCAACTTGTACCAGAGTGATGGGAAGAGAAGAGTATGGAGAAGGAAAGGAACTGCTCATGATCCTAAGCATACCACCTCATCAGTGTAGCATGGTGGTGGTAGTGTCATGGCGTGGGCATGTATGGCTGCCAATGGAACTGGTTCTCTTGTATTTATTGATGATGTGACTGCTGACAAAAGCAGCAGGATGATTTCTGAAGTGTTTCGGGCAATATTATCTGCTCATATTCAGCCAAATGCTTCAGAACTCATTGGATGGCGCTTCACAGTGCAGATGGACAATAACCCAAAGCTTACTGCAAAAGTAACCAAAGAGTTTTTTAAGGGAAAGAAGTGGAATGTTATGCAATGGCCAAGTCAATCACCTGACCTGAATCCGATTGAGCATGCATTTTTCACTTGCTGAAGACAAAACTGAAGGGAAAATGCCCCAAGAATAAGCAGGAACTGAAGACAATTGCAGTAGAGGCCTGGCAGAGCATCACCAGGGATGAAACCCAGCGTCTGGTGATGTCTATGCGTTCCAGACTTCAGGCTGTAATTGACTGCAAAGGATTTGCAACCAAGTATTAAAAAGTGAAAGTTTGATTTATGATTATTATTCTGTCCCATTACTTTTGGTCCCTTAACAAGTGGGAGGCACATATGCAAACTGTTGTAATTCCTACACCGTTCACCTGATTTGGATGTAAATACCCTCAAATGAAAGGTGACAGTCTGCAGTTAAAGCATATCTTGTTCGTTTGATTTCAAATCTATTGTGGTGGTGTATAGAGCCAAAAATGTTAGAATTGTGTCGATGTCCCAATATTTATGGACCTGACTGTAACTGCCAACATTTTTCACACACTCAGAGACTATATTGGATACCTTACCTAATGCTCTATAGTCAAAGAATATATTTTGATTACAAGATTATACTTGACTTCAGTTTTTTTAAAAGATACACATATATAAGATAAATCATATAATATCACAAATTATACAATGAATAGTAAAATTATCCCCTTCTATTTATTGTGAGAAAAAAATACTTTAGCACATTCAGTCCATTGTTTTCAATGCATGAAACATCTTTATGGTATCCGTCTCTACCTTCCCCCTCGATTTATGACCTGGGAAATGTTTATGCAAAGATTCTTAAGTTTCTTTGCACTTATCGGTCTGGGAAAATCAACTCACTTTGACCTTTTAGAAACCAGACAAGATGTTTACCATAATGTTCATATAAGAATCTGCAATGTGATCTGTATAGGCATTCACAATATGGATTTCTTTTCGTTCAATAGTTTTGACAACAGCCATTAATGTCTAAACCGCTGGCAACAAAAGTGAGTACACCCCTTAGTGAAAATAGCCAAATTGTGCCCAATTAGCCATATTCCCTCCCCGATGTCATGTGACTCATTAGTGTTACAAGGTCTCAGGTGTGAATGGGGAGCAAGTGTGTTAAATTTGGTGTAATCGCTCTCACACTGGTCACTGGAGGATCAACATGGCACCTCATGGCAAATAACTCTCTGAGGATCTGAAAAAAAATGAATTGTTGCTCTACATAAAGATGGCCTAGGCCAGTGATGGGCAAACTGCGGCTCTCCAGCTGTTGCAAAACTACAACTCCCACCATGCCCTGCTGTAGGCTGAAAGATGTAGGCAGTCTTTGCATGCTGGGAGTTGTAGTTCTGCAACAGCTGGAGAGCCGCAGTTTGCCTATCACTGGCCTAGGCTATGAGAAGATTGCCAACACCCTGAAACTGAGCTGGAGCACGGTGGCCAAGACCATACAGCGGTTTATCAAGACAGGTTCCACTCAGAAGTGGCCTTGCAAGGTCAACCAAAGAAGTTTAGTGCACGTTCTCAGCGTCATATCCAGAGGGTTGTCTTTTCAGACTAGACGTAGGTGCTGCCAGTATTGCTGCAGAGGTTAAAGGGGTGGGGGGGTCAGCCTGTCTGTGCTCAGACCACACTCCACACACTGCATCAAACTGCATGATTATCTTCCCAGAAGGAAGCCTCTTCTAAAGATAATGCACAAGGAAGCCTGCAAACAGTTTGCTAAAGAGAAGCAGACTAAGGAAACGGATTACTGGAACCATGTCCTGTGGTGTGATGAGACCAAGATAAACTTATTTGGTTCAGATGATGTCAAGCGTGTGTGGCGGCAACCAGGTGAGAAGTACAAAGACAAGTGTGACTTACCTACACAGTCAAGCATGGTGGTGGGAGTGTCATGATTTGGGGCTGCATGAGTGCTGCTGGCTGTGGGGAGCTACAGTTCATTGAGGGAACCATGAATGGCAACATGTACTGTGACATACTGAAGCAGAGCACGATCCCCTCCCTTTGAAAACTGAGCTGCAGGGCAGTATTCCAACATAACAGCCCCAAACACACCTCCAGACGACCACTGCCTTGATAAAGAAACTGAGGGTAAAGGTGCTGGATTGGCTAAGCATGTCTACAGACCTATACCTTATTGAGCACCTGAGGGGCATCTTCAAAAGTAAGGTGGAGAAGCGCAAGATCTTTACCATCCACCAGCACCGTGTTGTCATTATGGAGGAGTGGAAGAGGATTCCAGTGGCAACCTGTGAAGGTCTAGTAAACTCCATGCCCAAGAAAGTTAAGGCAGTGCTGGAAAATAATGGTGGCGACACAAAATATTGACACTTTGGACACAATTTGGCCATTTTCACTTAAGGGTGTACTTACTTTTGTTGCCAGCGGTTTAAACATTAATGGCTGTGTGAGTTATTTTTAGGGCACACTAAAATTTACACTGTTATACAAGCTGTACGCTTGCTATTTTACATTGTATCAAAGGGTCACATCGTCAGTGTTGTCCCATGAAAAGATATAATAAAATATTTTCAAAAATGTGAGGGGTGTACTCACTGTGAGATACCGTACATATACACCGATCATAATGTTAAAACCACCTGCCTAATATTTTGGAAGCCTTCTTGTTTCACCAAAAGAGTACTGACCTGTCTAGGCATGGTCTCCACAAGACCTCTGAATGTGTCCTGTGGTATCTGGCATCACCCCGTTAGCAGCAGATCCTTTAAGCCTCGAAAGCACATCCCACAGAGGCTGATTGGATTGAGATCTGTGGAATTTAGAGGCCATGTAAACAACTTAATCTCTTGTCAATTTTGCAGTATGGCAGAGCAGATTATGCAGATGAAAGAGGCCACTGCGATGAGGGTATACCATCACCATGATGGGATGTACTTGGTCTGCAGTAATGTTTAGAGAGGTGGTACATGTCAAGGTAACATCCATATGAATACCAAGACACAGTAGTTTCCAGCAGAACACTACTGACCAGAGCTTCATACTGCCAGCTTGCCTTCTTCAGTCATATTGCTGGGTGTTATCACTTAAAATAAAAAAAGGATTCGCCAGTACAGACCATTTTTTATCCCATTGTCCAATTCTACTGTTGTAGTACCCATTGTAGGTGATTTCACTGGTGGGCGGGGTTTAGATTGGGCAAGCTGACTGCTTTTCAGCTACGCAGCCGATGCTCTGTAAGTTGACACCTTTTATTTTTTTTTTCAGTTAGCCTTTGCTACTTATGTGCATTAATTTAGCATTGGCCGCCCATGTCCCTTTTGCTTATTTATCACTTGTCCTTCCTTGGACAACTTTTGGTAGGTACTAACCACAGCATACCAGAATCCTCGGACAAGACCTGCCATTTTGGAGATGTTTAGACCCAGTCGTCACTCAGATATTTATGCTTGCAGATGACAGTTTGCTTGTTGCCCTATATATCCTAGCCCTTGATGGGTTCCATTATCTTGAGATGTTTTTCCGAGATTTTTTCCAGGACTTTTAATATTATGACTAGAAAATGATTTGGAATATGTCTACTGAGTCTACATACCCTGAGTCTTAATGCTGAGAAAGCATTTGGCAAGGCTTCCTGGTCCTTTTTAATCTTTTACTAGCCCACGGAAACTTTTGTTCTACATTTTATAATTTTATTCGCTCCCTTGAATCGGACATCCGAACCACACCTACAGTAAATGGCCATAATACCCCTTACTTGAATATTTTTAGAGGTACTGTAAGGCCTGTAGTGTAACGAGGACAGGGAGGCCCTGAACTGAACCACCCCGCTGCACTTTCCTACTTGTCGTATAAGCCCTAAGACCACAACTGATCGATGGACCCTACACTACTAAGTGCAGAGATGGACAAACACGCAGACAGACTACACAATAGGGCAAGTTGACAGAAAATGGGTCAGAACCAGACGAGCTACAAGGCACCAAAACTTGAGGCAAGAAGGGTCTAAGACAAGCCAAAGTCAGAAACAAAGGCGGCAATCTGATAAACAGGAACAAGGGTGTAATGGAGAAAATACTAGTGAGCCACAAAAGACTATCACTGGCAATGGTCAAATGCAATAGGGGGTTTAAATAAAGAGCCAGGCCTTCCGACCAGAACCTGATTGGTCTGGTGACTTGACTCTCCATAGGTCAGCCAAACAACAGAGCATGTAATTGAGCAGATGGGCTGACATTCAGCCCACTGCTTGTCTTCCCCAGTGCTCGCGTGCTGCGGGGAGAAAGCGGAGCACTGCGCTCTGAAACGAAGGGTGTGGCCGCATCATGGGGGGCGGGGGGGGGGGGGTTCAGCTTGGGTGCCGGAGATTATAACAATACTTTAGTAAGTGCTTTGTATTAACTTTGTCTACATGATAAATGCTATTTGCTGAAGTTACACAACCCCTTTAACATAAGCCCCACCACTGGTCCCTATTTTGGCCATATTTGGGTAGACTGATCGCGCTGTTAGTGTGGGGGTTATAATTATCCATCATACCTGGACAGATCCACCCTTCAAGTTGTTTCTCGAGAAACTTTCATTTTTTAGAATAAGAAAAAGTTTTTTGCTTGCTGGGAAAGCTTTATTGATTAATTACCAAGACATGTCAAACATTCCATTTATAATTGTTTACAGCTCATATTGTGGTTTCAGTCCCGTCTAATGTTAGGTGATCAGTCAGTGACTTTGGTGTGATGCTCCATGATGTCTTGGTGGAGTGTACTGCGTGCCACACAACTTCTTAGGTCCAGGCGACCAATTCAGTCCCTTAGTAGGCATGCTGAGATATATATGTGATGAGAAGTTATGTTTCTGGGCTATTGTTTTGAACACTTTGTAATCTGCAGAGTATAAAGTTCTAGTTGGCTTTGTTGCTCCCTTTTGTTTTTCCCTTAATTGTTACTATTTCCCTTTCCTCCATGACTTCCCTTACCTTTGTTTGTCAGCTTTACCCAAAAAGCCAACTGGTTGGTGGGTTGTCTTTTCCTTTTGGCTGCTTCTGTGTCACAAGTCCTGGAGTTGGATTGCATATATTATGCTTACGGAAAATTTATGATGACCCTTGTTTTTAATATCTGCGTCATAGCTTGTTTGCAACTCCTTTATTGTCAACCCGGAATAAAAACAGCTAAACATGAAAAAGCAAACCTGTAAATAATAATCACATTTTTAATCATAGCAGATAATCCAAGCAGGAACTCAGAGGGGACCTGCCTGTTGTCAGATTATCAAGTAGAAGATAAAGATATCATGCACCATTCTTCAGTAGAAAACCTCATTACTCTTAATGTATATCTGGGACATCACAATAAAGATCTGTCATCTAATCCCCCAAATCATGAGGAACCTTCTGATCAATCAGTGATTGTTACCCCAAGAGCAGGTAAAATGTTTCCGTGTGGTGAATGTGGGAAACGGTTTACAAATAAGTCAAATCTTTTTGCTCACAAAAGAATTCACACTGGGGAGAAACCATACTCGTGTTCAGAATGTGGGAAATGCTTTACTCGGAAATTTAGCCTTGATCAACATGTGCGAATTCACACAGGACAAAGGCCATTTTCATGTTTAGAATGTGGGCAAAGTTTTGCTCAGAAATCATCACTTTCTAGACATAAATTAATTCACACAGGGGAGAAACCAGTTGAATTAACATGTTCTGAATGTGGCAAATACTTCGTCACAATATCAGGTCTTGTCGAACATCGGAAAATTCACAGAGGAGAGAAACTGTTCTCTTGTTCTGAGTGTGGCAAATACTTTATCACAAAATCGGGTCTTGTGGAACATCAGAAAATTCACACAGAAGAGAAGCCATTTTCTTGTTCAGAATGTGGCAAATACTTTATCACTAAATCAAGTCTTGTTGAACATCAGAAAATTCACATAGGGGAAAGGATACATACATGTTTGGAATGTGGAAAACATTTTTCTCAGAAATCAAATCTTATTAAGCATCAAAGATTTCACACAGAAGAGAAACTGTATCCATTCTCATAATGCGGGGAATGTTTTACCCAGAGATCAGTTCTTGATGCACATCAGAAAATTCACAATGGGTAAAAAACATTTTTCTGTTCAGAATGAAATCAGATGATGTTGGATATCAGAGAATTCACACGGGGAAAGCCTTTGTCTTGGTTGTGTGAACTACTTTATTATAAAGTCAAGCTCAAGGTTCATCAGAGACATCCATACAGAGGAGAGGTCATTCTCAAAACAGGAAATGCTTTACCCAGAAATTATACTTTAATTTAAGTGTGAAAATGTTTCCGAAGAACTGAAGTCTTGTTCGTTACCTGAGAATTCACACAATTGATAAGGTATATTCATCAGCAAAATGCAGAAAATTGTCTTACCCAGGAATCAGAGAATTCAAAAAGAACGGAGGCTGTTTTCCTGTGCATTATGTGAGAAATGTTTAAGGAACAGACTAAGACTTTTAATACATCAGGTTATTTATTCATGTTAAACAGACACTAACAATGATGGATTCTCCAAACTATCAATTATTTATGTTCTTACATGTATCACAACTGTGGCTGTGATACATGGAGGAAAATTATTGGGAATCACAAGAAGGAAAAGAGCTGACTTGACACTGAATTCTGTTTAACACTGAATTCATAAATTCAGGCATAAAATGCACAATAGAAATAAAAGTGACTTAGTGGGGATCTTAAAGGGGTTGTCTCATCTCACCAGTTCATAGCTGCCGCTACTCGCTAGCCCTGGAATATTTGCTCAGTAGGAGGACGGTGACTGCAAGGTTGAATAATATCACAGGCCAGCAGCGCTAGAATGATGTAATCCTGCTGCTTGCCTGTGTGTGCACGCTCCTGAGGCTGCTTCGGTGCTGAGGACCTTCCCTGGTAGGGGCTGCCCTAGCTGTGTAGAGCAGCTCCAAGGCTTCTGCGCATACCCTGGAGCTGTTCTACACAAACTCCCAGCGCAGAGATGAGGTGACTGGGGAGAGAGAGCTGCTGTGCATGCGTGCCTATGTGCCCACCCACAATCGGCCACCCGAAAGGCAGGAGCTTTTTCATACATTGTTCAAGCAAGGCCACCATTGCTGGATTGCAGTGGTGGCCATAACCCCTGACAACATCCAAGCTAAAATAGGTTGGAAAAATGAATTGAAATAAGGAATGGAGCCAATATGGACAGTTCAGGCTTATATTAATTTTGTATACTTGATAAATGCCATTTGCTGAAGTGAGACAACCCCTTTAAATGCTACATGCGCCATCAATTTAAAATACTAGATTGTGTCACTATTCCTAAAACTACATTTTCAGTTTTGAAAATTCACTTTAGAAATGTAAAAGCTGTTAGATTTGAGTTTATGTCCACTAAACAGAGTTTATAATATAGGCAGTGCCCTTAATTTTTTGATAGCAGCTGTACACCCATATCCAGTCATCCTGTTTTGTACTGAAGAGTACATTCTTTCTAACATTGTTCATTGTTTTAACAACATAAAAGAATGGGTATCCACACTCCCCAATCCCTACTGCTGTCATTCAAACTTTGCTCCAACAATCATTGCTTTCCACTGCCTGCCTGGCTCTACAGAAATGCCAAGAAAGCCCCACCTAGTCAATCACTGACTGAGGTGAGTGACTGCTAAGGCCAGGGACTGGCTAAGTGTGCCTTTCTTGGCATTTCCAATTTGTCAGGTCAGGAAGTAGAGAGCAGCAGGGACGGACTGGCTATAGACCCTACTGGGAAATATCCCGGAGGGCCATTGCCCAGGGGGCCGCCCAAGGACTCCTCATGGCTGCCAGCCAGGTATATAAATATCTGATGTTCTCAGCATTAATTAATGTAAGAGCATTAGGCACTTATGCACCTGGCCAGCAGCCGCAGGTGGCCTCCTGAATTCAATTGTATCGATGACAATTATACGGTTTAATTCTGTGGCCTGGGTGGCAGTTCTTTGTGCTGCACTGTGGTAATTGGTTTTGCAGAGGCAATATTTTGTTCTGCACCATGGTATTGCTGGCCCCGCCTACTTCTATTGGCCATCCCTTCATGTGTTGGCCCTGCCCACTTGTGTTGCCCTGCCTTCTGTCAGTTTGGACCCACCTGCAACATCGGGACGCTTTTTATTTTATATTTTTAATTTTTTTCCAGTGCCACTTTAAGTTCTCAGTCCGCCCCCAGAAAGCTGTGTCTACACAGCCGTGGCAGGGGTTTGGTGATGGTGAATACCTGTTCTTGCGTGTTTTTAAGCCTCTCTGAGCCCCATGCCTCAATTTTTTATTGTACTGGAATAGCACATTAAAGAGGACCTTTCACCAGAATAAAACCTCTAAACTGACTATACAGACGTGTAGAGCGGCGCCCAGGGATTCCCCTGCACTTACTGTTATCCCTGGGCGCCGCTCCGTTCGCCCGGTATAGCCTCCGGTATCTTCATAGTTAGGCTCCACCCAGGGGAACCTGACAGCGTCTCTTTCTCCTATGCTGTAGCGCTGGCCAATCACAGCGCTCAGCTCATAGCCTGAGAGGTTTTTTTTTCTCTCAGGCTATGAGCTGAGCGCTGCGATTGGTCAGCGCTACAGCATAGGAGAAAGAGACGCCGGCAGGTTCCCCTGGGTGGAGCCTAACTATGAAGATACCGGAGGTTTTATTCTGGTGAAAGGTCCTCTTTAACTACTGTTCATCTGTTACATAACATATCCTGCTGTTTCAGTTTACCTTTTGTGCAACACCATTTAAAAAAATATATATATTTGGTGTACATTGTTCTAAATTTCGATGTTACTACTTATATGTGCAAAAAAGGACTCGAGTATTGTAGTTTTTCCACAGACTGCCCACAGCTGCTCTAATTATTATGTACAGAAAAATAAAGGCAGAATAGAAAATATGTTTTCATTATGTAGTTTTAAAGACTGCTTTGATTTTGTGTTCCATTTTTAAGGTTTTGTTATCTGCGCAAGACCTCAGTGTCCTGTGGTATCTGATACCAGGATGTTAGTTGGAGATTATTTAAGATGTGTAAGGTGCATGATGGGGCTGCCATGGATGGAACTTGCCATGCTCCTCAAACCATTACTGATCAATTTTTGCAGTGAGGCACTCTGATCTGTCTGAAAGACCTCACTGCGATTACGGAATACTGTTCCCATGAAGGAGTATACTTTGTCTACAACAATGTTTACGTAGGTGGCAACTGTCAAAATACCATTCACTTGAATGCCAGAAGCAAGGTTTCCCAGCAAAACATTAACTGGAGTATCACATTGCCTCCGACAACTTTCTTTTTTTCCATAGTGCATCTTGTTGTCTTCTCTTCCCCAGGTAAACGACACACACACCCACATAAGGTAAAAGAAAAGAAAACATGATTCTCCAAATTAGGCTACCTTCTTCCATTGCTCTGCGTTCTTGTTTTACTGCTGTGATGTCCATTATAGACGTTTTCAGTGTTTGACAGGGGTTAGCACAGGCACTCTGAACGGTCAGCAGCCAATCGGCCCAATGTGAAACAAGCTGCGATGCGCTTTGAGTTCTTTTAGTTATAGCCAAAATCAACTTTTTCAGCAGTATTTGCTACAGACTCTGTTTTCAAATATCGCACCAGGTGCCTTTGCTCCTTATGTGCATCACCGAACCTTGGGCACCCATGAACCAGTTGCCAGTTTATCTTTTTTCCTTACTTGGACCACTTTTGGTTGGTAATAACCACTGCATACCAGGTACACCCTAAACATCATACCTTTTGGAGATGCTATTACCCAGTCTGACCATAACCATTTGGCAATTGTCAAAGTTGCTGAGATCCTTACGATTTCCCAATTTTTTTCCAACACACCAATTTTGAGAACTGGCCACTTGCTGCCTTATATATCCATCTCCTGAACAGATGCCATTGTCACAAGATGTTATTCAGGTCACTTAACAGTGCTTTTAATGTTATGGTTGATCGGTGTATATCTAATTTGTTTTATAAATAAAAGCCTGAAAGTAATAATCAAATGCATTTTTAATCATAGCAGGTAATCCAAGCAGGAACTCAGAGGGGGCCTGTCTGTTGTCAAATTATCAAGTAGAAGATAAAGATATTATGCACCATTCTTCAGTCCAAAACCTCATTACCCTTAATGTATATCTGGAACATCACAATACAGATATGTTGTCTAATCCCTCAAATTGTGAGGAACCTTCTGATCAATCACAGATTGTTACCCCTGCAGGTCACAGAGCGGATAAAATGTTTCAATGTGGTGAATGTGGGAAACTGTTTACAAAAAAGTCAAATCTTTCTGTACACAGGAGAATACACACTGGGGAGAAACCATACTCGTGTTCAGAATGTGGGAAATGCTTTACTCGGAAATTTAGCCTTGATCAACATGTGCAAATTCACACTGGACAAAAGCCATTTTCATGTTTAGAATGTGGTCAAAGTTTTGATCAGAAATCATTACTTTCCAGGCATAAATTAATTCACACAGGTGAGGAACCAGTTGAATTAACATGTTCTGAATGTGGCAAATATTTCATCAAGAAATCAGGTCTTGTCGAACATCAGAAAATTCACACAGGAGAGAAACCATTCTCTTGTTCTGAATGTGGAAAAGCTTTTATCCAGAAATCAGGTCTTATTGAACATAAGAAAATTCACACGGGTGAAAGGCTGCATACGTGTTTGGAGTGTGGGAAATGCTTTCCCCGAAAATCAAATCTTGTTAGACATCAAAGATTTCACACTGGAGAGAAGCCATATCCATGCTCAGAATGTGGGAAACGGTTTACCCAAAGATCAGTTCTTGTTGAACATCAGCGAATTCACACAGGGGAGAAGCCATATTTATGTTCAGAATGTGGAAAGCGTTTTACACAGAAATCAGATCTTGTTGAACATCAGAGAATTCACACAGGCGAAAAGCCATATTCTTGTCTTGATTGTGGGAAATGCTTTATCACTAAAGTCAAACTCAAGGTTCATCAAAGAATTCATACTGGGGAGAAGCCATTTACATGTTCTGAATGTGGGAAAGGCTTCACACAAAAATCACATCTTAGTAAACATCATAGATTTCACTCAGGAGAGAAGCCATTTGCATGTTCTGAGTGCGAAAAATGTTTTTCCAAGAAATCAAGTCTTGTTTATCACCAGAGAATTCATATAGTGGATAAGCCATACTCATGATCAAAAATGCAGAAATATGTTTTACCAAGGAATCGGAGCTTATTTAGCTTTATAGAATTCATTCAGGTTACAGAATGTTCATTATGCTGGAAATGTTTTAGAAAAAGAACAAGTCTTTTAGGATAGCTTCTCATATAGGTTTTATATAGTGTCGGTTTTGTGAACTTTTGCGGTTTAAGGGCTCTTTCACACTTGTGTTGTCCGGATCCGTCGTGCACTCCATTTGGCGGAGGTGCCCGCCGGATCCGGAACAACGCAAGTGAACTGAAAGCATTTGAAGACGGATCAGTCTTCAAAATGCGTTCAGTGTTACTATGGCACCCAGGACGCTATTAAAGTCCTGGCTGCCATAGTAGTAGTGGGGAGCAGGGGGCAGTATACTTACAGTCCGTGCGGCTCCCGGGGCGCTCCAGAATGACGTCAGAGCGCCCCATACGCATGGATGACGTGATCCATGTGATCACGTCACCCATGCGCGTGGGGCGCCCTGACGTCACTCTGAAGCGCCCTGGGAGCCGCACGGACGGTAAGTATACTGCTCCCCACTACACTTTACCATGGCAAACAGGACTTTAGTGTCCTGGGAGCCATGGTAACCATTCAGAAAAAGCTAAACGTCGGATCCGGTAATGCGCCGAAACAACGTTTAGCTTAAGGCCGGATCCGGATTAATGCCTTTCAATGGGCATTAATTCCGGATCCGGCCTTGCGGCAAGTGTTCAGGATTTTTGACCGGAGCAAAAAGCGCAGCATGCTGCGGTATTTTCTCCGGCCAAAAAACGTTCCGTTCCGGAACTGGTGCATCCTGAACGGATTTCTCTCCATTCAGAATGCATGGGGATAATCCTGATCAGGATTCTTCTGGCATAGAGCCCCTATGACGGAACTCTATGCCGGAAAAGAACAACGCAAGTGTGAAAGAGCCCTTAGTGGTTTGTTTATTTTGCACCTGTGATTTTTATTTATTTTTGCCACAAAAACACCAGCTCCCGATGTTAGCTAAAAATCTGAGAAATATGAAAAGCAGAACTTGCAAGGTGTTTTTTTTAAAGCTGTTGTCAGGTTTAAGGAAGAAACCTGGACAACCTCCAGGATTCGCCTGAAATGGAAAAAAAAGTCAAGTATTTACCTACTAGATCCCAAACTGTGGCTCCAGTTCTCCTGGCTGGGCTCTATTTACTCTACTGCAGCTGTGATTTTACATTAGACATTTTTTTTAAATGCATCATGTTGAATCTTTTGCTATTTTATTTATTTTTTTCTGGCATTTTGACATCTCTTCAGGAAAAAAAAGGTCAGAAAAAAAGCATAGTTCACACAGTTGATTAGGATAAAATACAGCCCAAAAAGTCATAAAAAACAACATGCAGTATAGAAAAGCTCTTTTTATGGTGATTTAATTAGTGGGTAAAAAATGCAAAAACTAATTTGTTTGTGAGGGGGCTGTTAATACATCAGGATATACATCCATGGTAATGTGCTTGTATGCTTTGTGGCCCGACAGTGGTAACAGCATGTGGATTACTACTAATTGCCAAGATGTACTTATACATGCAACTAAAATCAAGGCAAGTAAAAGTACAGTCTGCCCCTGGCAATAATCTACATGCAGTTACCACAGCTGGGCCGCAATACGCATGGGTACCTTTAAACACGTTAACAATGTTCTAATTTGTTGTGCCAACATATTATATACACCTAAGGTCAACGGTGGTTTTAAAGGGCTTGACAATTTGATACTGATGGCCTATCCTCAGGCTAAGTCATCATTATCTGATCGGTGGGGTCCAACTCATAGGACCCCTGATGATCAGCTGTTTTAAGAGGCAGTAGCACTCCCCATGAACTCCTCACAGCTTACCAAGCATAGTGCCGTACATTGTATAGCGGCAGTGCTTTATATTGCAACACTTGAATGAGGCTGAGCTGCGCTCATGACATCACTATCCTAGAAACCTATAGTGCTGTGGCCTCTTTAAAAAGCTGATCACTGGGGGTGCCAGGAGTCCGACTCCATAGATCAGAACTTGAGTATAGGCCATCAAAATCTCAGACAACCCCTTTAATACATGGAAAAAGATAAGAATCGAAGAAAGAAAAGCATCTTATATTTTAAAACAATGGAGCTTGGTTGTCACTATGAATCCTGCTTCTTAGCAATTAATTAAGAAATACATTACACAGTAGAAATAAGAGTTACATAGTAAGAATCTTAAAAGCTGTGTGCTCTATAAAAGTAAAATACATTTTCAGTTTTGGAACTTCACTTTAGGAAATCTCAGACTTGCATTACACTGTCCCTAATGGGACTCACAATCTAAGTTCCCTATTAGTATGTCACACACAAACACAGATCTTATAAAGGCAGTGTCCTTACTTATCTGATATGAGCTCTGCACTTTTTGTCCCTAGAAGGACCTTCTGTGTAATGCTGGATTTACATGGCCCAATATTCAGGCTGATTATTAGGAATGAATGTTTCTACGAACGCTCATTCCTGATAATCTGCCTGTTTAAACTTGCGGCAGATCACCCGATGAACGAGAGAAACGCTTGTTCATTTGGTGAAATGATGTGAGGTGTGAACCTCAATCATCGTTCCTAGGCAGCAGTTTGTGCTATCTTAACAGCACTCTGCTGCCCAGGAGCAATGATTTTGTATGAGGACGAGTGATGGCAGCAGCCATCGCTTGTTCTCATACTGTGGAGGTGATCTCTGCATGTAGATGCAGCACTTCACCTCCACTTACCAAGCAGCCAATTGCAGGGTCTAAATGCACCTTAACTTAGTTCTGCTGTTATTATTAACTCCTGTATCATCAGAAAAAAATCTTGCTGTTTCAATTAATTTTATTATTTTGTCTTCTTTTCTAATTTTCTGTGTTACTATCTAAACTTTAAAAAAATGTTACAAATAATGTTGTATTCCCATGGGCCACTGAGCCTGTCAATGACTGTCCCAATAATAGTGTACAGCAAATAAAATAAAAATATGATCAGAAAACTAAAGCAGATTAGAAAATATGTTTCAGTATGTAGATTTAGAAGGGTTTCCCTTTATTTTTATATTAATGGCCTATATTCGGGGTAGGCCATTAATATCAGATTGGTAGGTGTCTGACACCTCACACTCCTGCTAATCTGCTGTTCGGAAGTAGCTCTGGTGCTGGAACAGCTTTGTCCATTGTGTAGTGGATGGAGCTGGTTACTGCACAGCTGCTCCTATTGACGTGAATGGGAGTAGCACTGTAGTAAGCAGCTTTGTTCACTACACAGAAGTCATGTAATTCTGGTACCAGAGCTTCTCCCGAACAGTTGGTTAGTGAGGTGTTGGATCTTCACCGATCTGATATTAATGGAATAGGCCATTGTGAGGAATATGGATTATTATTTCATGTCAGCCATGTTCCCACGACAGCCATCAGCTGTCAGCAGAGGTAGTGAACTCCACAGGAGGGCCCTGCTTCAAAGCCCCAGCCATATGGCAGAGAACTTCTTGCAGGCCACCTTTGTTTACAATTTCACACCCCATTCAGACAGAATGGATCCTACAGGAAAATCTCCCTGCAGAGGATCTAAGCCATTCCCCAGATCAATCAATTCTAGCAGACAGCATGGAACCGGCAATTTATAAGGAATTATGAATCGCCCGGCCATCGTAGCCGCAAATCGGATACATATTTGTGTCCCGGTGGCCACGATGAACATGTCTATGGTCTAAGTGTGGTGGTGGGAGGCCAGGAAGGGGAGATATACATACCTCCCCACAGAAACCAAATAACTGTACCATGTTTGGACTCTACTTGTAGCCGGAACCCAGGCAGATCTGTTGGTCCCAGAACCATCCCCCTGTGACATTCTGGTCTGGAGCTATGAACCCTAAAGGGTTTTGTGGCTCATTTAATGCCAGCCCAGAAGAGGGGGAGTGGACCCTTTCCAGAGGAGGGGCCAGCTACAGTTTGAAAGGCTTGTACCAGCAAGGGGGGTGTCTTTACTCTGAAGGAGGGTCACATCGTGCCATGTGTTTAGAGGGACCTGCAACCAGCTGACATCGCTGCCCTCCATGTGAATACAACAAAGGACTAATCATAACCCAAAGGAACATTCATCTGTCCGGTAACTGACTTGTACTCTGTGTAATCCTGTTTGTACCATACTACCTGTATTCGTAACCTCAGCCCACTGTAAATAATCTTTCTGTATAGTGTGTTATCTAGTGTGCCCTTAAGGCGATTAAATATATAATTTAATCTTGTGCTGTCTTGTATCTCGATCACGAATCCCCGCGTCCGTGTTTCGGCCTAGTTATAAGCTACCGCAGGTTGGTTTCTCGCTCCTATATAATCCCTTTAGCGGACCGGGCTTATATCAAACGAGAAGCTGGTGGCAGTATACCCGGGCTAAGAAAGCGCTGTTTCACTGTAGCAGTGAAAAGGCTATCTCAGCTTGTCGCCTCTCTGTGCCCACGTGGACAGGAGGTGTCTGTGTAAACTGTACCAAGCTGACCTTACATGCTCCTCCGGGAGTGCGTAACGTCACGTTTTGGTGACCATACCGCGGCTCGTGAGCTCGACGTAGTTGACGTCAAGCGAGCACGAGGGGTGGTATTCCTCACCAAAAAGCAATTTTTTGTCACGTTACATCACAAAAAGTTTAAAAGCAAGCAATCAAAAAGTCATGCACCCCAAAATAGTGCCAATCAAACTGTCATCTCATCCTGCAAAAATGATACCATACCTAAGACAATCGCCAAAAACTATGACTCTCAGACTATGGAGACACTAAAACATAATTTTTTTATAAAAAAATTGATATCAGGGGGGCGTGGCTAGGCTGCTGAACGAGATGGCCGCTTGAGTGAAGAGCTCCTGCACCTCAGCGACTGAAATCTTGCCTGCCCATCTTGATTCATACCGGAGTGGCACCTAACTGCACCCACAGATGCACAACTCCTCCTCTGACACCATG
The DNA here is from genome assembly GCF_905171765.1 of Bufo bufo. Classification (NCBI taxonomy): domain Eukaryota; kingdom Metazoa; phylum Chordata; class Amphibia; order Anura; family Bufonidae; genus Bufo; species Bufo bufo. Next base: position 158,017,759 of record NC_053394.1, read on the forward strand.
GGGAAAACAAAGAAGCACCTACAGAGACTGCAGGACGGTAATCTGGAGAACTACTTTGCCTGGGGAAGATCCAAAGATGGCGCCGATATAACAGACAAGGCCTTACTGGGATCCCCTATCAGCGCAATGTCGCCGGCTCCCACAGCTTGCTCACCCTCTCCACCGGACGTATCCGCCAGCACTAACCTGCTGCACGTGTCGCCTCAGTCGCTCCCACCGACACCAGAAGAGGCCAGAGCTCCGGTGCACGCTTCACATGGGATCCAAAATGGTGCCCATCCTCCGGCGCAACGGGACCAGCTGCTTAGAAGCCCTCATCCCTAGCTGACTACAGCAAACTCCGGAGGCCAACCGCAGCTATGTGAGTACACTTCTCACAATACTGTACCCTTAGATCCCTTCCAATTGCTTCCCACCTCTGACAAACCTGTCACTGAGGACTCTCTTAAAACCATGCTACTAGCCCTAAAATCCTCCCTGCAGGCAGATATTGCGGGACTGATTAATCCTCTCTCTGCCAGACTGCAGGCAACAGAGGACAAGATACAGCATGTGGAAACAGAAATGGGTGACTTTGCAACATCCCAAAATGCTATCATTGATGCCCACAATGCTCTGGCTGACGAGTTGGAAGCTAAGCTAAAAATGGCGGACCTGGAAGATCGTTCCAGACGGAACAACGTAAAATTTTGGGATATTCCTGAAGACTTTGCTCCCCAGGAGCTACAAGCCTACCTAAAAGGGCTAATGAGAGCACTTCTACCACAGATTCCTGCACCTGATATGATTATTGACAGGGCCCACAGACTTCCTAAACCTTCACATCTTGGCCCTAATATCCCGCGCGACACTTTAGCACGCATCCACTTCTTTCATACTAAGGAGGCACTCATGGCTGCGGCACGAAACAAAACCCTACTACCTGCTCCATACCAGAAAGTTAAACTTTTTACAGACCTCTCTATGGTCACCCTCCGCAGAACAGTACTGCCTATCACGACTGCTCTCCGAGACCATGATTTCCCCTAAGAATGGGGTTATCCCCTGAAGATTCTCATCCGCAAAAACTGACAAACACACGCTATCAAGACCCTGGAAGAAGGGAAACAACTACTCCATCTTTGGCAGATTCCGTTGTCATCAAGTAATGCAGACGCTGACCCCACCTCCATGGCTCCTGCAACCCCGCTCACATCAGAGGGCTGACGCCCTGAGTTTATCCCCTATAGATGACAACTTATAAACCAGGACTTCCGCAGTTGCGGTATACTGTTTATTCCTACCTCGTTGGGACTCTCTGTAATATCCTACTTGGGCGTCCTAACAGCACCTCACTCGAATTTGGTGCAGGCCCTCTGACGCCATTCACTCATCCTTTCGGATTATTCTAACTCTAGCACTGAACTCTCGCCCTTTTTCTATCTAGACGGTTGCAACCGTCCTGTTCATCGCCTACCAAGTTTTAGACTGTTGTCCCCGTCTCATTTGTTTTTGTTTGTTGCTCTTCCCACCCTCCCTCTTTCCTTCCCCACTATAGAGCCTTAATTACTTGCAGTCTTGACATATTGATATTGTATACCAGTATTGTGTTTTCTTCACCTCTCCTCCAAGTGTTAAGATAGCTATCTCCTTTTAACGGCATGGGTCTTAAGATCATGTCCCTTAATGTTAAAAGCCTTAACTGCCCTCAGAAAAGGTCTTATATGTGGAAAGAAGCTCTAACTGCTATCGTTGATGTTTTGTGTATACAGGAAACCAATTTACTGCAAGCAGACGCCGATAGAGTATATCATCGTTTGTTCCCCATTATCCTGCATTCACACTGTGACAAGAAAAAGAGAGGTACCCTAATCGTGGTCAAGAACACTGTTGCCTACACTCTCATTAAGACCACAATTGACCCACATGGTCGCTACATTATTTTAGTTTGCTCCATCAATAACATTACATACACACTAGTCAACCTTTACTCTCCTAACTCCCACCAGCTGGCTTTCTTGCATAAGCTTATGCGCAATGTGAATAAACTCAAACAAGGGAAGGTGATCCTCTGCGGTGATTTCAACACCGTCTTACAACCTGCTATTGACTCCATATCCCCTACAAGACGACCAGATGCAGGGGTCGCTTCCTTCTTGCACTCTGAAGGACTTACAGATGCGTGGAGAGCTCAGCATAGCCTAGAAAAGGATTTTACCTTTTTCTCCCCAATACATATGTCATACTCGTGAATAGACATGTTTGTGGTAGATCACTCATCACTACTCCACACACTCTCCACTGACATTGGCCTTATTAAATGGTCAGATCACGCCCCGATCACCATCTCCCTTGAGGAGCAGTTTCAATCACAAAGAGCTACTATTTGGAGGAATAATACATTTCTCTAAAACAATCCGAAGCATGTATTGGAACTTTCCGCACATTTAAATAAGTACTTTCACTTTAACAGAGGATCAGTTTCAAACTAATTTGTCTTCTGGCAAGCTCACAAAGCGTACATACGGGGCTCTTTGATTAAACTGAACTCCACAGTAAGGAAACTTAGAGAACGAGACATTACACAAACCCTAGAGCAAATTGCTAACCTAGAGACAATAAACAAAACCGCTCCAACCCCCCAGTGTTCCAATGAACTTAGACTAGCGCAGAATAAGCTTAGTAGCTTGCTACTCGAAAATACCATAAATCCCTCCTCAGGCTTAATTCTAAATATTACTCCCAGAGCAACAAAGCGGGCAGACTCCTGGCGCAACAACTAAAAACTCAACAGTCCAAGTCCAAAATACCACATCTATTACACCCCACAACTAAAGCAAAACTGATAGATCCCCGAGACATTGCCAACCAATTTAAAATGTTCTATCAAGCACTCTACAACCTAAAAGATAATACCCCCCTACCAGAAACTTATTCTACTTTGGTGGAAGAATTCCTCTCGCAGGCATCCCTTCCCACTCTCACCCACCCACAATTGCAATCCCTCAATGCCCCATTCTCAATCACAGAAATCAAAAAGATAATTACATCACTCCCTCTGGGCAAATCCCCAGGTCCAGATGGGCTCTCTATGGAATACTTTCGCCAATTTCAACCTGTTCTTGCTCCCTACATGCTGGAAAAGTTCAATGCGGTACAGGAGGGACACTCCTTTCCCCCGGACATGTTGGAAGCATTAATAGTCACTATTCCAAAACCTGGCAAAACACCAGACACCCCCCAGAACTTCCGGCCTATCTCACTGCTTAACTCTGACATCAAAAAATTTTTTCCACCCTGACCAAACTGGATTTGTGACTGGCCGACAAGCATCTGACGACAACAGACAGATCATAGACTTGTTTAATTACGCTGAAATGAATAATCTCCCAATGCTTGCGATCACATTAGATGCAGAAATAGCGTTTGATCGCCTGCACTGGGATTACACATTCTCTACCCTCCGTCACATGGGCTTTTCGGGACAAATAATACAGGCCATCCACAGCCTATACTCCTCTCCCTCAGTGAAAGTCTGGGTTAACCGAGTAGTCTCAGATCCATTTGGAATAACTAACGGATCTAGACAGGGATGTCCCGTATCACCTTTATTGTTTATTCTGGCACTAGAACCCTTGGCACAAACTATAAGGAACTCGCCCTCAATAGCTGGGATGGAAATAGGAGGAAAATCCCATAAAATCACACTTTATTCACTCGACAACGCCCTCAAAATGATCTCACATTACGGATCCCTTTCCTACTATAAGATCAACAACACTAAATCTCAAGCTCACCCCATTAATATCCCGCCAGCAGAAACAGCCTCTCTGAAATACTTCCATGATCTGGACTGGCAAACATCAGAACTCCCATACCTGGGAGTTAAGATTACTTCGCCTTGCTCCCTACTTTATAGTAGGAACTACTACCCCTTCCTAGCCACCATGTTGAATGACTTCAACAGCTTCTCTATGAAAGCAATATCCTGGGTAGGTAGAGTGGCATCCTTTCAAATGATGACCCTTCCTAAGCTTATATATATATTTTGTGCCATCCTGATCCTGGTCCCTGCTACATTTTTTAAGAAAGCACAGACAATTCTGGGAAAGTACATCTGGGGACCATCCAAACCCAGAGTAGCCCAGGCATTACTGTCCAAGAAAAAAACATGTTGGCGGATTAGGCCTCCCTGATATTAAGGACTATTTCCGAGCAATAGCACTCTCTTTCGCTTGGGAATGGTGGTCCTCAGATGACACAAAGGCCTGGATCCAGATCGAATCACACACAATAAAACACGCCTCTTTAACCACTTACCGTCACGCTAACGCCGAAAGGCGTCATTTCTGCGGCGCTCCCAGGTCACACTAACGCCGATTGGCGTCATCTCGCGTGAGCCGAGATTTCCTGTGAACGCGCGCACACAGGCGCGCGCGTTCACAGGATCGGAAGGTAAGCGAGTGGATCTCCAGCCTGCCAGCGGCGATCGTTCGCTGGCAGGCTGGAGATGTGATTTTTTTAACCCCTAACAGGTATATTAGACGCTGTTTTGATAACAGCGTCTAATATACCTGCTACCTGGTCCTCTGGTGGTCCCCTTTGTTTGGATCGACCACCAGAGGACACAGGTAGCTCAGTAAAGTAGCACCAAGCACCACTACACTACACTACACCCCCCCCCCGTCACTTATTAACCCCTTATTAGCCCCTGATCACCCCATATAGACTCCACCCCCCTGTCATTGATCAACCCCCTGTAAAGCTCCATTCAGACGTCCGCATGATTTTTACGGATCCACTGATAGATGGATCGGATCCGCAAAACGCATCCGGACGTCTGAATGAAGCCTTACAGGGGCGTGATCAATGACTGTGGTGATCACCCCATATAGACTCCCTGATCACCCCCCTGTCATTGATTACACCCCTGTCATTGATCAACCCCCTGTAAAGCTCCATTCAGATGTCCGCATGATTTTTACGGATGCACTGAAAGATGGATCGGATCCGCAAAACGCATCCGGACGTCTGAATGAAGCCTTACAGGGGGGTGATCAATGACTGTGGTGATCACCCCATATAGACTCCCTGATCACCCCCCTGTCATTGATTACCCCCCTGTCATTGATCACCCCCCTGTAAAGCTCCATTCAGATGTCCGCATGATTTTTACGGATGCACTGAAAGATGGATCGGATCCGCAAAACGCATCCGGACGTCTGAATGAAGCCTTACAGGGGCATGATCAATGACTGTGGTGATCACCCCATATAGACTCCCTGATCACACCCCTGTCATTGATCACCCCCCCTGTCATTGATCACCCCCCCCTGTCAGGCTGCATTCAGATGTCTGTATGATTTTTACGGATCCACGGATACATGGATCGGATCCGCAAAACACATATGGACATCTGAATGGAGCCTTATAGGGGGGTGATCAATGACAGTGGGGTGATCACCCCATATAGACTCCCTGATCACCCCCCTGTCATTGATCACCCCCCTGTCATTGATCACCCCCCTGTCATTGATCACCCCCCCTGTCATTGATCACCCCCCCTGTCATTGATCACCCCCCTGTAAGGCTCCATTCAGACATTTTTTTGGCCCAAGTTAGCGGAATTTTTTTATTTTTTTCTTACAAAGTCTCATATTCCACTAACTTGTGTCAAAAAATAAAATCGCACATGAACTCACCATACCCCTCACGGAATCCAAATGCGTAAAATTTTTTAGACATTTTATATTCCAGACTTCTTCTCACGCTTTAGGGCTCCTAGAATGCCAGGGCAGTATAAATACCCCACATGTGACCCCATTTCGGAAAGAAGACACCCCAAGGTATTCGCGGAGGGGCATATTGAGTCCATGAAAGATTGAAATTTTTGTCCCAAGTTAGCGGAAAGGGAGACTTTGTGAGAAAAAAATAAAAAATATAAATTTCCGCTAACTTGTGCCAAAAAAAAAAAATTTCTATGAACTCGCCATGCCCCTCATTGAATACCTTGGGGTGTCTTCTTTCCAAAATGGGGTCACATGTGGGGTATTTATACTGCCCTGGCATTCTAGGGGCCCCAAAGCGTGAGAAGAAGTCTGGTATCCAAATGTCTAAAAATGCCCTCCTAAAAGGAATTTGGGCACCTTTGCGCATCTAGGCTGCAAAAAAGTGTCACACATCTGGTATCGCCGTACTCAGGAGAAGTTGGGGAATGTGTTTTGGTGTGTCATTTTACATATACCCATGCTGGGTGAGATAAATATCTTGGTCAAATGCCAACTTTGTATAAAAAAATGGGAAAAGTTGTCTTTTGCCAAGATATTTCTCTCACCCAGCATGGGTATATGTAAAATGACACCCCAAAACACATTCCCCAACTTCTCCTGAGTACGGAGATACCAGATGTGTGACACTTTTTTGCAGCCTAGGTGGGCAAAGGGGCCCATATTCCAAAGAGCACCTTTCGGATTTCACAGGTCATTTACCTACTTACCACACATTAGGGCCCCTGGAAAATGCCAGAGCAGTATAACTACCCCACAAGTGACCCCATTTTGGAAAGAAGACACCCCAAGGTATTCCGTGAGGGGCATGGCGAGTTCCTAGAATTTTTTATTTTTTGTCACAAGTTAGTGGAAAATGATGATTTTTTTTTTTTTTTCCTTACAAAGTCTCATATTCCACTAACTTGTGACAAAAAATAAAAACTTCCATGAACTCACTATGCCCATCAGCGAATACCTTGGGGTCTCTTCTTTCCAAAATGGGGTCACTTGTGGGGTAGTTATACTGCCCTGGCATTCTAGGGGCCCAAATGTGTGGTAAGGAGTTTGAAATCAAATTCTGTAAAAAATGACCATTTTCCGCTAACTTGTGACAAAAAATAAAAAGTTCTATGAACTCACTATGCCCATCAGCGAATACCTTAGGGTGTGTACTTTCCGAAATGGGGTCATTTGTGGGGTGTTTGTACTGTCTGGCCATTGTAGAACCTCAGGAAACATGACAGGTGCTCAGAAAGTCAGAGCTGCTTCAAAAAGCGGAAATTCACATTTTTGTACCATAGTTTGTAAACGCTATAACTTTTACCCAAACCATTTTTTTTTTACCCAAACATTTTTTTTTTATCAAAGACATGTAGAACAATAAATTTAGAGCAAAATTTCTATATGGATCTCGTTTTTTTTGCAAAATTTTACAACTGAAAGTGAAAAATGTCATTTTTTTGCAAAAAAATCGTTAAATTTCGATTAATAACAAAAAAAGTAAAAATGTCAGCAGCAATGAAATACCACCAAATGAAAGCTCTATTAGTGAGAAGAAAAGGAGGTAAAATTCATTTGGGTGGTAAGTTGCATGACCGAGCAATAAACCGCTAAAGTTGTGGAGTGCCGATTTGTAAAAAAGGGCCTGGTCTTTAGGGGGGTATAAACCTGTGGTCCTTAAGTGGTTAAAAGACTATTTGATCCATTTGTTGTGGAACCCATCCCAGCCACATAACAACCTACTAACGATAAAACATGTCAGCAACCTCTGGTCCACAATTCACAGAACACAGAAAGACTCAAATTTCACCCTCCTACCACAAGCCACTATACGTACACTGGAACTAAACATCCCTGATATTAACCTGACAAGTTGGCGAGGAAAAGGGATCACTTCCATATCCAAAATCATGTCGGACGGCCTACTCCTCCCCTTTGACTCACTTCACCGCTTATTCACATTGCCGCATACAGAATTCTATAACTACCTGAGAATCCGACACTTTATTGCAAAAATTCCGCAATCTCCACCCCCAATAAACTCTGACATATTGAGACTATTTCAATTCCCGTCCCTCTTTAACACATGATATGTGTATGACATACTAGGAGATAAAGCCACTTTCACCAAAACCCTACCCATTAAAAAATGGGAACTGGAGTTAAGAAAGTCTTTCCTAGACGAGAACTGGGTTCTAGCTATCAGATTCCTGGTTTCTAACTTCAAATGTGTCACTCATTACGAAGCTGGGCTAAAGACCCTCTTACATTGGTACTTTACTCCACAGAGACTAAATACAATCTACCCCTCATCATCCCCTTATTGCTGGATAGGATGCGGCGCTGGAGGCTCCCTACTTCACATTCTGTGGGCATGTCCCATACTCACCCCCTACTGGCACAGTGTCTTTGACTTGATCTCTGGGTTATCAGCTCAAATCATAGAACCTCTTCCTGAATTGGCTCTCTTGTTCTTGGGTATAAACAACATCCCCCCAGCACGCAGGAACATTGTGGGACACGTCCTACTCAGCGCCAAGCTGATAATTACCCGTCACTGGAAGCAACTAGCTTCATCAACCATAGCTGAGGTCATACAAGAGGTCAACACGTCATGCAGATATGAACACTCACTGCCACCCACGATTATCTCCCTCAAATCCAGGCAACTCACTTGGGGTCTTAACCCTAATTATTCCCCCTGACTTATGGAGATGCTCCATCTACCAAAGACAAGAGTGGAATAACTGAAATCAGATAGGCACTCGCTCCTCAACCATATTTGATTACGACCACTACTACCTCTCTACCCCACTTTCCCTTCCCCCTTTTCCCTCCCCCCTTTACCTTTTTATTGTTATGGTCTATATGTTACGGGTCTTATACTACCCTACTTTCACTATGCAAACTACCTATGTATAATGTCATTCTATGAGCAAGCCTATTGTATAGGCATACATTGTCGTGCATCAAGATCTTGCGGTATCTGACTTTTTTGTCCCATCAAAACACCAATAAAAAAGATTTATTCTAAAAAATTGATATCATTGTGTAAAACTTACATAAATAAAAAAAGTAGACATATTAGGTATCTCCGCGTCCGTAATAAGCTGCTCTATAAAAATATCACATGACCTAACCCCTCAGATGAACACCATAAGAAAAAAAAAAACGGTGTCAAAAAATCAATTTTTTGTCACCTTACATCACAAAAAGTTTAATAGCAAGTGATCAAAAAGTCATATGCACCCTATAATAGTACCAATCAAACCGTCATCTTCTCCCCCAAAAAATGAGCCCCTACACAAGAGTCGCCCAAAAGAGAAAAAAAATAACTACAGCTTTCAGAATGTGGAGACACAAAAAAAAATTTTTTTTTTAAACTGCTTTATTATGTAAAACTGAAACAAACAACCAACCAAAAATAGTCATATTTGGTATTGTCGTGTCCGTAACAACCTGCTCTATAAAAATACCACATGATCTAACCTGTTAGATGAATGTTGTAAATAACAAAAAATAAAAACGGTGCCAAAACAGCTATTGTTTGTTACCTTGCCTCACAAAAATAGTCATATGGAGCAAACAAAAATCATATGTACCCTAAAATACTAACAAAAAAAATACAACAAAACTTCCACCTTATCCCGTAGTTTCCAAAATGGGGTCACTTTTATGGAGTTTCTATTCTAGGGGTGCATCAGGGGGGCTTCAAATGGGACATGGTGTCAAAAAAACAGTCCAGCAAAATCTGCCTTCCAAAAACCATATGGTTCCTTCTGCACAATGCCGTGTGCCCGTACAGCAGTTTATGACCACATATGGGGTGTTTCTGTAAACTACAGAATCAGGGCCATAAATATTGAGTTTTGTTTGGCTGTTAACCCTTGCTTTGTAACTGGAAAAAATGGATTAAAATGGAAAATCTGCCAAAAAAGTGAAATTCTCAAATTTCATCTCTATTTTCCATCAACACCTAAACATAGAAACATAGAATGTGTCGGCAGATAAGAACCATTTGGCCCATCTAGTCTGCCCAATATACTGAATACTATGGATAGCCCCCGGCCCTTATCTTATATGAAGGATGGCCTTATGCCTATCCCATGCATGCTTAAACCCCTTCACTGTATTTGCAGCTACCACTTCTGGGTTAAAGGGTTAACAAAGTTTGTAAAATCAGTTTTGTATACCTTGAGGGGTGTAGTTTCTAAAATCGGGTCACTTTTTTGGAGTTTCTACTCTAGGCGTGCATCAGGGGGTCTTCAAATGTGACAGGGCAGCTTAAAATTGTGAAATCTGCTTTACAAAAACCATATGGCATTCCTTTCCTTCTGTGCAATGCCATGTGCCCGTACAGCTGTTTTTACGACCACATATGGGGTGTTTGTGTAAACTACAGAATCAGGGCAATAACTATTGAGTTTGGGGTCATTTTTGGGTGGTTTCTATTATGTAAGCCTCACAAAGTGACTTCAGACCTGAACTGGTCCTTAACCCCTTAAGGACTTAGGGCGTACCGGTATGCCCTATTTCCAGAATCCTTAACCCCTTAAGGACACTGTCACAGCCAGACAGCTGAGAAGCGCTCACAGGAGCTTCTCAGATCCTCCTCCTTGAATTTCTTTGTTTTGGTTTAGTTTCTCATCTCGTTAGTCTATCTCAGCTGTCATGCAGTCAGACTGATCGCTACCCTTTAAGTTCCTCCCCATAATGCAGTAGTGTGCGGCTGATACAACTTCCTGGAGTGTGTGTGCATGCTGTTCCCAGTTCCCAGTCCTCAGTCGTCTGCAGATAAGTGCTGTTTATGTATTTATGTTTTTGTCTTTTCTGGATCCAGGTGACCCTGACTCCCTCCGTGTCAGTGTAGGGAGCCGGTGGTCGTGTCCCTTCACTATTGTAGGGTCTTCAGGTAATAGATAGCCGAGGAACGTGGATATGCGGCCGTCCACCTTTGGGGTGTTCGCATAGGCTGAGCAGTGAGGGAGAGCGGCAGCTCTATTGCAGGGGTCTCCCTTTGTTCCTCAGTTGTGGATCCAGAGAGAGACATTGTTTATATGGTATTGTCTTGTTTCCTGTACACCATCCGTGACATTATCAGCCGCCAAAACCGTCTCAAGCATGGATCCGGTTTCACTTTTGGCTGAACGCCTCCAGGGTCTTTCATTGGAGGTAGCTGATCTCCGTAGGATTTTTTCTCAGTTTCAAGTGACCGGTTCAGCTTGCGTTCATGGAGTTTGTGCTGAGCCCAAGATCTCGCTCCCGGATATGTTCTCTGGGGGTAGTGAGAATTTTGTGCGTTTTAAAGAGGCTTGCAAACTCCATTTTCGCCTTCTTCCCCATTCTTCTGGTGATGAAGAACGGAGGGTGGGGATCATTGTATCGCTGCTCAGGGGTAACGCTCAGTCTTGGGCCTTTTCGCTACCGGAGGGGGCACGGCCCCTCCGCTCAGTGGATGAATTCTTTTTAGCCCTGGGTCAGATATATGATGATCCGGATCGTATTGGTCAGAACTCTGGAAACTGAAATTTAATGTGGATAAGTGCAAGATAATGCACCTGGGGCGTAAAAACCCAAGGGCAGAATATAGAATATTTGACACAGTCCTGACCTCAGTATCTGAGGAAAGGGATTTAGGAGTAATTATTTCAGAAGACTTAAAGGTGGGAAGACAATGTAATAGAGCAGCACGAAATGCCAGCAGAATGCTTGGATGTATAGGGAGAGGTATAAGCAGTAGAAAGAGTGAAGTGCTTATGCCGCTGTACAGAACACTGGTGAGACCTCACTTGGAGTATTGTGCGCAGTACTGGAGGCCATATCTCCAGAAGGATATAGATACTCTAGAGAGAGTTCAGAGAAGAGCTACTAAACTAGTACATGGATTGCAGGATAAAACTTACCAGGAAAGGTTAAAGGACCTTAATATGTATAGCTTGGAAGAAAGAAGAGACAGAGGGGATATGATAGAAACTTTTAAATACATAAAGGGAATCAACTCGGTAAAGGAAGAGAGCATATTTAAAAGAAGAAAAACTACCACAAGAGGACACAGTTTTAAATTAGAGGGGCAAAGGTTTAGAAGTAATATAAGGAAGTATTACTTTACTGAGAGAGTAGTGGATGCATGGAATAGCCTTCCTGCAGAAGTGGTAGCTGCAAATACAGTGAAGGGGTTTAAGCATGCATGGGATAGGCATAAGGCCATCCTTCATATAAGATAGGGCCGGGGGCTATCCATAGTATTCAGTATATTGGGCAGACTAGATGGGCCAAATGGTTCTTATCTGCCGACACATTCTATGTTTCTATGTTTCTATGTATTGCTCTGGCTGAGTCTAGACTACGTCTGTTATGCCAGGGTAAACAATCCGCAGAGATATACTGCTCAGAATTTCGGAGATGGGCAGCTGATACTGGTTGGAATGATGCTGCACTCCGAAGTCAATTTTGCCATGGTCTTTCAGAGGGATTGAAAGATGCATTTTCCTTTCATGAGAGGCCTATCTCCTTGGACTCTGCTATGTCTCAGGCCGTTCGTATTGACAGGCGTCTTAGAGAGAGACGAGAGATCTCTCCTTCCTGTCCTACTCAGTCTCGGAACAGTGCAGCGGTCTCATTCTGTGCGCAGGAGTCTCAGTCGCTGTCAGCCCCTTCTGAGCAGGAGCCCATGCAGCTGGGGTTGATTGCCTCTGACAATAGAAGATTCAGCCCGCATGGGAGGGTTTGTTTTTGTTGTGGAGGCATAAATCATTTGGCAAATGTTTGTCCATCAAGGAGATTCAGGCAGTTTTCTGGGAGTAATAAAGAGACAAAAAGGAAAAAATCTTTTAAAAATGTTCCGTCTGTTACTATTGGCAGGGTTGAGGCGGAAATTGAAGGTTTTCCGTTTGCTTGTAGTTCCCGTTTTGTCCTGCCTGCTAGGGTGGCGCTAGAGAGCAAGAGCATTTTTTGTGAGATTTTTGTGGATAGTAGAGCAGCTGTCAACCTCATTGATAATCAATTTGCAATAACTCATGGTTTCCAGGTATGCACTTTGGGAAGGGATATTCCTGTTTTTGCTATTGATTCAGCTCCACTTTCTCAGAAATCATTAAAGGGCATAGTTCACAATATCCGTTTAATTGTGAGTGATGCTCATGTTGAGGATGTGTCATGTTTCGTCCTTAGCGGTTTGCCTACTCCTCTAGTGTTGGGGCTACCCTGGCTCACTAAACATAACCCCACCATTGATTGGCAAGCGAGGCAAATAAATGGTTGGAGTAACTTTTGCAGAGAGAATTGCCTCATAACATCTGTTTCTGAGGTTTCTACTAAGACTGTACCACCTTTCCTCTCTGAATTTTTGGATGTCTTCTCTGAGAGTGGAGTTCAGGGTTTGCCTCCGCACAGGGAGTATGATTGCCCTATTAATCTCATCCCAGGCGCCAAGCTGCCTAAATCTCGTTTATACAATCTCTCCCAACCTGAGAGGGTCGCTATGCGGGCTTATATCTCTGAGAGTTTGAGAAAAGGACACATACGACCCTCGAAGTCACCTGTTGCCGCTGGTTTTTTCTTTGTTAAGAAAAAAGATGGTTCATTAAGACCTTGTCTGGATTTCAGGGAGCTGAACAGTATCACTATTCGTGATCCTTATCCGCTTCCTCTGATCCCGGACCTGTTTAACCAGGTTGTTGGGGCTAAAGTCTTTTCCAAATTAGACCTAAGAGGGGCATACAACCTGGTTAGGGTCAGAGAAGGAGACGAATGGAAGACGGCTTTCAATACCCCTGAGGGCCATTTTGAGAATTTGGTTATGCCTTTTGGTTTGATGAATGCCCCAGCCGTTTTTCAGCATTTCATCAACAGCATTTTTTATCATTTAATGGGAAAATTTGTATTAGTGTATTTGGATGACATATTGATTTTTTCTCCTGATTTCAAGACTCATAAGGAACACTTACGTCAGGTCTTGCTCATTCTGCGGGAGAATAAATTATATGCGAAACTGGAAAAATGTGTGTTTGCGGTTCCAGAAATCCAATTTCTGGGGTTTCTTGTCTCCGCTTCTGGTTTTCGCATGGACCCCGAGAAGGTCCGCGCTGTGCTTGAGTGGGAGCTTCCTGAGAACCAGAAGGCGCTGATGCGTTTTTTGGGCTTTGCCAATTATTACAGGAAATTTATTTTGAATTATTCCTCTGTTGTTAAACCACTCACTGATATGACCAGAAAGGGGGTAGATTTTTCTTCCTGGTCGGTAGAGGCGCGTAAGGCCTTTTCTAATATCAAGGAGAGTTTTGCTTCCGCTCCCATCCTAGTACAACCTGATATTTCGTTACCCTTCATAGTTGAGGTTGATGCTTCTGAGGTAGGGGTGGGTGCGGTCTTGTCTCAGGGTTCCTCTCCTGCCAAATGGCAACGGTGTGCCTTTTTCTCAAAGAAACTCTCCTCCACAGAGAGAAATTATGATGTGGGAGATAGGGAATTGTTGGCCATCAAGTTGGCTTTTGAGGAATGGCGCCATTGGCTAGAGGGAGCCAGACACCCTATTACCGTGTTTACTGACCATAAAAATCTGGCCTATTTGGAGTCAGCCAAGCGTCTGAACCCGAGACAGGCCAGATGGTCTTTATTCTTTTCAAGGTTTAATTTTGTTCTTACGTTCCGCCCTGGGGTTAAGAATGTGAAGGCAGATGCCCTGTCACGTTGTTTTCCAGGAGGTGGGAATTTTGAAGACCCGGGTCCCATTTTGGCTGAAGGTGTGGTGGTCTCTGCTCTTTTTCCTGAATTGGAGGCAGAGGTGCAGGCAGCCCAGTCAGAAGCTCCTGATCTTTGTCCTCCTGGGAGGTTGTTTGTGCCTCTCGCTTTGAGACACAAGATTTTTAAAGAACACCACGACACGGTCCTTGCTGGGCACCCGGGGGCAAGAGCCACACTGGATCTCATCGCTCGGAGATTCTCGTGGCCTGCGCTTCGTAAGTCGGTTGAGGGTTTTGTGGCAGCTTGCGAGACTTGCGCTCGTGCCAAGGTCCCTCATTCACGGCCATCAGGTCCTCTCCTTCCTTTGCCCATTCCTTCCCGTCCTTGGACACATCTGTCCATGGACTTCATAACGGACTTGCCTCGTTCCTCGGGGAAGTCTGTGATTCTGGTGGTGGTGGACCGTTTTAGCAAAATGGTGCATTTTATCCCTTTTCCTGGTTTGCCCAATGCTAAGACGCTGGCGCAGGCATTTATTGACCACATTGTCAAATTGCATGGGATTCCTTCAGACATAGTCTCTGATAGGGGCACGCAGTTTGTTTCCAGATTCTGGAAGGCTTTCTATTCTCGCTTGGGGGTTCGGTTGTCATTCTCTTCTGCTTTCCATCCGCAGTCGAATGGCCAGACAGAGCGCGTCAATCAGAATCTGGAGACATATCTGCGATGTTTTGTGGCGGAGAATCAGGAGGATTGGTGTTCTTTTTTGTCCCTTGCTGAGTTTGCTTTAAATAACCGTCGTCAGGAGTCCTCTGATAAGTCACCATTTTTTGGTGCATATGGGTTCCATCCGCAGTTTGGGACTTTCTCGGGAGAGGGCTCTTCTGGTTTGCCTGATGAGGACAGATTCTCCTCGTCTTTGTCATCTATTTGGCAAAAGATTCAGGATAATCTAAAGAGCATGAGTGAGAGATATAAGCGTGTGGCGGATAAGAGACGTGTGCCTGGTCCGGACCTGAATGTTGGTGATCTGGTGTGGTTGTCTACCAAGAATATCAAATTGAAGGTTCCCTCCTGGAAGTTGGGTCCTAGGTTTATTGGGCCTTACAAGATCCTGTCTGTCATCAATCCTGTTGCCTACCGTCTTGATCTTCCTCAGACTTGGAAGATCCATAATGTTTTTCATAAGTCCTTATTGAAACCTTATGTTCAACCTATTGTACCCTCGCCTTTGCCTCCTCCTCCGATTATGGTTGATGGAAATCTTGAATTTCAGGTCTCTAGGATTGTGGATTCTCGTCTTGTCCGCGGTTCCCTCCAGTACCTCGTTCATTGGGAGGGTTATGGTCCTGAGGAGAGGATGTGGGTCCCAGTGACGGACATTAAGGCCTCTCATCTCATCAGGGCTTTCCATAGGTCCCATCCTGAGAAGGTGGGCCCTGAGTGTCCGGAGTCCACTCCTAGAGGGAGGGGTACTGTCACAGCCAGACAGCTGAGAAGCGCTCACAGGAGCTTCTCAGATCCTCCTCCTTGAATTTCTTTGTTTTGGTTTAGTTTCTCATCTCGTTAGTCTATCTCAGCTGTCATGCAGTCAGACTGATCGCTACCCTTTAAGTTCCTCCCCATAATGCAGTAGTGTGCGGCTGATACAACTTCCTGGAGTGTGTGTGCATGCTGTTCCCAGTTCCCAGTCCTCAGTCCTCAGTCGTCTGCAGATAAGTGCTGTTTATGTATTTATGTTTTTGTCTTTTCTGGATCCAGGTGACCCTGACTCCCTCCGTGTCAGTGTAGGGAGCCGGTGGTAGTGTCCCTTCACTATTGTAGGGTCTTCAGGTAATAGATAGCCGAGGAACGTGGATATGCGGCCGTCCACCTTTGGGGTGTTCGCATAGGCTGAGCAGTGAGGGAGAGCGGCAGCTCTATTGCAGGGGTCTCCCTTTGTTCCTTAGTTGTGGATCCAGAGAGAGACATTGTTTATATGGTATTGTCTTGTTTCCTGTACACCATCCGTGACAGACACAGGGCGTACCGGTACGCCGTATTTCCCGAGTCCTTAAGGACTCAGGGCGTACCGGTACGTCCTAACTTTAAATCGCGATTCCGTCGCCGCGGGGGTTAATCGGAACGGGATGCTGACATCCTGTCACAATGCCAGGGGGGGTCATGTGATCATGTCAATTCAGACCTGTGGTTTGCTGCGCTTTCTGCAGTTTCTGCAGAAACTTTAGTGTCTCTAAAATATAGATTTTGCATCCCCCCTGCACCCCTGCATGATTTTTTGCCGGTGGGTGGTGCAGGGGGGGGGGGGGGGAGTTGTGGGCGGTACGGGAGGTGGGCGGTGCGGCAGGTGGGATCGCGATCCCCCACCCCCACCCTCTTGAAAATTTGTTGGTGTTCAGTGGGTATACCAGAGTGTCAGCACATTGCTGACACCCTGGTATAAACGGCTGACATCTGTGAAGATGTCAGCCGTTTAACCCTTTCCATACCGCGGTCCGTATGGACCGCTGTATGGAAAAAGTTAACAGTAAGAGGGAGCTCCC
The DNA here is from genome assembly GCF_905171765.1 of Bufo bufo. Taxonomy (NCBI): domain Eukaryota; kingdom Metazoa; phylum Chordata; class Amphibia; order Anura; family Bufonidae; genus Bufo; species Bufo bufo. The sequence goes on from NC_053394.1 coordinate 158,034,731, forward strand.
TCCCTCTCCCATCGGGGGGCTGCTGTGCCTTTGCAGTCCCCCGGTGGAGAGGGAGAGAGCCCCCAGACAGCTCCCCTCCTTACCCTTCCCCGTCTGCGAAGTTCTGACCACTACTGAGCAGACGGGGAAGGTTCCCATGGCAACAGGACGCCGTCTCAGGCATCCTGCTGTCCATGGTGCTGAACAGATCTGTGCTAAAGGCATAAATCTGTTCAGAGAAAGTGTAAGTAAAATACAGTACAATACACTATATAGCAGGGCTCGACAAATCCCAGGTTGCCATGGCGACCAGGAATTTGGTCCTGGTGCTTGGGTATTTGTCAGCCCGTTTTCAAAGATGAGCTCTCGGCGCGCACCATGATTTCCTGAGCCGGCACAGTGGAGAAGGAGAGGAGTCCCTCCCTCCCCACTGTGCGCGGCTGCCGCTGACCACCAATGAGAACAGAGTAAGAGGAGGAGGGGAGGGACTGAATACCAATGTGCCGGCCATATCCCGGCCCCTATGACTGCACGCTGTGATCCGCGCGATTAACCCCTCAGTTGAGGGGTTACGCGCGGATCACAGCGTCCTGTCAGAGGTCGGGTGCCGGGAATGTTCTTCAGTCTCTGCATTGGTGGCAGTGGGCAGTTCCGATCGGAGTCCCAGCAGTGTAATGCTGGGGCTCCGATCGGTTACCATGGCAGCCAGGAGTCACGCTACTGAAGTCCTGACTGCGATGGTATGTTAGTGAGCAGCATTATACTCACGTGCGCCGTGCCCGCCTGGCGCTCCTTCTTCTGTCTGTGCGGCTCATTGCTAATGCTTATAGCATTAGCAATGCGCCGCACAGACCTATGAGAAGAAAGAGCTCCCGGCCGGCGATCACGGCGCACGTGAGTATAATGCTGCTCACTAACATACCATCGCAGCAAGGACTTCAGTAGCGTCCTGGCTGCCATGGTAACCGATCGGAGCCCCAGCATTACACTGCTGGGACTCCGATCGGAACTGCCCACTGCCACCAATGATGGGGGGGGGGAGGGGGACCCTGTGGCCACTGCCACCAATGATTAATACTGGGGAGGGAGGGTGGGTTTGTTACCAGAGGGGGCTGATAAGAGGGAGGGGCTGATAAGAGGGAGGGGCTGATCAGAGAGGCTGGAGGGGCTAATCAGAGAGGCTGGAGGGGCTGATCAGAGAGGCTGGAGGGGCTGATCAGAGAGGCTGGAGGGGCTGATCAGAGAGGCTGGAGAGGCTGATCAGAGGCTGGGGGGCACATGATAGGCTGGCTGCCATGGTCAGCTCCCTGCTGTTGTGTGCACAAAGCACAGGGCAGCAGGGAGAGTGTAAAGTCCTATTCACCCTAATATAGCTCTATTAGGGTGAATATGAAAAGGGTTCTAGCCCTTAAGGAGGCTAATAGTTATTAAATAAAAAGTAAAAAAAATAAATAAAAAAAAGTTGAAACACCTTCCCCCCCCCATCAAATATAGAAAACAATATATCACAATATATATCGCATATTGCACATGCTTAAAATGATATCGCAATATAGATTTTATGACGCGGCTCCGCCTGGCTCCTAACTTTTTTAGCTGGCTCCTAGATTCCAAGGAAATTTGTCAAACCCTGCTATATAGTGTACTGTACTGTATTATACAGACATCAGACCCACTGGATCTTCAAGAACCAAGTGGGTCTGGGTCCAAAAAAAGTGAAAAAAAAGTAAAAATCAAAAAACACATTTATCACTGATTAAAAATGAAAAAAATAAAATTCCCTACACATGTTTGGTATCGCCGTGTCCGTAACGACCTGATCTATAAAACAGTCATGTTACTTTCCCCGCACGGTGAACGCCATAAAAATAAAAAAATAAAAACTATTAGCAAATTGAAATTTTGCCCACCTTACTTCCCAAAAAAGGTAATAAAAGTGATCAAAAAAGTCGCATGTACGCCAAAATAGTACCAATCAAACCGTCATCTCATCCCGCAAAAATCATACCCTACCCAAGATAATCGCCCAAAAACTGAAAAAACTATCGCTCTTAGACTATGGAAACACTAAAACATGATTTTTTTTTGTTTCAAAAATGAAATCATTGTGTAAAACTTAAATAAATAAAAAAAAAAGTATACATATTAGGTATCGCCACGTCCGTATCGACCGGCTCTTTAAAAATATCACATGACCTAACCCCTCAGATGACCACCGTAAAAGAAAATAAAAAAAACAGTGTAAAAAAAGCTATTTTTTGTCATCTTGCGTCACAAAAAGTGTAATAGCAAGCCATCAAAAAGTCATATGCACCCCAAAATAGTGCCAATCAAACCGTCATCTCATCCCGCAAAAAATGAGACCCTACTTAAGATAATCGCCCAAAAACTGAAAAAAATATGGCTCTCAGAATATGGAAACACTAAAACATGATTTTTTTTGCTTTAAAAATGAAATCATTGTGTAAAACTTACATAAATAAATAAAAATTGTATACATATTAGGTATCGCCGCGTCCGTGACAACCTGCTCTATAAAATTACAACATGATCTAACCTGTCAGATGAATGTTGTAAATAACAAAAAAAAAACGTGCCAAAAAATCTATTTCTTGTTATCTTGCCGCACAAAAAAGTGTAATATAGAGCAACCAAAAATCATATGTACCCTAAACTAGTACCAACAAAACTGCCACCCTATCCCGTAGTTTCTAAAATGGGGTCACTTTTTTGGAGTTTCTACTCTAGGGGTGCATCAGGGGGGCTTCAAATGGGACATGGTGTAAAAAAAAACAGTCCAGCAAAACCTGCCTTCCAAAAACCGTATGGCATTCCTTTCCTTCTGCGCCCTGCCGTGTGCCCGTACAGCAGTTTATGACCACAAACTACAGAATCAGGGCTATAAATAATGAGTTTTGTTTGGCTGTTAACCCTTGCTTTGTAACTGGAAAAAAATATTAAAATGGAAAATCTGCCAAAAAAGTGAAATTTTGAAATTGTATCTCTATTTTCCATTAAATCTTGTGCAACACCTAAAGGGTTAACAAAGTTTGTAAAATCAGTTTTGAATACCTTGAGGGGTGTAGTTTCTTAGATGGGGTCACTTTTATGGAGTTTCTACTCTAGGGGTGCATCAGGGGGGCTTCAAATGGGACATGGTGTCAAAAAACCAGTCCAGCAAAATCTTTCAAAAACCATACGGCGCACCTTTCCCTCTACGCCCTACTGTGTGTCTGTACAGTAGTTTACGGCCACATACGGGGTGTTTCTGTAAACGGCAGAGTCAGGGCAATAAAGATACAGTCTTGTTTGGCTGTTAACCCTTGCTTTGTTAGTGGAAAAAATGGGTTAAAATGGAAAATTAGGCCAAAAAATGAAATTCTCTAATTTCATCCCCATTTGCCAATAACTCTTGTGCAACACCTGAAGTTTGTAAAATCAGTTTTGAATACCTTGAGGGGTGTAGTTTATAGAATGTGGTCATTTTTGGGCGGTTTCTATTATGTAAGCCTCGCAAAGTGACTTCAGACCTGTAGTGGTCCCTAAAAATTGGGTTTTTGTAAATTTCTGAAGAATTTCAAGATATGCTTCTAAACTTCTAAGCCTTGTAACATCCCCAAAAAATTAAATATCATTCCCAAAATGCTACACCTTAAATCAACAAAACTGCCACCCTATCCCGTAGTTTCTAAAATGGGGTCACTTTTTTGGAGTTTCTACTCTAGGGGTGCATCAGGGGGGCTTCAAATGGGACATGGTGTCAAAAAAACCAGTCCAGCAAAACCTGCCTTCCAAAAACCGTATGGCATTCCTTTCCTTCTGCGCCCTGCCGTGTGCCCGTACAGCGGTTTACGACCACATATGGGGTGTTTCTGTAAACTACAGAATCAGGGCCATAAATATTGAGTTTGGTTTGGCTGTTAACCCTTGCTTTGTAACTGGAAAAAAATTATTAAAATGGAAAATCTGCCAAAAAAGTGACATTTTTAAATTGCATCTCTATTTTCCATAAATTCTTGTGGAACACCTAAAGGGTTAACAAAGTTTGTAAAATCAGTTTTTAATACCTTGAGGGGGGTAGTTTATAGAATGGGGTCATTTTTGGGTGGTTTCTATTATGTAAGCCTCGCAAAGTGACTTCAGACCTGAACTGGTCCCTAAAAATGGGGTTTTTGAAAATTTCTGAAAAATTTCAAGATTTGCTTCTAAACTTCTAAGCCTTGTAACATCCCCAAAAAATAAAATATCATTCCCAAAATGATCCAAACATGAAGTAGACATATGGGGAATGTAAAGTAATAACTATTTTTGGAGGTATAACTATGTATTATAGAAGTAGAGAAGTTGAAACTTGGAAATTTGCAATTTTTTACAAATTTTTGGTAAATTTGGTATTTTTTTATAAATAAAAATGATTTTTTTTTACTTCATTTTACCAGTATCATGAAGTACAATATGTGACGAAAAAACAATCTCAGAATGGCCTGGATAAGTCAAAGCGTTTTAAAGTTATCAGCACTTAAAGTGACACTGGTCAGATTTTCAAAAAATGGCCAAGTCCGTAAGGTGAAATAGGGCCGAGTCCTTAAAGGGAGTCTGTCACCAGATTGTGACCTTATAGACCGCTTACATAGCGCTCTAGCATAGCAGTCTATGATTCTAATGGTACCTTTGATGTTTGCTTGTGAAGTTCCCCCAAGGCAAAAACTGACTTTTATTCATATGTAAATTAGGGCTCGCAAGTGCCCAGGGCGGCACTCACCTCGTTGGAGCCCAGGCTGTTCTGCCTCTTTTCGTCATATCCCCGCCCCAGCCTCTTCCTCTGCCCGCCCCGCTCTTCCTTTGCGTCCTCCTTCTCTGCAGCGAGATCCCGCGCCTGCACTATCCATTGCTTGGCCGGGGCATGCGCACTGCGATGACCATTGTGGGCACGGCATCGCAGTAGCTACTACGCATGCGCCGGCCAACGGCGAGAAACAGCGGCGAGGAGGCGGACCAGAGACACCCACAATGGGCATCGCAGTGCGCATGCCCCGGCCAAGCAATGGATAGCGCAGGCGCGGGATCTCGCTGCAGAGAAGGAGGACGCAAAGGAAGAGCGGGGCGGGCAGAGGAAGAGGCTGGGGCGGGGATATGACGAAAAGAGGCAGAAAAGCCTGGGCTCCAACGAGGTGAGCGCCGCCCTGGGCATTTGCGAGCCCTAATTTACATATGAATAGAGATGAGCGAACTTCTGTTTTAAGTTCGGCGTCTAAAGTTCGGCTTCCGGTTAGCGGAGGATCCCGATATGGATTCCGAATTCCGTTGTGGTCCGTGGTAGCGGAATCAATAATGGTCATTATTGATTCCGCTACCACGGACCACAACGGAATTCGGAATCCATATCGGGATCCTCCGCTAACCGGAAGCCGAACTTTAGACGCCGAACTTAAAACAGAAGTTCGCTCATCTCTACATATGAATAAAAGTCCGTTTTTGCCTTGGGGGAACTTCACAAGCAAACATCAAAGGTACCATTAGAATTATAGACTGCTATGCTAGAGCGCTATGTAAGCGGTCTATAAGGTCACAATCTGGTGACAGACTCCCTTTAAGGGGTTAAAACCAGTAATTTCCCCCATGGTTTAAATAATGCCCCACCACAGTTTTTTGTTGTTGTTGATTTTACAAAAAAATAAAAAAAACTCACCTTATCCACTTGTTCACGCTGCAGCAGTCTCTTCTCTCTTCACTGAACGGGACCTGCCGAAAGTGCGCAATGTCACTGCGCGCTCCCGCATGATTACGTCACCATGTATATCGCAGGTCCTGCTCAATGAAGAGACTGCCGAACCACGAGCAAGTGGATGAGATGAGGTTTTTTTTTAACCCCTCCTGGGTAAAGTGTACCCTTTTTTAACGGCCGTTAGACGGGTGCATTTCTATCAATAGACCGTTAAAAACGGTCCTATTGATTTCAATGGGTCCATCTGACCGTGAAAACGGCCAAAAATAGGACATGTCCTATTTTTGGACAGACGCTATTCACTGGCTGTTAAAATAACGGCCATGTGAATAGCCCCATAGACTTTCATTGGTGCTAAAAATGGCCGTGTGACGGCTGTTACTTAGACGGCGGTCACACGGCCATTATTCACTGTCATGTGCATGAGGCCTAATCAACCATCCAATCCCTGGACATATTATATATTCAGAGCACCTCACAAATATATCCCCCATCAACTCTCAGGATTCTTCCAAACTGCAGCCGACCCCCGCCGATCTGATATTGACCCCTTTAATTATCACTGTGCAGACTGTGGTCACTGTATATACTACCGCCTCGCAGAGGAGTCTATCAACGGATACAAGGATTACTGGGGGGGTTAGGGTGATGGGATATATACAGGAGGACTACAGGTCCCAGCATGTCCCTGCAGCTATTAAGGGATGTCAGGGGGATATTACAGGGAAGGACTACAGGTCCCAGCATGTGCAGGCTGCTATTATGGGCTGTCAGAGGATATTACAAGCCTGTACTACATACCACTACTACAGGTCCCAGCACGTCCCTGCAGCTATTAAGGGATGTCAGGGGCTATTACAGGGAAGGACTACAGGTCTCAGCATGTTCATGTTGTTAGTACAGGCAGGAAGGTTATAAAAGGAGAGCACTACAACCCCCAGTATGTCCAGGTTTCCTCACAGAAGAGATAACTGACTCCATCCTTCTCCACACAGCAGCTTCTCTCAGCTGAGCTCCGCCCCTCCTCCAGTGACTGATCACGTGATGCTGACGTCATCAGCACAGGTCCTGTAGTCCCCAGGATTAGTGACCATGAAGTAGTGCGGCTGCTGTATGGCTGATATTTAGTTGCTGGTGTTGTGGGGAGATTAGTGCAGCAGCCGTAGACAGGTGTGTGCAGTGTGTGGTCCTGCTGCCATCTCCACAGCCTCCAGGCCGGCAGTCCTGTGACTGGGAGGTAAGTGCTGGGCACCTCTCCAGGTACCGGTGTGATATAAGGCAGGGTGTGCACAGTGTGTGTCTATTGGATGCTAAGCCTCAGGATTAGAAGGGGAGGCACTGCCAGTCAGTGGTAGAGGAGGACACTGGCTCAGTCGGGATATGTCCACACAGGGCGGATTGGCAGCAGACATTTCTGCAGAGTCAGATCTGCACCAAACCGTGCGATGCTGCCTGGTGCTGGAGGCCGCTCATAGGGAGATTAGTTTGGGACCATGAAGTGCCAGCGGAGGTGAGGATTGGGACCTTTCATTCTCTTTCTAAGCAGCTCCAGGGGTAATCCGCAGCAGTTCTGTCATGTGAGAACAAGGCCGTACAGTAAATGGGAATAATCCTGTGTATAAGCGCTAACAATAACGGATTGCACCCAGACCCATAGAAGAGAGCAGCATGTCCTATCACTGTCACACGTCTGTGTCCTACACAGGCTTCGCTGCCGCGCTAAATATCATCCGTAGGTTGCGGCTGAACAAGCTGCCTGCACACAACGTGGATTATGGCGGGTTTTCTGCACGGATTGTATGGAAAAATCGCAACGTAGTACAGTACCAGCAAAGTGAATGAGATTTGACAAACCTCATGTACACTTTGCTTTATTTCTTAGGTGCGGAAATTGACCTGTAGTGTAGATCTTAAAAATCCGCAGCATGTCAGGTGTTTGTGCAATTCTACACCTTCTGTAGAGTGGTTTTCCCGTCGACTTCAGTGTAGTTGTTAAAGGGATTCTGTCAGCTGGTTTTAGTCTATAGAGCCTTGTAAGTGCTGCTAGATCGCCACTAGCACATCCACAATATACATTTTCCATAGCTCTTATTCAGTAAAATAAGGCTAGAAAGAAGCCCAACGTTTCAGGAGCCCAGCACCTCCCCTCATCCTCCAAATCTCCTCCTTTCACCCCTGACGTCACAGTTGAAGCGCCGTGATCTCGCACATGACAAGCTTGCGCCTGCGTAGTTCGTTGCCAGCACAGGGAAGGAACACCATGCCTGCACTGACATGCGGTATACGCGTGCATGCGCGAGATTACGGCGCTTCAACTGTGTGACGTCGAGAGAGCCAAGGAGGAGATTCGGAGGATGCAGGCGGTGCTGGGCACCTTCACAGTGGGCATGGCTGGGCTCCTGAAACGTTGGTAACAGCTCCTTTGCCTCCTTTCTAGTCTTATTTGCATATTTAAAAAAAATTTTTTTTAGTGAAGGGGTGATCGTGGCTTTAATATTGATGACTTATCCTCAGGATAAGTCATTAATATTAGATGATAGGCGTGGGTCAGACACCCAGCACCCCCGCAGACCGCGCGCAGTGCACACGGGCCGTCTCCCTTCCTGTACGCCATTGTAGGTCTATGGGACAGCAGCAGTGATCAGGGAGACGGCACTTGTGCACTCAAACAGATGATCGACAGGGGTGCCCGGTGCCACGCCTATCTGATATTAAAATGCACGGACAACCTCTTCAATAAAACCACTGACAGCTATGGAAAATGTATATTGCGGACGTGCTAGTGGCGAGCTAGCAGCAAATGTAAACAGCTGTATAGGCTAAAACTAGCAGACAGAATCCTTTTTAAGGGTAAATGCACACGACCAGGATTGCGTGCGGAAAGTCTGCACTGTAGGTCATGTACATTGTATTGTATGAGAATTTTTTGTATTGTATTTATTTTATAAACCAGATATTCTCCATTCACTTAAATTGGGAGTGAAATCCCCACCAAATCCGCACGTAAATCCGCACCAATTGATGCAGATTGACCGCACGGATTTTCCTGCGAACACCTGTGGATTTCAGTGCGGATTGTCTGCACATAAATCCTGAACCTGTGCATTTATCCTAACATGAAAATCCACAATAAAAACTTTATTAAAACCGCGATGAATAGTGTGGATGTATGCGTGTTTTTTTTTTTTTTTGTGTACTTGCAATCTGTACAAAATTTGCCATGAATCCAGCATGTGTACATACACCCTATAAGGGCTCATGCCCACGAACGCAAGGGCTCTGTGCCCATATTGCAGACCCAAATGGTGGGTCCGCAATATATGGGCACTGGTCGTGTGCACTCTCTGCCGCAGATGAGGACCCATTGACTTCAAAGGGTTTGCGATCCGCAAGATACAGCTAAAGATAGGACATGTCCGATGTATTGCAGAGTGGAGGCACAGATCGGAAGCCCACAGAAACGCTATAAAATGCTTATGTGGGCTTTAGGGTCCGTGCCTCCGCACCGCAAAAGATATATCCTATCTTTTGCCGTATCTTGCAGATCGCAGACCCATTCGAGTCAGTGGGTCCGCATCTGCAGCACAGAGTGCACTCGGCTAGTGCCCGTGCATTCCGGACTGCTATTTGCGGGCACAGAGCCATTACGTTCGTGAGCATGAACCCTAAGGCTGGGTTCCCACATGACTGATTAGATGTGGATTTTCTGCAGCGTTTCTGCTTCTAATCTGCAGCAGAAAAAAACGCATTAACGGATGCTTGTGCACGCTGCGGATTTTACTGCAGAAAAGCTGCAGATTAGAAGCCTTTTCATTCCTTGCATTGAAATGGTGAAATCCGCAGCATAAATTGACATGGTGCAGATTTCTAATCCGCAATACCACAGCATTTCTGCTCCATTATTTTTAAGCAGCATGTGGATGAGAACTCTGACATTCTCATTCACTTTGCTGGTACTGTACAACGCTGCATGAAAATCGTCAATGGCAAATCTGCAGGTAATGAATCGCGCATGAACCCTCTTGGGGTGCCTGCACATGGTGCAGATTAACATTCAGAAATATGCACATAAATCCACACTATATAGCGCGGTTTTGGTGTGTTTTATGTGCAGATTTTCTGTTTATGTTAACGGCATTGAAGTCTATGGGGAAAACTAATCTAGAAAATGTGTAAACAGGTCAATTTCCGCACCTAAGAACCAGTGTACATGAGAATTGTCAAATCTCATTCGCTTTGCTTGTGCTGTATTAGGCTACATGCACACGACCGTGCTGTTTTCTGCGGTCCGCAAAAAACGGAAGCCGCCCGTGTGCCTTCCGCAATTTGCGGAACGTATCGGGCGGCCCATTGTAGACATGCCTATTCTTGTCCGCAAAACAGACAAGAATAGGACATGCTATATTTTTTTTTACGGGGCCTCTGAACGGTGCAACGGATGCGGACAGCTGGCATTTGCGCCAGATCAGGCAGGCACTATTATTAATATTTTCTCCAGATAGCGTAAATTATATGTGAATGCTTTTTCATCACAATTATCAAGAGGCGTACGCTCCCCATAAGTGTTGGATTTCCTGCGATGGGCGTAGCAATCCTATTCATTTCTATGGGATCCCCTCTACTCGGCAAACCTGGCCGCGGCAGCTGTTGTGCAGCCAATTTTACCATGTAGCCGCACCCTTACATGGTCTAACCGACCCAAACTTACAGCATTGTAGCAAAAGCTTGAGTGACATAGTGCTCCAAAAAGCACTTGGCCTGTGTTTTTCTGACTTCCAGGTGCATGCCGTGGTCTGCTAACTATCTGCTCAGTGCAGGTCCGACCTACAGATGACAAGAATCGGGTGCTGAAGTTAGAAAAGTCTCATGCTTATGTATCTCTTCGCAGGAGACTTTCTTTGGTCTGAAGAGCTGTATGAGACCAGCATGTGCGGTCTGTTCATTTCCTGGTGCCAGCACCAGGATTAATGGTTGAGGAACTGAACAGGCTGCGCTGCTGCAGCCAGATTACAGCGGGAGCCCGGCACTGACTGCTGAAATGGTTAATGCTTAACTCCCTAGATCAGGGATGCTCAACCTGCGGCCCTCCAGCTGTTGTAAAACTACAACTCCCACAATGCCCTGCTGTAGGTTGATAGCTGTAGGCTGTCCTAGAATGCTGGAAGTTGTAGTTTTGCAACAGCTGGAGGGCCGCAGGTTGAGCATGCGTGCCCTAGATGCCTTGGTTAATAGCGACTGTGGCATCTAGGCAGCTTCCTCTGCCACCATCGGCCATGGCAGCTGGGTGCCTAACATGAATGTATGTCTATTACTCTGATAGGCTATAATGCATACCAATGCATTACAAATGCATTGCTCCTAAGTGAGAATAAATAAAAATAATAAAGGTTAATAAACTTTATTAAAAAAACAAAATAAATTTCCTTAAAAATTAATTTTATTTTGTAAAAGTGCTAAAAAACACACATATATAGATCATGCCATGCTTGCCGCAACTGGTATATTAAAGATAACGTGTTATTTAAACTGCCCGATGAACAATGCAAAAAGTCCGGAATTGTTTTATTCCCTTTTACCCCTGCCCTAAAAAGTAATAAATAAATAAATAAGACTCATGTACCCCAAAAATTGGTACCAATAAAAACTACGTCTCATCCGCAAAAAAACAAGCCCTCATACGGCTACAACAGCGCAAAAAATGAATGAGTTCTGACTCTTGGAATGCAGCGACATAAAGAAACAACCTTCTTTTGTGCAAAAGTAGTTAAAAACATACAAAACTATACATATTTGTTATCGCTGTAATCGTACTGACTTGTAGAATAAATGTAATATGCTATTTATGCCGCACAATGCTGTAAATTTAAAGTAAAAAAAAAAAAAACAATGGCGGGACTGCTCGACAGAAAAACAAAAAATTTATGTCCCCAAAAATTCCATGGCTGCATATCCTCCTCAAAAATGCTAAGGGTACTTTCACATTTGCATCGTTTGATTCCGGCAGGCAGTTCAGTTGAAAACTGTATGCAAACGCATGTCATTTGCAGACTGATCAGGATCCTCATCAGTCTGACAAATGCATTGCAATACTGGATCCGTTTTTCCGGTGTCATCAGGAAAAACGGATCCGGTATTTATTATTTTTCATATTTTTAAAGGTCTGCGCATGCGCAGACCTGGAAACCGGATCCGTTTTACCGGAACACTTGATACCGGATCCGACATTAATACATTTCAATGGAAATGAATGCCAGATCCGGCATTCAGGGAAGTGTTCCGGAATTTTAGCCGGAGAAAATTTTCTCTGTCCAAATACTGTAAAAGTGACTGAACTGAAGACATCCTGATGCATACTGAACAGATTGCTCTCCATTCAGAATGCATTGGGACAAAACTGATCAGTTTTTTTCCGGTATTGAGCCCCTAGGACAGAACTCAATACCGGAAAACTTTAACGCTAGTGTGAAAGTACCCTAAGGCCTCTTTCACACAGGTGAGGTGAACGCATGCCAAACATGCCGATTTTTCTCACGCGTGTGCAAAACGCATTACAATATTTTGCACTCGCTCGATTTTCCCGCGACGCACCCGCATCTTATCTGGCCCAAATCCATGACGCCCGCGTGAAAGAGGCCTAAGAGGAGTATTTTACTCTTCTTTTTGTGGCCTCCGCCCCATTCATTCTGGGGACTCCAGCATCTCATTCTTGTGATCGGTGGGGGCCCTTGTGGATATGGGATAAAAGGAGATTTGGGGGATTCTCAGGTCATCATGGATGTTCATAGCCTGCAACCATATGAATCAGGGTACACTTTAGGGCTCATGCACCCAACTATTATTTTTCTTTATTCTACTATCAGTTTTTTCCGTGACACTGACCAATTCATATCTGTGGGGCCATATGGATATGTTCCTGTCCATATTTGTCTATGAGAATAGCCCTTTCTGTTAATGGGAGTGAGAAATAAAATGCACACAAGCTATCCATTTTTCGTGAACTGAAAATTAGATACAGCCGTCTGTTTGAGGCCTAAGGGAAGTTTTCCTTTCCAATGCTGCTCAGCAGAGGTTCAGACGTGTTGGGTTTCGGCATGTCATGGAAAATCTCTGTGCAGATTTTTTCCGTTGCTGCAGAAATAAATAGCATTTTACTTATTTCAAGCACATTCCGCACGGAAAAACAGAGAATTAGCACTATTGAATGACAATGGATCCTCTGGGGCATTGCAGACTGCAAATTCGGTGGCATTTTTATTTCACATGTGAAAACATACCTTTTCTATGTACTGTATGAAAGCGTATGCTGTGATCTCCCCCCCCCCCCCCCACCAACAGCCAGAATTTTATCATATAACTGGGTCCCATCTGGACATAATCGCATATGCACAGGATATTTCATAAATATCTGATATGTGCGGGTCCCATAAGAACGGGTCCCTGTTCAGCACCTCAGGGAACTGAATGGATGCTGCGCATGCGCAGCTCTATCCATTCATTGCTCTATGACTATCGAAAATAGTCGAGTAAGCAGGTGCGGCGCCCGCTGCATTCCTGGGTCTGCACAACAGGTCCCTGTTCTTGAGATAGCATAGGTGCATATACCACCTCTGGGACTCGCCTTTATCAGACATTTGAGATATCCTTTGGATATACCATAACCAGATGGGATAAACCCCCCCCCCTTTTTTTTTTTTTTATTTTTTTTTTTACGCGTATTACAGTATTGAACGACAAACATTCAAGTTATGAATGTAATGGATTGAAGAAATTGTTGCAGCAGTTTGGGTACAGTGTTTCAGGACAAATGTATTCAATACACTTGCATAATGAGATATATTTGACAGTTGAAGGGGTTGTCTCACTTCAGGAAATTACATTTATAATGTACAGAAAGTTTAATACAAGGGACTTACTAATGTATTATTATCTATATTGCTTCCTTTACTAGCTAGATTCATGTTTCCATCACATTATATGTTGCTTGTTCCCATGGTTACAACCACCGTGTAATCCAGCAGTGGTTGTGCTTGCATAATATAGGAAAAAGCGCAGGCCTCTGGATGTTTGGACCATGAGAGTGCGCATAGTTCAGCATGTTTTATTTTTTATATAGTGTGCAAGCACGACCACCTCTGCTAGATTACAGGGTGGTCATAACTATAAAATGAACAGTGTAACATGATGAAAAAATGTATCTAGTAAGTACCTTGTATTAACTTTCTCTACATAATAAATGCTAGTGACAAAACCACTTTAAGCGTTACCTCCCCTGTAATAGATTGCGCTTGAGTATGCGTGGCTGTCGAGCGCTGAGTGGTGAAGGGTGCGCCATTGTGAGGCTGCTTTCAGTTTCTGCCTTTCTTGGGTTCTTATAGAGACTCTGGGGTCATCTCTTGTGCCCACACACCCAATGAGCTATGGTTTCAGCAATATAATGCTCAGGACAAGCAGAAACTTGCAAGCTTTAGCGGGAGCTGTCTCTAAGCGCGTCAAGTCATGTTGGGAGAACCCCTTTAATTCTACAGCAGGGGATTTGGAGCATTGTAGCTGTAATCTGCAGAGATTTATACTATACCGTATTTTCCGGCATATAAGACGACCCCAAACTTTTCCAGTTAAAATATAGGGTTTGGGCTATACTCGTCGTATAAGACTACCCCTCCGTTATTTACTTTGGCATCAAGATCTGCAGGTAACTGTTGTGCAATTTTCGTCTTTTGCCTCAGCACCATATTATGCCTTTCCAAGAATTTAGTACACCAGGATACAGTGGCCTTAAATCTCTTGCTGTGATCTGGGTTACATTTGGCCGACTGAAGTGCAAACAAACGTATTTTATTTCGTGTCACTACATAACCGTTTTGGTGATGCTCATTCACCATGTCTGCTACATGTTTTTCGAGTTCTGGCCAATGTGGGGTGCCTCTTCTTAATGCACACTTACCCCTTGGCATGCTCTTTAATGCTTTTTCATTTGCTTTCCAGTCCCGAACCATCTAATCTGTTACTCCATATTGTCTTGCAGCAATAGTCTTACAACTTTTAGTTTGAAACTGGCTTCATATTTCTTTCTTCTTGCTGGTAGAGCCATGATGGGGTCTTGACTGTTAGCCTTTTGTATACTGTACTGTATTCACCACCACATGTATCTGCTCCCCAGATAGACTCTCTTTTTTCACCACAGATAAGATGCACACCAAACTTCATTAGAGATCCGCCGTTCCAACATTAGAATTGGCTGAAGTGCAGATGCTCCTGCTTCCCCCTGCCTTCCCTCAGAATCGCCAATCCAACCCAGTATACAACAACCAGCCAATCACTGCAAGCGATGTACCGGTATTTTCTGTGCACACTGCATACAAAGCCTGCTTGGATTGGGTGGGTCAGCTCTGCCTGCCTGCCCAGCCCTCCCTGTCTCCAAGACGATCTGAGCGGTAGTACGCAATTTAATACTGCCGGCATGCGAAAACCACTGAGAGCAGGGAGAGGGGGCTGCTTCAGGAGCGGCTGGCCAGGATGCAGCGCACGGTGGCTCAGCTAGCCTCCAGTCCGGCTAGGAAGTAAGTTTCAGCACGCCGTATACCGGCATATAAGACGACACCCGGCGTATAAGACGACCCCTGACTTTTGAGAAGATTTTAATGTTAAAAAGTAGTCTTATACGTAGGAAAATGCAGTACTTATTTAGATAAAATAGAGTTAAATTAGACATACAGCTTAACAAAAAACACTGTACTGTAGACAAGAACACCAATACCAGTCCCTAACTGCATCGGAAAACCTCATGGAAAATAAAGAGTGGCATGACTAGAGACTTAAAAGGGTTTTCAGATGATACTTTTGACCATTTACAATAAGGGTCCCCTGAACACCATTTTTTTTTTTGTTTTGTTTTATTTCTCTTTTTCCCCTATGTGTCGTGTCTATGTCACTATCCTATGTCTTTCAGGTACCAATTCTCACTGTGGCCATTGACATTTGATGCAAAATACATGTTTTCTTTCCCAATGTACACTCTTGATATTGATGGTATGCAATATGACAGTGTACCTGTATTATCTTTTATTGATGAAAATTAATAAAATAAACAATTATAAAAAAAAAGGGTTTTCTAAGATTTTTTTTAACTGATGACCTATCCTCTGGTCATCCGTATCCGATCGGTGGGGGCCTACACCCAAGTGTACATGAAGCTGATCGTGTTGGACCCCCACCGATCAGATATTTATGACCTATCCAGAGGATAGTTCATCAGTTAAAAAAAAAATCTCGGAAAATCCCTTTATGGGATTCTGTGAAAGAATGTGTGTGTGTGTGTATATATTTTTATTATTAATTTTAATTTTTTTATCATACACCGTAGTGAAAAAGACACCTTACAAATTTGTCTTGCAGCAGTTGTGTGGACATCTAGGCAGACCTCTATCATGGAAGCCTCCACCTCACTCGTTGAAGCCTAAAACTTGCCAACAAGATCACTGAGCTGCTGACTGTAGAGGTGAGCCTGCTGGGACATTATACAGTAACATTTAGGGACATTGGGGAGTAGAATAAGCAAAATGTGCCAAAATTGGGGCTGAAATTGCGCAAAAAGAAAAAAATTGTATATGTGCAGTGCTCCAAATTTCTCGCCCAATTCCTTGGGGGACACAGGAAACCTTGGGTATAGCTCATCTCCATAGGAGGCGTGACACTAAGTGAAAGACTGTTAAGCCCCTCCTCCAGCAGCTATACCCTCAGCCTGGAGCGAGCGACTACCAGTTTTTTGCTTAGTGTCAAGGAGGCAAGACACTCTCTGCACTGCAGAGCTGTCTTTGCTAAAGATTTTATTTTTTCTCTTTTTTTATTATTTTCAACTTTTTTCCTTTTTTCAACAGGGACAACAGAGTCGCAAAGACCTCTCTGTTTTCCCGGGGTTGAGCTGCGCCAGTGGCGGCTATCCGCACTGCTGCCTCCCCCACAGAAGAAAAGGAGGACCAGGGCAGCCCAGCTCCCCTGCATCCCGCCGGCATAAGGGTCGCCCGCCTGCAAGCCCCTCTCCAGCTTCCTGCCACTTCGGTGCCAGTGGCTGAAGGGGCGTCCCTGCTGGATGGACTGAGGGTGAAAACGTCGACTGGTGAGGTGGCTATGCAGCCGTTCCAACCCCCCCCCCCCCCTGTTAGGGTTCTAACTTCTGTGTTCCCTCTGCCTAGCCTTGTCACATTACAAGGCTTACTGTCGGCTTTCCCCCTTTGTGTGTGGAGCAGGACGGAGCGGTGCTCGTGGGGGAGGGTTTACTGCACAAGTTTACCTCAGGTGCTGCGGCCTTGTTTGGCCGCCTTTTGTTATCTCGGCCAGTGCTGCCGCTGTGTTCAGCTGCCAGCTGACTTCTCTTGCCGGCTACCGGTGTGTCATTCGCCGCCGGTGTATAAGGAGGTGGTCGGGGGGCAATATTTTCTCGGCGGCATATTTGTTTGAATCGCGCGCGCGAAAGTTCCGGCGGGGGGCGGAGCTTCGTTCCGCTTCTCCTGTACATGTTAGACATTCAGTCGGGGGGGCGGACGTCTTTCTTCCCGCTCCTCGCTGGCCCCGCCTCCTCTTCGTGCCTGCTCTCAGGACGGATCGTTTTTACCTCAGGTTTTACCTCAGGTGTTGCCGCTGCTGTTGTCGCTGCTGTTGCCGTCCGCTCCCACTGTGACCTGGTAGGACTGTTGACCCCTTCTAGTTCTGCAGCCCTCTGGCCTGGACGCTTTTATATTACTTCAGCCAACATGTCTGACCCCTCAGTGCCGGCCGGTCCTTGGTATCACACCTGCACCGCATGTAAGGCGCCCCTCCCTCAAGGGCAGCCTGACCCGCATTGCTCGGCTTGCAAAGCCCCATTACAGGGTCCGCCATCTGTTGTGTCACCCCCTGGCCTATTGGATCCCCCTGACTGGGCTAGATCCCTTTCCCAGGCTGTGGTCAGCCTCTCTAACGTTGTGGGCCGCCTTGCAGAGGTATTGCCCTTATCGCAGCCGGATATTTCCCCTGCTGGGCCCTCCGGGTCCGCTATCTTAGCTGACCCGTCTGAGTCCCTCTCTCCAGGCGACACCTCCAGAGCCCGTCAACCCCAGAAGCGGTCTAGGGCGGAGCGCCTATCATCCTCGGATGCTTCAGTATCACCCCCAAGGGTGCGCTCTCAGTCGGGCCCTTCCTCGATACAGGATATGCCCTCTGAAGGGGAACTAGTTGATTCAGATTGTGATATGGACTCGGCCTTGCCTTCAAAACTGGCTTCTGCTGTGGCCCCTCCACACTGACTTCTCGTCGGTGGTTTCCAAGGCCTGGGCCCGCCCTGATGCCCGTTTTACCCCGCCTAAGAAGTTGGATATCTGTTATCCATTCCCGGCGGATTGCATTACAAACTGGGCGTCACCACCCAAAGTCGACCCCCCGGTGGCCCGTTTGGCAAAAAGCACGGCTATTCCCGTTGCTGATGGCTCTTCCTTACAATCCACTGAGGATCGCCGTATAGAGGCCATTACCAAAGGTATCTTTGCAGCCTCCGGTTCCGCCCTCCGGCCGGTCTTTGCTTCCGCTTGGGCTGGAAAAGCGGTTTCAGAGTGGGCTTCTCAGCTGGATCAGGAGCTTGAATCCGACGTCCCTATTCAGGACCTCCGTGCTCTAGCCCAACTTATCGTTCAAGCCGGCAAATTCGTCTGTGAAGCATCCCTTGATGCGGGGGCTCTCATAGCCCGTTCGTCTGCCCTGGCTCCAGGAGGGAGCTTTTGGTTAAAGGTTTGGACGGCGGACTCCACGTCAAAGCGGTCTCTTACTGGCCTTCCCTTTACTGGTTCTCGATTGTTCGGGACCCGCTTGGATGAAATCATATCCGAAGCCACGGGGGGGAAGAGTACGCATCTTCCTCAATCTAGGACTAGGACCACCACTCGAGGCTGCCCCACTTTTTCTCGCTTCAGGTCTTCCCGCAGGGCTCCCGCACCTCGCACCTCTTCAGGTCCATCCCCTAGCTCTGTCCAAGACAGACGTAAGAAACCTTTTTTTCGGACCCAGCCCTCCTGGCGCAAGTCACAGCCTGCTCGCCCTCCCGCAACCAAGCAGAACACTACCTGAAGGTGCGCCCCCACCCGCCCGGGTGGGGGGACGTCTCTTCCTGTTCAGGGACTTCTGGCAGGCGCACGTCTCCGACGCCTGGGCTCTCGAAGTTGTGTCTTCCGGGTACAAACTCGAGTTTACGTCCCTCCCCCAGTTCGGTTCTTTCGCTCCCGGGTTCCCCGGGATCCCCAAGGGGCGGCCGATTTCTTTACTGCCACTCGCACCCTTCTGGACAAAGGGGTCATCGCTCCAGTTCCCATGGAAGAAAGATTCAAGGGGTTCTATTCGAACCTTTTTGTGGTCCCCAAAAAAGAAGGCTCGGTTCGTCCCATTCTGGATCTAAAACGGTTAAACCGTTTCCTTCGTCTTCAGCGATTCCGGATGGAGTCTCTCAGGTCGGTGGTGGCCTCTCTGGAAAAAGGGGAGTTCCTGGCCTCTATCGACATCCAGGACGCCTACCTTCATATTCCAATCGCTCGGTGTCATCAGTGCTTTCTGCACTTTGCAGTGGGGTCCGACCACTACCAGTTCGTTGCTCTCCCCTTCGGGCTGGCGACGGCCCCTCGCGTTTTCACAAAGGTCCTTGCCCCTGTCCTCGCTTTACTTCGTTCCAGGGGAGTTTTTCTTCTTCCATATTTGGACGATCTCCTTATCAAGGCACCCTCTCTGTCACTGACATCCGCCAGTGTGGACCTCTCGCTACAAACCTTACGCCGGTTCGGTTGGATTATCAATCTTCCCAAATCCGCTCTTGTTCCATCCAGGCAACTGATCTTTCTAGGGATGCTGCTGGATACAGATGCAGCGGAGGTTCGGCTTCCGTCAGAGAAGCGCCAGCTCCTTCATCGGTCGGTTCGGAGCCTTCTGACCCACCGCCATCCTTCCTTCCGGTTCAGCATGCGGGTCTTGGGACAGATGGTGTCCTGTTTCGAAGCAATCCCCTACGCGCAGTATCACTCCCGCACCTTTCAGACTGCCATTCTGTCCGCATGGGACAAGTCCCAGGAAAGTCTGGATCAGCACTTTCCCCTTCCCCCCCCAGGTTCGTTCCTCTCTCCTCTGGTGGTTACGGACCCCTCTCCAAGGGAAGTCCTTCCTGCCGATAACTTGGTTGGTGATTACCACCGATGCCAGTCTGCGGGGTTGGGGGGGGGGGGGGGGGTGTTTCCTCCTCGGTCCGTACAAGGCACTTGGTCTCCATCGGAGTCCAAACTGCCGATCAACGTTCTGGAGCTGAGGGCGGTTCTCCTTTCACTCCGGCATTGGACTTCGCTGCTTCAGGGTCTCCCTGTTCGTGTCCAATCGGACAATGCCACGGCTGTGGCATACATAAATCATCAGGGGGGCACTCGCAGCGCGGCGGCGATGAGGGAGGTGTCTCTAATCCTTCGCTGGGCGGAAATTCATGTTCCAGCCATTTCGGCCATTTACATCCCGGGGGTGGACAATTGGGTGGCGGATTTCCTCAGCCGGACGACGATCGACCCAGGCGAGTGGTCTCTGCACCCCGACGTCTTCGAGTCTCTTTGCCTTCGTTGGGGTCGTCCGGACGTGGATCTCATGGCCTCCAGATTCAACCACAAGCTTCCCACCTTCATGGCCAGAACCAAGGATCCGGACGCTTACGGCGCGGACGCGCTCGTCCTTCCCTGGACGGAGTTCTCTCTCCTCTACGTTTTTCCGCCCCTGCCTCTTCTTCCACGAGTCCTTCGGAAGATCGTGGCGGAGGGCACGCCTGCGATCCTAATAGCACCGGATTGGCCTCGTCGTCCTTGGTACGCCGACCTTATGTTGCTCCTGGCAGACGCCCCCTTGCCTCTGCCTCTAAGAGAAGACCTCCTCTCTCAAGGAACGATCTTCCACCAGCATTTAGGGTCGCTACGTTTAGCGGGGTGGCTATTGAAACCGCGGTCCTAACGCGGCGGGGGTTTTCTGCTGACGTGGTCCGTACCATGATTCGTGCGCGTAAACCTGCATCGTCCAGGATTTATTACCGAACCTGGCGGGCCTATTTGAATTTCTGCGAGACCTTAGATGTTCATCCCCTTCGGTTTTCTCTCCCCACAATTTTATCCTTCTTGCAGTCTGGTCTGGACTTTGGTTTAGGTCTCAGTACCCTAAAGGGTCAGATCTCAGCGCTTTCGATCCTTTTTCAGCGACCTCTGGCTCCGCTCGGTCCAGTTAAGACTTTTCTTCAGGGGGTTGCTCACTATGCTCCTCCGTATCGCGCTCCCGTTCCATCTTGGGATCTTAATGTTGTGCTGATGGCTCTCCAATCTTCTCCTTTCGAGCCTTTGCGCAGGGTTTCCCTTCGCTTGTTGTCTTGCAAAGTTTTTTTTTTTTTTTTTTTTTTTTTCTCGTTGCCATCACGTCTCTTCGGCGTGTGTCTGAATTGGCGGCACTTTCTTGCGTAGAACCCCTCTTGGTTTTTCACCAGGACAAGGTGGTTCTCCACCCGGTTCCGAATTTCCTTCCGAAGGTGGTGTCCGCTTTTCACCTGAATGAAGATATTGTCCTTCCTTCTCTGTGCCCGTCCCAGTCTCATCCTCGGGAACGGGATCTTCACCGTCTGGATGTTGTAAGGGCTCTGAGGATCTACTTGGATGTAACTAGACCCTTTCGGCGCTCGGATTCTCTATTTGTGGTTCCGGAGGGTCCGCGCAGGGGGCTGGCGGCATCTAAAGTGGTTATTGCCCGCTTCATCAAGATGGCTATTGCTGAGGCTTACCGTGCTAAGGGCAGGGAACCGCCCCTTGGTGTTACCGCTCATTCTACCAGAGCGGTCGGGGCTTCCTGGGCTCAGCGGAATCGAGCTTCGGCTGAACAATTGTGTAAGGCGGCCACCTGGTCTTCTTTGCACACTTTCACCAAGTTCTACAAGGTGAACACTTATGCATCGGCGGATGCTGCTTTGGGCCACCTGGTCTTGCAGGCGGCGGTGCCTTAATGCCTATGGTGCTTTAATTCATCGTGGGTTGTGGTCCCTCCCTATTTGTGGACTGCTTTTGAACGTCCCAAGGTTTCCTGTGTCCCCCAAGGAATTGGGCGAGAAAACGAGATTTTTGTATAACTTACCAGTAAAATCTCTTTCTCGCTCTTCCTTGGGGGAAACAGCACCCACCCATTGTTTTGGTTGCCCTGACGGGAGTTTTGTCTTGTTGGTGTTAATTTGGTTGATCCTTGCCTTTGTTTTAACTACTTGGGCACATAACTGGTAGTCGCTCGCTCCAGGCTGAGGGTATAGCTGCTGGAGGAGGGGCTTAACAGTCTTTCACTTAGTGTCACGCCTCCTATGGAGATGAGCTATACCCAAGGTTTCCTCTGTCCCCCAAGGAAGAGCGAGAAAGAGATTTTACTGGTAAGTTATACAAAAATCTCGTTTTTATTTATTATTTTTATTTTTTTATGCCTCACAAGGAAGTGTTGAAAGGTGTCTAGAATAAATTGAGCGTGGCTAAGTTTTAGTTGTAAAATACACCAGATTCATAAATGGCGTTTGGACTAGACTGAATTTAGGATAGTATTGATAAATCTGCCCCACTGGCTCTGAATAATCACTGTGTGTGTGTGTGTGTGTATTTAAAGGGACAGAAGAATCTACGTATCCATCAAGATGGATAACCACCAGCCGGTTGCATCACCAGGTAAGAGGAGACTTTACTCTTCTGAGATGACAGGTCTTGGAAAGGAGCAGGCACGACAGGGCTAGGCGAGATGTCTAGTTTTGTGAATCCAGGGGATGGGGGAGGGACTGAAGTTATAGGGTTGTAGCAAACTGGTGCTCTGAGGGCTAAGTCTGGCCCTTTGTGCTCCAGTTAGAACATTTTCTGGGTGGCCCTGTCAATCAGTATGATGAGGGAGAACAGAGCCTATAGGAGTAGACACAACACCCCCATTGCTCCTAGAGGCTGAGTTGCATAAAATAAGACATCCATCAGTATGGGAAAGCTGGATTACAGGTTTTGTGGGTCTGTATACACTGTCTAGATAATGTTGCCCTTACATTGTGCAAGTAAACCAGCTTTCCCGGATTCCTGAAAGGCAAATCTGCCTAGCTATGGCACTATTTAGGAGTGAGGAGAGGGATTTTTCTTGGTAGATTTAGTATTCTGCATTCTCTATTACAGTTCCACGTGGTGGTAACCCAGTTTTCACAGGAACCTTCAAGGCAAATCTGCTTAGCTATGGCACTGTTTGGGAGTAAGGAGAGTGGTTTATTTAAGTAGACTTACTATTTAGCAGTCCCTACTACCGATCTGTATACATTTTTATTTTTTTTATTCCTCCATGCTTTGCAGGCATTATCATCTGTTTGTTACCCAGCATTCCTGGGACCCTGAATGATAAATCTGTCTAGCTATGCTACAGCATGGAGGATGTTTCTGGGATTCTTACTCAGCTTTTTCAGGTTACTAGCTAGGAAATCCAGTTGGGTATTCTACAATACTGGGAATTTACCAATTCATAAACAGGCTGATCTGGCATTCTACAGTCTGGGAAAACTGGGTAAAGGTCTCTGTGGGGTGGTGATGGGGGCATATTTGTTATATGAAATACACACAATGCCGCCCTGATATGCTGTGTGTATCTATCATATGGTACCAGGACAACATAATCTGTTGTCATATATAAAAAAAGAAAAGAATCACACATCCAGCTGCTATGCTTAGATTTAATCCCTGCTACTTTTTTAGAAAACAGCACTAAATAGCGCATGTGTACCGCCTACTATGCTACATGCTAAATGAGGCATTAGTGTACATTTTGATCAAAAGGCATAAGCCCACTCACCTCGCCAAGGTTGCCTCTATGAGTATGTCCTATGCTAAAATTGGCGCGGCGCTGCACGGCTACCACCAACATTGTGGTGCCAATCCGACAGTACCCAGCAGTCAAACAGCACCCCTGCTGCCTGACTATGCCATACCTAGCACTGGGCCCCACCAACCCGCCAGAAAAACAGCACAGTGACCCCCGTGCAGTACCGCACCATGTGAACAGTTGTCAAAGCTGACCTTACCTGAAGCTCTCAGGAACTCCAACTGAGAGCATCATAGGTTCATTTAACCCTCATGCAAAATGCCTTGCTAATTAAAACCACCTGGCTGAATGGAAGGAGTGCTCATCCAGGGACAGAATCTCTGTGCATATATAAAAAAGAAAAGACATGAATCGCACATCCAGCTGCTATGCTTTGATCTAATCCCTGCTACTTTTGCAGAAAACAGCACTAAATAGCGCATGTGTACCGCCTCCTGTGCTACATGCTAAATGAGGCATTAGTGTACATTTTGATCATAAGGCATAAGCCCACTCACCACGCCAAGGTTGCCTCTATGAGTGGGTCCTACTCTAAAATTGGCGCTCTCTAATAATCTGTTGTCACCAATGCAGCTGTACAGTTTTCTCACCCAGCTATTCCCAGACTCTGAAAGAGAAGTTGATCTAAATGTATGAATGGATTTATTACTATATAACTAGTCAAATGTGTAATTCAGCAGTCTGGAAAAGCTGGGTAACGCTGGTCTATGATAACCAGGCATGCTGCTGTTTGCTGGGCCTGATTTATGATGATACCTCATCATAAATTAGGTGCTACATCTGGAAATCTATACTTCCAGATATCTACGCCAACCCCGTCAGGGCTGCTGGCCCCTCCATCGTCACGCATCAATTTCAAGAAAGTGGCAAGGCCATTGGATACCTCCTCTTGCTATCCAGCTTTCTAAAGCTGCTGAAAGACAAATATGAGCAACTATTGCATTACTAGGCAGATTAGCTATTCGGCTGTATGTTCTACAGCCAGTCATATTGGTACTATGGCTTGCGCTGTTACCACATTTATTTTCTACTATTAGTAATGACCACACACACTAAGTAGACAAAAATTATTCAGACAAAACCCAGCCCCCGCCTCCTAAACTTCCTGGATCACGTGCACTAGCATCAGGGAAGAGAGCGAGAAGACATGGCTGCAGCCTAAGGCTCCATTCACACGTCCGTGGTGTGTTGCGGACCCGCAAATTGCGGATCCGCAACACACCCTCCCGACACCCCTATAGAAATGCCTATTCTTGTCCGAAGCTCTGTACAGTATTAGAATGTATCGGCTCGCATAACTTCATAAATCTATTTCTACTGTAAAAAAAAAAAACATTTCCCGAGATCTGGTTCAGTTCCAAGTGGAGCCAATACATTCTAAGGCCTCATGCACACGACCGTTGTGTGCATCCGCGTCCGTTCCGTCATTTTTCACAGTTTAGCGGAGGTCCCATTCATTTCTATGGAGCTGTGAAAAAAAACTGATAGTCCTCAGTTTTTTCTCCGCGTCCATGATTCCAGTCCGTCAAAAAAATATAACCTGTCCTATTCTTGTCAGTGGAAAACGGAGGACGGACCCATTCAAGTCAATGGGTCCATCAAAAAAAAACGGATGCACAACTGGTATGTCATCTGTGTCCGTTTTTTTCTACAAGACCTTGGTGCAATAAAATTACACTTTTCATTAACCTTCCTTTTTTTCCCCCTGTCAGACAAAAAAAAAAAGGAAGACACAAAGAAACACAACTGACGCAAAATCGGACACGGACCACTGAAGCCAAATCACTGACAGTGAAAAAACACTGTCGTGTGCATGAGGCCTTATACTGTATGGCCTTACCGTATTCAAACGATGTATTATGCGAATCGACTTCGGATGTTTCATCCGAAGTCAATTCGCTCATCCCTACTAACTGTCACCTCATCCCGCAAAAAATGAGCCCCTTCCTAAGACAGTTGCCCAAAAAAGAAAAAAAATTATGGCGACACTAAAACATGTGTTTTTTTTTTTTTTAAATATTATTGTGTAAAAAAGTATACATATCGCCGCATCCGCAAGAACCTGTTGTATAAAAATATCACATGACCTAAGCCCTCAGGTGAACACCGTAAAAAACAAAAAAACAGCATAAAAGCTATTTTTTGTCACCTTACATCACAAAAAGTGTAATACCAAGCGATCAAAAAGTCATATGCACCCTAAAATAGTACCAATCACACCATCATCTCATAACGAAAAAAAATGAGCCCCTACATAAGATAGTCACCCAAAAAATAAAAAACCTATGGCTTTCAGATTATGGAGACAATAAAGCATTTAAAAAAAAAAAAAAAATATGTAAAACTGAAACAAACAATATTTGGTATTGTCGCGTCCGTAACAACCTGCTCTACAAAAATACCACATGATCTAACCTGTCAGATGAACATTGCAAATAACAAAAAATAAAAACTGTGCCAAAACCTTGCCTCACAAAAAGTGTAATATAGAGCAACCAAAAATCATTTATACCCTAAAATAGTACCAAGAAAACTGCCACCTTATCCCGTAGCTTCTAAAATTGGGTCATTTTTGGGGAGTTTCTACTCTAGGGGTGCATCAGGCGATTTTCAAATGTGACATGGTAACTTAAAATTATCCCAGTGAAATCTGCCTTCCAAAAACCATATGGCATTCATTTCCTTCTGTGCCCTGCCGTGTGCCCGTACAGCAGTTTACGACCACATATTGGGTGTTTCTGTAAACTACAGAATCAGGGCAATAAATAGAGTTTTGTTTGGCTGTTAACCCTTGCTTTGTTACTGGAAAAAATTGATTAAAATGGAAAATCTGCCAAAAAAGTGAAATTCTGAAATTTCATCTACATTTTCCTTTAATTCTTGTGGAACACCTAAAGGGTTAACAAAATTTGTAAAATCATTTTTTAAATACATTGAGGGGCGTAGTTTATAAAATGGGGCCATTGATGGGTAGTTTCTATTATGTAAGCCCCACAAAGTGACTTCAGACCTGAACTAGTCCTTAAAAATTTGGTTTTGGAAATTTTCTGAAAAATTTCAAGATTTGCTTGATCCAAACATAAAGTAGACATATGGGAAATGTAAAGTAGTAACTATTTTAGGAGATATCACTATCTGTTTTAAAAGCAGAAAAATTTAAATTTTGAAAATTGCAAATTTTTTCAAATGTTTGGTAAATTTGGTAGTACAATATGTGACGAGAAAACAAACAAACAATCTCAGAATGGCTTGGATAAGTGAAAGCTTTTTTAAAGGTATCACCACATAAAGTGACACATATCATATCCTTAAAGAGGACCTTTTATGGGTCGTCTAAAGAAAACCTCCCTGGCTCTGAGCTCTGCGCTGCGATTGGACAGGGAGAAGGAGACACTGGCGTCTCCTCCTACTTGGACCGAATGCTGAGAAATTACCGGGGGCCACAGAGGGCGAACGGTGCGGCGCCCAGGAATAATAGTAAGTACACGTAGATCCCTGGGCGCTGCTCTATGTAGCCTGCTACTTAGTTCATATTCTTTGGACCCATGAAAGGTCCTCTTTAAGGGGAAAAATGGCAGGGTCCTGAAGGGGTTAAGGCCAGCATTAACAGTTGGGGAGAAACAGGGAGCCACATAAAATGAATCTTTATGGGCAGGTGGTGGCAGAAGAAACTGCTAGTATGAGCAGGAGGACAGCCTGTGACTGGATTACTACTGCTGTATAGCCTTCCACTGATCCCAGAGCAGTTGTATGAGCTTGGATGGAACAGATTTACTTCTCTCAAAAATTTATCCTCACCATGAATAACCCTTTTTGTACCTAGTTCCACCAAAACATCTGTATGAGGACACACCTTTTGGTGCCTAAGGATTAGTTTTATGGATAGGCAATTAAAGGGAACCCGTCATCAACTTGATGCTGACCTCACTGAAGGCAGCATAAATTAGTGACAGAAATGATGCTTTCAGCGGTGTGTCACTCCTGAGCTAAAAGTAAGTGGTTGCTGAGAACCGGCATCATAATCATCATAACCGGCCTTGAAAAGAGTCCAATCTACCTGAGAAGAGTCCTGGTTATTCATAATCTCCTGCTGATGGTTGGCAGTTCTCTACTAGAGAGAAAGGGAGAAAACTAGGTAGAAGACAGTCAGCCATCAGCAGGTGGGCGGGAGAGCAGGAATTCATGAATAACCAGGACTCTTCTCAGGTGGCCGGGACTCTTTTCCAGGCCCAGTCTGCAATGATTGTGATGTTGGTTCTCGACAACCACTTTCTTTTAACTTATAAATGACAGACCGCTGAAATCAACTCGCCTGTCTCTACTTTATTCTGCCGTTAGTGTGGGCTGCATAAAGTTCATGATCGGTTCCCTTTTAAGGATTAGGTTTAGAGTTTATGCTGTATTTGGGAATTGGACATTAGTAAGGGGTCTTGTCTGTGTAAGCATTTTAGCTGGAATGAGTTCTTACAAGATCTGATTCCAACTTCCTCTTAAATTACATTTGTCCCTTCCCTTTATAACAATCCTAGGCCTAATGAGGAGGAAGAATTTTATTGCATCTGATGCAAAGCAAGCAGAAAGCTGATATGGCCTGCCCCTGTCTCCCACCATTGTACCACCTATAGTTTATTTTCAGGAGCTCTGAAGGTGCATAGTAAGGGCTCATGCACACGACCGTTGCCTTTTTTTGCAGTCTGCAAATTGCGGAAATGCAAAACGCGGATACTGGCCATATCTGTTCTTCATTTTGCAGAAAGGAATGTTCTGCCTTTATAGAACTGTCCAATCCTTGTCCGTAAAACGGACAAGAATAGGCCATGTTCTATTTTTATTTTTTTGCAGGGCCGTGGAACGGACATACAGATGTGGAAGGCCCATTGAAGGTGAATGGGTCCGTATCCATAAATGCTGATCGAATGCTGACCAAAAATAGGTTTGTGTGCATGAGCCCTTAGGGTAGGGCTCCCACCTGGCAGAGGCAGGTAGTAGTATTTTCCCTTAGCAGGGAAGCCTATTGGGAACACTGATCACATGTATCCATCCTATTTGTTCACTATGTATTTGTTTCCTACAGATGGATCTAGTGAAACATTTTTGCAAGGCTATCCAGAGGAAAACTGCAATGTTCTTCAGCATCCTCAGGTAGATGGAGCTGAAATCTCAAAACATCATATTTTATGATTGTCAACAAACTATTATACCAAAGTAATTATCTATTTTTCCCTTATGTTTAGAGTGAAGGCCTGCTTGATATTAAAGTTGAAATCATAGATGAAGAAGAGGGGACATATATGAAGGTCGATCAGCGATGTAAGTAGGGGGAGGTTTTTATTGGTTTTAACCCCTTCCAGCAGAAGCCAGTCTGGACCAAATATCTTACTTTTATGTGGTCATAACTTTGGAATGCTTTCAATTATCCAAGCAAATCCTACATTTAGAAAAGTTAGCAATCTTCTAAGTTTGACTTTCTCTGCTTTTAAGGCAGAGATACTTTACAAAATAGTTATTAATTAGCATTTACCATATGTCTACTTTATATTGGCATCATGTTGTAAATGTTGTTTTATTTTTTTAGGACATTAAAAAGGCTTAAAATTTTAGAAGAAATGTTTAAAATTTTTCAAGAAAATATCCAAAACCAAACACTGGGCCATGAAAATAAAAAAAAATACTGTTTTTCCAGGGGTAACAGAACAAAATGCATACCAGTTTGTTACGCATTTTCTCCTGAATATGGCAATACCCCATATGTGGTCATAAATTGATGTATAGGCACACCGTAGGGCTCCGAAGGGAAGGAGAGCTATTAGGCTTTTGAACAGCCGATTTTGCTTTTGGGACACCATGTCACAAACACCCTGAGGTACCAGTAGTGGTAACCCCCAAAAAGTGACCCCATTCTGAAAACTACACCTCTCAAGGAATTTATCTAGGGGTGTAGTGATCATTTTGACCCCACAGGTGTGTTCCAGAAATTAATGTGCAGCTGATAGTAGAAAATTAATATTGCACTTTTTCCATAGATATGCCATTTCAGTACCCGATATGTTGTGCCCAGTTTGTGCCACTGTGAAAAGTCAGCAATGTAATCATTATGCTGTCTTTCCTGAGTTTAGAAACCCCCTACATGTGGCCCTAATCTGTTGCCTGGAACTATGTCAAAGCTCAGGTGTGAAAGAACACCATGCAAATTTGAAACCTAATTTTGTCATTTACACAGCACTGGCTGACAATTGCAGAGTCTCTGAGGTGAAATCAAAAAACAGCCCCCCAAGAAGTGACTCCATTTTGAAAATACACCCCCTCAAGGAATTTATCTAGGGGTGTAGTGATCGTTTTGACCTCACAGGTGTGTTCCAGAAATGAATGTGCAGCTAATGCTGAAAAATGAATATTGCAGTTTTTCCACAGATATGCTATTTAATTACCCAATATGTTGTGCCCAGTTTCTGCATCGTGCACATTTGAGCCCTAATTTGGTCATTTATATATCGCTGGATTACGATTGCAGACAATATGAGATGAAATAAAAAAAGAAATCCCCAGGCAGTGACTCCATTTTGGAAACTGTACCCTCAAGGAATTCATCTAGGGCAGAGATGGCCACCCGGCGGCTCTCCAGCTGTTGTAAAACTACAATTCCCACCATGCCCTGCTGTAGGCGGATAGCTGTAGGCAGTCTTGGCATGCTGGGAGTTGTAGTTTTGCAACAGCTGGAGAGCTTTTAGTTTGTGAAGTCATACCTCTCATTATATGCATCTAGAGGTATAGTGAGGTGACTGAAGGAAACCTGGAAATCCTGCACTGGGAGGAGGGGGAATGCCAGGTCCTACTATCAACCTACCCACCATTCCATAAAATATAAAATAAAACTTTTTTTTTTTTTTTGGGCCAATATTTATCAAAAGCCTTAGCAAAAAAAAAAAAAAAAAAATTTGAAGGCAAATCATCTCTCCTAGGGTTTGTTTTGGGGATTGCACAAATATTATGATTTTTGAGCTATGGGGCTAGTTAGTAAAATAAAACATTCTTGTGGCCAGTATGTGTGACAAAAGAGGAGGATGTAGAGTAAAAAAAAATCCAAGAAGTGTGATAAATTTTAAAACGGTCTTTAATGCGCAGGCCAGGTGTCATATTTCACATAGGTGGATTGTGTCCTTTCTAATTCCACTTTTTGCGCGCACACTGTATTTTTGGGTTTTGTTTTTTGTTTTGCTAGTTGTAGGGATTTCTGTACGGAAATGCTGACCAGGAATTATCCTGCTGAGATCACTGCCAGATGCAGATGTATTGCTCTCCCCATCCTGGTCAGGGTTTTTATCTTTTTCTGAAATTGCAGGAAAGTATTGCTACTGCTAACATATCTGTACAGTACAAGGCAATTTGGGTTAGATGAACAGTTTCTTATACCATAATTTTGTGCATTGCACTGTATTGTTTGATGACCTGATCTGGAAGGTCCACTCCACCCAAGAATTTGTTATATTCCTATACACATACAGGTTTGGTGCCTTTAGTGGTGGACCTGCATCCAGGTCCAATCATTGTGGATTGTGGTCAAGCTTAGGACGCTTCTTATCCTTATATATCTCACGAGCAGCAAAGTTCACTGCAGATGGCCTTGCTCTCTCCCACTCCGATTGTTTGTTTGTCCCTGCAGAGTTGTGGGGAGGCCCCTCTGATTATTACAAATCGTTGCAGATCCGCAAAACATGGACACCGGCCATGTGCGTTCCGCATTTTGCGGATCCCACATGGCTGGCACTATAAGGGAAATGCCTTTTCTTGTCCGTGTCTGCGGACAAGAATAGGACATGTTCTATTTTTTTTGCGGGGCCGCAGACTGGAAGTGCAGATGCGGACAGCACATTTTTTGCGGCCCCATTGAAAATGAATGGGTCCATACCCGTTCCGACTCATTTTGCGGACGTGTGAATGGACCCTTATAGAAGTTGTGTATAAATGATACTCTTTGCCCAATAGAAGATGTATAACATCCCAAACAATCTTCCTACTAACGCCTAGGAATGGGGTGTGTCTACGTGTTCAGTTTTGGTGTCTTTTCCCCTCATATATTTGGAAATGGTAGGTATGCCCGGTGGCACTCTCACAGATCTTACAGTTTAATACCATACCGGGCCCTCTTATTTGGGGAAATACCTCCAAATCCAGTGTTCAATGCTGTGATCGGCTAGTCCGTTACTGACTGGTCATCACAACAATCGCTGGCATGGGACCGATGTGATTTGTTTTCGCGCCAGTTTGATAGGCCCAGCAACAGTCAGGGACAGTTGTGATCTCCTCACAGTCACCGCGTCTGATGACATGGTGACAATTTAAAGCTGGGACATAACTGTAAGACAGATTGCACTAAGTTGCATGCAATCTGAATGTACAGTTATACCCATATGCGGGAAGGGGTTAATGGAGAGTAGTTATAGGGTCATCTAGATAACACTCATTGTCCTGATTATCACTTCAGTCACTGTGTGTGTTTCCTACAGATGGATCCAGTAAGGGAAGTCCATCAGAGACCTGTCCCAGTCCCCTGTATTCCCAGGATTGTTCGGAGGAAAATTATAATGTCCAATGGGATCATCAGGTAAATGTCTCCGAGGCCTATACAAATCTGAGGTTGAGTAGACCTTTTTAGACATTTAGTCATAGGTGTGGTCCTGGAAAAAAAAAATACACACACACACACACACACCTCTTAACATTGAAATAGCAACACCAAGAAGGAAAAGTCATGCAATTATGGAAAGCATCAATTACGTCCCAGATGTGCTGGATGGGAGACAAGTGCATGTTAGCACTTTTAAGCCACACAGACTGCTCACAGTAGCACGAGCAACATGCAGCCCGATTTTGTCCTGTTGAAAAATGGCTGAGAGACTTTGGTTCCACGACCAGATCAATGTAACGCTGAGCTGTTAGCCTAACCTCTCTAGTCTTCATGTCAGGTACACTATCATCCATTATGCCACCCCACACTATAATCCTGTGAGTAAGACTGGTGTGACATTCCCATGTGAAGGCCTCTTCATAGTGTTGCCCACATAGTCTCCAGACTGATCTCCAGCTATCGGCGCATCTGAGACAAAGGCAGGATTTACTGCTGAAGAGGATAGACCTCCATTCCAATTTCCATTGCCATCTTGCTGTGCCCCATGATAGTTTTTTTTTTTTTTTTTGAGTGGTGGAGTAAGGTCAATAGTTCACCTGTAGCTGGACTTCTGGTTTGTAGCCCTGTTCTGTGTAAACACATTCTCATGGTTTGTGTAGACACGGTTTGCTTGTGATGTGACTTCCAGTTTCACCTCCAGTACAGAATGGATCACTACGTGCCATTCTTCTAATCAAATGATCCATCCGTGCAGAGGTCTGCCTCTGTGCACCTTTTGCTGTCATTCTAGTTTCAAGTGGCGATAACTAGCATGTCAACGAACAGGACGCATCACACAATCATCCCACATGACTTGATCCAATTTTTGAGGTTTCACATGACTAAAAAACTTTTGCTTTCAATCTGGCTTTTATGTCCCTCCCAGATGCCACAGATTGGAGCTATGTGCTTGAAAATGTTATCATCTGCATATTGTAGCAACACCTGCTACTTCCTTGATTTGAATAACCTTACGGGTTGTCCTTGTTCTATATAAATAAATAATCTGTTAGATTTCTCAAACTGTCTTGTAAAATATACATATGTCAAATCAGGGTGAAGATCTCACTCATGTTAAACTGGAAGTTAAATCAGAAGAAGAGCTATATGTGAGTGGTGATCAACAGGGTCACGAGGAAGAGATTCCTGTAGATATTGTCAAAGGTGGGTAATGAGCATGTGAATTGAGTGTTTTCTTAGATAGAAACTCTATGTAAGACTCACATATCATATTAAAGAACTGCATAATGATATAGTTAAAGTATATACAGTATATTGATCAGCCATAGCATTACAATCTGCGGTGAACTATCAGGACGTGGACTCAACAAGACCTCCTGTTGTATCTGGCATTAAGCTGTTAGCAGCATCTCCCTTCAGCCAAGTTGTGAGGTGGGACCTACTTGTATTTCTAGTACAGGTACATGCCACAGATTCTCAGTAGGACTGAGATCTAGGGAACATGGAGAGTCCTTTTTGCAGTATGTTATGGAGGGGTGTACTTGGTTTGAAAACAACATTTAGGTAACCATCTATATTTCCCAGCAGAACATTCTACAGAACATCACATTGCCTCAGCCAGTTTGCCTTCCTCCCGTAATGCCTCCAGGTCCATGATGGACATGCAACTGACTGTAAAAGCAATTGTTTTCCGTCAGAGCACTCCACCTTTTTAAAAATAATTGTGTAACAGTAGCTGTTCTGTGACTTTACTCCCCATGTGCATAAGCGAGCCTTGGGTGCCCATGACTTTGTCTGTGGTTCATTGGTTGTCCTTCCTTGGACCACTTTTGGTAGGTACTAGCCATTTCAGGCTGGCAACACCCCACAAAACCTCTCACTGCATAGATCCAGTTCAAGTCTCTGAGATCTTTACACCATCCCATTTGAATCTTACAGCTGATTGATTTTCTTTCCTACTCTCCTTCTATATAAGGTATACATATCATCAGGTATGCTAGGCATGATGGGCCCACATGGAGACGGTGACACAACAGAGGTTTTTACTCTGTAGGCAGGATTCACAGAACCACCACCATTTAAGATATGACCTTTTATTGGATACTTCCCAAAAAAAAATTACTACAGCACTCAATGGCAATATGGTTGGAGTTATATTTGACAACAATCCAGAGAGGTACATAAATCACTTTATTTGTGGACTGCTATCAGATAAAGCTATTTTTCAAAAAATCCTAATGCCATTGAGTGCTTTTTTTTTTATTTATTTTTTACTGGTGATAGAAAATTGAGTGGAATCCTATCTGAGCACTGCCACAACATTTGAGTGCGTACATCTCTTACGTTGATACACAGTTAAATGGTCCCAGGTATGCCAGAGCCACACCAAATGGCACTGGGGTCACATCAGTGTCAGGATGTCCAGTATATACTCGCTGGTCCCTTAGAGATCTATCAGCAGAGATCTGCACCAGACGAGCAATCAACCAAACATTCCCTGGAGCCGAAGGCCTCTTTCAGACAGGTGTCACGTTTTGGCTCCGGATGCGTCCCGGGTGCTTTGTGGCAAACCCGAGCGAGTAGGTACGCGATTTCAGTCAGTTTTGACTGCGATTGCGTTCCGTTCAGTTTTTATCGCGCGGATGCAATGTGTTTTGCACGGACGTGATAAAAAACTGACTGTGGTACCCAGACCCGAACTTCTTCACAGAAGTTCAGTTTTGGGTTCAAGGTTGTGTAGATTGCTATTATTTTCCCTTATAACATGGTTATAAGGGAAAATAATACATTCTGAATACAAGTAAAATAGGGCTGGAGGGGTTAAAAAAATAATAATTTAACTCGCCTTAATCCACTTGTTCGCGCAGCCGGCATCTCTTCTGTCTTAATCTGTGAGGAAAAGGACATGTGGTGACGTCACTGCGCCCATCACATGATCCGTCACCATGGTCACCTAAGGCCTCTTTCAGACGGGCGAGATTTCCGCGAGGGTGCAATGCGTGAGGTGAACGCATTGCACCCGCACTGAATCCGGACCTATTCATTTCTATGGGCCTGTGCACATGAGCGGTGATTTTCACGCATGACTTGTGCGTTGCGTGAAAATCGCAGCATGCTCCTCTTTGTGCGTTTTTCACGTAACGCAGGCCCCATAGAAATGGGGCTGCGTGAAAATCGCAAGTGCGGATGCGGTGTGATTTTCACGCACGGTTGCTAGGAGACTATCGGGATGGGGACCCGATCATTATTATTTTCCCTTTATAACATGGTTATAAGGGAAAATAATAGCATTCTGAATACAGAATGCAAAGTAAAATAGGGCTGGAGGGGTTAAAAAAAATGTAAAAAATTTTTTTACTCGCCTTAATCCACTTGTTCGCGCAGTCGGCATCTCTTCTGTCTTCATCTGTGAGGAAAAGGACCTGTGGTGACGTCACTGCGCTCATCACATGGTCGATCACATGGATCATGTGACGGACCATGTGATGCACGCAGTGACGTCACCACAGGTCTTTTTCCTACTGCACAGCAAAGGTGAAGACAGAAGAGAAGCCGGGCTGCGAGAACGAGTGGATTAAGGTGAGTTAAATTATTATCTTTTATTTTTTAACCCATCCAGCGCTATTTTACTATGCATTCTGTATTCAGAATGCTATTATTTTCCCTTATAACCATGTTATAAGGGAAAATATTACAATCTACACAACCTTGAACCCAAACCTGAACTTCTGTGAAGAAGTTCGGGTCTGGGTACCACATTCAGTTTTTTATCACGCGTGTGCAAAACACATTGCATCCGCGCGATAAAAACAACAACTGAACGCAATCGCAGTCAAAACTGACTGCAATTGCGTACCTACTCGTGCGGGTTTGCTGCAATGCACCTGGAGCCAAAACGTGACGCCCGTCTGAAAGAGGCCTAAGGGTATATCTACATATCTACACAACATTTTCTTTCTAATGCAAATTTTGGTGCGTTTTCGGTCTTTATTTAAATCAATATGAGGTGGAAAATTTGCGTCAAATGTGCTGGATTGCTTTTTAGGCCTCATTCACACATACGTGGATCTATACGAGTGTATTACTGTACAGCAGCGGCACGAAGCACACAGTGTCATAGCAACCAATGACGCTGTGTGCTCATGCTCATGACCGTGGTCCGTGAAATTCCACGTATGTGTGAATGAGGCCTTTGTGGATTTTTGGACTTTGCATGCAGAAACATAAAATTTGCAAAGTGCATGTCAAATATAATAAATTTAACACACCCCAAAAGGGGGTGGAAGCTTCTTCTCCAGCAGACGTTTGAGGTCACTGCAGCATGGGAAGGAGAGAGGCAGCAGCATGACAACCAGGAGGCCTTACCGAAGGATGGACATGGATGTCGGCACCCTGATCTCTTTGGTATGTGTCATAGAAAGTGTTTAGGAATTTTTTTTACTACTGGCAGGAAGATGTTATCTTGACCACATAATCAAAGTGAATGCACATGTTGAAAAAGAAATAATAATAAAATGCTCTGCTAGATGCATACATTTCTCATCCGTATCATTGGGGGACACAGTCTTGACCTTGGGTATAGCTGTTGAGCTGTTGCCACTAGGAGGCGACACTAAGCAAAAAAAAGTGTTAGCTCCTCCTCTCAGCTATAGCCCTCCTGCAGACACTGAGCGAATCAATCCGTTTTTAGCTTAGTGTCCGTAGGAGGCAGACCTTCCTGCTTTGCAGGTCTGCTGAATGTTTTTCTTTTTCTTTCCTTTAGCTGGGCTGAGGGCAGTCTCCAAGCTGCCTGCGTTCCCACCCAGGAGACGTGAATCCAGGGGGTCCCCAAGCCCACTGCACATTCCCGATCTCCAGAAGGCAAGGAGGACCAGAGGTTCCTGTAAAAACCTCTGTTTCCCGCCAGCTTTCGGGTCACCAGGTCCGGTCTCCGCCAAAGTCCCCTCTGTTACCGGTGTAGCGTCCCTCACCAATGGGTAATACACCGAAGCTGGAGCCAGGGGGGCAGAAAACTTTAGACTGGTGAGTATTCTCTCAGTCCCCAAGCCCCCATTCCTCCTCCCTCCCCCTCCTCAGGTTTTTTAATGTGAATATCCCCCATGGAGGCCTACTTACCTCCACCTGAGGCCTCAGTTTTGGCAGGTGTCCCTTCCCCGGGGAAAGGGAGACTTCCTCTTATTCCCAGACTTTCTCTAATGGCTCAGTGTGTTATTAGGTTGTTTCCTAGTAATCTGGTGACTAACCTGCACGTGCATTTGGAAGCTATGCAGGATGTGTTGATGAGAGTCCAACCTGGTGTAGTAATTGCTCTAGCCCCACCAGCTGCCAATAAGCTCCCCCCCTGCCTTCTGCTTAACCCCTTCCTTGCCTCGGTGCTACTGTGCTGAGGAAAGTGCTTCTGGGCTCTCTACTGAGGCTTGCTGTGCTGGTTATTAGTACAGATGGATGTGGGTGCAGTTCCCTTAGGTCTGTTTGGTTAGAATTGAGCTGTATATATATATAAAAAAAAAGTTTATATATTAACCCTTGGAGCTATTTGGTCTGTCTGAACCTAGTTCCCATGCCATTCTGTAGGCAGGATTTCTTTACCCTACTGCTGGATACATATATCCTATAGCGGAATCCGGACTCTACCGCCGGATACCGCAGCACTCCCTGTAGGGAGTAGTTACATGGTAGCATACCCTCCTTCCATAGGCGGAGTAATTGCACGTGCGCTGGATATCGTGTAGACTGTAGCATTACCCTCCTTCCACAAAAGGCAGAGTAATTGCACTGGATACTGTACAGCCTGTAGCAATACCCTCCTTCCATAAAAAAGCGGAGTAATTGCACTTCCAGTGGATACTGTACATTCTGTAGCATTACCCTCCTTCCATAAAAGGCGGAGTAACTGCACTTACACTGGATGCTGTACTGCCTGTAACATTACCTCCTTCCATAGGCGGAGTAATTGCACTTGCACTGGATACTGGGCAGCTTGTAGCATTACTCTCCTTCCAGAGGCGGAGTAATTGCACTTACACTCGATGCTGTACTGCCTTTAGTATTACCGCCTGCCATAAGGCGGAGTAATTGCTTTTGCACTGGATACCGTGCACCTTTATAGCATCACCCTCCTTCCATAGGTGGAGTACTTGTACTTACATTGGATGCTGTACTGCCTGTAGCATTACCTCCTTCCATAAGCGGGGTAATTGCACTTACAATGGATACCGTGCAGCCTGTAGCATTACCTTTTTCCATAGGCGGAGTAATTGCACTTGCACTGGATACTGGGCAGCTTATAGCATTACTCTCCTTCCATAGGCGGAGTAATTGCACTTGCACTGGATACTAGGCAGCTTATAGCATTACTCTCCTTCCATAGGTGGAGTAATTGCACTTACACTGGGTGCTGTACTGCCTTTAGTATTACCTCCTTCCAGAGGCGGAGTAATCACACTTACACTCTAAGCTGTACTGCCTGTAGCATCACCCTCCTTCCATAGGTGGAGTAATTGCACTTACATTGGATGCTGTACTGCCTGTTGCATTACACTCCTTTCATAGGCGGAGTACTTGCACTTCCATTGGGTACTGTATAGTCTGTACCATTACCCTTCTTCTATAAACAGGGTAATAACACTTCCATGGGGTACCGTACAGTCCGTTCCATTATTCTCTTTCCATAGGCGGAGTAGTGCCACTAACTGGACACGGTACAGCCGGTAGCATTACTCTTCTTTTTTTAGGAGTGTTTGCGTATTTCTTAGTCAGAGTATTGGCACCTTCCGTGGGTTCCTGTACATCAGGTAGCATTGTTCTCCTTCCATAGGCGGACTATTTACACCATGGGATACCAGAAGTCCTGTAGCACTACCCTACATCCATGGCGGAATAGTTGCACTATTACTGGATCCTATGCTTCTGCTAGCATTCCTCTCCTTCTGTAATAGGAGTATTTGCACTTACTCCGTATACTGTACATTTTGTGGTATTACCCTCTTTGTATAGAGTAGTTGCTCTACCACTGGTTCCTATACAGGCTATTGCATTACCCTCCTTCATTGGGCGGGTAACGGCACTTCCACTGGATACCATAGGTCCTGTTGCATTACCCCCTCCGCAGGTGGAGTAATTTCACTAATACTGGTGGTTATCTGTCCTTTCGGTTTTCCCCCTTCTATAGGTGGATTAGTGGCACCACAATTGCGTACTGTAGATCCGGTAGCATTACCCTCCTTCTATTGGTGGAGTAGTTGCACAACCAGTAGGGCTTACACTACCCGTGGACCCGATACATTGTGTCGGGTTTCCCTCTTCAGTCAGCTGAGTGATGCTCTATAGCATTTTCCGTCTTTCTTAGGTGGGACGGTAGCTGACAGGCTTTGGACTCAACATGATCGACATCCATTCTCTCTCAGTAGTTGGAACAGATGCACTGCTTGTCAGTTTCCTTGCTCCTCAAGTGGAGGATGGCGCTAGCACCATATTCTGGGTGTTTACTTCTGTTTGGCCTCATTCTCAGGGGGAGCCTCTCCTCTTGTTCTGGAAACCATAGTTGGGCTATGGCCTCCTGCCTATGAGGCAGCCTTGCGCTGGCCATAGATTTTATGGCTACTCTTGTTGCGTGCCCCTACTGTGGGACTCTGTCCCAGGGGGAGTATTTCTGTTCATCGTCCCCCTTCTAGGGGTGGAACCTTCTCGCTAGTTGTAGCTGTGATTGTGCCTACATTTCCTTATCATAGGTGGCTCTGTGCTCATGATGGCTTCTGCCATCACCAGGTGCATTAGATTCTCCAGGCCTTATATGTATGGTGTTCCTGATGCGCTGGCTGACAGGTACTCTTATTCCCTATAGTGCTGTCATCTTCCCATACCATGACCGGTTTCAGCTGGTGGGTTTGCTCACTTCTCGTGGGTATTAGTTCGGCTTTCGGTGCATGGTAAAACCTGCCGATTTCTAGGGCTCGGGCTTTGAGCCTTTACAGGTAGTGCATTGCCTCTACCTTCTACTACGTTGACAGCATCCGCATTGCTTCCGTGTGGTTTTGGGTATGCACTTATTCAGTTTGCATGTGTGTATCGTTTCCATGGCTCCCCTCCCCGGGTAGAGCGGTCGTACTGTCCTTGTTGTCACCCCTAGATGCTGGTTCCCTTCTGAACCGCATCAGCCTTTTCTACTTCTCCTCTTTCGCAGGGCAAGAAGTTGCCATCCTTAGGGTGTCGGATCTAGCGGCTCTTGCCTGTCGGTCGCCCTTCATCATCAGCGGGCATCTTGTTTGGATTCGCATTTATCTGTTTCAGGCGTCCTCTTTCCGACAGACTGATTTATTATTCCGGAGGGACCGAGACGAGGGCTATCTGTGTCCAAAGTTTCTATTTCCCGATGGCTATTGTAGAAGTGTACCGCATCAGTGGATGGGCTCCACCCTTCCGGGTTACAGCTCATTTTGCTTGGGCAATGGTTGAGCAGTACATCCTGGGGCTTCGGCCCTTCAGGGGTACAGGGAGGCTGCCTGGTTGTCTGGGCACACTTTTCCAAGTTTTACAGAGTGCACACCTTTGCATCTTCTAACACTTCTCTGGGGCATAGAGTTTTGCAGAAAGCGGTCCTCGGATTGGCAGGATGGCTTTTTAGTTTATGACCCACCCCGGGGACTGCTCTGGAACGTCCCAAGGTCAAGACTGTGTCCCCCAATGATACGGATGAGAGAACTAGATTTTTGTACTTACCGAAAAATCTGTTTCTCTTCCGTTCATTGGGGGACACAGCTCCCACCCAGTTTGTACATTACTGGTTCTCCTAGATGGGATCTCCGGTTTTCTTCCTTTTTATTATTGGTTGTTGGCTTCTCCTAGCTGCTCCTACTGCTTTTGTACAAACTGATTTAGCTCAGTGTCTGCAGGAGGGATATAGCTAACATTTTTTTTGCTTAGTGTCGCCTCCTCGTGGCAATAGCTATACCCAAGATCAAGACTGTGTCCCCCAATGAACGGAAGAGAAACAGATTTTACGCTAAGTACAAAAATCTAGTTTTCCTATATTGGTAGGACAGGCTTAGGCCGCACACTGCAAATTAGTGGGGTTCTCAAATTTGTACCAAAATGGGGAGCTGTACCCTAGGGTGCTACTTAAATGTTGACAGGTTTGTAGGTTGATGTTTTGGCAAAATGTGTGACAAAAAGTACATTTATAAAAAAAATATATATTTTTTTTTTTACACAGGTGCATGACCGTCCCGAGCTTTGGGACAAAAGCGCATCCGGGTATAGTGACCGGAACCGGCGTGACAGAGCCTGGCTCGAAATATGTGAGGCATTGTACCCGGACTGGGGCGAGTACACACAAGACCAGCAGGGGGTTATGGGTGAGTGTTATGGGGTGCAAAACCTATTTTCTATTGCATTTCCACCTACAGGAATCAGAGCAGCATGGCAGGACCGTGAGGTTCAGAGAACATTGCTGTTTTGCACAGCTGAGAAGAGCAGTGAAAGTGTCCCATGTATACACAGGCCTATACTGTTTACGGTCTGTGTTTGCATGGAATAGTTGTTATTCCTCTAGTACCAGCAACTGAACCTCACTGTGACAAACTGCCGAACTAAATAAAAAATAAAATAAAAAAAACAGTAGTACATTTTTGAGATTATAGTTTCCATTCTAGAGGAATACGCACGAAAGAGGTGGAAGAGTGTGCGGGACCGCCTCCTGAAGGAGGTGAAGAATGCAGAAAAAAATGGGTCCTCTCCCTCGAAGCGCAAGAAAATGCCTCACTACGAGGAACTGCTGTTTATCTTGCCCAGCAGGGGATCCCGGACGTAAGTATTGAATGCATAGGTTTTTATCTTCACAGCTTGGTATACTGTGTAATTATTTTTTTTTCAACAGACACCAAGGCAACTGTCAGGAGACTGATAGTCCAGCAGAGTCCCCTACTGAACCCGATGAGCACCAGCAGAGGGAGCCGGCTTCTTCCACTTCAACTGAGCCAACCCACAAAGTGGAGGTGATACAAGAAGACCTGTCTGTACATTCGTGGGTGGCCACTCCGCCATCACCAGATATAGCGGCCACATCTGCACCAACAGCTGCTGCAGTATCCAAATCTGTTGCTGCACCAGCAGCCACCCGCACCACACGGCCTTCCCCATCTAGCCGCACATCTTTCAGCCGAGGCCGGAGTCGGAGGAGCCTCCGGACAATGGAGAGACAGTTAGAAGTGGAGAGTGAAGTCATGTCCCTTATCCGGAGGGTAGATGGCGATGACCGATTCGACTTCTTCGGATATGGATTGGCATCTCTCTGCCGCCAAATGCCAACTCATATCCAAGATAATTTCATGTCGTTTGTACACGCTGCGGCAGCAGTCTTTGGCTCCGCCAACCCCCTGCCGGACCTTGGGGATCTCATCCAGACCCTCCGGTGGGCAACTGGCTTGAGACAACAACCTCCTGTTTCCCTCCCCAGGCCCAGAGTCATGTCCACCTCTACACAGACAGACCCTGTTAACTTTTCTGCCCCTTCCCCGCCCACTACTGGTTCCCAGTTTTATAATTCTTTTTATCCTTATCCACCCGCTCCCTATAGCAACAGTGGGACCAACCAAAACCAGCAACAGCCTGCTGCCTCTTCTACCTCCACAGACTTTTCCCCACCCCATTATACCAATTTTTAATTTTAATTTTATTTATTTTTTATTTTAGTTTTAGGTCTTGTTGGAGGTGGATCCTAATTTTGTAAATAGTTACCCTTTTTGTACTGTACATAATTTTGATAGATTTATTGGGAGGGAGGGTTTGTTGGCTATTTAAGGGGAGGGGGGGTGGGGACTGGAATAAATTATTTTTTTTTTTCCCCTTGATCTTCAAAATAATGGGGATTTTTTTTAGGTTGCATTTAGCATTTTTGCTATTTGGTAGCATTTATGTTAATGTCTGAGCATAAAAAAAATTACCAATTTGCATAATAATGCAAAAATTGCGCATATAATTGCTAAGCTATTTCCACGTAAGCATATTACAGGTGCCATTTTGTTACTATACTAAGGCTAAAGG
Source organism: Bufo bufo (assembly GCF_905171765.1). Lineage (NCBI taxonomy): Eukaryota > Metazoa > Chordata > Amphibia > Anura > Bufonidae > Bufo > Bufo bufo. Next base: position 158,077,999 of record NC_053394.1, read on the forward strand.
TCCTTTTACACAGGCTGATAATCAGGCCAGTTATCAGGGATAAGTGTTTGTACCCAATAATTGGCCTGTGTAAGCAGACGAGCGTGTGTCACCCTGCGAGTCCGCAGCGCAGCTCCTGGCCTGAACTTCCTGCCCTGCTGGAGTCCCATAGCATTATGATGCTATGTAACCCTTAGGCCTCATGCACACGACCGTTGTGTGAATCAGTGGCCGTTGTTCCGTTTTCCGTGATTTTCTGCGGACCCATTGACTTTCAATGGGTCCGTTGAAAACTCGGAAAATGCACCATTGTTCATCCGTGGCCGTGATCCGTGTTTCCTGTCCGTCCAAAAAATATGACCTTTCCTATTTTTTTGACGGACAACGGTTCACGGACCCATTCAAGTCAATGGGTCCGTGAAAAAACACGGATGCACACAAGATTGGCATCCGCGTCCGTGGCCGTAGGCTACTTTCACACAGACTGATCCGCAGATCCGTCTGCATAAAAGCTTTTTCAGAGCTGAGTTTTCACTTTGTGAAAACTCAGATCCGACAGTATATTCTAACACAGAGGCGTTCCCATAGTGATGGGGACGCTTCAAGTTAGAATATACTACGAACTGTGTACATGACTGCTGCCTGGCAGCACCCAATCTCTTACAGGGAGCTGTGATCCGCACAATTAACCCCTCAGGTCCCACACCTGAGGGGTTAATTGTGCGTATCATAGCCCCCTGTAAGAGATCAGGTGCTGCCAGGCAGGAGGGGGCAGATCCCCCTCCCCTGTATTTAACTTATTGGTGGCCAGTGCGGCCTCCCCTCTTTCCCCCCCCCCTTTAATTAAAATCACCCCCCCCCCATCATTGGTGGCCAGTGCGGCTTCCCCCATCATTGGTGGCCAATCGCCAGCCCCAGCGATTAAACTGGGACTCCGATCGTAACTCTCCGCTGCCACCAATGATGGGGTGGGGGTGATTTTAATTAGGGGGGGGGAGAGGGAAGGCCGCACTGGCCACCAATGATGGGGGAAGGTGATTTTAATTAGCGGGGGGGGAGGGTACCACCAATGAGTTAAATACAGGGGAGGGGGGTCTGCTGCCTGGCAGCACCCGATCTCTTACAGGGGGCTATGATACGCACAATTAACCCCTCAGGTGCGGCACCTGAGGGGTTAATTGTGCGGATCACAGCCTCCTGTAAGAGATCGGGTGCTGCCAGGCAGCAGGGGGCAGTCATGTACAAAGTTCGTAGTATATTCTAACTTGAAGCGTCCCCATCACTATGGGAACGCCTCTGTGTTAGAATATACTGTCGGATATGAGTTTTCACGATCTAACTCAAATCCGATGGTATATTCTAACAGAGGCGTTCCCATGGTGATGGGGACGCTTCAAGTTAAAATATACCATCGGATTGGAGAAAACTCCGATCCTATAGTATATTAACTCCTGACTTTACATTGAAAGTCAAGGGGGGACGGATCCGTTTGCAATTGCACCATATTGTGTCAACGTCAAACGGATCCGTCCCCATTGACTTGCATTGTAAGTCAGGACGGATCCGTTTGGCTCCGCACGGCCAGGCGGACACCAAAATGACTTTTTTTTCATGTCCGTGGATCCTCCAAAAATCAAGGAAGACCCACGGAAGAAAAAACGGTCACGGATCACTGAACAACGGAAATCCATTTTGCGGACCGCAAAAAAACAAAACGTCCGTGTGCATGAGGCCTTACAGTTCTTGAATGTATTGGATAGCACTGACCGCATTATGTCAGTGTCATCTAATACATTCCAGACCTATAAGGGTTACATAGCATCATAAATCAATATAATGCTATGTTACCCCGGCAGTGCTAGGAGTTCAGGCCGGGAGCTGCGCTGCGGAATCGCAGGGTGACACACGCTCGTCTGCAAGGGGCCTAAAGGTGCAGATGATCACCAAATGAATGACTAAACGCTTATCAGGTAAATGCAGTACTACTAGCACCAAAAATCATGGTTTCTGGACAGAAGATTAACTTGTGTAAAGGGGAGAGATTTATTAAACTGGTGTAAAGGAAAATTGGTTTAGTTTCCCATAGCAACCAATCAAATTCCACCTTTCATTTTTCAAAGCTCCTCTCGAAAACAAAAGCTGGAATCTGGTTGCTATGGGCAACTAAACCAGTTTTCCTTTACACCAGTTTGATAAATCTCCCCTATTTTTCTATCGGGACAAGCAGCCATACATTGGAGGTAATTGCTGCATGTAAATGTAGTCCTCATCTCTGCTGGCAATCAGGCAATTGTCATTTCTAAAAAATGCCTATATATCGGTCTGTGTATGTGCTGGTCAGACGAAAACACAATCGCAATACGCTTGTGAGAAAGAGCCCTTATTTTACAAAAAGCACTTCTTGACCTGCAAAAGGATAAAGTGAAATAAATGTAATAAATTAATAACTTACCAAGGTGCACTTTTGGTAAAATATTTATGAAATTATCAATTTTAACAGTATTTTTATACACACTCACTAACTAAATAGACCATGGATGTCAAGCTCATGGCCCTCCAGCTGTTAAAACTACAACTCCCAGCATACCCTGATAGCTGGAATGTCCAGGTATGATGGGAGTTGTAGTTTTGCAACAGCTGGAGGGCCACGAGTTTGACATCCCTGACACAGACACAAGGATGGGGCACCTACAGGAGCTTCTATTGCATCCCATTCTAAATCCATAGACATTAATATGGGGATGCCCCTAGTCCTTGCAGCGAAAACAGCTTCCACTCCTCTGGGAAGGCTTTCTACAAAATTCTGGAGGGTGTCTGTTGCCTATTCATCCAGAAGGGAATTTGAGGTCAAATACTGATATTGGATGAGAGGGCCTGGTTTGCAATCTCCATTCTAGTTTATCCTAAAGGTGTTCAGTGGGGTTGAGGTCAGGGCTCTGTGTGGGCCAGTTAAAGGGAACCCGTCATCAACTTTATGCTGACCTCACTGAGGGCAACGTAAAATAGTGACAGAAATGCTGATTTCAGCGGTGTGTCGCTCATGAGCTAAAAGTAAGTGGTTGCTGAGAACCAGCATCATAATCATGGCAGCCCAGGCCTTGAAAAGAGTCAAATCTACCTGAGAAGAGTCCTGGTTATCTATAATCTCCTGCTCTCTCACCCATCTGCTGATGATTGACAGTTCTCTCCTAGACAGAAAGGGAGAAAACTAGGTAGAAGACAGTCAGTCATCAGCAGGTGGGCAGTGAGAGCAGGAATTCATGAATAACCAGGACTCTTCTCAGGTGGCCGGGACTCTTTTCCAGGCCCAGTCTGCAATGACTGTGATGTTGGTTCTCGGTAACCACTTACTTTTAACTTATAAATGACAGACCGCCGAAATCAACTCACCTGTCTCTACTTTATGCTGCCATTAGTATGGGCAGCATAAAGTTGATGACGGGTTCCCTTTAAGCTCTTGCACGCTAAACTCCCCCCAACCGTGTCTTTATGGACCTTGCTTTGTTTACTGGGGCACAGTCATGCTGGAACAGAAAACTGTTCCCACAAAGATGGAGGCATACAGTTGTCCATAATGTCTTGGTAAACTGAAGAATTAAGATTTCCCATTATTGGAATTAAAGAACATAGGCCTTCACCAAACCTAGCCTTGTTCATCAGACTGCCAGATAGAAAAGTGTGACTTGTCACTCCACAGATCGTGTTTTCAGAGTCCAGTGACCCCATGCTTTACACCACTCCACCTGAAGCATTATGCTTGGTGATGTAAGGCTTGCATGCTGCGGTTCGGCCATGGAAACCCATGTCATGAAACTTGCCATGCAGTTTTTGTGCTGATAATGTCAGAGGAGGTTTGCGCTCATTGAGTCGGCAGAGCATTGGTAACGTTTATGCACTATGCGCCTCAGCACTTGATGTGGTCTCCACTTTGTGGCTGAGTTGCAGTGGTTCCTAAACACTTCCACTTTCCAATAATACCTCTCACAGTTGATAAAATATCTAGGAAGGGAAAAAAAAATCATGTACTGCCTTGTTGCAGTGATGGTATTCTATTATAGTAAATCACTGACACAATAAAGGCTACCTGTAGGGGTTTATCAAGGAGCTATATCACTGAGCAAAAAATATTTCCCCTTTAAAACATAACTTTTAATTATCATTATTAAAATCCCACTTAAATTGCATTAATACAACAACAAAAATAGATAATTCTGCCGAAAGGGGCGGCCCCACTTCTCGGTGGCTGTTCCCTATTGTGATATCCCTACCTGCCAAATTCCCAAATAGTGGAGGCTGCCAGGTGTTGATGTTGGTGATCCCACAGCTTGGTACAACAAAAAGTTAAGTGTCCAGGTAAGAGGCTTGAGAATGATGGTGGTAATCCTAGGCAAAAATGAAAAAGCTTTTCAACCCGACGCGTTTCCCCTTTGAAATGAAGAGGTTCATCAGGGGACCATATTCGTAATGCTCAGTGGCGCTGCAAGCCACTCATCTAATGGCAGGATCATCTTTTCCAGCGCTACCGAGCATTACGAATATGGTCCCCTGATGAACCTCTTCATTTCAAAGGGGAAACGCGTCGGGTTGAAAAGCTTTTTCATTTTTTACAGTACCACGCTGGACTTCACTGACCTCTTTAGAATGACCTTTTCTTTCACAGATGTTTGTTAAGGCAGACTACATGGCTAGGGGCTGGATTTTATACTCCTGTGGCAATGGAACTGAATGAATCATTTGCAATTTTGTTTGTCCATACAGTGTAAGTAGAGGCCGGGAACAGGAGATCATACACACCTCTGCCTTTGGGTTTTAGTGAACGTAGTGTTGAAATAAATTAATTAGGATTCCAAGGGTGTCACACCAGCAAGTACACTGGGGGTGAGCCCCACAGGCTTCAGGCTCAGTGTATAAGGCACAACATGGCCCCTCCCATTTGCTGAGTTACGCTTGTAGGGCTCTTGGTCCTGGCGTGATCTGCATAAAACCAAATGTTAATACAGGAAGACTGGAGGAGCTGGAACTAGGGTTGCCACCCAGCCGGTAATTTAGTGCCCCTGCTGGTGCCAGTATTTTTTATTTTTTTGCTGCCAATAATAATTGCTGGTATTTTCCTACATGGACTGTTACCATTGTGAAGCGCTCAGTAGGGAGGGAAGGGGGGGCAACTCACCTCATCCGCATGGTAGGGACCTTCTGTGAATATCATGTGACATTCCTAGGTCACGTGGGTTGGAAGCTGGCACGCAGCACTGATGCAGAAAGGTCTGCCAAGGATGGCTGCTCAGTCATGTCAGTAGGAGAGGATAGAGAGTGTGTGTCAGAGCAGGAAAGGTGCATGTGTGTACTGTGGACGTGCCGAGGGGAACTGAGAATTATATGCAGGGGGGTGTGTAATATTCTATGCAGAGTTCGGGGGCTGTGTAATATTCTATGCAGAGGTCGGGGGGGTGCTGTGTAATATTCTATGCAGAGGTCGGAGGGGGCTGTGTAATATTCTATGCAGAGGTCGGAGGGGGCTGTGTAATATTCTATGCAGAGGTCGGGGGGGTGCTGTGTAATATTCTATGCAGAGGTCGGAGGGGGCTGTGTAATATTCTATGCAGAGGTCGGGGGGGTGCTGTGTAATATTCTATGCAGAGGTCGGAGGGGGCTGTGTAATATTCTATGCAGAGGTTGGGGGGTGCTGTGTAATATTCTATGCAGAGGTCGGGGGGGGGGGTGCTGTGTAATATTCTATGCAGAGGTCGGGGGGTGCTGTGTAATATTCTATGCAGAGGTCGGGGGGTGCTGTGTAATATTCTATGCAGAGGTCGGGGGGTGCTGTGTAATATTCTATGCAGAGGTCGGGGGGTGCTGTGTAATATTCTATGCAGAGGTCGGGGGGTGCTGTGTAATATTCTATGCATAGGTCTGAGGGGGCTGTGTAATATGCTATGCAGAGGTCGGGGGGTGCTGTGTAATATTCTATGCAGAGGTCGGGGGGTGCTGTGTAATATTCTATGCAGAGGTCGGGGGGGTGCTGTGTAATATTCTATGCAGAGGTCGGGGGGTGCTGTGTAATATTCTATGCAGAGGTCGGGGGGTGCTGTGTAATATTCTATGCAGAGGTCGGGGGGTGCTGTGTAATATTCTATGCAGAGGTCGGGGGGTGCTGTGTAATATTCTATGCAGAGGTCGGGGGGTGCTGTGTAATATTCTATGCAGAGGTCGGAGGGGGCTGTGTAATATGCTATGCAGAGGTCAGGGGGGGGTGGGGGGGTGCTGTGTAATATTCTATGCAGAGGTCCGGGGGGGTGCGGTGTAATATTCTATGCAGAGGTCGGGGGGTGCTGTGTAATAATCTATGCATAGGTCTGAGGGGGCTGTGTAATATGCTATGCAGAGGTCGGGGGGTGCTGTGTAATATTCTATGCAGAGGTCGGAGGGGGCTGTGTAATATTCTATGCAGAGGTCGGGGGGGTGCTGTGTAATATTCTATGCAGAGGTCGGGGGGTGCTGTGTAATATTCTATGCAGAGGTCGGGGGGTGCTGTGTAATATTCTATGCAGAGGTCGGGGGGGTGCTGTGTAATATTCTATGCAGAGGTCGGGGGGGTGCTGTGTAATATTCTATGCAGAGGTCGGGGGGGTGCTGTGTAATATTCTATGCAGAGGTCGGGGGGGTGCTGTGTAATATTCTATGCAGAGGTCGGGGGGGTGCTGTGTAATATTCTATGCAGAGGTCGGGGGGGTGCTGTGTAATATTCTATGCAGAGGTCGGGGGGGGGGGGGGGTGCTGTGTAATATTCTATGCAGAGGGGGGGGGGGTGCTGTGTAATATTCTATGCAGAGGTCGGGGGGGGGGGTGCTGTGTAATATTCTAGAGGTCTGGGGGGTGCGGTGTAATATTCTATGCAGAGGTCGGGGGGGGGGGGGTGCTGTGTAATATCTTACGTGGAGGGTGTGCTGTGTAAGGACCTCATGCACACGGCTGTGGTTTTAGTCCGCATCCGAGCTGCGTATTTTTGCTCCATTCCGTGGCCCCACAAAAAAAGTAGAACATGTATTCTTGTATGTTTTGCAGACAAGAATAGGCATTTCTATAATGGGATTCCTGTTCCTTTCTGCAAATTGCGGACCGCAAGACACGGTGAGGTCATGTGCATGCAGCACATGTATAGGGTGTCCCTGCCGGTAATTTTTACTAACTGTTACTAATGAGCTCTTCCATTGTGGCTGAACTTGGCCGGTATTTATTTATTTTTTGTTGGGAAAGGTGACAACCCTAGCTGGAACCCTGGGGTGAGAGCAGGTAAGTAGCCTTCCCTATGTAGGTGGTCTGGTGCCATGGGGGTTGTTCTGACAGAAAGACCCCTGAAGGTGTACAACCCCTTTAAGGCTCTTGGATGAATCGGATTCTTCCACCACCACCACCTTTAGTCCAAGGCTAGCAAGAAGCCTGAGAACATTCCAAAAAGACGATGCAGTTACGAACCATGTTGTATAAGACACAGCATGGACTCTACAACCTCATTTTATTTTACAAGTAAGCAGTGCTAACGAACTAATCCTCTGCCCAAAAGAAGAAACTAGTACTGCTTGCCGGACGGCGCGTGCGCAGTAGCACTCAGCGGCCGCTTCTACTTCAGTTTATCATTGAAGTCACGTGTCCCCCTAGGGGAGGAAGTCGCTGTGGAGGGGAGAATTACTTCCGGGGCGGGTCTGTGGCGGCTCAGTAAGTGCTCAGGAGCCTCCTCGGTAACGTCTCTTCCTCTGTGCAGTGGAGCAGCAATGGAAGGGGCGGCCCATTTGCCGACACTTATCGCAGCAGCCTCTGCTCCACAGTTATGGAAGATGTAGAAGATATCTATGGACAGAGCAGGGGGTAGTGTTGGAATATGTGCCCCTGTATACAGTACTGCTCTGCCCCCCATATACAGGATGTCTCACTGTATATGGGGGTTCCTCTGCTGCCCCTATATACAGTTATCCCCCACTGCCCCCTATATACAGGACATCACCGCTGTCTAAATTCTGGACCTTTTCTTGGTTCTCCTTCTTAAGGTGGATCCTGTAGTGAGAAGACTGCAGGGCACTTACCCTGATTCTGCCACCTCAGCTGCGCTGGCGGGCTCCTGACCCAACTCTTCCTGATCAGCTGCATTCTGTACTGGGCGGTTGCTCTGTTATAGGGCGCCTTCACATGCTGCAGATTTCGTTTCAGAAAATGTCTGGCACTGAAAATCCGTTTCATTCATTTGAATGGGGTTGTTTTGGCAGCAAGCACATGGATATCTGCAAGCCCCATTCAGAGAAATGGAAATGATTTTCAGTAGCAGAAATTTCTGCATCAAAATCTGCTGCGTGTGAAGGCACCGTTAGGCCGCCTGCACAGGATGAGGGTGATGGCACATAAGATCCGTATATACAAACTGAAAAGAATGGCGTGGTATTAAACAAGCAGTCCGCAGTGAAGGTACTGCTGGATATTACCATTAGCGGGTGCGTCTGACTCTGTCCAATCAGTGCTGCTGGTGTCAGACTGTGCAGGGTCACACCCCTAACTGGTAACACCCATCTGTACCTTTACTGCAAGCTGCTAGCAATTAGTTCATAACTTCGAGATGGAATAATAGAGGAAAGGTACAACATAGTGATAAGAATAAATGTTCCAGAATTATTACATGGGGAAGGCTAGTAGTTACTACAACAGACATGTCAGGAGATGTTACAGGTACTCTTTAATCTTTAATCTTTATTTATATATATATATATATATTTGTGCCCACTAATGTGTAGAATCACTCACTCAAACGTCAGTGATTTTGAGCCAAATCCTGGATTGGACCCTACATAGAGATGAGGTATATTGGAAATATCTGCACCTGTTCTGTGTTTTAGACGCGCGCCTGGTTTTGGCTCACAATAAGGCCTCATGCCCACAAACGTATTTTTATTCTGTGTCTGCTCCATTTTTTATTTTTTTTTGCTGAACCATTCATTTCAGTGGGTCCACAAAAAAAACTGAAGGTACTCCGTGTGCATTCCGTTTCCATATGTCCGTATTTCCGTTCCGCAAAAAAATAGAACATGTCCTATTATTGTCCACATTCATTACTGACGAGGATAGTACTGTTCTATTAGGGGCCAGCTGTTCTGTTCCGCAAAATACGGCATGCAGACGGATATCATCCGTATTTTTTGCTGATCCATTTTTTGTGGACCACAAAATACATACGGTCGTGTGCATGAGGCCTAACTCATGGAAAACACTGACTGAACACTGATGGGTGAAGCGTTTTTAGCCCTTATTTACACTTCTATTATTTGATCAGTGAACCAGAACCAACAGTGGAACTTCCAAAAAAACATAAGGTACAAGGGAAAGATCTGCTCCTGTTCTGTGTTTACAGCCGCACCTGGTTTTGCCTCTAAATCAATGACTAAACACTGACGAGTGAATGAGCCATTACTTGGTAAAACTTCAGTAGCGCAGGACCCACCTTAAATGTTGTGCATTATGGCCTCCATACAGAAATTGATGCTCCAGGCTATAATGGGATCCTGACGGTTTCAACCAGACACAAAACGGTGCATGCAGCGGGTTTTGTCTGGCCAAAACCAGTAGGAGCCCGTGATAGTCAGTGGGGTCCAGCAGTGTCCGTCTAGGTCAGATATTCTCTGTTATGTCATCTTGATGTTCTGCTCTGAGGATTACACGATTGGCAATCTCTGGAATGGTAGTATACAGTATATACAGAACAGAGGTGATGGAGAATTCAGGTATGCAAAATACTGGGTGGAGGTGATGTGGGACAGTGAGGAAATATGTATACGCTCCCTCAGCCTATCACCTCCACATTGTGTATACACAATGCCTTCATTGTCCACCATCATCTCCACTCTATATACCCTCACTGTCCACTATCACCTGCACTCTGTATATACTTTATATTTTAAGTGTCCTCTGTCACTTCCATTCTGTATATACTGCATACATTCAGCGGTCACCATCCCCTCCACTCTCTATATGCTGTATATCCTCAATCTCCACCATCATCTTAAATCTGAATATACTGAACGCCCTCAAGGCCCCCATCACTTCTATACTGTATACCCTCCCTGACCCCACTGTACTGGAACTGCTGTAGCAGGCTAGGCATATAGGACAAATACTTTTTTTCTTGTTACTAATAAGCTCAGGGGAGGGCATGTTTCACACCGCCGTGGATGTTACTCAGTAGCTGGAAATAAAAAGCACTGGCTGGAAAAGTAAGGGGGCACAGTGACTGGCATACTGATGTGGTATCAGGATATACAATGCATTCGGAAGGTCTTCAGACCCACACACTTTTTTCACATTTTGTTATGGTGCGGTTTTGTGCTAAAATTAAAGACCATCAAGTTTACCCCATCATTCTGCACTCAATAACCATAATGAGAAAATGAAAACAGAATTATAGAGCATTTAGCAAATTTATTAAAAAAAGAGAAGCTAAAATTTTGTATGAACATAAGTATTCAGACCCTTTGCTATGACGCTTGAAATTTAGCTCTGAGGGCCTCCTATTTCTCTTTATCATCCTTGAGTCTACCTGTGGTAAAATTCTGTTGATTGGACATGATTTGGAAAGACACAGTCCTGTCTATATAAGGTCTCACATACAATGCATGTCAGAGCAAAAACCAAGCCATTAGGAGAAAGGAACTACCTGTAGAGCCCAGAGAGAGGATAGTGTGGACACACAGATCTGGAGAAGGGCACCAAGAAAAATTTCTGCTGTACCGAAAGTTCCCAAGCACACAGTGGCCTTCATAATTCTTGAATGAAAGAAGATTTGAACAACCAGGACTTTTAGAGCTGGCTGTCCCACCAAACTAAGTAATCGGGGGGGAAAAGGGTAGCATCATACCCAAGAAGACTGGAGGCTGTAATCGCTGCCAAAGGTGCTTCAACTAAATACTGGGTATAAGGTCTGAATACTTATGTCAATACAAGATTTTAGTTTTTCCTTTTCAATAAATTGTCAAAGATTTTAAACATTCTGGGGGAGATTTATCAATACTGGTGCAAAAGAAAACTGTCGTAATTGCCCATAGTAACCAATCAGATTCTACCTTTCATTTTTCTGAGCTCGTTTGGAAAATGAAATGATCGATCTGATTGGTTTCTAGGGGCAACTAAGCCAGTTTTCCTTTGCACCAGTTTTGGTAAATCTTCCCCTCTGTCTTCATTTTGTCATTATGGGATATTGAGTGTAGATTAATGTATATATAAAAAAATTAAGTTTTTCAGCTTTTATCTGATTAGTAGTGCGTCTTATGGTCTGAAAAGATAATGCTTTTGACATGCATTTACAATTTCAGATAGGTGAAAAGCTGTATGAATGACTTTTTTATATTCCTATGCCTTCTAATATTTTCTACAAAACAGTTCTCTCCTCGAGTCCCCAATAATGAGGACGAAGAAGAGCAGAAATGAGGTGACTGAGAATATATTAAGCTTCACACTGGAGATCATCTACCTGCTGATTGGCGAGGTGAGGAATTCTATCAATTATGTCTTATGGTATCAATCTTATGTCTGAATTAAGCAGACAGGAATGGACAGTTAAGGGGTTCAGGGACTTAAGATGACCTAATCTCTATCGAGCCAGTATCTTAATGAGGATTTTGGAAATGTTCATATATAGTATTATTTATTAGTGTCTCCTTCTTCGCATAGGATTGCACAGTAGTAAAGAAGACATCTGGTGAATGTGTGACCGCTAACAGCCATTCCTTTGTGTCAGGAAAATGGAACAAGACTGAGAGCCCCATCATGGAGCCTCCACCTCACTCATTGATTCCTGGAAGAAAGAATGTGGAGAAGATCCTAGACCTCACCAACAAGATTGTTCAGTTGCTAACTAGAGAGGTGAGCGCTGCTGGAAATGCTGGGACGTTATACAGTAAAACTGAAAGATATGTGTCTGGATGATGACTGTGGTGATTTAATTTCATAAATTTAAATATATCAAGTGAGAATGTAAGGTAAGCCTGAGCATTGAGCCGTTTTTAGTTAACTTTTTTTTCTATTTGACTAAATTGCCCTGAGCCTGATAAAAATATCAAAATACTTACCATTCCTGCTGCTCCCACTTCAATAAACTCCAATCTGCAGCCAGTGACGTATTGTTTGGCAGTAGAGGTGATGTCCCATATACCGCTGCAGCTAATCGCTGTTCTCGAGACTCATGAGACCAGTGGTTAGCTGCAGCAGAATGTGGGAAAGCTGAGTGGCAGAGATAGATCAGAGCAGGTAAGGTAAAGGCTATAGACCCTTTCAGAACATTTTGTTATGATTGCGTTTTACTCCTTTTGGACTAAAATAATTTAAAAAAAATCAGTCTGTACAGTGTCATGTCTTAGTCCTGTCATCTGAAGGCTCATGTGAAGCCTTTTCACTGATCTCTTAACCTCATAAACACTCATTTAAGCCATATTCTTATCAGTTTGACTTTGGCTATAATGAATGTTTATGAGGTCAGGAGATCAAAAATAAAGCTTCACATGAGCAGTCAGTTGACAGGACTGAAATGTGGTTCTCTGCAAACTGAATAATTTTTTAACCCTTGTATCCCAAAAGTGGCTGAACATTTTTAATAGTGTTAAGCGAAGCAAGCTTCAGATGCTTCATCCGAAGTTGCTTCGTTCAAAACTTCAGAATAATACTGTATAGAGATCCGTCTCCGTACAGTATTAGAATGTATGGGCTCCGATGAGCCAAAGTAAGTTATTTGCGAGGATCGCGCGTAACTTCGTTGAATGAGGTACTAGTCGGAACTGAAGCAGTTTGGTCTCAATGGTTTAAAGTGGTTTTCAGCTAAGTCACACGCAACTTCACAAGTAACTTACTTTAGCTCATCAGAGCCCATACATTCTAATACTGTACGGAGACGGATCTCCGTACAGTATTATACCGAAGTTTTCAACGAAGCTTCCGATGAAGCATCCAAAGCTCGCTTCGCTCAACATTCATTTTTAATAAAGACTAAATGAAAAAAATTATTTTTCATTTTAAAAAATTGCCCCGAAGGTGTCCAAAACCTTTTAAGGTTTTTTTTCTTTCTATTATTATTATTATTATTATTATTATTATTATTATTACTATTATATTGAATCAGGCTACTAGCAGGTAAGTAAAATAAAAGAAAACCTCGGATAACCCCTTTAACAAAGTAGCATAAATTTATGTATACAAATATAAAGTACAAAATTGTAGGGAGGAGACACATATCCAAAGTGTTGAATAGAAACATTTCTTTACATGTGGTGGTCTTGGAGGAATGAAGATAATCCAGTCTCTATTGGAAGGGTCACCCCTTTTATGCAAAAGAAATAGGGGTAGACGAACAAATTTATGGCCATGTGGAAACAGCCCTTCAATGATCTAGGTAGAAAGAAATTTTTACCCTAGCATTGGAGGGAGTTTAACAAAATGCATGAAAACGCAAAATGTTAGCAGGTATATGTGGACTGCCTGTCAATATGCGAAAAGAGGGGAGGGCTCTGTAAGCTATTTCAAACAGTGGTCCTGAAGAGTATAAAATTACTTAGAGGCAACGTTTACTAAGCGAGCTATGGACCTATCCTTTGCCATGTTTTAAATATGGCGGCATGCTAGCCATTTTGAAGTTGGTATTTCCAGTCAGAGTTACCAACCATGAAGTAGATGGGTGTAGCCCTTAGACATGCATAGTTTGCACCACACCACCAAATTGAGAGAGTTGTTGTTCACTGACGCTGAGATTGCAGCATGGAAAGTATGGATAAAATCAGGGAGCAACAAGACTTGATTTAAACGGGTTCTCCGGGCTTTTAATATTGATGACCTATCCTCAGAATAGTAGTAGATAACAAAAGATCACAGCAGCATGTCCGGTGTGTCTGTTTATTGGAAGCCAAGAGTGCACACACAAGTAAGGTACGACGTTTCGTCTACGCAGTAGCCTTTATCAAGTATACAAATGGTAACAACTAGCAGTCATATATACACATAAGTGACCACTCCTATGTCATGATGGAGCCAATCAACTGGAGGCTAAACCCCATCAACACATGTGTAAGAAATAAAAAGCAGCCCAAACTCTGGTAAGGCTGTCTGTGATTCATTATAAAATAATTGTGTACCTGATCCATATTAAATACCATCCAGCCCCATCGCATGTGTTCGCTCTCCAAGTCGGCGTCTCCACGAGTGTGTTGCGCATGTCAATGACGTCACTGTGCCGCCGCCCAGGAACAAAGACGCGCGCACCTCATGCTCCTAGTTGACATGCGCATCTAGTGACAGCAGTCACGTGCGTCACACATCATCCAGTCACGTGATCGTCACATGACAGGCGCAAGGTCCTATACCCACCGTGTACACAAAGGAATATGGAAGACCTAATACTCAGAAAGCAACACTAGCCATACATGCATAAATGGGGACAAAACCATGTCTCACACATAAACAATTGCATCGCAAGGCCAAGTTGATTATGTAAAAAACACCAAGTTGTTATTCCATATAACTAAATGCACGGCGTGTAGTAATTAATGTATAGTCAAACTATCAGTGGACAACGACATGGGGCACAATAAAGTTAAAGTAGGATGGAACAATAAACATCATTGTAAATAGGTGAAGTGAGTGACCATAAATATAATAATGTACCATAGAAGGGACATGTGAATTGAGTAACCAAAAAGTGTGGTAGTATACCATAAAATACCATTTAAAAACAATACATATACTGAATCCGACAAGAATACGTGAATCTTTCTACCTGTCTACGCTATTCACATTAAATTCGATATTGAGTCCCTGGGGTTGTAAGGATTGTAATGTGAAAATCCATTTGAGCTCTTTTTTTCTTAACATACGTTCCCTATCACAACCTCACTCACGGTCGAGAGGTCCGTTTGTGCTGCTCTACAACTTTTTTCTTTTGCGCGATCCTCAGAATAAGTCATCAATATCAGATCGGCAGGGGTCAGACATAGCAACAGCAAGCAGGAAGAGAGAAGGGAGATGGCACGTGCACACTGCGTGCACTGTCTCCTCATACAGCTGATCGGCGAGGGTGCCGGATGTAGGACCCCCGCCAATCTGATATTAATGACCTATCTTCAATACTAAAAGCCCAGAGAACCCCTTTAATGAGTGTGGTAAGCTGTGTGATTGAGGGCAGTCATTAAATCTGCATCCCGCTGGGACCCGCACGTTCATCGAGAACGGAGCCCCGCAAGTGAAGAAGGGCACATGCGCAGCCGCCCTCCATTCATTTTCTATGGGGCCGGCGAAAATAGCTGAGCACTGGCTTGGCTATTTCCGTTGGCCCCATAAAAATAAATGGGAGCAGGGCCGCGCATGCGCGGTATGCTCCCATTCACTTCTATGGGGAGCTGGCTTGGTGGTGGCCGGACCGGTGTCCTCCAGCCACCACCTTGCGGGGCTCCATTCTCGATATAGGTACGGGTCCCAGCAGTGGGATCCGCACCTATAAGACGATGGTGGCATATCCTAATGATATGCCTTTTATTGTCTATGATGAGACAACCCCTTTAAGACCAATCGTTGTCTATGGGGTTATTCACATGTTTTTGACTGTCGGTGAAAAACGGACGTCAAAATTTTTTTATATCTTGTCCGTTTTTCACTGACCGACTGCACCCATACTCTTGAATGGGTCCGTTTTTAATGTCTGTTTTTCAGAAAGGCATCAGTGAAAAAAACGTCCGTTAAAAATGGACAGTTTATCAGTTTTTAACACTTTTTTTCACTGTCGTGTGCATGTAGCCTAATGGTTTCAGCCCTAATATCAACAGATCAGTTTATTAGAATACTATTGCAGTGCAGTTGTATCTAAAGTATGTTAAAATCACATAGAAAGTATTCCATCAACTATATCATTGTGTGTGTCAGGTTCCTATAAGGTGTCAGGATGTCACTGTCCATTTCTCCATGGAGGAGTGGGAGTATTTAGAAGGACACAAGGATCTGTACAAGGGTGTACTAATGGAGGACTATGAGCCCCTCACACCACCAGGTAAGAACAGATTTAAGCCATAGTAACATATACCTGTTTTGGGGTCACGTAGATAATCCCATCATCTGATCATCAAATAAACCCAATGGAGGAGATTTATCAAAGCTGGTGCAAAGGAAAACGGGCTTAGTTGCCCATAGCAACCAATCAGATTGATCCTTTCATTTTCCAAAGGAGCTCTCAAAAATGAAAGGTGGCAGCAGTTTTGATAAATTTCCCTCGATATACAGTGCTGCCCATAATTATTCATACCCCTGGCAAATTTTGACTTAAAGGGATTCTGTAACCTCCCCTAACCGAAAATCAGATTTTAAAGCATTCATGTAGCACAGCTTACCTTGAATAGGCTGTGCTCTTTTATCTTCTAATCCGTCCAGTAGTTTTTGATAAAATCGACTTTTATGTTTATGTAAATTAGCCCTGAAGGTGCCCAGAGGGGCGTTATGTTAGCTTTAGTGTGCCCAGTACCGCCCCTCTTACGGTGCACAAAACGCCTTCCTTCTGACTGCCCACAGCCTCTCATCCCTCTCCTCCCCCTCCCTCACGGCCGAACGTACTCTCGCGCAGGCGCAGTACCCACTGAGGGCTGCGCCAGTGCGATCTGCAGGAGACTGAGGGCAGGAGCTTCATCTTTGTCACTGGGCATGCGCCGAGCCCAGTGACGTCAGATGCTCGCTCTTCCCTCAGTCAGCCTGGTGAGGAAGCGCAGAGGATTGCCGATCGGCTGCTGCTGCACCCTGCGTTTTTTTGTTCATATAATAATACCTATTTTCTCCAAAAAAATAAGGATTTCTTTCCAGGAGGGAGGGTGGGGAAGGAAATCGCTGGCAGGCAGACAGGCTGGAGAAAACGCAGGGTGCAGCAGCCGATCGGCAATCCTCTGCGCTTCCTCACCAGGCTGACTGAGGGAAGAGCGAGCATCTGACATCACTGGGCTCGGCGCAGCCCTCAGTGGGTACTGCGCCTGCGCGAGAGTACGTTCGGCCGTGAGGGAGGGGGAGGAGAGGGATGAGAGGCTGTGGGCAGTCAGAAGGAAGGCGTTTTGTGCACCGTAAGAGGGGCGGTACTGGGCACACTAAAGCTAACATAACGCCCCTCTGGGCACCTTCAGGGCTAATTTACATAAACATAAAAGTCGATTTTATCAAAAACTACTGGACGGATTAGAAGATAAAAGAGCACAGCCTATTCAAGGTAAGCTGTGCTACATGAATGCTTAAAAATCGGATTTTCGGTTAGGGGAGGTGACAGAATCCCTTTAAAGTTACTTTTATTCAACCAGCAATTAATAAGGCACACAAAAGCTCGCTTGGCCTTTGCAAAAGCTCATCTGGACAAAGAAGAAGACTTCTGTTTTTCTGTGTTATGGTCAAATGAAACAAAAATTAAATTGTTTGGTCACAATGATGTTTCCTTCATTTGGCGTAAAAAAGGAGAAGCCTTCAACCCAAAGAACACTATCCCCACTGTCAAACATGGTGGTAGGAACCTAATGCTTTGGGGGTGTTTTTCAGCCAATGGACCAGGGAACCTAATCACAGTAACCGGCACCATGAAAAAAGAGCAATACATGAGGATTCTCAACGACAACATCAGGCAGTCTGCAGAGAAACTTGGCCTTGGGCACCAGTGGACATTTCAGCATGACAATGACCCAAAACACACAGCAAAAGTGGTGAAGAAATGGTTAGCAGAAAACAACATTAACGTTTTGGAATGGCCCAGCCAGAGTCCAGACTTGAATCCAATTGAGAATCTGTGGAGGGAGCTAAAGATCAGGGTGATGGCAAGAAGACCCTCCAGCCTGAAAGATTTGGAGCTCATTGCTAAAGATGAATGGGCAAAAATACCCGTGGAGACATGCAAAAAGCTGGTCTGCAATTATAGGAAGTGTTTGATTGCTGTAATAGCCAATAAAGGCTTTTCTATTGACTATTGAGAAGGGTATGAATAATTTTGGACTGGACACTTTTTGCTCAAATGTAAATAAAAGCTGAGAAATGTTTTTTTTCCACAATAATGTCTCTTGTACATTGTCTTATTATCTTTTGGGAGACACCTATGTCATTTCCCGTCAAAAGATTACTTGCTGGTTGAATAAAAGTAACTAACTTTTTAAGTCAAAATTTGCCAGGGGTATGAATAATTATGGACAGCACTGTATGTAATCACTGTGTGTGTGTTTCGTACAGATAGATCCAGTAAGAGAAATTCACCAAAGAGATGTCCCAGCCTTCTGTATTCCCAGGATTGTCAAGAGGGAAATCACAATGTCCTGCAAGAAAATCAGGTAGATGGACCTAAGAAATTATCAAATGTACCAAACTAGATCTGCTCATATTTAGGCTAGTTTGACACCTGAACTAAATCTCTCCGGCAGGCTGTTCCTGCCAGAGTTTTCTGAATATGGCATAGCCAGATTGTGCCACACACTGCCAGACCCCATTGACTATAATGGGATTCGGTGGCGATATGGCCACTTCCTGGCATAAATACCGGGATTCGGACTGGCAAAATCTGTTGCGTGCAGTGATTTGCGTCCGGCCGAATCCTGACATTTATATTGGGGAGCAGCTGGATTCCATTATAGTCAAAGGGGTCCAGTGGGCACGCGGCACATCCTTCTTTGCCGCATCCGGAGAACCCCAGCAGGCTTGGATTAGCCTTGCCACAAGTGTGAAAGTAGTCTTAGTGGGGTATTCTGGTTATAGAAAGTCCCTATCCAAGCTCATTACTTGTATATTAGAATTCAGGTAGCAGATGGCAGCACTGAATTGTAATATAGTGGTCTACAGTGAGGAACAGAAGTATTTGAACACCCTGCGATTTTTCAAGTTCTCCCACTTAGAAATCATGGAGGGGTCTGAAATTCACATTGTAGGTGCATTCCCACTCTGAGAGACTGGCACAAGAGAAGGAAGCGTTGTAATAAAAGAGATCGCTCATTCTAGTCTAAGGCTACTTTCACATTATCGTTTTTCTTTTCCGGCATAGAGTTCCGTCACAGGTGCTGTATACCAGAAAAGAAATGATCAGTTTTATCCCCATGCATTCTGAATGGAGAGTAATCCGTTCAGTTTGCATCAGGATGTCTTCAGTTCAGTCGTTTTGACTGATCAGGCAAAAGAGAAAACCGCAGCATGCTACGGTTTTCTCTCCGGCGAAAAAAACTGAAGACTTGCCTGAACGGCGGATCCGGCATTTTTTCCCATAGGAATGAATTAGCGCCGGATTCGGCATTCAGAATACCGGAATGCCGGATCCGTCGTTCCGGCATGCGCATGCGCAGATTGGTAAAAATGTGAAAAAATGTACAAGACGGATCCGTCGGTCCGCATGACAAGCGGATAGACGGATCCGTCCTTGCAATGCATTTGTGAGACGGATCCGCACCCGGATCAGTCTCACAAATGCTTTCAGTCAGCGGCAGATCAGCGGGCAGTTCCGACGACGGAACTGCCCGCCGGATCACACTGCCGCAAGTGTGAAAGTAGCCTAATCCGTTCAGGATGCATCAGGATGTCTTCAGTTCAGTCATTTTGACTGATCAGGCAAAAGAGAAAACCGTAGCATGCTATGGTTTTATCTCCGGCGAAAAAAACTGAAGACTTGCCTGAATGCATTTTTTTCCATAGGAATGTATTAGTGCCGGATCCGGCATTCAAAATACCAGAATGCCGGATCCGTCCTTCCGGTCTGCGTATGCACAGACCTTTAAAGAATGAGGAAAAAAATAAATACCGGATCCGTTTTGCCTGATGACACTGGAAAAACGGATCCAGTATTGCAATGCATTTTTCTGACCGATCAGGCTTTTTTCTGACTGATCAGGATCCTGATCAGTCTGAAAAATGCCTGATCAGTCAAAAAAAATGACATGCGTTTGCATACAGTTTGCCTGATCAGGCAGGCAGTTCAGGCAACGGAACTGCCTGCCGGAATCAAACAACGCAAGTGTGAAAGTACCCTTAATTGTATGTTTTTGTTTTACTTGTTGAACTAGGTTGAAGATCTTATTGATATCAAGGTTGAGGTTATAGAGGAAGAAGAGATGTACGGAAGAGGTGATCAGCAGTGTAAGAAAGAGGAGATTCCTGTATCTGTCAGCCCAAGTGAGTATAAGTGCTAAATATACAAAAGAGCCATGTATTCTCCCTGTCCTTCTCTTTGCTCATGCCCTATAACTAACTATTCTATTCTAATTATTTACCCCCTATGAGTGCGTCTGAGATGTGTATCTAGAAGAAGAGGAAGTATATACACAGGACTCACTTTTTTTATTTTAGTGTATCAGGAAGTTTTGTTTTGTGTTTTTTTATAAAGAAAACTCATGTTCCCCTATCACAGGCCCCACATTATGCCTGGAACCAGAGGAGGTGCGGAGGCTCACAGAACGACACTTTATGGCACCAATCCCCTCAACGGCAAACCGAAGATACCCCCAAAGAAAGTGCCGTCTTTGCACCAAACAAGGGCAAAGGAGGGATACTCGTTATTTTTGTCCAGATTGCCCTTCTAAGCCACCCCTTTGTCTTTCTAAATGCTTTAAAATTTATCACACTGAACCGTGTCTATCCTTATCAGTAGCGTAAAAATAATAGTTTTTTTCAACTCATTCTAGTTCTATAGATTTTTTTTATAGTTCAAAACCAAATTCCATGGTAATCTTTATTTATAAGTAAGAAAGTGAAAAAAATAAAAACAACTAGTTTTACAATATACCCCTTAGGTGTCTATTTTTCTTACTGGTGTCTATTTTATGATGGATTCGATCAGGTTAGATTATTTTAATCTGGATTTAAGAAAGCCTTAAAGTTAAATGTTTTAACTGGAATTGCTTTGGGAATTGATTCTAGCCTCAGTCTTTTTGTCTATTTTAGGACTGACACTAATCGACTGAAATTAAGTTAACCTGAAGGCAATACTTTGCCCAAGAAGTATTGCTCTCTGTATATTTAGGATGTTTCATAGGCTTATTATGTTTCTTTGTTTCATTTTTCAATATATTACTCAACAGAAATTGAAGGATAAATACAGGATTGCTTTCCTTTGTTGTGCATGAATAATCGCCTAAGCAAAAGGATATGAAGAAAATGTGAAAGTGGCAATTTTTCAGTATGCTCCATTTAATAATTATTAGTATTATTGTTGTGTCTTACACTGATGCTGAGTGTTATAAAATTAAGCATTTCCTAATTAAAAATATAAATATGAAGAGCACGGAGAATGCTTTCACCAGGACATTATAGGATTATCCGAGGCTGTAAATGCTCCCCCATATGCCCGGGCCCCTCACACTGATTCTACTTACCCGGCTCCCCGCGCTGATCCTGGTCCCCGCACTGCCGCAGCTGCTTCTTCCTGTGCGCGGTTGAAAACAACCGGTTTCGGGGGAAACAGCCAATGACAGGCAGCGACGGGAACGACATGGCATCGCGGGTGACGCTAGGGAGGCTCGTCCCCGTCACCACCTGCCATTGGCTGCCCCCGGACATCGGATATTTTTATCTGCGCACAGGGAGATGCAACGGCGGCCGTGCGGGGACCAGGAGCGGCGTGGGGAGCAAGGTAAGTAGAATCGATGTAAGGGGCCCGGGCATATGGGGGAGCATTTCCAGCCTTGGATAACCCCTTTAAAACCATGCAAAACAAATATGAAGGCAGGTGGAACATAAACATGATGGCAGACTACTGTTGGTGTTTGCAAAGTGACAACCCGGATCATACTATTCAAGAGAATACAAAAAGTGAAAATTTGGGCCAAACAGTTATTTACAGAACTATTGAACTTTTGGTTAATTTACAAACTAATCCTTTTGTACAACACTACACCAATATAATGTGTTATGTTCTTCACAAAGGTCAGTATTACCTCAAATTAAACTAAAACAATATTTCTTAGTTGTAAAATATTTTGACCTGCTAGACAATTTCTGACTTGATATTCGGAATATCCACCTTCAGATTGTGTAAGATGAGTACAAAAAAGTCAGCATAAAAAATGTACAAATGTGGACCAATTTATTTTATGTTGGTAGATGAGGATTTTATCTTTTCTGTAATTTGTGATTTTGGGTTTAGTTAAAACAATGAAAAAATGTTGATGACTTATTAATCTATTTTTATTTTGTTTAAAATATCAGTTTAAAGAAATGAAAGCTAGCATGATATTAATAACGATAATCTGTTTTTGTCCTCAGCATATGACTGTACCAAGAGTTTGGAAGGACAAATTCTTTTATTACCAGACCGTGCAGTCGAAGATACTGATATCACACATGATTTTACAGAACAGATAAATCACGTAGGGGACAAACTCTTTTCATGCTCGGAATGTGGAGCATGTTTTACTAAGAAATCGGATCAGGTTGTACATGAGAGAATTCACACAGAAGAAACACCATTTTTAGAACTGGATGGTGGGAAAAGTTATATTCATAGGTCTACTCTTGCAGAACATCAATGGAGTTACACAGAGGAGATACCATTTCCATGTTCAGAATGTGGGATATGTTTTACCAAGAAGCAGTGTCTTGTTGATCATCACAGAATTCACACAGGAGAGAAGCTGTTTTCTTGTTCAGATCACGAGAAATGCTTTGCCCAAAAATCATGTGTCATTAAACATTACAGAAGTCACACAGGGGAGAAACCATTTTTCTGTATTGAGTGTGAGAAATCTTTCACAAAAAAACTAAACCTTGTTAACCATCAGAGATTTCACACTGGTGAGAGGCAATTTTCATGTCCGGAATGTGGGAAATGTTTCATAAAGAGGACAGGTCTTCTCGACCATCAGAGGATTCACACTGGTGAGAAACCATATTCATGCACAATATGTGAGTCAAGTTTTACTAACAAAGCAGGGCTTGTTAGACATCATAAAATTCACACTGGGCAGAAGCCATTCTCATGTTCACAATGTGGGAAATGTTTTGCCCAGAAATCAAATCTTGTTAATCATGAGAAAACTCACACGGGGGAGAAACCGTTTCCATGTTCTGAATGTGGGAAACTGTTTACTAAGAAATCAAGTCTCATTGAACATCAGAAAATTCATAGAGGGGAGAAGCCGTTTCCATGTGTAAAGTGTGGAAAGTGTTTCACTTATAAAACAGGTCTTATTTATCATCTGAGAACTCACTCAGGCGAGAAGCCATTTCCATGTTCAGATTGTGGAAAATGTTTTACCCAAAAATCAAGTCTTATTAAGCATCAAAAAATTCACTCAAGGGAGAGAACCTTCTTAGATTCCAACGGGAGTGAAATCATAAACACAGGTCAAATTTAAAATATCAGGTTGTGCCCAGACATTAACAAGTCACTCCTTTTAGGTAAAATTACAGTTAATTTTCTTCTTTTTTTCCCTAATTTATACATGTCTGTTGTCAGCAATTGTGTTTTAAAGAGTAACTAAACTTTTGTATACATTTTCGTTAACCTGACCCTAATAGTTTTTGTAATATAGTTTATAAAAAAAAATTGTATTTTTATTACACTTTACCCCCTCTGAAGCACACGTTTCGCTGTAAACTTAAAATCTACTTCTTTGTACACCACTGACTTCTCAGCGGTGTACGGAGTACACATTTTATCAATGGGGCTGCAGTGCAGGCAGTACGGGCAGGAGCACACATTGCCCCAGAGGTATATTAAATCCTGGCGTAGCCCATGGGCACCCTGTAACCCTGTACCATGCCAGGATTAGCGGAGCGGGCTTCTGCCTGCTTCGCTAAACTAAGAGTCCTGCATGTTAGCTCTTAGCTTAGTGAAGCAGGAGTCCGCTCAGCTAGTACTGGCATAGCACAGGGTTACAAGGTACCCATGTGCTATGGCAGCATTTAGTAAACCTAAGTGGGCACGGGCTGGAGCAGCAATGTGTGCTCCTGCCCGTACTCGCTGCACTGTGGCCCCATTGATAAAATGTGTACTCCGTACACCGCTGAGAGGCAAAATACATTAATAAACTATATTACAAAAACTGTTATTAGTGCATTAGGGACATGTTCACAAAAATGTATACAAAAGTTTAGTTACCCTTTAAGCATTTAAAAGGAAGTGCTGGATGGAGTCTATTTGAAAGTGAGCATTGTTGCCAATTCATATAAAGACATAAATATTCACAACTCCCCTCTGGCACAACTTCAATAAGTCGTTTCCAGGAAGATCATAATCAGGCAGCACGGAAGATTCGCCTTAGGCCTCATGCACACGACCATTGTTTTGGTCCGCATCCGAGCCGCCGTTTTGCGTTAAAGCGAACCTTTCACCTCATTTTCACTTTATAAACTAGCAACAGTACCTTATAGATTATCTTGAGTGTGTTGTTATCCATGTTAGTGCCGCTTTCCTGGGCTCTTTATACTTCAAAAAATCGTCTTATAAACTTCACATTCGGTGCTCCAACAGTCATGCAACCAGTCAAGGGGGTAGCCCTTCCATCTCCTCTGGCCGTACCGCCCCTGCCCTAACCCCTCCTCTATGCTCCTTAACTGACAGCCGGCTCAGTCGCCGGGACGGCGCTTCTGAAACCTGCGCATGCGCCGTCCTCCTGATTCGCCGCGCGATCCCGTCTTTCTTGCTGACAAAAGCGCGATCATGTAAGAGAATCGCGCATGCGCCTTACGCGATGCCGGCCTGTCTGCTCTCCTGTCTGCTCTCCCTCCCGTGCGCGCGCTCCACTATTGTCAGCAAGAAAGACGGGATCGCGCGGCGAATCAGGAGGACGGCGCAGGTTTCAGAAGCGCCGTCCCGGCGACTGAGCCGGCTGTCAGTTAAGGAGCATAGAGGAGGGGTTAGGGCAGGGGCGGTACGGCCAGAGGAGATGGAAGGGCTACCCCCTTGACTGGTTGCATGACTGTTGGAGCACCGAATGTGAAGTTTATAAGACGATTTTTTGAAGTATAAAGAGCCCAGGAAAGCGGCACTAACATGGATAACAACACACTCAAGATAATCTATAAGGTACTGTTGCTAGTTTATAAAGTGAAAATGAGGTGAAAGGTTCGCTTTAACTTCAATGGGGCCGCAAAAGATGCAGACAGCACTCCGTGTGCTGTCCGCATCCGTTGCTCCATTCTGTGGCCCCACTAAAAAAAATATAACATGTCCTATTCTTGTCCGCGCTTTGCAGACAAGAATAGGCATTTATATTAAAGGCTGTCCGTGCCGTTCCGCAAATTGCGGAACGCGCACGGACGCCATCCGTGTTTTGCGGACCGCAAAACACACTACGGTCGTGTGCATGCTGCCTTATCCAGGGAAGCAAGACTTTGTAAAATCCAGCGCTTTGAGGAATTGCAATATGCAGGGAGGATACCATGATGCTTTTTATGTTAAGTTTTAACTGTTCAAGGTGCTGGATTTTACAAAGTCTTGCTTAGAAATTGATGCCATTTTCTACCAGCAATCCTGTATGGTTTTAACGAGTCTTCTCAGTCTAATGGGTACATCCGATAATGTAGATAATGCCTTTAAAAATGTGTTCTGCTGACTGCTCCCATCACATTTAGCTCTTCATTTTCATACTGTTGTATCCATGGCACTAGCCTAGGACTAATTTTCGTCTAGCATTTTCCATAGAACATGAAAACAACGTAGCATAACTATATTTTGTCAGTTTATATTTAACATATAATGTATATTCGTTTGTCATGTCCTGAAAAAATACTAATAAAAATGGTAATTTATATTGACCATAATAGGGAAGCTAGATTGCAGAGCGCTTCTTACTCATGGACATTATATCACGATACACCGTAAAGTTTTTTTTATGTGAGGACTCATAATGAGAAATGGGGTGCTATATTAAGTCTATTTGCCTAACCAGGCAAAAGTGTTTTATAGGTAATAGTTGATAATGATGATAGAATAAAAATAATACTTTTGTTTTGGCATTAAAGGGGTTATTTTGAACATTAAAGAGGTTTTACACGTTAATTAGGAATCTCAGAGAAGCCGTTTTAAGAGACTTTTGCTATGTACCCAAAATAAATAAAAAAAACTATCTTGTTTACAAACTGCAGTTTGGACCTGCCAAGGTGCGGCATGTGACTGCTGCAGCCAATAACTGTGCTCAGCAGTTTAACGCTGAACGCAGTGATTGGCTGCTGCGGTAACATCCCATACACTTACACATCACTGTTCACATCACAGTGTCGGTGAAATGGAGGTGTACGACACTTTACCACTGCAGTTTCTAAACGGGCAGCGGTAGGAGGACTGGACCAGTGCCGCAGAGATGAGCACTGGAGAAAGGGGTGAGTATAAGATCTTTGTATTTTAGACTATTAGAGGGTTTGTCCAAGATATTTAAACCTATAGTGACCACCAATACACCTCTTTATGGCGGTCACTAAGGGGCCTTAGGCAGGGCTGCTGCCTTTTTACAGCAGCCCAGTCAAAGCGGTGCACGGGTCTCCTGTGCAGCGGAGAGCAGGGGATCGGCTCTCACATGAGAGCCGTGCTCCTGCTCTAACAGCCTGGACCAGCAGAAGTGCTGATCCAAACCCTTTTACACCATAGATGCCATGGTCAATAGCATCCATGGCATATAAATGGTTTAAAGAGAGGAAGCTCCATTTCCAATCACACCACAAATGATATTTAGGGGTGCTGATGTCTGTGCATGCAGGCTATGGCATTATGAAGGCTCCGGTGTGTCCTACCAGGCCACACCTATGTGGCGCAGCTGGTGCATGTCAGTATAGCACAGTAAAATATGTTGCACTGCATGAAAAGTACAATGTATTTTAGAAGCTATCAAAAGATTGTCTATTATAGTTCCCTTATGGGGCTTTTAAATAGTTAAAAAAAAAAAAGTTTCATTAAAGGGTTTCTATCACTTCGTATGCCATAATTAGCTCTCAGACACTAGCGATCCGCTAGTGTCTGCTCTGGCCAACCATCCTAATATAAGAGCTTTTTGGGCAGCCGTTTTGCTAAAAAAATAACTTTTATAAATATGCTAATGAGCCTCTAGGTGCTATGTGGGCGTCATTAGCACCTAGAGGCTCCGTCTACCTTCATACACAGCCACCGCCCAGCGCGTCCCTCCAGCCCGCCCATCTCCTGATGAATGCGATCCTCCGTGTGACGCAACGGACGAATTCTCGCGCATGCGCCGTGCGCGGCTGTATTCGGCGCATGCGCAGAGAATGTCTGACCGCTTCCCTGCTCAGACATCTCCACTGCGCCTGTTCCTTGGAGCACTATGACATCATCGGCGCAGGCGCAGTGGAGATGTCTGAGCAGGGAAGCGGTCAGACATTCTCTGCGCATGCGCCGAATACAGCCGCGCACGGCGCATGCGCGAGAATTCGTCCGTTGCGTCACACGGAGGATCGCATTCATCAGGAGATGGGCGGGCTGGAGGGACGCGCTGGGCGGTGGCTGTGTATGAAGGTAGACGGAGCCTCTAGGTGCTAATGACGCCCACATAGCACCTAGAGGCTCATTAGCATATTTATAAAAGTTATTTTTTTAGCAAAACGGCTGCCCAAAAAGCTCTTATATTAGGATGGTTGGCCAGAGCAGACACTAGCGGATCGCTAGTGTCTGAGAGCTAATTATGGCATACGAAGTGATAGAAACCCTTTAAGTTTTGAAGTTTTAGTTGAAAATTTCAAGTAACAAATCCACCTTTTTTCCATTGAAAAAACGCTTTGCAATGGAAAAAAATGAAATCACATATGTAGCACCTCCTCGTCTGTAACAACTCGCAGTATGCAATTATCATGTATTTTATCCCATATGGTAAACAACATAAAAAAAATCTAATCAAGCCCTCACACAGCTCCATAGAAAGAAAAGGAAGGCTGCTCATCTACAAGAAAGAAAATTCCCCAGACATCATGGAACCGGGAGTTCATAAGGAATTATGAAATTACTGCACATCTTAGTAATACACGTTTACCGTATTTTTTGCTTTATAAGACGAACCCTGGGTTTTAGAGGAAGAAAATAACAAAAAAAATATTTCCAACCAAAAGGTGGGCTAAAAAATGTGCAGTACATGGCACCCATGCACCATACCTATGGATGAGGGGGGTTATAGTCATATAATATAAACACTGTCCAGTGTACCGTAATTCACCTAAGTGTTATAACCCCCCTCTTCTATAGGAATGCACCCATGTATGTACGGTTTTTAAAATATTGATGAAAATTGTTTTGTCCTTCAAATAAATCTTTGTCCAGTGTGCCTGCATACCAATCTGCTGCACAGATTCGCTACGCAATCTGGATAAGAACTTTAATAATTAGATTAGCCGACCTAGGCTGGGATTCTTTGTTTGAATCTGACCAAGTGAAACATCAAAAGTTTCTTTAAGGTACTGGAATTTACATCCCCACTCCAAAAATGATACTGAGGTTAACAGATGAAGGTAGTAATTACATTGATATTTGAAAAAAGACCATTCTCCTAATAAATAAGATACAGGAAATCTATGTTAGTGACTGTTCCTCAAACCAGCTACCCCTAGTGAAGCAGCTCATGGGATGGATCTGTCGGTACACTCCTAAATCAACTGCTCGATTAAAGAGTTATTTAGATGAAGAAGTCAAAACTGTTTTTACAGAAATGGTAGAGATAGAGGGGGTCATTTATTAAGAACGGCATCTAAAACTGTCAGTCTTAATAACCCCTATAACTGGCGGTGGATCTGGCGAAGCCTAAAACAGGCATAGAAAATCATGAATAATATAGGCGGATTTCTGGATAAATGACCCTCATAGAGTCTTAATCTGTGCCAGATTTATGACCTAAACCAATGCTGACTGATAAAGGAGGTGCACCTGTAGACCGCTAAGTCGGTTTACACCACTTATTGACTTGAATGAGTTTAATAAAAAAAAAGCACCAAACTTTTTGCGCATAGCCAAACACTAAATCCACACTCTTTTCTGCCCCCTTGTCAGATGAGATGCAAAAAGTCAACAGGAAAAAGCTCATCCAGCCTCGAGAGCAAAAACGTAAATCTTTAGTTAACACTTTACTAAACAAAATGCTGCAAAACCATTGAGTGCATGATCAGAGTGGGTGTTAACATGAACAATGCAATACTTACATTGTAAAGAAATAAAGTTGGAGCTGCAACAAAAAATGTCAAGCTATGGAAAAGAGATTATATGCTAAAAGTGATGCACGATTTTTTTTTAAGATTCAACCCTTTTGGGCTTCTAGTACTTAGATTAAATATCGATAAATAACGACTCTCTATGAAGGAGGTGACATCTTGCCTCACCAACTCAAGGAGGTTTACTAACATTTTCTAACCATGTGTCCAGAAAAATTTGGAGCTGACCACATGGAACATTTAAATGACATTGAAAGCCCCAAGTATTGTAACACATTTAATGCTGCCAGGTATTTATTGACCTGTCATGCGGGCAGCTCCAAATTATTTATGAAACACGAACACTGGTACTGTCTGTTCATCTTGGACAACCAAGAGGGAAGTTGGCCATATACATTACACTAAGGTAAGTTAAATTTGCTAACTTGGCAGGACCTGATGACCAACTAATGTGTATTTTTAATGTTCATTTGCCTGTTTTTTTCAGTCTATGGCAGGGAAAAACAGCATCTGTCACGTTGCATGGAAATATACCCAATCCTTTGCTCTAAAGAGAGATATGCCACAGGTGTCTCCCCAATTGGAACACAAGCACATCTAGTTGGACTAAGCATTCATTTGTATGGGGAAGGTTTTTTCTTTTCCTTACCTCCAATCTTGCTTCCTTCTCATTTGTGCAAATAAACCACATACACTTAAGAAAGAGGTGATCAATTGACAGAGAAATCGTTTTTCAATTTTTTGGGGGGGAGGTGTGGGGTTCATGGCCTGAGCGGACTGTGACCCAGCAGGTGGGGCTAGTTGGGGCTACCCTGAGGGTATTATCAAGGTGGACCCCTGGGGATTTGGACTTTGCTGCATGGGACAACAGGCCACTACCTTTTGAAGTACTCTTTGTACAGAGGCTGATGATCCAGGTGGGTCTAGAGAGAATGATGTGTGGCACCAAGAGGACAAGCAAAAGTGTGGTCAGTGGGCCGCAGGCAGACTGAGGAGCAGGAGGCAACATACTCAAGGATGTCCTGGGAAAAGGATATTTATATTTAAGCAAGGATTTGTCTCCTTTTGTTTTTTTCTAAAGGGATTGAGGTTGTGCTGGGGAGATTGAGAAGCTGATTAGTTCCTGGAAGTTTGACCAACAAAGCTCTGGCTGATGGCCCTATCAAAAAGAGAGAACGCAGAGCCAATGAGGCTCTGGTTCAGTATCCAATCAAAAGGCTGGGCGAACCCTGCCTGTGGTTGTGTACCTTGTTTCAATGCTGTACAATATCCTATGCTGTATTTTGACCCTCCTGGTACATTGACAACTAGCATGTTTTAGGATTTCCCCTATGCCACCCATTCCTACTTATATTTATTTTACTGGTAAACTGACCTTGGCTTGTCTCTGGATTAACCCCTCATTTACTGTATGGAATGTGTCTGTCTCTCCCGGTTGTGACCCTGCTTGCCACGTTTCCCATTGCACCTACCTGGTCATTCTGGTAGGTCTGCCACCAGTAAGCCTGCACCAGTTTTCTGTTACCTAATCTGCAGATATAACCTAGGGTCCTAGCAGCAAAGTCCATACGGCCTTGCAGTAGGCTCTGGTAAACAACCTAGGGGTATGCTTAGCTTCCTAATACTCAGTTTTGTTTTAAAAGGCTGAAAGCAGTTTGGGGATTCACTGGCTGTGGTCCGGAAGTTGAACTTGGTACTCCCTAACAGCAATTCTTCACATAATAAGCCTGACCGCTGCAGTAAAGGCTCAAATTGTTCTTTCATCTGTGCTAATGCTACTCCTCAGACTAGTTGCATGTGTTCTTCTTCAGAAGCAGTTTTTTTTTTCTCCCAACTAGATACTGTGAGGTGTTCTCTGAGGTGTACATTAACTCATCTGACACCCGGGACCCCCACCGATCAGCTGTTTTGAGAAGGCACAGGTGCTCCTGTGAGCGCCGCTGCTGTCTCACAGCTCACCATGCACAATGCCATGCTTGGTATTGCAGCTCAGCGCCATTCACAGTTCAGACGCTGCTAACCTAGGTAGGTCAAGAGGCACTGGTGGCAAAAGTGTGGTCAGTGGGCTAGCTAAGGACAGGACAGAGTTCATGCAACTAGACAGCAAGTCAATGCAGGTGGTACAGAGTCAGTATGGTGATCAGGAAGAGGTACCGACAGGAAGAACGGGTTAATGCATTCCGTCATAATAGAAGTCTATGGCAAGCATAACGGATCTGTCTGGTTTCCGTTACACATGAGATGACTCCTGCATTGCGGAAACCGGACGGATCTGTTATGCTGGCCAAAGACTTCTATTATGACGGAATGCCTCTAAAGGCATTCCATTATGCATTCCGTCATGGAATTGTGTTATGGTCCGTGGTAACCAAATCCATAACGCAATTCGGCACATACCCGAACTTCAAAACTTGTTCATCCCTACTCGTAAATGCTGCCACGCAAACCCGGCACTTCCGACAACTTCCAAACTGCACTACAGTTCAGTTCTTTTTTACCCACCTGCAACATCTCAGTCTGTGGAGACTCATCTCACCCATACCGGTATTGTGCGTTTTCTAAGAGTCTGGCTGCCAATCTATCCTGCCGACTAGTGCCAAGTTGTAACTTATTGGGTATGTGGATGTAAGGATGCAACCAGGATGTCCCAGTGAAGTAAGGGTGCAGGTAAGTTGCAATATAAATGCCGGAAAGGCAGTGGATGTCATAGTCGACAATTTACTTAAGTGATTACTGATACAGGTATATGTGAATGTTTATAGCAGAGACACTGGATAGACCAGCTTTGATAGTCTGGGGTCACACTGCAGCATCTTTCTCCCAAACTCATTGTGTGCAAATTATTACACCCAGGACTGATATGGCATCCAATTCCTAATTGCATGACCGTAATGTCCGTCTCCAGCACCCTCATGATCTACTCCTAGGCTGCTGCCTTCAACAGGAAACTTGGCTCATTACACACAAGGGCACTGTACAGTACAGTATATAACAAAAATACATGCCCTTCTTTCTAGTGCCATAAAGGATATCTCCTTTTATGACCTCTGCCAGTGGCCCATGTGAGTCCTGATACTTGTGCACTCTCACACTGAAGTGGCCAACTACCGTGAAATTCACGGGCCATATTTGCTGTCTGGGCCATATCTTTCCAGCACCATATGGGAAAAGGCAAGGTCAATTTTAGAAAGAAATGCATAGAAGAACCAACAAGTTTTATATAATAAACATAATACACACTTTTATTTAAAACAGTATCATTTCTTCTTTGTCAGACCTGCAGTGGTTAGAAAAATGTACCAACAGAGATCTATCCCTCATCAAAAGAGTTACTAAGAGACAATATGTTAAATGAATTTTAAGTAAACATTCTTGGCTGCTAATTATCGATGTGATAATCAAAGTGGCCAGATTGGCAGCAAGAAGTATGACCCTATCTAATGCAGACAGAACCATGTGGCTGAAGCTTTAGTTGGCTAATCAGTAATCAGTCACTAATCAGTTTGTGCTCCATGAAGTGCCAATGTCATTTGGCCAGCAACTGGATAAATTAAAGGGGTTGTGTCAAGTTTAGATATTATCCACAGGATAGCGGATAACTACCTGATTACTGGTGGTCTGACCCCTGGAACCCCTACCAATCCCAAGAATAGGGGTCCCGTTTTCCCGATCAGATGAAGCAGCAGGTCAGGCACACGCCCTGTTGCTCCATTCATTCTCTATGGGACTGCCGAGATAGACAAGTACATCACTCAGCTACAGTTGCAAGAAAAAGTATGTGAACCCTTTGTAATGATATGGATTTCTGCACAAATTGGTCATAAAATGTGATCTGATCTTCATCTAAGTCACAACAATAGACAATCACAGTCTGCTTAAACTAATAACACACAAAGAATTAAATGTTACCATGTTTTTATTGAACACACCATGTAAACATTCACAGTGCAGGCGGAAAAAGTATGTGAACCCCTAGACTAATGACATCTCCAAGAGCTAATTGGAGTGAGGTGTCAGCCAACTGAAGTCCAATCAATGAGATGAGATTGGAGGTGTTGGTTACAGCTGCCCTGCCCTATAAAAAAACACACACCAGTTCTGGGTTTGCTTTTCACAAGAAGCATTGCCTGATGTGAATGATGCCTCGCACAAAAGAGCTCTCAGAAGACCTACGATTAAGAATTGTTGACTTGCATAAAGCTGGAAAGGGTTATAAAAGTATCTCCAAAAGCCTTGCTGTTCATCAGTCCACGGTAAGACAAATTGTCTATAAATGGAGAAACAAAACCTACAAAAAATGCCAGGCCGCTTATAATAAATTAATGCTTTATTGCAAAATCACATAAATTTACAAACATGATTAGAAGAAGTATGATGCAGGAGATAAAAAGAGAGACGACATCACTGGAGGAAACATACAGCGGATACATGTCCGTGCATCAGTCCATCAATGCAATACATAGGAAGATAAAGTGCAAATGCAAACAAATCATCTATAATCAAAAGGACATCGGACAATTACCCATACTCCGTCTCCTCCAGGATGGCGCCAACCCCAAAGCGCGTTTCGGCGTACCCCCAGACGAAGGTACGCCGAAACGCGCGTTGGGGTTGGCGCCATCCTGGAGGAGACGCAGTATCCGATGTTCTTTTGATTATAGATGATTTGTTTGCATTTGCACTTTATCTTCCTATGTATTGCATTGATGGACTGATGCATGGACATGTATCCGCTGTATGTTTCCTCCAGTGATGTCGTCTCTCTTTTTATCTCCTGCATCATACTTCTTTTAATCATGTTTGTAAATGTATGTGATTTTGCAATAAAGCATTAATTCATTATAAGCGGCCTGGCATTTTTTGTAGGTTTTGTATTGTGGTAGTTTGCCATAGGCTTATGCCAGTTAATTACTTCTTTAAGTAATCATTCCCTGGTTGGGGTATATATTGGTTTTTATAAATGGAGAAAGTTCAGCACTGCTGCTACTCTCCCTAGGAGTGGCCGTCCTGTAAAGATGACTGCAAGAGCACAGCGCAGACTGCTCAATGAGGTGAAGAAGAATCCTAGAGTGTCAGCTAAAGACTTACAAAAGTCTTTGGCATATGCTAACATCCCTGTTAGCGAATCTATGATACGTAAAACACTAAACAAGAATGGATTTCATGAGAGGATACCACAGAGGAAGCCACTGCTGTCCAAAAAAACCATTGAGGAAATAGATATAATACAGTGGCTCAACCTCCTATACCACCTGGGTACGGTGCCAACCCTGGCGATCTACCCCTGATCGCAAAGAGAAATAATGATATATATAAAAGAGTAGGGGGCACTCAGCTATCTGGATCCAAATAGATAATGGCAATATAGAAAATGGCAATATAGAACTATAATGAATTTCACAATTTAATTATACACTGCTCAAAAAAATAAAGGGAACACAAAAATAACACATCCTAGATCTGAGATAATTAAATATTCTTCTGAAATACTTTGTTCTTTACATAGTTGAATGTGCTGACAACAAAATCACACAAAAGAAAAAAATGGAAATCAAATTTTTTAACCCATGGAGGTCTGGATTTGGAGTCACCCTCAAAATTAAAGTGGAAAAACACACTACAGGCTGATCCAACTTTGATGTAATGTCCTTAAAACAAGTCAAAATGAGGCTCAGTAGTGTGTGTGGCCTCCACGTGCCTGTATGACCTCCCTACAACGCCTGTGCATGCTCCTGATGAGGTGGCGGACGGTCTCCTGAGGGATCTCCTCCCAGACCTGGACTAAAGCATCTGCCAACTCCTGGACAGTCTGTGGTGCAACGTGACGTTGGTGGATAGAGCGAGACGTGATGTCCCAGATGTGCTCAATTGGATTCAGGTCTGGGGAACGGGCGGGCCAGTCTATAGCATCAATGCCTTCGTCTTGCAGGAACTGCTGACACACTCCAGCCACATGAGGTCTAGCATTGTCTTGCATTAGGAGGAACCCAGGGCCAACCGCACCAGCATATGGTCTCACAAGGGGTCTGAGGATCTCATCTTGGTACCTAATGGCAGTCAGGCTACCTCTGGCGAGCACATGGAGGGCTGTGCGGCCCTCCAAAGAAATGCCACCCCACACCATTACTGACCTAATGCCAAACCGGTCATGCTAGAGGATGTTGCAGGCAGCAGAACGTTCTCCATGGCGTCTCCAGACTCTGTCACGTCTGTTACGTGCTCAGTGGGAACCTGCTTTCATCTGTGAAGAGCACAGGGCGCCAGTGGCGAATTTGCCAATCTTGGTGTTTTCTGGCAAATGCCAAACGTCCTGCACGGTGTTGGGCTGTAAGCACAACCCCCACTTGTGGACGTCGGGCCCTCATATCACCCTCATGGAGTCTGTTTCTGACCGTTTGAGCAGACACATGCACATTTGTGGCCTGCTGGAGGTCATTTTGCAAGGCTCTGGCAGTGCTCCTCCTGTTCCTCCTTGCACAAAGGCGGAGGTAGCGATCCTGCTGCTGGGTTGTTGCCCTCATACGGCCTCCTCCACGTCTCCTGATGTACTGGCCTGTTTCCTGGTAGCTCCTTCATGCTCTGTACACTACGCTGACAGACACAGCAAACCTTCTTGCCACAGCTCGCATTGATGTGCCATCCTGGATAAGCTGCACTACCTGAGCCACTTGTGTGGGTTGTAGACTCCGTCTCATGCTACCACTAGAGTGAAAGCACCGCCAGCATTCAAAAGTGACCAAAACATCAGCCAGGAAGCATAGGAACTGAGAAGTGGTCAGGTCACCACCTGCAGAACCACTCCTTTATTGGGGGTGTCTTGCTAATTGCCTATAATTTCCACCTGTTGTCTATCCCATTTGCACAACAGCATGTGAAATTGATTGTCACTCAGTGTTGCTTCCTAAGTGGACAGTTGGATTTCACAGAAGTGTGATTGACTTGGAGTTTCATTGTGTTGTTTAAGTGTTCCCTTTATTTTTTTGAGCAGTGTATTTGATCACTTCTAAAAATACATCATACACATATTACATACATAAAAGGCGCCGGTATAATATAATAAAAAAACTTAATATATAAAAGTTTCCCATTGCACCTACCTGGTCATTCTGGTAGGTCTGCCACCAGTAAGCCTGCACCAGTTTTCTGTTACCTAATCTGCAGATATAACCTAGGGTCCTAGCAGCAAAGTCCATACGGCCTTGCAGTAGGCTCTGGTAAACAACCTAGGGGTATGCTTAGCTTCCTAATACTCAGTTTTGTTTTAAAAGGCTGAAAGCAGTTTGGGGATTCACTGGCTGTGGTCCGGAAGTTGAACTTGGTACTCCCTAACAGCAATTCTTCACATAATAAGCCTGACCGCTGCAGTAAAGGCTCAAATTGTTCTTTCATCTGTGCTAATGCTACTCCTCAGACTAGTTGCATGTGTTCTTCTTCAGAAGCAGTTTTTTTTTTCTCCCAACTAGATACTGTGAGGTGTTCTCTGAGGTGTACATTAACTCATCTGACACCCGGGACCCCCACCGATCAGCTGTTTTGAGAAGGCACAGGTGCTCCTGTGAGCGCCGCTGCTGTCTCACAGCTCACCATGCACAATGCCATGCTTGGTATTGCAGCTCAGCGCCATTCACAGTTCAGACGCTGCTAACCTAGGTAGGTCAAGAGGCACTGGTGGCAAAAGTGTGGTCAGTGGGCTAGCTAAGGACAGGACAGAGTTCATGCAACTAGACAGCAAGTCAATGCAGGTGGTACAGAGTCAGTATGGTGATCAGGAAGAGGTACCGACAGGAAGAACGGGTTAATGCATTCCGTCATAATAGAAGTCTATGGCAAGCATAACGGATCTGTCTGGTTTC
Source organism: Bufo bufo (assembly GCF_905171765.1). Classification (NCBI taxonomy): domain Eukaryota; kingdom Metazoa; phylum Chordata; class Amphibia; order Anura; family Bufonidae; genus Bufo; species Bufo bufo. The sequence continues at coordinate 158,114,964 of NC_053394.1, forward strand.
CGTTACACATGAGATGACTCCTGCATTGCGGAAACCGGACGGATCTGTTATGCTGGCCAAAGACTTCTATTATGACGGAATGCCTCTAAAGGCATTCCATTATGCATTCCGTCATGGAATTGTGTTATGGTCCGTGGTAACCAAATCCATAACGCAATTCGGCACATACCCGAACTTCAAAACTTGTTCATCCCTACTCGTAAATGCTGCCACGCAAACCCGGCACTTCCGACAACTTCCAAACTGCACTACAGTTCAGTTCTTTTTTACCCACCTGCAACATCTCAGTCTGTGGAGACTCATCTCACCCATACCGGTATTGTGCGTTTTCTAAGAGTCTGGCTGCCAATCTATCCTGCCGACTAGTGCCAAGTTGTAACTTATTGGGTATGTGGATGTAAGGATGCAACCAGGATGTCCCAGTGAAGTAAGGGTGCAGGTAAGTTGCAATATAAATGCCGGAAAGGCAGTGGATGTCATAGTCGACAATTTACTTAAGTGATTACTGATACAGGTATATGTGAATGTTTATAGCAGAGACACTGGATAGACCAGCTTTGATAGTCTGGGGTCACACTGCAGCATCTTTCTCCCAAACTCATTGTGTGCAAATTATTACACCCAGGACTGATATGGCATCCAATTCCTAATTGCATGACCGTAATGTCCGTCTCCAGCACCCTCATGATCTACTCCTAGGCTGCTGCCTTCAACAGGAAACTTGGCTCATTACACACAAGGGCACTGTACAGTACAGTATATAACAAAAATACATGCCCTTCTTTCTAGTGCCATAAAGGATATCTCCTTTTATGACCTCTGCCAGTGGCCCATGTGAGTCCTGATACTTGTGCACTCTCACACTGAAGTGGCCAACTACCGTGAAATTCACGGGCCATATTTGCTGTCTGGGCCATATCTTTCCAGCACCATATGGGAAAAGGCAAGGTCAATTTTAGAAAGAAATGCATAGAAGAACCAACAAGTTTTATATAATAAACATAATACACACTTTTATTTAAAACAGTATCATTTCTTCTTTGTCAGACCTGCAGTGGTTAGAAAAATGTACCAACAGAGATCTATCCCTCATCAAAAGAGTTACTAAGAGACAATATGTTAAATGAATTTTAAGTAAACATTCTTGGCTGCTAATTATCGATGTGATAATCAAAGTGGCCAGATTGGCAGCAAGAAGTATGACCCTATCTAATGCAGACAGAACCATGTGGCTGAAGCTTTAGTTGGCTAATCAGTAATCAGTCACTAATCAGTTTGTGCTCCATGAAGTGCCAATGTCATTTGGCCAGCAACTGGATAAATTAAAGGGGTTGTGTCAAGTTTAGATATTATCCACAGGATAGCGGATAACTACCTGATTACTGGTGGTCTGACCCCTGGAACCCCTACCAATCCCAAGAATAGGGGTCCCGTTTTCCCGATCAGATGAAGCAGCAGGTCAGGCACACGCCCTGTTGCTCCATTCATTCTCTATGGGACTGCCGAGATAGACAAGTACATCACTCAGCTACAGTTGCAAGAAAAAGTATGTGAACCCTTTGTAATGATATGGATTTCTGCACAAATTGGTCATAAAATGTGATCTGATCTTCATCTAAGTCACAACAATAGACAATCACAGTCTGCTTAAACTAATAACACACAAAGAATTAAATGTTACCATGTTTTTATTGAACACACCATGTAAACATTCACAGTGCAGGCGGAAAAAGTATGTGAACCCCTAGACTAATGACATCTCCAAGAGCTAATTGGAGTGAGGTGTCAGCCAACTGAAGTCCAATCAATGAGATGAGATTGGAGGTGTTGGTTACAGCTGCCCTGCCCTATAAAAAAACACACACCAGTTCTGGGTTTGCTTTTCACAAGAAGCATTGCCTGATGTGAATGATGCCTCGCACAAAAGAGCTCTCAGAAGACCTACGATTAAGAATTGTTGACTTGCATAAAGCTGGAAAGGGTTATAAAAGTATCTCCAAAAGCCTTGCTGTTCATCAGTCCACGGTAAGACAAATTGTCTATAAATGGAGAAACAAAACCTACAAAAAATGCCAGGCCGCTTATAATAAATTAATGCTTTATTGCAAAATCACATAAATTTACAAACATGATTAGAAGAAGTATGATGCAGGAGATAAAAAGAGAGACGACATCACTGGAGGAAACATACAGCGGATACATGTCCGTGCATCAGTCCATCAATGCAATACATAGGAAGATAAAGTGCAAATGCAAACAAATCATCTATAATCAAAAGGACATCGGACAATTACCCATACTCCGTCTCCTCCAGGATGGCGCCAACCCCAAAGCGCGTTTCGGCGTACCCCCAGACGAAGGTACGCCGAAACGCGCGTTGGGGTTGGCGCCATCCTGGAGGAGACGCAGTATCCGATGTTCTTTTGATTATAGATGATTTGTTTGCATTTGCACTTTATCTTCCTATGTATTGCATTGATGGACTGATGCATGGACATGTATCCGCTGTATGTTTCCTCCAGTGATGTCGTCTCTCTTTTTATCTCCTGCATCATACTTCTTTTAATCATGTTTGTAAATGTATGTGATTTTGCAATAAAGCATTAATTCATTATAAGCGGCCTGGCATTTTTTGTAGGTTTTGTATTGTGGTAGTTTGCCATAGGCTTATGCCAGTTAATTACTTCTTTAAGTAATCATTCCCTGGTTGGGGTATATATTGGTTTTTATAAATGGAGAAAGTTCAGCACTGCTGCTACTCTCCCTAGGAGTGGCCGTCCTGTAAAGATGACTGCAAGAGCACAGCGCAGACTGCTCAATGAGGTGAAGAAGAATCCTAGAGTGTCAGCTAAAGACTTACAAAAGTCTTTGGCATATGCTAACATCCCTGTTAGCGAATCTATGATACGTAAAACACTAAACAAGAATGGATTTCATGAGAGGATACCACAGAGGAAGCCACTGCTGTCCAAAAAAACCATTGAGGAAATAGATATAATACAGTGGCTCAACCTCCTATACCACCTGGGTACGGTGCCAACCCTGGCGATCTACCCCTGATCGCAAAGAGAAATAATGATATATATAAAAGAGTAGGGGGCACTCAGCTATCTGGATCCAAATAGATAATGGCAATATAGAAAATGGCAATATAGAACTATAATGAATTTCACAATTTAATTATACACTGCTCAAAAAAATAAAGGGAACACAAAAATAACACATCCTAGATCTGAGATAATTAAATATTCTTCTGAAATACTTTGTTCTTTACATAGTTGAATGTGCTGACAACAAAATCACACAAAAGAAAAAAATGGAAATCAAATTTTTTAACCCATGGAGGTCTGGATTTGGAGTCACCCTCAAAATTAAAGTGGAAAAACACACTACAGGCTGATCCAACTTTGATGTAATGTCCTTAAAACAAGTCAAAATGAGGCTCAGTAGTGTGTGTGGCCTCCACGTGCCTGTATGACCTCCCTACAACGCCTGTGCATGCTCCTGATGAGGTGGCGGACGGTCTCCTGAGGGATCTCCTCCCAGACCTGGACTAAAGCATCTGCCAACTCCTGGACAGTCTGTGGTGCAACGTGACGTTGGTGGATAGAGCGAGACGTGATGTCCCAGATGTGCTCAATTGGATTCAGGTCTGGGGAACGGGCGGGCCAGTCTATAGCATCAATGCCTTCGTCTTGCAGGAACTGCTGACACACTCCAGCCACATGAGGTCTAGCATTGTCTTGCATTAGGAGGAACCCAGGGCCAACCGCACCAGCATATGGTCTCACAAGGGGTCTGAGGATCTCATCTTGGTACCTAATGGCAGTCAGGCTACCTCTGGCGAGCACATGGAGGGCTGTGCGGCCCTCCAAAGAAATGCCACCCCACACCATTACTGACCTAATGCCAAACCGGTCATGCTAGAGGATGTTGCAGGCAGCAGAACGTTCTCCATGGCGTCTCCAGACTCTGTCACGTCTGTTACGTGCTCAGTGGGAACCTGCTTTCATCTGTGAAGAGCACAGGGCGCCAGTGGCGAATTTGCCAATCTTGGTGTTTTCTGGCAAATGCCAAACGTCCTGCACGGTGTTGGGCTGTAAGCACAACCCCCACTTGTGGACGTCGGGCCCTCATATCACCCTCATGGAGTCTGTTTCTGACCGTTTGAGCAGACACATGCACATTTGTGGCCTGCTGGAGGTCATTTTGCAAGGCTCTGGCAGTGCTCCTCCTGTTCCTCCTTGCACAAAGGCGGAGGTAGCGATCCTGCTGCTGGGTTGTTGCCCTCATACGGCCTCCTCCACGTCTCCTGATGTACTGGCCTGTTTCCTGGTAGCTCCTTCATGCTCTGTACACTACGCTGACAGACACAGCAAACCTTCTTGCCACAGCTCGCATTGATGTGCCATCCTGGATAAGCTGCACTACCTGAGCCACTTGTGTGGGTTGTAGACTCCGTCTCATGCTACCACTAGAGTGAAAGCACCGCCAGCATTCAAAAGTGACCAAAACATCAGCCAGGAAGCATAGGAACTGAGAAGTGGTCAGGTCACCACCTGCAGAACCACTCCTTTATTGGGGGTGTCTTGCTAATTGCCTATAATTTCCACCTGTTGTCTATCCCATTTGCACAACAGCATGTGAAATTGATTGTCACTCAGTGTTGCTTCCTAAGTGGACAGTTGGATTTCACAGAAGTGTGATTGACTTGGAGTTTCATTGTGTTGTTTAAGTGTTCCCTTTATTTTTTTGAGCAGTGTATTTGATCACTTCTAAAAATACATCATACACATATTACATACATAAAAGGCGCCGGTATAATATAATAAAAAAACTTAATATATAAAAGATAGGAATAGGAAAACACACAACACTGGTCCAAAGCAAAGGCAAAGAACGATATGTGGCTATATAGTGTTGATATTGTTTCACCACAATTACGTTACTTGCAGCCTGTTGCCCTATACGCCGCTGTACCTGGATTTCGTGTTGGTATCGGGCATCAAGTATAAGGTGTCAAGCTAGAAATATGCGGTTGGGTATATATCCCCAATGAGTACTTTACCCTTCCAGGCGAAATGTGTGGCGGTCCGATTTCTTTGTGGCCGATCCGATCCACATGTAGATGGAGCGCCGAGATAGGTGTGCAGGACCTTGCTACTTGCTTTCGTAATCGCCGGTGTAGGACCTTGCTGTTTGCCCTCGTGATCACCGGTCACGTGATGTAGATTAGTCCACGTGATCTGGTAGGGAGCGGTGTCCAAGTCTGTGTCAGCCGATAGTTTGTATTGTAATAAGGCGCGCGCCTATTATATTGATCTCTGGCTGAGAATATTTGATTCTTTAAAGTCCTTTTAAAGCTTCATGCGGTATTTCGGCTGGTCCTTGGTCCTGTAGCTGCCTTTCCAGATGCGTTTCGGGGTCTAAACTTGCCTCTTCCTCAGTGGTCAGCAGCATACTGAACGGTCCATCTTTATATCGAGGGTTTTAATCGGCTTTATTGGGGAGGGAGGTGTCTCTTAAATTTGGGAAACAATGAAAGTCCGAACTGGAGTCGGTCCACTCCAAACAACAAGCGTCCACGGCTATCCAGATTCTCTTTGTATTTCTTTATCATTGTACTTCCATAACATATCATATATTTCTTTAAATATATACTAATACGTACCAATAAATATTTACTAATAAATATTTGATCGAATAGTGCACATAGATCACAGATCTTGTCAATATATACTGTCACTACAATGTTCTTTGCGGTTTTCCTCACGGCTGTTATCATGTGTGATTATAGCCAACACCATAGCACTTTTCAAATTAACTTAGATAACGTGTTTCTTCGAAAAAATACGGTCTTTTCAAAAATGAATTTTTTATCGATTTCTTTCATATAAATTTTTTGAAAGTATTTTATCAAAACGATTTTTTCAAACGATACTTAAAAAAAATCGATTTCTATGTCGATTTCTACTGTCGATTATTCGATTTTCTACATGCATACATAAAAAACATGAAAACAAATATATACACACACTTTCCTCAATTTCTTTGAAAAAGGGGGGAATTGCTGTAATATTGTTATTGCCTCTGGTCTCTCCAATTATATTTTGTATAAATTATGCTAACTAAAAACACTAGTTTCTAAAAGAATAACAAAGATAAAAATGATGATAAGAATGATCAAAAATCGCACACAATCAGTGGGGCCTGTGCGAGAATAAAATATTCTAAAAAAACTTCTATATATAAAACCAATAGCTATGTAAACAAGGTGATATCCTCTCATCTGTGTTAGTTAATGTGGATTTGTCTATACTTCCATTTTCACTATAGGCACCTGGTGGTGTGGAGGGCAACTATCGAGCGGGAAGGGGGGATCGTGGTGCTGATAAGCAGCCAGACACTCGATGCCTCATTGCCACTCGACGATTGCCCCTTGGTGCCTATAGAAACCCGAATAATTCGAATTCAGCATTCAAACCATACGGCATTATCGTATTGAACTCGAAGATCCGCCTTGATTCGGTACGTGACATTCTAGCGATATGATGGCCGCCTCTCCATGGTTTCTTAACCTTCTCAAAAGCCACGTATTTCAACAGAGAAGGATCGCTATTATGAAAGTCTCTGAAGTGTGATTATACGGTGTGAGCATCAAATCCATTTTTTTCGCTACATGTTCAGAGATTCTTGTTTTCAGGGATCTCTTGGTTCTCCCTATATATTGTCTCCGACAGGGGCACTCGAGAATGTAGATCACATCCGTAGAATCACACGTCAGACCATCTTTTATCGTGAATGTGAAAGCATTTTGTGTGGACAGGATACATGTAGTCTTCTTAGGGAATTTGGTGATACGGCAATTGCTACACCTCCCACATCTAAAAAAAACCTTTAAAGCTGAGCCAATTGGAATCTTTATTTGCAACTTTATTACACACTGTGGGTGCCACTTGTAACCCCAGGCTTGGTGCTCTAGTATATACTATCTGGGGTTCAGTGAGCATATTCCCAATGATCTTATCACCTAAAAGATAATGCCAATGGGCTCTAATAATTTTGTCAATAGCTTTATAGTGGGCGTTGAAAGGCAAAATAATTTGGCTATTGTTCTCTTAAGATTGTGTATCCTTTTTTTTACAAAAAAACTTTCTCTATTCATTGTTCTAACTTTATTTAGGGATTTCTCTAGAGCGTTTTCAGGGTATTGTTTACACATGAACTGTTGCTTCAATTGTTCAGCCTCCACTTCAAACTGGGAGGTATTTGAGCAATTCCTTTTGATCCTCCTGAACTGGCTGGTGGGGATCTTCAGGAGCCACCTTGGGAGGTGGCAACTGTTATATGGGATATAACTATTCCTCATGGCAGGTTTATAGTATGTACTACTAAATTAATTTTTCTCCATTTCTGGTAATCAGGCGGTCCAGGAATTCCACTTTAGACCTACTGGTGGAGCTAGTAAACTGCAGATTTCTATCATTTATATTAATGCTCTGTAAGAAGGACTCTAAAGATGTATCAAAATCCCTCCATATAAACAATATCATCTATGTAGCGGCACCAGACCACCAGACTTCCCCCCAGCTCCGGCCGGATGGTATCTTCCTCCCATTGGGCCATAAATAAATTGGCATAGCTGGGGGCAAATCTGGTGCCCATGGCGGTCCCCTGTCTCTGCACAAAATATTCCAACTCAAAGGAGAAATAGTTATGTTGAAGAATATAGTCTACCCCTTCCAGTAAAAATATAATCTGGTCCTTATGGAGGCTGCTATAATTGTTTAATTGTTTTTCTAAGGCTAATAAGCTTTGTGCGTGCTCTATACTCGTATATAGGGATGCTACATCAATAGTCCCTAAAATCCATTCTTCCTCGAATTTAATATCTTCAAGAACCGTAATGATATCTGTTGTATCTTTTATAAAAGACGGGATTTTCTTTACTATGTGCTGCAAAAGTCTATCTATATATTGTGATAGATTCGAAGAGATGGAACCTATCCCCGATATTATCGGTCTTCCCGGTGTGTTTGTGAGGCTTTTGTGTATCTTAGGGATACACTAAAAAACTGGTATCCGTTTTTGGGTCTTAGTGATATATCTATACTCATTCATAGACAAAATCCCTTTGTCCAAACCACTCTTGCATAGGCAAGTCAGCTGGTGATGGTATTCTGAAGTTGGATCGGATATAAGTCTAATATATGTCACCGTGTCCATCAACTGTCGTTTACATTCATTTACATAGTCTAATGTATTTAAAATCACTAAGGCCCCACCTTTGTCTGCAGGTCTTATAGTCAAATTTTGACTAGACTGCAATTGTTTAATGGCCTCAAATTCCTTTTTCGTGAGGTTATTTTTAGTCCTAGGATTTTTTAATTTGCGGAGGTCAGCTTTTACATTCTTTTTGTTTTAAAATTGTTTTTATTGTTTTTACAACATAAAGATCATACAATTATTGATATGCCCTAAGAGGGCGCCAATGAGGAAAATACAGTAAATACCGTACAATCAGGCTGGTAACAGTCAAATTATAAAAAATTATAAGATTTAAAGTAATAAAGGAAAAGGGGGAGGGAGGAAGGAAGGTCGGAGGGAGAGAAGGGGAGGGGGTAATGGCACCATTTTTGATGCAAAATGCTCTTTCTAGGGTACGGATAATTAATTGGACACTATCAAACGTGTTCACGAACAATATATTTAAAGTTATCACTTCGTAAATCCCCTAAAATCTTTCCAAGGTCTCCAAATTGCCTCAAATCTGTGTGGTGTTCGGGCCTCCCAGTGTGCCATCTGTTCAATGCGAAACAATTGGTCACATCTTTGAATCCAATGTTTTAGTGGGGGTGTCTCCACTTTTTTCCAGTATACAGCAATGAGTAATCTGGCTGCTGCCAATAAAATTTGACCCAGTTTTTGTGTGTCTCTAGAGCATCTGAGACCCCCGAACACCCCGAAAAGGCACATTTTTGCAGAGATCGGAAAACTAACTTTGCACACATCTGAAATGACTTTACATATCTTTTGCCAGTAAGAAGCAATTTTAGAGCAGCTCCACCATATATGGCAGTGAGTGCCTACTTCCGACTCACACCTCCAACAGAACGGGCTACTTTCCGGAAACATACGGTTAATTCTTTGTGGGGTGTAATACCACTGGGAAAGCACTTTATAGCTATTCTCTTGTAGTTTGACACACCTGGACACCCTACGGGGCGCTTTTAGCACACTAAGCACTTCTTTTGCTGAGAATTGGATCTTTAAATCATTCTTTTACATTCTTTTTGAACGTAGCAATCTCAAAGCTGACTTCTTGTCTGGGATATTTTTTGGAGGTTATTTTCAAATCTGTATGTACATATAGGGTATGTCCCAACTCCTCTCTAATCACAGGATTTTTAATAAAATATTTCTTTAAACAAAGTTTTCGTACAAATTTCTCTATTCCAATAAACGTAGAAAACTTGTCAAGTGGGGTGGTTGGTGAAAATTTCAATCCCTTGTTCAAAAGTGAGGTTTGTGTTGGGGTCAATTGCGTATCACTAAGGTTCACTATTATGGATGTCTCCTGTGTGGATTGTGTTTTGTGCCTATTTTGTTTGTGTCTCCCTCTACGTGTGGGTCTCAGTTTTTGTGATTGTACATCCTCATCGGTGTTCTGGGATCGTAATGGTCCTTGTGTGGTGGATATCTCTGTGAGTAATTTTGTTCCCCGTGTCTGTGATTTGGCTGGTGATTTTGTTCCCCGTGTCTGTGATTTGGCTGGAGATGGTGACGCAGATTGTAATCGTGCGTCCGTGTCTGTGATTTCACCGGGCCCCGAGGGGGGTAGGGGAGTGTACTTGACGTCTTCTTGTCTTGTGATGTGGGGGAGTGTGATCTAAAAAAAGAGGGGATGACAGTGCTTCAAACCTATTAGTGGTGGAGATATTATGATGATTGTGATTATCGTACCTTTGTGTTTCCATTGTCTCCTGTACCTGGATATGTTCATATGTTGGTATATCCTGTATTTCATTATTTGTTTTACTATAATATCTCACTTTCTTAGTTTTGTTATTCATTATTTCCTTCTCCAAAGTGTCCAGACTTTTACAAATCCTTTCTTGCCATTTTATATATGTAGCATCTTGTGGTAACTTATCTATACTGCTTTTTGAACTGGCTATTTGTTTTATGATATCTTCCAAAATGTCCGTCCGTCTTTTAATAATTAATCTTATAAGTTGGCAAGATTGTTCTTTTAAGAATGTTTCCCATTCTGATTTAAAGGAATCACATAGTAAATCTTGAGCTGGTTCCTTACTCAGCTGTAAACCCTTGGGGATCAGACCACTATGCAAAAATTGGTTGAGTGATCTGATTTCCCATTGTTTTCTCAGCTGCTTATGTAGGAGTCTTTCCAAATCCTTAAAAGTATCATCTGTGGATCTGACTGATTCCTCACAGAAGGCACTTTGTTCGAAATTGTAGGTGTCAATTCTTTTGACCTTACTATCCATATGGCTCCAGATATCTATGCTAATATAGAAGGGAGCACAACTGAGTGGGTACAATTTTAAAGAGGAAATAGATATAATACAGTGGCTCAACCTCCTATACCACTATAAAAAACATTGCTGCACGTTTACAGTTTGGACAAGAGCACCTGGATGTTCCACAGCAGTACTGGCAAAATATTCTGTGGACAGATGAAACCAAAGTTGAGTTGTTTGGAAGAAACACACAACACTAGGTGTGGAGAAAAAGAGACACAGCACACCAACATCAAAACCTCATCCCAACTGTGAAGTATGGTGGTGGGGGCATCATGGTTTGGGTCTGCTTTGCTGCGTCAGGGCCTGGACAGATTGCCATCATCGAAGGAAAAATTAATTTCCAAGTTTATCAAGACATTTTGTAGGAGAACTTAAGGCCATCTGTCCACCAGCTGAAGCTCAACAGAAGATGGGTGTTGCAACAGGACAACGACCCAAAGCATAGAAGTAAATCAACAACAGAATGGCTTAAACAGAAGAAAATACGCCTTCTAGAGTGGCCCAGTCAGAGTCCTGACCTCAACCCGATTGAGATGCTGTGGCATGACCTCAAGAAAGTGATTCACACCAGAAATCCCAAGAATATTGCTGAACTGAAACAGTTCTGTAAAGAGAAATGGTCACGAATTACTCCTGACCGTTGTGCACGTCTGATCTGCAACTACAAGAAACGTTTGGTTGAAGTTATTGCTGCCAAAGGAGGTTCAAACAGTTATTAAATCCAAGGGTTCACATACTTTTTCCACCTGCACTGTGAATGTTTACATGGTGTGTTCAATAAAAACATGGTAACATTTAATTCTTTGTGTGTTATTAGTTTAAGCAGACTGTGATTGTCTATTGTTGTGACTTAGATGAAGATCAGATGACATTTTATGACCAATTTATGAAGAAATCCATATCATTCCAAAGGGTTCACATACTTTTTCTTGCAACTGTATTTCTGGCTTTCTCATAGAGAATGAATGGAGCGGCAGGGCTCATGCTTGACCTGCCACTCAATCAGATCGGGGGAATGGGATCCCTGTCCTTGGAATCTTGGTCCCAGCAGTTGGAACCTCAGTAGTTAGTTATCCCCTATCATGCATATGGGATAACTTCTAAACTTGGTGCAGCTCCTTTAACTTTAGGAGATTAATAATAAGAAGGGAAGTCCATTCTTCAAGTTCACAGGAGATTTCACCAGATGCTACTTTGCAAGAATAATTCTTCCCAAAGAACGAAAGTCCCAAACAACATGACCTCAGAGGGTTCTGTAAGAAGATTACAGGGAAGAGGAAAGCCACTCTCTTCAGCTACCAAGAAGAATGATTTCTGACACAAGAAGCCTGCCAGTAATGAGTCGTCTAATTTTTTTTCTGTTACACTGGAAAGATCTAGTTGAAGAACCTTTGGTTTTTGACAATGTCAGAGTAAGATATTAGATTGAAAAATAGACAATTTTGTAGTTAGCACTTATGAAGGATCCTCCTGTGAGACAGACTTTTTGGAGAAAGAGGCCAAGGGATTTACTCTGTGGCTTTCTTGGCTTCAAAACTAATGAGCACATTAAGGACTTTAGTAGACATCAGGTATTTAAACCACTTCATGCAAAACAAAGGTTCTGCTTAATGACCACCATGCCAGTCATCTCGACCCTCAGACAAGTGGGAACAGATGTCAATAATTGATCTAAAAGATGCTTATTTTCACAAACATAAAGATTGCTGTAGATTCTCAAGATTGCAGCAGTTTGCTAAGAACGCCACTTCCAGTTCCATACCCTGCCATTTGGTAATATCTATGGCCATAGCAATACCAAGGCACAGTGATCTCACTCTGATTCGGTACTCTGATGCTAGTAGCCCGTGACTAACACATCTACCCTCTCCCAGCGGACACAGCCGATGGAGTACTAACTTTCCCCGATGCTCCACATTGTCCTCTGTTGCAGGCATCACTGCCTGCTGCTTGCTCTCCCTGGGTGCCTTTCCCTATAAACCTTCCCCATACAGTGCGGACATCGGCCTCACTATATGTACTGCCCATGCAGGACCACGGCACTCCCACAGTGACCCAGGGCAGAACACATAGTGAGGCCGATAACCACACCATGTTGTGCCTAGGCAGAGAGCTGAGAGGTGACTATGACATTGCAGGGAGTTAGGAGCGTACAGGGAGTTACTGTGCTCTCTGAAAAGGCAGGATTGAGCTCCTTGGAAAGTTGGAAACGCCCTGCTGAGACACTTTATGGTTCATTTGCATATACACTCACCTAAAGAATTATTAGGAACACCATACTAATACGGTGTTGGACCCCCTTTTGCCTTCAGAACTGCCTTAATTCTACGTGGCATTGATTCAACAAGGTGCTGATAGCATTCTTTAAAAATGTTGGCCCATATTGATAGGATAGCATCTTGCAGTTGATGGAGATTTGAGGGATGCACATCCAGGGCACGAAGCTCCTGTTCCACCACATCCCAAAGAGGCTCTATTGGGTTGAGATCTGGTGACTGTGGGGGCCATTTTAGTACAGTGAACTCATTGTCATGTTCAAGAAACCAATTTGAAATTATTCGAGCTTTGTGACATGGTGCATTATCCTGCTGGAAGTAGCCATCAGAGGATGGATACATGTTCTCATTCTGTTTACGCCAAATTCGGACTCTACCATTTGAATGTCTCAACAGAAATCGAGACTCATCAGACCAGGCAACATTTTTCCAATCTTCAACAGTCCAATTTTGGTGAGCTTGTGCAAATTGTAGCCTCTTTTTCCTATTTGTAGTGGAGATGAGTGGTACCCGGTGGGGTCTTCTGCTGTTGTAGCCCATCCGCCTCAAGGTTGTGCGTGTTGTGGCTTCACAAATGCTTTGCTGCATACCTCGGTTGTAACGAGTGGTTATTTCAGTCAACGTTGCTTTTCTATCAGCTTGAATCAGTCGGCCCATTCTCCTCTGACCTCTAGCATCCACAAGGCATTTTTGCCCACAGGACTGCCGCATACTGGATGTTTTTCCCTTTTCACACTATTCTTTGTAAACCCTAGAAATGGTTGTGCGTGAAAATCCCAGTAACTGAGCAGATTGTGAAATACTCAGACCGGCCCGTCTGGCACCAACAACCATGCCACGCTCAAAATTGCTTAAATCACCTTTCTTTCCCATTCTGACATTCAGTTTGGAGTTCAGGAGATTGTCTTGACCAGGACCACACCCCTAAATGCATTGAAGCAACTGCCATGTGATTGGTTGACTAGATAATTGCATTAATGAGAAATAGAACAGGTGTTCCTAATAATTCTTTAGGTGAGTGTAGAATAAACTTCATTTTCTTGTGATCTCAAATGCACAGAAGGATACTAAAGTTATGTTTTAAACCATAAGCAACAGCATCTTAGCATTATATAGGTGAAATATTGTTGACAAATTCCTTTTAATGACCTCTTGGGGGACATATTAAAATATATTAAACATATAGTAAACATATAATAAACATAAAAGGTATAATTAAAGGGTTTCTATCACTTCGCTTCACCTATTTAGCTTTCAGACACTAGCGATCCGCTAGTGTCTGCTCTAACAAACCATCCTAATATAAGAGCTTATTGTCCTGCCGTTTAGCTAAAAAAATAACTTATATAGATATGCTAATGAGCCTCTAGGTGCTATGGGGGCGTGATTAGCACCTAGAGGCTCCGTCTACCTTAACAAACTGCCGCCGCCCAGCACGTCCCTCCAGCCCGCCCATCTCCTCCGGAATGCGATGCTCCTTGTGCGCGTCTGTATTCGGCGCATGCGCAGTGAATGTCTGACCGCTTCCCTGCTCAGACATCTCCACTGCGCCTGTTCCTCGGAGCACTATGACGTCATCGGCGCAGGCGCAGTGGAGATGTCTGAGCAGGGAAGCGATCAGACATTCACTGCGCATGCGCCGAATACGAGGAGCATCGCATTCCGGAGGAGATGGGCGGGCTGGAGGGACGCGCTGGGCGGCGGCAGTTTGTTAAGGTAGACGGAGCCTCTAGGTGCTAATCACGCCCCCATAGCACCTAGAGGCTCATTTGCATATCTATATAAGTTATTTTTTTAGCTAAACGGCAGGACAATAAGCTCTTATATTAGGATGGTTAGATAAAGCAGACACTAGCGGATCGCTAGTGTCTGAAAGCTAAATAGGTGAAACGAAGTGATAGAAACCCTTTAAATACAAATAAATGAAAAAAAATTGCCCACGCCAACTGCCATTATTGGGGCAATAATGGCAGTTAGCGTGGGCAATTTTTCTTTAATTTATTTGTATTTAATTATACCTTTTATGTTTATTATATGTTTAATATATTTTAATTTTAATTCACGAGGGCATTTGGAAAGTATGCAGTCAGACCCATTCACTTTTTTTTACATTTTGTTATGTTCTACCTTGTTCTGAAATTAAAAAATTTTTACATTTTCCCCCATCATTCTGCACTCAACACCCCACAATTAGAAAGTAAAAACAGAATATTAGAAATCTTTGCTAATTTATTGAAAAGGAAAAACTAAAATTTTGCATTGACGTAAGTATTCAGACCCTTTACTCAGGACTTAGTTGAAGCACTTTTGTCAGTGATTATACCCTCCAGTCTCAGGTATGATGCCACCAAATTTGCACACCTGAATTTGTGGATTTTCTGCCATTCTTCTCTGCAGATTCTTTACAAGCTCTGTCAGGCTGGTGAAACTGTTGGTGGACATCCATTTCCAGGTCTTTCCAGAGATATTCGATTAGGTTCAAGTCAGGACATTTATAGAATTGTTCCTAAGATACTCCTGCATTGTTTTGGCTGTGTGCTTAGGGTCATTGTCTTGTTGAAAGGTGAAACTTCGGCCCAGAGCACTCTGGATCAGGTTTTCATTACAAATATCTCTGCACTTTGCTTCATTCAGCTTTCCCTCAACTATGACCAGTCTCCCTGTTTCAGCCGCTGAAAAACACCCCCACAGCATGATGCTGCTGCCAGCACTATGCTTCACTGTAGGGATGGTATTGGGTGATGAGCAGTGCCTGGTTTCCTCCAGACATGACATTGAAGCCAAAAAATAAAATCTTGGTTTCATCAGACCAGAGAATCTTGTTTTTGATAAAGTCCTTTTGGTTCTGTTTTGAAAACTTTCATGCGTCTTTTACTGGAGAAGCTTTCTGGCCACTCTGCCATAATGCCCAGATTGGTGGAGTGCTGCAGTGATGGTTGACCTTCTGGAAGTTTCTCCTGTCTCCCACAAAGGATCTTTTGAGCTCAGCCAGAGTGACCATTGGGTTCTCGGTCATCTCTCTTACCATGGGTCTTTTCCCTAAATTACTTAGTTTGGTGGAGAGGCTAGCTCTAGGAAGAGTGCTAGTTGTTCCAAATTCCTTACATTTAAGAATTATGAAGGCTAATGTGCTCTTGGTAACTTTCAGCGCGGCTGAAATTTTTTATACCCATCTCCAGATCTCTGCCTCCAAACAAACATGCTTCTGGGCTCCACAGGCAGTTCTTTCCTCCTCATGGCTTGGAATTTGCTCTGGTATGCATTTTAGCTATGAGACCTGCTATAGACAGGGGACTGTGATTCCAATCAAGGTCTAAAAACTTCTCAAAGATGATCAAGAGAAACGGGCCTCCACAGCTAAATTTAATGTGTCATAGCAAATGGTCTGAATACATTTTAGTTTTTCTTTTTTAATACATTTGGAAACATTTCTAAAATACTGTTTTCATTTTCTCATAAAGAGAAAATTTAATGCAGCCTGATGAGAGAAGATTTTATTTATTTATTTTAATTTTAGCACAAGGCTGCAACAAAATAAAATGTGAAAGTTAAAGGGTCTGAAGACTTTCTAAATGCAATGTATATCATACAGGCCTACACAAAATAGGAAACTCACTTTTATTTACATACTTTTATTATAATACTTGAAACAGTAGTCATACCCCTTAAACTTTTCCACATTTTTTCACATTACAGCCACACACTTAAAGGGAACCTGTCACCAGTTGTATGGTGTCCTAACTAAGGGCAACATAAATAAGTGATTGATTCTCTTAGCAAAATGTTGGGTCACTTTCTTTAATTGACCCAGTCAATCTGCCAACATCTTGTATTGAAAAGCTCCAGCTGATAATGATGAGTCCTGAATATTCATGAGCTTCTGACTCTCCCCGCCCACCTGCTTCCATATGAATCAGCAGCAGGTGGGCAGGGGAGTGGCTATAGCTCTGAATTAAATATACGCTGGACTCAATGACATCACGCTGGACTCAAATCAGCTCATTAGCATGCGGCATCTTTGTGTATATATTATGAGGTAACCATCTGTCACACCAGTAAGTGAATACATCTAAGGCACTTTTAAGTAGTTAATGATTGTATATAATTAGTTAGATTATAATCAAATATCCACATGACAGGTTCCCTTTAAATGTATTTTATTGGGATTTTATGTGATAGACAAACACAAAGTGGCAGGTATTTGCGAAGAGAAAAGATGACACATGGTTTTAAAAATGTAAAAAAATAATAATAATCTGGAAAGTGTGGTGTGCAATTACAGCTGCAAGTCTTTTGGGGTATGTCTCTACCAGCTTTGCACATCTAGAGGCTGACATTTCTGCCCATTCTTCTTTGCAAAACAGCTGAAACTTAGATTGGATGGAGAGCATCTGTGAACAGCTATTTTCAAGTCTTGCCACAGATTCTCAATGGGATTTAGGTCTGGACTTTGACTGGACCATTCTAACACATGAATATGCTTTGATCTAAACCATTTCATTGTAGCTCTGGCTGTATGTTTAGGGTCATTGACCTGCTGGAAGGTGAGATTCCGCCCCAGTGTCAAGTCTTTTGCTCCTCCAGGATTGCCCTGTGTTTAGCTCCATCCATCGTCCTATCAAAGCTGACCAGCTTCCCTATCCCTGCTGAAGAAAACCATCCCCACAGCATGATGCTGCCACCATGTTTCACGGAGGAGATAGTGTGTTCAGGGTGATATACAATGTTAGTTTTAAACCACAATATAGCGTTTTGCATTTAGGCCAAAAAGTTAAACGTTGGTTTCATCGGACCAGAGAACCTTCTTCCACATGTTTGCTCTGTCCCCTACATGGCTTGTGGCAAACTACAAACGGGACTTCTTATAGCTTGCTTTCAAAAATGGCTTTCTTCTTGTCACTCTTCCATAAAGGACAGATTTGTGGAGCACACAACAGTTGTGCTGTGGACAAATACTTCCAACTGAGCTGTGGATCTCTGGAGCTTCTGCAGAGTGACCATGGGCCTGTGGTCTGCTTCTCTAATTAGTGCTTTCTCTGCCTGGGCTGTGAGGGTTAGGGTCCATTCACACGTCCGTAATTTGGGTCCGCATTCGTTCCGCAATTTGCGGACCCATTCACTTTCAATAGGGCTGGAACGGATGCAAATCCACATTTCCTGGATCCGCATCCGTTTTTTCGGGATCCTCATCCGTTTTTTCGGGATCCGCAATTTCGTTCCTGGAAAAAAAATAGAACATGTCCTATTCTTGTCCGCAATTGCGGACCAGAAAAGGCATTTTCTATTATAGTGTCTGTGATGTGCGGATCCGCAAATTGCGGAACGCACATTGCAGGTGTCCGTGTTTTGCGGATCCGCAAAACACTTACGGACGTGTGAATGGACCCTTAGGTGGATGGTCATGTCTTGGTAGGTTTGCAGTTGTGCCATACTCCTTCCATTTTTGAATGATAAATTGAACAGTGCTCCATGAGATGTTCAGAACTTGGGATATTTTTTATAATCTAACCATGCTTTACACTTCTCCACAACTTTATCCCCGACCTGTCTGGTTTGTTCCTTAGGTTTCTTGATGCAGTTTGATCACTAACAAACATCTGAGGCATTCACAGAACAGCTGTAGTTATACGGAGAATAAACTACACACAGGTGGAATTTATTCACTAATTAGGTGACTTCTGATGGTAGTTGGTCACACTGGATGTTATTTACAGTACACGGGGCTGAATACAAATGCACGCCACACTTTTCAGATTTGTATTTATTAAACATTTTGAAAACGATGTATCATTTTCTTTTCTCTTCACAAATACCTGCTACTTTGTGTTGGTCTGTCACATAAAATCCCAATAAAATACATTTATGTTTGTGGGTATAATATGAAAAAAATGGGGAAAAGTTCAAGGGATATGAATACTTTTTTCAATGCACTGTATTTTGGTGTCAGTTTGCAGTTTTAAAGCATAAATAGAGATATGCAAATCAACGTGTCTCATCAAGCAGACCTGACAATGTATTTCACTGCAGCTTTGACCGCTGACAGCGGGGAAATGGGGGGCAGCAGGAAAATAAAAAAGTAGTGATCTGGACTCCGTGTCTGCAGTACTACTCATGTGTTACTGTAGAAAATGGTCCAAAATCAGGTGACAGATTCCATTTAGGGTCCATTCACACGTCAGTATTTTTCATTTCCAGATTTTCGTTCCGTATTTTGCGGATCCGGGTTTCCGCAAAAACCTTCAGTTTTTACCAATTGTACATCTGCATCCGTTCTGTTTTTCCGCAAAAAAAACAAAAACGGGAGGAATATATGTTGCTACGGTACTAAAAAAAAATTTTCTTCTATTTCCTGGAAACGGATCCGCAATTGTGGATGACATGTGGAAGAAATATTGATGCATTCCGCATGTCATCCGCATTTTTGCAGACACATTGACTACAATGGGACCACGGACTGCATTTTGTGGACAATAGTAGGACAAGCTCTATTTTTTGCAGATCCGCAGAACGGAATGGATGCGGACAGCACACTGAAGATAGGTCTTCAATATAAAAAAGCAGACAACCCCTTTAAAGACAAGAGCACCAGCAAAAAAATGCAGATTGGACGCTGATCGCAAATACTGTGGTGTGCATGAGGCCTTAATGGGGTTGTTCCAAGTATTCAAGTTATTCCCTATCCAATAATAGGGGATAACTGTGGGGGTCTGACTGCTGGGACCCCCCCCATCCCAAGAACGCCGTCCTGTTTCCCAAGTCTGATGAACTGGCGAGTCGAGCATGCTTCCTGCCACACCATTTATTCTCTATGGGACTGCCGGAGATATGAGCAAATACTTACATAGGCTGCAGGAGAGGAGGAGTCGGGTGGCAGTGGGGAGGGCAGAAGAGGAGCATTCTGGATGCAGTGCGGACGGCAGGAGAGGGGTAGTCTGGAGGCACTGGGGAGGGCCGGAGAGGAGTGGTCTGGAGGCAGTGCGGAGAGCAGTGGTCTGGAGGCAGTGCGGAGGGCAGGAGAGGAGTGGTCTGGAGGCAGTGCGGAGGGCAGGAGAGGAGTGGTTTGGTGGCAGTGCAGCTGGCGGAAGAGGAGGAGTCTGGAGGCAGTGCAGAGGAGTGGTCTGGAGGCAGTGCTGATGACAGGAGAGGAGCGGTTTGGAGGCAGTGTGGAGGGTAGGAGGAGTGGTCTGGAGGTAGTGCTGAGGGCAGGAGAGGAGTGGTTTGGACGCAGTGCTGAGGACAGGAGAGGAGCAGTTTGGAGGCAGTGTGGAGGGCAGGAGGAGTGGTTTGGAGGTAGTGCTGAGGGCAGGAGAGGAGCAGTTTGGAGGCAGTGTGGAGGGCAGGAGGAGTGGTTTGGAGGCAGTGTGGAGGGCAGGAGGAGTGGTTTGGAGGTAGTGCACAGGGCAGGAGAGAAGTGGTTTGGAGGTAGTGCACAGGGCAGGAGAGGAGTGGTTTGGACGCAGTGCTGAGGACAGGAGAGGAGCAGTTTGGAGGCAGTGTGGAGGGCAGGAGGAGTGGTTTGGAGGTAGTGCTGAGGGCAGGAGAGGAGTGGTTTGGACGCAGTGCTGAGGACAGGAGAGGAGCAGTTTGGAGGCAGTGTGGAGGGCAGGAGGAGTGGTTTGGAGGTAGTGCTGAGGGCAGGAGAGGAGTGGTTTGGACGCAGTGCTGAGGACAGGAGGAGCGGTTTGGAGGGCAGGAGTACGCCAGCTAATGGCATGCACAGGTCTTTTCTTTGTGACCTCTGCATGCTTCCTCCTGTGAGCATAAGGCAGGACCGCTGGGCAGCATCAGTGGGCACATATGTTGAGCTGGCTCCTCATTGGCTCAGTGTGGCTGCAGACATCTATTGCTGCTGCCCAGCGGTCCTCGGCCTGTGTGATCTGGCCAGATTGTCACTCTGGGCCTGGGGCCATTAATCAGGGAGAAATCTATGGTGACCATATTTTGGTTTTCAAAAAGGAGGACACTTGGGGCAGGATGGTGGCATAGAGCTGATGGACACATGCACTTGGTGAAGGGAGTTTAGAGTGTAATTGAAATTGGTGGCACAACGTCAATGTGTATGGGGTAGGAAAGTAAACAGTGAAGACCCTGTTCACATCACCGGTTTGTTTTCCGCTCTTCTGATCCGTCAAAAGAACAGATTATTTTTTTTTTTATCAGATTCTTTATTTTGAGCATCCTTTGTGCTCATTTTGCATCCATTTGTGTAGGTTCCGTCAGATCTATTGTTTTTATTGGGAGAATAAGTGAGGAGGATGGAACTGACACAAAATGATTTAAAAGGAGCTTTTTTGTTTTGTTTTTCTGCATGTCGCCATAGTGCACCCATTATTGGCCATCAGTTATATTAATGCCCCCAATAATAATAATGCCCCATTAATGCCTCCCTAGTTTTACTGTCTCTCAATTAGTGGCCTCCAGTATTAATAGTGGCCCCTAATAAAATGAATGCCCCCATTAGTGCCCCCCTAGTATTATTTGTCCTCCATTAGTGGTCCCCAGTATTAATTATGCCCCAATTAGTGACCACTAGTTATATTAATGCCCCCCCCCCCCAAGTATTACTCTGCCTCCATTAGTGACCCCTAGTATTAATAATGTAAACATTAGTGGCCCCCAGTAAAACGAATGCCCCCATTAGCACCCTCTATTATTAATAATGCCCTATTAGTGGCCCCCAGTATTAATAATGCCCCATTATTGCCCCCCAGTATTAATAAAGCTCTCATTAGTGGTCTCCAGTAAAATCAATGTCCCCATTAGTGCCCCCCTAGTAGGGCTGCACGATATATCGAAAAAAAAATCGAATCGCGATAATCGCCAAATCCGATATGGCGATTTGGCCGACTAGAAAATGCTGCGATTATATATGAAGGGGCCCCTATTGATAAAATGGCCTCTCTCCTATTGATAAAATGGCCAGCCTCTGTACTCACTTTCACGATGAATACACTGCAGCGAGCGAGCCGGCCGGCGCGTGACTGACGTCACTTAGTAACGCTCCTGCTTCCTGAATTAAGTGGGAGGAGAGTGACAGTGACGTCAGTCACACGCCGGCCGGCCCGCTCACTACCGTGCATTCATAGTGAAAGTGAGTACAGAGGCTGGCCATTTTATCAAATAGGAGAGTTATGTGCGCAGTTTAGGACACATGAGGGGACACATAGGGCATGAGGGGGACCAGCATAAGATGCTATATGCAATCGCACTCTGCCCTGCCTCTGCTGGATGTTGAATGAGGCATTGGTGTACATTTTGGCCAAAGCGTAATAAGCCACTCACCACGTCAAGGTCGCCTCCATGAGTCGTCCCTAACACTAGTTCCTACCTGTTATGGGCCATGACAGCCACACAAAGTCCAGGGAGTGCAGGTACAGCATGCACGCCAAGCACACTCTGCTTTTAACCCCGTCCGGTGCCATTACAGCTTTCATCGGATACAGGGATGCAAGTACCAACAGGCATGCTGAGCCAACTATATACTTCTCCTGGAGCCAAATGGCTACTGGTAGGTGCTATATAAGCAGACTCAGTTTTATACTGACTTTAAAACCAGCCTCCAGGGCAGACTAACTGGTCAGGTGTGCATGGCTGCTTGGAGATCGCCACGCCTCCAATATATACTACAAAGAAAAAAATGTGGGGGGTTCAGCCAGCACAACCCTGTATGCAGGTGCACATTGCTATGGCGAAATACATATACAAACGCAAAATACAAATGCAATCGCACTCTGCAGCCAACCAGCACTCTGCCCTGCCTCTATGCTGGATGTTGAATGAGGCATTGGTGTACATTTTGGCCAAAGCGTAATAAGCCACTCACCACGTCAAGGTCGCCTCCTTGAGTGGTCCCTAACACTAGTTCCTACCTGTTATGGGCCATGACAGCCACACAAAGTCCAGGGAGTGCAGGTACAGCATGCACGCCAAGCACACTCTGCTTTTAACCCCGTCCGGTGCCATTACAGCTTTCATCGGTGCATAGAGGCAGGGCAGAGTGCTGGTTGCATTTGTGTTTTTGCGTTTGTATCTGTATTTCGCCATAGCAATGTGCACCTGCATACAGGGTTGTGCTGGCTGAACCCCCCACATTTTTTTCTTTGTAGTATATATTGGAGGCGTGGCAATCTCCAAGCAGCCATGCACACCTGACCAGTTAGTCTGCCCTGGAGGCTGGTTTTAAAGTCAGCATAAAACTGAGTCTGCTTATATAGCACCTACCAGTAGCCATTTGGCTCCAGGAGAAGTATATAGTGGGCTCAGCATGCATGTTGGTACTTGCATCCCTGGATCCGATGAAAGCTGTAATGGCATAACAGCGTCATCCACAGATCCCCCGCATAACAGCGTCATCCACAGATCCCCCGCATAACAGCGTCATCCACAGATCCCCCGCATAACAGCGTCATCCACAGATCCCCCGCATAACAGCGTCATCCACAGATCCCCCGCATAACAGCGTCATCCACAGATCCCCCGCATAACAGCGTCATCCACAGATCCCCCGCATAACAGATTCATCCACAGATCCCCCGCATAACAGCGTCATCCACAGATCCCCCGCATAACAGCGTCATCCACAGATCCCCCGCATAACAGCGTCATCCACAGATCCCCCGCATAACAGCGCCATCCACAGATCCCCCGCATAACAGCGCCATCCACAGATCCCCCATAACAGTGCATCATCCACAGATGCCCCATAACTATGTCATACCCAGCCGCGGCAGCGGCTCATATGGGAAAATACAAGCAAATAGACCTCTAGCACAATTCCCTTAAAATATTGCATCGCATATCGTTATCGCAATTTTTAGGGCCCTAATCGCAATCGCACAAAATTCCCATATCGTGCAGCCCTACCCCCTAGTATTATTTGTCCTCCAATAGTGGTCCCCAGTGTTAATTATGCCCCAATTAGTTACCACGTTATATTAATGCCCCCCCAGTATTATTCTGCCTGTTACTGGCCCCTAGTATTCATAATGTACACATTAGTGGCCCCTAGTGAAACGAATGCCCCCATTAGCACCCCCTATTATTAATAATGCCCTATTAGTGGCCCCCAGTATTAATAATGCCCCATTAGTGGTCTTCAGTAAAAATGTTGTCCCCACTAGTGCCCCCTAGTATTATTTGTCCTCCTTTAGTGGTCCCAGTATTAATAATGCCCCCATTAGCGTCCCCAAGTATTAATAATGCCCCATTGGTGGCCCCCAGTATTAATAATGCCCCATTAGTGGCCCCCAGTATTAATAAAGCTCCCATTAGTGGTCTCCAGTACAATTAATGTGCCCATTAGTGCCCTCCTAGTATTATTTGTCCTCCATTAGTGGCCCCAGTATTAATAATGCCCCCATTAGCACCCCCTAGTATTAATAATGCCCCATTAGTGGCCCCTAGTATTAATAAAGCTCCCATTAGTGGTCTCCAGTAAAATTAATGTCCCCATTAGTGGCCCCCTAGTATTATTTGTTCTCCAATAGTGGCCCCAGGAATAATAATGCCCCCCTCATTCATTTGATCGCGCCGCGGGGAAGACTCGTTCCTCAGTGGATGCATAGGACCTGCACTCCAGTCAATGGGGACACTCACTCCTGGCGTTGCAGCAAGGACCTGTAAATATCATCACGGTGGCGTGCAGGTCCTGCCCTGTGCATCCAGTGAGCAGCAAGTGCTCCCCGTGGTGAAATCAAATGGAGGAGGTGAGTTTTTTTACACAAGCAGGAGAGGGGGCAAAGGTTCCACAATGGAAGCGCTCATTAGTAATAGTGCAAACCTCAGCAAATACCAGCAATTATTATTGCTGGTAAAAAGAAAATACCAGCCAGGTGGCAAACCTAGATAGAAGTGAGAACTACAAGTCCCAGCATGCCCTGGCTGGAGGTAGAAGAGGTGAGGACTAGTAATCCAGGTAGTTATTCTGTGATGTGACAGAACAGGTAGAAGGTAAGAGAGGAGAGAACTACAAGTCCCAGCATGTCCTGACTTATTATGGGACATAACGTAGACTGGAGGTAGAAGAGGTCAGGACTATGACTCCTAGTAATGCAGGTAGTTTTTCTGTGAAATAACAGTACAGGGAGGAGGCACGAGGAGAGAACTACAAGTCTCAGCATGTACAGGCTGTTCATATGGGATATGAGAAGAAATTGCAGGGTCGGGAGGGATATAAAAAGAAGAACTCCCAGCAGGTCAAGGCACCCCAGCTCTCCCGCAATAGGAGACCACCTACAGAAGAAGAAAACACTGCATCCTCCGCACAAACCTCTCCGCACTGGAGACCTCACAGCCCAGCCTCTCACAGCTCACTAGCCCCGCCCCTTCCGGTGACATCACCACAGGTCCTCCACTCACTCTTTAGTATCCCCTCCACACTAAACTCCGCCCCTCTCGTAATTGATCACATGACTGTGACATCCTCGCAGGTCCTTCAGCCACTAGGATCGAGCAGCTATATCTCAGGTTCTGGTCCGGTACGTATGTTGTCCGCCATCCCCCTGCAGCCTCGGAAGTGTGTTATGCTGTCTTGCAGCAACTGGAACACAAAATTGCATTATACACGCTGCTGCTGAACCTCTTTTTTAAAGGATGTGTAGCAGAAATAGTCTGGTACTGTATTAGCCAAAATATCCATGTGATGTTACATGGTTTGTGTTAAAAAGGACAAAAGTATTATTCTACAGTTTCCTATAGCCATATTACAGCTGCCATACCTGCACCGCCAAGTTCTGCTGAACTGTATCCAACACTACAGAAGACCTCACAGAGTGGCCAACCCATGGGGTTGATCCTACTTACTGGTCCCCATTGCTGGGTTCAGTCTCCATTGCTCCATGGCTGGCTCTTCATCTCCCTGCTGCACTGATATCAACATCCTGTTGACGGGGGACATGTGACTGCTGCAGTCAATGGGGGGGGGGGGGGGGGGCACATGACAGCTGCAGCCAACTATTGGCTGCAGCAATCAAATGTCTCCCTTTGTCAACAGGATGTTGATATCAGTGGAGCAGAGAGATGTGGAGCAATAGAGGCCGAACCCAGCGGTGAGAATCAGGTAAGTAGGATTGGCCACTCTGTGAGGTCTGCTGTAGTGTTGGATACCCCCTTTAAATGACTATCGGCTTGTTGTCCAGGCATTGTGGGTGTAACATGTTAGCTGAGCTAGGGCCCTGTGAAACTGGGCTTAGAGTAAAAGAATAACAGTGTGACCTAGCCAATAGTGAGTCTCAGAGAAGAGTAAGACTTGATTCGCACAAGCATCCATGGGCACAACAGACTGCACTCAGACAGCACATGGACCCATTAAAGTTAGAGGGGTTTTCTGAGATTTTCTTATTGACACCTGGGACCCCCACTGACCAGCTGTTTGAGAAGGCATCAGCGCTGTGGCCCCTGTGAGCACTGCAGCCTTTTGTCAGCTTTTCCTAGGCCAGTGACGACTCATTAACCAATCATGTGGCCTAGGAGCAGCTCAGTCCTACTGAAGTGAATGGTACTGAGTGCAATACCAAGCAAAGCCACTATAGAATGTACGGCGCTGTGCTTGGTAAGCCGTGAGAAGGCAGTGGCGCTCACAGGAGCGCTTCCTTCTCCAATCAGCTGGGGTCCCGGGTGTCGGACCCCCACCGATCGGTAAAGAAATCCTGGAAAACCCTTTTAATGAGGGTTTTTGATTCCCCCCTACGCTGCCACAGGATGCGCCTAATTTATGAAGAGGCGCATCCTCCAGCAGTCCATGCGCTTGGAGTGAAAAACTACTCCAGTCCCTGGCTGGAGTAGTTTTTCGCCAATACTGATGCCTGTTTCCAGATGTAAATGTTAGCGAATTTGCCAGGGCTGTAGGCCCCAGCACCTCGCACACTGCCCCAGCCGCCCCCCCCCCCCCCAGTGATGAGGACAGTGTAACAATGCTGAGGGCAACAAAATATAGTCAAACGGGTGTCAAAAAAGCGTTTTTATAGACCCAATTAGAGATGAGCGAATTTCATGCTATGAAATTGGTTCACGCTTCGTTTGCTGGTAAAAGCAGAATTGCGTTATGGATTCCGTTACCACGGACCATAACACAATTCTATGACGGAATGCAAAACGAAATGCCTTTAGAGGCATTCCGTTATTCATTCCGTCATAATAGAAATCTATGGGCTGCAAAACAGATCCGTCCCGTTTCCGTTATGCAGGGGAAGACCCAATGTTTCAATTCAGAAACTCACAGTATGCATTATCCTTGTCAGGTTTCCATCAAGGCTCAATCATTCAAGTGTATTGCAGCAGGAAAAAAAAAAAGTGGACTCTATATGAGCATTCACACGTTATGTTTCTTGAGGAACGTAAATCGCAACGGGCATTTGATTCAGGCCTTATAGTTATAGAGGGGTACTCCGAGTTATATAGAGAGTACTCCCAGAAATAATAGGGATAATTACCGTATTTACTTTTCTTTCATTAGTGGCCCCAGTATTAATAATGCCCCCATTTGTGGTCCCAATATTATTAATGCCCCCTTAACACTCTGCTTGTGCAAAAAAAACCTAAAAACTCGCCTAATCCCTTTGATCACGCCGCGTCTCTATGGCAGCAAGCCTATTCAGCCCAGTGGCCTAAGAGTTCTGTCATCTGTGCCTGGTAGTGGGATGGGAGAGATGGAATGGTACCTACGAAGGGCATGGAACCAATGGCTCCATGGTACTTGCCAAGAGCACCGGGATGGTATTTGCCACACTACTGGTTCCCCGAATGGAGTTGTGCTTTTAACGTGGTAATGGTCAGTGGCGGGGGAAAGGGTGGGTTGTACATTGGTTGGGCTTCATAGCCTGGTACAGATGGCCCAGATACCCATGTTCTGTGGACTGCTGCTTGTTCTGTGTAAGTCTTAAAGGGCAGAGCACACTAGCACGGTCAATATCCAGAAGCTCGATAAGAATGAAGCTATCATATACTGAGGCACAGAATGGAGCAGACTGGCTGCCAAGTTTTGAGGTTTGCCAGTTTTCAGCATAAATCTCAACCTTTACACAGTGAGATAGGGTAACTTGGACACTTTGAATATTGTACGGTCAGCTTTATTTCATAATGCTGAGAAGGTTGCCTGATCTATTAGTATTGCTCAGTAACTACTATCTCCGCCATGTAGAGCAGATATAATATAGAACTGTGGCTTGTACGTATCTGGTCCTTGTATTAGTAGTGACCACAAATGTAGGATCCCAACAAATATGACAATGAGGATTAGTGCAGTCTCAGGTAGTTTTTTTCTAGGTAACCTGTTACCAGGGAATTCACTGATAAAGCAGGTACAAGGCCTTGTAGGGCTAGCTCAGCGGGATGATATCTTTCACTTAGTGATCTGCTTCATTCTGGAGAAAATGTTCTTTAAATCTATATGAAAATGAGCAGTTAAAGAGGACCTGTCACCACTCCTGACATGCCTGTTTTAATAGCTTCATGCATTCCCCATGTAATATCAATTCTGGAGCATCTATTCTTATGGCTCAATGTTGTACCATTCCTTTGTTATTCCTACTAGAAGTGATGAATGAATCGCTAGCAGTCTGCAGTAAGGGTACAGAGGGGTGGTAACCAGTTGGGGGGGGGGGGGGGGGTTCCTGCAGAGTCTGAAAATGGCAGCACTGATTGGATAGAGTGAGTCTGTGCAGGTACACACCCCCAATTGGTTACCACCCCTCTGTACCCTTACTGCAGACTGCTAGCAATCTATTCATAACTTCTAGTCGAAATAATAAAGAAATGGCACAACATAGAGACATAAGAATAGATGTTTCAGAATTCTTATTACATGGGGAATGCATGTAGCTATTAAAACAGGTATGTCAGGAGTGGTGAAAGGTCATCTTTAAGTGCACCGAGGTAGGGTTCAAGCATCCCTCTCCTTCTTGATTGACATGGCCAGGTGAGATGACTATGCAGGAACCTGAACCTGTCAATCAAGAAGAGATTGAGGAGCTGTTGGGGAAGGGGGAGGAGCAATAGTGCACGGAGTGGCTTGGACCCACCCTCAGAGCATTTAACTGTTTATTTGCATAAGGATTAAAAGAACTTTAGGTCCTTTTACAAGGACTGATGCTCTGGCATATTATTGGGGATAAGCATTTGTATGAACAACATTCCTGATAATCTGCCCATCTGCTGTGCAAGAACAATGATTTTCTATGGGGACAAGCGATGAATGTACTGATTGCTTGTCCCTATAAAGCAAAGGTGATTGCTGCATATACAGGTGCATCTCAATAATTTAATTAATTTATTTCTAATTTATTGCTTAAAGCTAATGAAAACTCAAAAGTCTGTATCTCAGAAAATTACGGTAGAACATTGTGAAAAAGTTCCATATTGTAGGCTCATGGTGTCGTACTCTAATCAGGTAATCAACACAAAACACCTGCAAAGGTTTCCTAAGGCTACGTTCACATATGAGCTGTGAACTCTGGCACTCTTTTTTTTTTCTGTGGAAGAACAGACTGACAGATTTCACTGTATCTGGCATAGCCGTGCTGTCACGGTAGGTAAGATAAGGAAAGGAAACAGAACACCGCAAAGCAAACAAAACAACTGACTAGGCCCCAAAAGCTAGGGAACAAAGGGGTCACCTCCTAGCAATCCCTAAGAGACTTTCCCTACGCTGCTATGCCCATGTGCATATCTCGATGGTAGATATGCACATGCCCACGTACCTAAAGCTGTAACACACTGGAACAAACCCTCAGCTGTAAGGAAGAGGGAAAGAGACAACCAGATCCTTCATCAACTGAAGGAGCTAGCGTCACTCTAGGGGCCTAGTAAAAACAGACACAGAAGGAATAAGGACTTATCTATAGATGAGTTGGAGCAGACGATCCACCAAAACTTCCAGAGCTCAAACAAGGAAGAACTATAACCTGCAAAGGCTATAGGGATAGGGAGGAATAAATAGCCTCACCAATAGCCAAACGAACCACACCTGATGGGAGGTGGGATTCTGTTTAAACCTACAACAAAACAAACTGTCAGATCGAGTCACGTGCAGCAAGTATCCCCTCCAATGCACCAGGTACTGAAGGGAACTCCGAAGAACATGTGAGTTGAGAATTCTAGAGATCCGAAACTCCAGATTACCATCAACCAAAACAGGAGGAGGAGGCAAAGGAGATGGTTCCGCAGGTTCAACATATTTCTTCAACAAGGACCTGGGAAACACATTATGGATCTCCCAGGCCTGCGGAAGTTCCAGACGAAATGCCACTGGATTGACAATGGCCGAGATTTTGTAAGGGCCAATAAATCTTGGACCCAATTTCCAAGAGGGTACCTTCAGCTTAATGTTTTTAGTGGACAACCACACCAAATCACCCACACACAGGTCCGGACCAGTCATACGTCTCTTGTCAGCCATCCGTTTATATCTTTCACCCATTTTTTTTTCAAATTAACTTGAATCTTCCGCCAGATAGATGACAAAGAGGAAGAAAACCTCTCCTCTTCCGGTAACCCAGAAGATTCGGTCTCAGAAAAAGTACCAAACTGAGGGTGAAAACCATATGCGCCAAAAAATGGTAACTTATCAGTTGACTCCTGCCTACAGTTGTTCAAGGCAAACTCAGCTAAAGACAAGAACGAGGACCACTCATCCTGATTCTCAGCGACAAAACACCTCAAATAGGTCTCCAGGTTTTGGTTAGTGCGCTCAGTTTGACCATTGGACTGAGGATAAAAAGCCGAAGAGAAAGACAACTGAATACCCCGACGAGAACAAAACGCCCTCCAAAACCTGGAAACAAATTGCATCCCCCTATCAAACACCACATCAGAGTGAATGCCATGTAATTTCACAATGTTGTCAATAAAAACCTGAGCGAGAGTTTTCGCATTGGGCAAACCTGATAATGGTACAAAGTGAGCCATCTTGCTGAAGCGGTCCACAACCACCAAAATCACAGTTTTCCCAGAGGAACTCGGCAAATCAGTAATGAAGTCCATGGACAAATGCATCCAAGGACGAGATAGGATGGACAAAGGAAGAAGAGATCCTGATGGCTGAGTGTGAGCCACCTTTGCGCGTACATAACTCTCAACACTTTTACGCAACCCTGGCCACCAGAATCTCCAGGAAATAAGATCCACAGTGGATCTACTTCCAGGATGGCGTAGCTATAGGGGTCTCAGCGGTCGCAA
Source organism: Bufo bufo (assembly GCF_905171765.1). NCBI lineage: Eukaryota > Metazoa > Chordata > Amphibia > Anura > Bufonidae > Bufo > Bufo bufo. Next base: position 158,145,958 of record NC_053394.1, read on the forward strand.
TTGCGACCGGGCCCCTAAGTCAGGGGGGCCCACGGGGCCCCCCAGGAGATAATGAGTAAAGCCCTGGCCCGGGTAGTTTACAATACTTGTGCGCTGCAGGCGGCGCCGGCCCTAACCCCCAGGCGTTCCCATGGTGACAGGGACGCTTGCCTGGGGGTTAGAATATACCATCGGATCTGAGTTTTACGAGCTCAGTGAGATCGTAAAAACTCAAATCCGATGGTATATTCTAACCCCCAGGCGTTCCCATGGTGACAGGGACGCTTGCCTGGGGGTTAGAATATACAGGGCCACGCCGCTCACAGCAGTATATTTATAAACTAATCAGTAACTACTTTAACTTTAATCATTGCTCATTGCTGAGCTCTTTACTTGGATTATTTGGATATCTTACTTTGTCTTAGCTCCGGTAATAGCAGGCAGTGCAGGGGGCGGCGCTCACTCACTGACGTCACGCGCCTGCGCCGCCTAGTAGGGGGGATCTGTGGATGGCACTGTTTAGGGGAGGGGGGATCTGTGGATGGCACTGTTTAGGGGGGATCTGTGGATGGCACTGTTTAGGGGGGAGATCTGTGGATGGCACTGTTTAGGGGAGGGGGGATCTGTGGATGGCACTGTTTAGGGGAGGGGGGATCTGTGGATGGCACTGTTTAGGGGAGGGGGGGATCTGTGGATGGCACTGTTTAGGGGAGGGGGGGATCTGTGGATGGCACTGTTTAGGGGAGGGAGGATCTGTGGATGGCACTGTTTAGGGGGGGGGATCTGTGGATGGCACTGTTTAGGGGGGGATCTGTGGATGGCACTGTTTAGGGGAGGGGGATCTGTGGATGGCACGGGGGGGGGGCCTATAATTTTTTTTGCTATGGGGCCCATGCATTTCTAGCTACACCCCTGCCCCCAACACTTCCGTCTCCAGCTCGGGGTAAAGCCAAAATCGGAGCGGGATCCTCTGAATCCCCCCCTTTTTCCCCTGGAAAGCTACGTGACAACGCATCCGCTTTGACGTTTTTAATCCCAGGGCAATAGGTGACCATAAAATTTAACCTGGTAAAAAACAATGACCATCTAGCCTGCCTTGGATTTAAACGCTTTGCAGATTGCATGTAGGCCAGATTCTTATGGTCAGTAAATACCGTAATCGGATGGGTAGCCCCTTCTAGCCAATGGCGCCACTCTTCAAAGGCCAATTTGATGGCCAACAACTCTCTATTCCCAACATCATAATTTCTCTCGGCGGCCGAGAGTTTCTTGGAGAAAAAAAGCAGACGGGCGCCATTATATAAAAATATTTTACAAAAAAAAATAAAAAAGTGCACAAGAAACAGGAACAACCACAGCCTTGAAAGTATTCTTAAGACAAGGCAATTGAAGAATTTGGGGGAGATTCAAAGTGGACTGTGGCTGGAGTCAGTGCTTTAAGATCTACCACACAGAGATGTATCCGGGACATGGGCTGCAACTGTCACATTCCTTGTGTCAAGCCACTCATGACCCAGAGACAATGTCAGAAGCATCTTATGTGAGCTGAGAAAAAGGACTGGACTGTTGCTGTGTGATCCAAAGTCCTGTTTTCAGAGGAAAGTAAATTTTGCATTTCTTTTACTTGGAAATCAAGGTCCCAGAGTGTGGAGGAAGAGTGGAGAGGCACACAATCCAAGTTGCTTGAGGTCCAGTGAGAAGTTTCCACAGTCAGTGCTGGTTTGGGGAGCCAAGTCATCTGCTGGTGTTGGTCCACTGTGTTATATCAAGTCCAAAGTCAACTAAGCCGTCTACCAGGAAATTTTAGAGCACTTCATGCTTCTCTCTGCTGACAAGGTTCATGAAGATACTGATCTCATTTTCCAGCAGAATTTATAACCTGCCCACACTGCCAAAAGTATCAATACCTGGTTTAATAACCACAGTATCATTGTGCTTCATTGGCCAGCAAACTCGCCTGACCTAAACCCTGCCATAGAGAATCTATGGGGTATTGTCAAGAGGAAGATGAGAAACACCAGACCCAACAATGCAGACGAGTTGAAGGTCGCTATCAAGGCAACCTGGGCTTCCATAACACCTCAGCAGTGCCACAGGCTAATGGCCTCCATGTCATGCCGCATTGATGCAGTAATTCATGCAAAAGGAGCCCCGACCAAGTATTGAGGGAATATACTGTACATACTTTTCAGTAGGCCAACATTTTTGAATTAAAACTCATTTTTTTAATTGATCTTATATAATATTCTAATTTCTGAGATACTGACTTTTGGGTTTAATTAGCTGTAAGCCATAATCATGAACATGAAAATAAATAAACTCTTGAAATAGATCACTCTGTATATGATGAATCTATTCACTTTTTGAATTGAATTACTGAAATAAATTAACCTTTTGATGATGCACCTGTAAATGATTGTTGGTCCATGTAAAAGGACCCCTCCAGAATGAAGCAAAGGATCACTAAGTGAAAGTTATTAATACATAGAGCTGAGCTAGGCCTACAAGGCATTGAAGGCATGAGATTTATCAAACCAGTGTAAAGGAAAACTTGCTTAGTTGCCCAAAGCAACCGATCAGATTCCACCTTTAATTTTCCAGTGGAGCTCTGAAAAATTATCTTCCTGACGAAGGAGGCGTTTGAGCCTCCGAAACGCTTTGTTTTAAACATACAATAAAGGATAATACAGAATCCATCATCCCAACGGTCCCCTGTGTTCTGTGACAGTGCCGCTCCTTTAGAGTCTACTTTTTCTTCCAGTGCAAGTATCGTTATGGACACCCGGGAGGCCCGATCAACCTGAACCCAGGAAGGACTAAGGCAGCAGCACAGACAAGTGACCAGCACACGGAGGTCCAAGCTGTTGTCACTGTTTCAAAACTAAAGAAGGTGAGCGCTTGAGCCATCGTTTACCTATAACCTAGAAACCTCTGCGGTATTAGGCCAGAGGCGCTGCTTTTATATTTTCTCTCTTCCTGAAGAAAAAAAAAGGGGAAATCTGCTTGGTTGCTTTGGGCAACTTTGCCGGTTTTCCTTTTACACCAGTTTTGGTAAATCTCCCCTATTATGTCTGGTTTACCAGTAAATTCCCTGGTGACCGACTCTCTTTAAGGTCCATTTCCTAGCCTGGATATGTGATGGGATATATTAAGGAATAGACTTTTTTTTTCAGGCTCTTTATTTTAATTTTCTATGCTTGTTGGATTTTCTTTGTAGTGCTCAGAGCTGTCTCTTTGGAGCGTTAAGACTGAAGCTCTTTCCTCCATTAATAATCGATTGCACAACAGATATGGTATTCATTTTTCACAGCTATCTGTCTATTGAATATAGTATGTCCCTCCGCAGAAGAATGTGCTCAGGCATGGGACTTAAAGGCACTGTAAACCACAGGCTAGGGTCCAGGGACCCCCTTTAATCTCTAGAATGACCTCCCAGAGACCTCCTCCACCCCTTGACCCCGATCTCTTCATGCGCCATGCTGCCCGGGGGCTCGCAGAAACAGCTGTGCGCTCTATAGTATTGATAGGTGGTTAATGTTTATTGTGTGACAACCCTTATATTTATGGTATTGCTGGAAGATGGTTAACCCTGCAACAGCGGGGATAGGTGCATGTATGATCCCAGTTGTTTAACCCCTTAGATGCCACAGGGTCCCTCCGTTACCTCTATCGAATATTGCTGCTTATTTTCATTCTGCTTAATAAAAAGTGATCAAAACGTCATATATTGATACCAAAAAACAGTTGTGGGGGTTATCTGACCACTAAAATGCGCCCCCCCCCCCCCTCCCCCATATGCCCAGGCCCCTCACACACAATGTACTTGCCTCGCTCCCGGGCACCCATGTTGCTTCTGAAACCTGAACGGCCACCACTGGATCTCCCTGTCGCGTGGATGAAAACATCGGGGGAAGGGGGGGGGGGGGTTAGCCAATAGCAGGCGGTGACAGGGATGAGGCTCCCTAGCATCGCGGGTGTCACTAGGGAGGCTCGCCCCCATCATGGCCTGCTATTAGCTAACCCCCCGCCCCGGCGCGGGATGTTTTCATCCACGCGACAGGGAGATGCAGCGGTGGCATCAGAAGCGACGCAGGTGCCGGGGAGCAAGGTAAGTACATTATGTGTGAGGGGCCCAGGCATATGAAGGACATTTTAGAGGTTGGATAAACCCTTTAACAATTATTCGCACAGCACGCAATCTACTCCCAGATGTCTGAACTCCTGCCATCCAGAGAAACTCAGTTCAGTTTATATCTGTAGCTGTCCTGAAACTTTTACATTTATATTATGTAATAAAAGTGAAATATTTTTCTCCCCAATCCATAGCTATGCCTCAAACCTCTCAGTTATATATCCAACCTCTGTCTCTTCTCACTAGGTAGCGGTTATACAAACACACTTTTAGCTGCTTTCACAGGCTACGGGCGCCAACTAGTGGTCAAATTGAGCTCTGGGGACTCTCTCTGTCCACCTGTAATACGCACCCAGCACTGAGAATAATCACTGAGGTTCAAGTGAGTGATTCCCCCCTCCCCCAATCATGGTTCCGTCCAGTCTCCCAGTTCTCTGCTCCCCCCTCCTCCTGTCACCCCACTAGTAACCCTGCTCCCCCCCACTAGTGACCCTGCTCCCCCCTCCTCCTGTCACCCCACTAGTGACCCTGTTTCCTCCCCTCTCCTGTCACCCCACTAGTAACCTTGCTCCCCCCAACTAGTGACCCTTCTCCCCCCTCCTCCTGTCACCCCACTAGTAACCCTGTCCCCCCCCACTAGTGACCCTTCTCCTGTCACCCCACCAGTGACCCTGTTCCCCCCTCCTCCTATCACCCTACTAGTCATCCTGCTTCCCCCTCCTCCTGTCACCCCACTAGTAACCCTGCTCCCTCTTTCTTTTGTCACCCCACTAGTAACACTGCTCCCCCCACTAGTGACCCTGTCACCCCCCTAGCATCAAACACAAATTGCAGAGCAGCACTCACGGACCTCACCTACCACACCGGAATGCATCAGCCAAACCACGACCGCAGATCCTCAGCAGTCCTCAGATCAGCAATCAACAAGAGGCAACGGCAGCATCTCCAGTTCTTTCTTTATTAATCGTACTTCAAAGAATGTGTAGCCTTTATCAAGCTAAATAACAAGTGATATTCCCAACTAAAATATTATATATATAGCCCCTCCCTTTTAGATGAGGAGCCAATCAAACGGGTGTCACAACCCCCACTTTGTAATAAGGAGGGTAGGGAACAGGAAGAACACCATCCCGGCATAATACAGACCACTAAATCCAAGTAAAGTGCATACAGTCAGAAAATTCATCAGTTGCATTATATGATAAATGGATTTTAAAGGTGAGCCCACAAAAATAAATGACATGAAAAAACAGCAAATGGCAATACAGCCAGAGACTGCAAAGGTCCTCATGAAAGACACCCTATGGTGTAAAACACCTGGTGGCTAGAGTATATGCCATCCAAATCACAATAAAGCCTGGGGTCCTACAAACAGAATAATACTCTACACAGTACGTAAATGCAAGAGACTCACCTAAGGATAATAGGGTCTGAATGCCGGGGTGGCGTTACCCCGGCGCGCGTATCGTCGGGGTAACGCCATCCCGGCATTTAGACCCTATTATCCTTAGGTGAGTCTCTTGCATTTACGTACTGTGTAGAGTATTATTCTGCATCGACATTGAATCATGTACACAACGTATCTTGATCGACATGTATAGAAATCCTTAATGCTGTAAATCTTGCCACTGTAGGGATGGACAAAGGTATCTTATATTTCCACAATTACAGCAACCCAAACAGGGAAAGTTGCCCATTTTTCTCGGTGCCAAATAAATCTGTCCATCCCTACGTGTACCCCCTTTTTGACTAATTTGTCACGTAAATTAGTATTCCTCTTGTATGCCATAGGTGGTGGGTTATTAAATTTGCGTACCGTTGGAAGGCCCCTATGTAAAATATGCCATTCCTTCCTCATTATGTGAGCTATATCACCACTATGGCTGCCAAACGTAGACACAAAGGGAATTCGATAATTCGCCTTATCAACCGGTAAGTTGTGCAGTGGGATCTCCCTGTCAACCATCAAGATCCTTTCACTGGTATTTTGTAACAGTTTCCGTGGGTATCCTCTATCAGCAAACTTATGACACATCTCTTCCATTCTGTCATTGCAGACCACAAAACTGGATCCGTTTTTCTGGAACACTTGGGGCCGGATCTGGCATTAATGCATTTCAATGTGTTCCGGAATTTTGGATGGAGAAAATACCGCAGCATGCTGCTGTATTTTCTCCGTCCAAAAACCATACAGTGACTGAACTAAAGACATCCTGATGCATACTAAACAGAGTACTCTCCATTCAGAATGCATTAGGATAAAACTGATCAGTTTTTTTCCGGTATTGAGCCCCTAGTACGGAACTCAATACCGGAGAATAACGCTAGTGTGAAAGTACCCTTATGTGTTTTAATTCCCACAACTTTCGTACTCCTCCTTGGGTAAAAATACTCCTCAAAACTGGTCAGAGGAGTATTTTTACTCTTCTGGAAAAAACGTAGTGCGAAATCTGTGGCCCAGTGTGTCTTGCCGCTAGCATTTTCTTCATTGCATTTTTACGTGAAACATCTGAAAAAAATCTTATTCATGTTCCTGTATAACAGGGCCCTCCCTGCTTAGCTCTTCTTCTTATGATGAGTGTCCCCTCCCCAACAGACCCACCGAGGATGGACAAGGAGAAAATCAAGAAGACCAAGCGGATATTAAATCTTACACTGGAGATCATCTACCTGCTGACAGGAGAGGTGAGAAAATTTCTATAGGGCTGATGGAGTTTGGAAAAATTTACTGTGGTTACCAACCCTTCTCTCCATACATAGGATTACACAGTAGTGAAGAAGACCTCTGGTGACTGTGTGACCCCTAGTAGCTCTCCCCAGTCAGGAGATTTGAACCTCATCACAGAGAGTCCACCTCACTCACAGATACCCCAGACGAACAATGAGCAGAAAATCCTAGAACTCACCAACAAGATCATTGAGCTACTGACTGAAGAGGTGAGCGCTGCTGGGTCAGGACTGTGTGATTGTTTGTTCTACAGTAGTTTATTACTACGTTCCCATATACACTCACCTAAAGAATTATTAGGAACACCTGTTCTATTTCTCATTAATGCAATTATCTAGTCAACCAATCACATGGCAGTTGCTTCAATGCATTTAGGGGGGTGGTCCTGGTCAAGACAATCTCCTGAACTCCAAACTGAATGTCAGAATGGGAAAGAAAGGTGATTTAAGCTATTTTGAGCGTGGCATGGTTGTTGGTGCCAGACGGGCCGGTCTGAGTATTTCACAATCTGCTCAGTTACTGGGATTTTCACGCACAACCATTTCTAGGGTTTACAAAGAATGGTGTGAAAAGGGAAAAACATCCAGTATGCGGCAGTCCTGTGGGCAAAAATGCCTTGTGGATGCTAGAGGTCAGAGGAGAATGGGCCGACTGATTCAAGCTGATAGAAGAGCAACGTTGACTGAAATAACCACTCGGTACAACCGAGGTATGCAGAAAAGCATTTGTGAAGCCACAACACGCACAACCTTGAGGCGGATGGGCTACAACAGCAGAAGACCCCACCGGGTACCACTCATCTCCACTACAAATAGGAAAAAGAGGCTACAATTTGCACGAGCTCACCAAAATTGGACTGTTGAAGACTGGAAAAATGTTGCCTGGTCTGATGAGTCTCGATTTCTGTTGAGACATTCAAATGGTAGAGTCCGAATTTGGTGTAAACAGAATGAGAACATGTATCCATCCTCTGATGGCTACTTCCAGCAGGATAATGCACCATGTCACAAAGCTCGAATAATTTCAAATTGGTTTCTTGAACATGACAATGAGTTCACTGTACTAAAATGGCCCCCACAGTCACCAGATCTCAACCCAATAGAGCATCTTTGGGATGTGGTGGAACGGGAGCTTCGTGCCCTGGATGTGCATCCCTCAAATCTCCATCAACTGCAAGATGCTATCCTATCAATATGGGCCAACATTTCTAAAGAATGCTATCAGCACCTTGTTGAATCAATGCCACATAGAATTATGGCAGCTCTGAAGGCAAAAGGGGGTCCAACACCGTATTAGTATGGTGTTCCTAATAATTCTTTAGGTGAGTGTATATCACTTTTTTCTTCATTTTATTATTGTAAATTGTTTTATTCTACTTTTTATTCATGTTTATAATGGCGGCTATGTTGAGCTGCTACTTTGTTCTGTTAACAGAAGTTTAAGAGGAATGCTTTACAAGTAGTCACACATACATAGTAATCAGGATTCTGGAGAAGACTTGTTGATTTCTTTGGGAGATTGTTGTGGGCATGCTCTGTGACATTTCAAGAGATCGCTGTGCAGGAAGGTGGAGGGATTGAACTGCCCATCATCTGTTTCCTAGTTTTTATTTATTTGTTTATATAATAGGAAATCATACAATTTTCTAATATGCATGAATTTAAAATTCTACATACATAGTTACATAGTTAATTTGGTTAAAAAAAAGACATAAGTCCATCAAGTTTAACCAAGGGATAGGTGGGGACGTGAATCCCGGAAGGAATTGAAACTCGGATTTCTCTTCTCCAGTCGGAGGCATTCCCCTCTTGTCTTTTAAGGGCATTTTACATGGAACAGTTTTTCACCTTATTTTTTGTATGGCCCATTTATATATTAGTATAGGTTAATCATGTTCCCCCTTAGACGTTTTTTCTCAAGACTAAATAAATGTAATTCTTTTAATCTTTCCTCATAACTAAGACCTTCCATGCCCCTTATCAGTTTAGTCGCTTTCCTTTGTAGTTTTTCCAGTTCCAAAGCATCCTTTCTATGGACTGGTGCCCAGAACTGAACTGCATATTCCAGATGAGACCGCACCAACGCTTTGTAAAGTGGTAATATTACATCCCTGCCCCGCAAGTCCATGCCTCGTTTAATGCATGACAATATCCTAGTGGCCTTAGAAGCAGCTGATTGACATTGTATGCTGTTATTTATTCTACGATCTACAAGGACACCCAAATCCTTCTCTATAAGTGACTGTCCCAGTGTTACATCCCCTAAGATATATGAAGCACAGAGATTATTACTACCAAGATGCATAACTTTACATTTGTCCACATTGAACCTCATTTGCCAAGTTGATGCCCAATCACTCAGAGTGTTAAAGTCAGCTTGTATTTTATGGACATCTTCCATAGACTGTACAGTACTACATAGCTTAGTGTCATCGGCAAAAATAGAAATGGTGCTATTAATCCCATCCTCAATATCATTAATAAATAAATAAAATAATACTCGATATCATTAATAAATAAATTAAATAATAGAGGACCCAGCACTGAACCTTGGGGTACACCATTTATAACCTGGGACCATTCAGAATAGGAATCATTGACCACATCTCTCTGGACAATGTCCTTCAGCCAGATTTCAATCCAATTACAAACTAAACTTTCCAAGCCTATAGACCTTACTTTACCTATTAAGCGTCTATGAGGGACAGTATCAAAAGCCTTTACATCCACAGCTCCCCCTCTGTCCAGGCTTCTACTCACCTCCTCATAAAAACGAATCAGGTTAGTCAAACAACTTCTGTTGCTGGTTATCACATGATATTATTTGCAGTCACATACTCCTGTATATAGTCCCTGAAGAGTCCTTCAAACATATTTCCCACAACAGAAGTTAAACTAACTGGTCTACAATCACCTGTGGAGGACCTAGATCCTTTTTTGAATATGAACACCACATTTGCCTTGCACCAATCACTTGGTGCCGTACCAGTACATAACTTTATTAAATCAGAGGGTTGACTACAATATGCAATAGAATGGTATACTACTATATATCAGTGACGTGTAATGTATCCATGGCCTAACTGAAACATGGCAGCAGTCAAGTGACATTCTTCACATCATATAATCTCTGACATTCAGTAAGCAGCAGTGTTAAATGACATACATGCGCTAGGTCAGCAAACAGGACACATTGATGTGATAATTAAATATGAATAGTGGTCATGATTTTATTGTGGTTTATACAGTACCTACATTACTGTCTGTATTTACATGGCTGTCTGTCTGTAGGTGATGTAAAATGGCTGCCTGTCTCTAGGTGATGTCATGTTGTTTATAAAGCTTAGTGTGAAAATAAACAAACACAACACAGATCTACACAGATACTGACAGACATGATACTGCTACAGGTAGTAATATTGTATATACTGTACAAGTTCTGCTCCTCAGTACAAAACTATTCACCTGTTAGATACATGGGCAGTTAAACAGGTGTTCCGTTTTTAATGATTACATTTATTTATGTAGAGAATAGGATGTTGAATAATTTTCTAATATACATCTATTTAAAATGTTGCTACAGACCTTTATGATATCTATACAGCAACCCCCCCGTCCTGTAAAATGCATCAATAGGAGAACTGGATAGGACTAAGCATGGCGTCAGTCATATGAGCCATCATGTGACCTGGCTTTCAGTGAACTGCCCAGGTGTATCTAACAGGTGAATAGTAGTGTATTGGGGAGCAGAACATAGTATATGTAGCAGCACTTCATCATGTCTGTGTAGAAACAGATCTGTGTGTGTTGTGTTAGTTTTTTTTTTTAACACTTAACTTTTTTAACAACATGACAATATATCCTAGAGACAGGCAGCCATTTTACAACATCACCTAGAGACAGGCGGCCATGTAAATACACATAATAATGTAGTTATTGTTATAACCACAATAAAATCGTTAGTCCACATGAATGTGTGCTGACCTAGCACACGAATGTCATATAGCACTGCTGTTTACTGAATGTCAAGTATTCTATGATATGTAGGGTTTCACATAACTGATGCCATGTTTCAGTTAGGCCATTGATACATTACACAGGACTGATACATGGTCTGATATAAGAAATATATGTATGCAGAATTTTAAATACATTAATATTCTAAAATCATATGATTTCATATTATATAAAAAAAAAAAAAAATATATAAAAACTGAAATACCTCTTTTAACTGAAAGCCAGGTCACATGATACTTGTGAAGGTCACATGACAGCTCTCATGACTGGCGCCAGCTCTCCTTTTACAGGACTAAAATGGGCCATACCATTTTTATTCCTTTGGAAGAGGCTACTTTATGCATACAATGAATTAAGAAAATTGCTCAACATGCTATTCTCTGAATAAAGAAATGTAATCATTAACAGAGGAATTAAGTTTAAAAGTTATCCCTTGAATTAAAAAATAAAATGCATCATTGAATGCAGGAGTTGGACCACAATTTCGGTCCCAGGAGAAACAGCAAGGGGCGCTACCAGAGATGAAAATGTAACGTACATAAAAAAACGAACAATATTTTTATATTGTGAAGATAATGAGATGACAAACAAGTGTCCGCATATGATGAAGCTCAGTGACCAGGAACTGACAAGATTTCAGACTTCTTTCTTAATATAAGTAGTGACATGGAAAATTAGTAAAACACCACCAAATATGTAGGACTAATACAGGTGAAACTCGAAAAATTAGAATATTGTACAAAGTTAATTTATTTCAGTAATGCAACTTAAAAGGTGAAACTAACATATGACATAGACTCATTACGTGCAAAGCGAGATATTTTAAGCCTTTTATTTGTTATAATTTGGATGATTATGGCTTATAGCTCATGAAACCTCAAAGTCAGAATTTTGAGGTACCCTTTTCTCAGAGGGTATGGATTAATTGGCTGACTAGAGTGTGACACTTTGAGCCTAGAATATTGAACCTTTTCACAAAATTCAAATTTTAAGCTGCATTAATGCAATTCCTTTTCATTTGCATTACTGAAATAAATTGACTTTTGCATGATATTCAAATTTTTGGAGTTTCACCTGTATGTTTAACATAAAAACTTGATTTAAACTAGGGTTGTCCCGATACCGATACTAGTATCGGTATCGGGACCGATTCCGAGTTTTCTCGGCGGTACTCAGCCGCCGATACCCCGCCCCGATACATAAATAGAATACTTTTTTTTTTTCCATCGGGAGAGAGGAGGGGCTGGAGTCCGTAACTAGCGGCGGGGCCCGGTGCAGTCACTGTACTCTTACACCGGGCCCCGCCGCTCACCAAAGTATTTATAAACGTGAATCCTTATCCTGTTATTAAGTTGAACTAACGCTGCGCTCTCCCATGTTCCCATGTTCCCCTGTATCCCCCTGTAAGCTTCAATAGCAGGCAGAGCAGACGGCAGCAGTAACGTCACTCACTGACGTAGAGCGCCTGCTCCGCCCACTTTATGAATGAAGCAGGCGGAGCAGACGCGCGACGTCAGTGAGTGACGTTACTGGTGCCGTCCGCTCTGCCTGTTATGGAAGCTTAAGTAAGTGCTGTGGGGATACAGGAGGATACAGGGGAACATGGGAGAGGGCAGCGTTAGTTCAACTTAATAACAGGATAAGGATTCACGTTTATAAATACTTCGGTGAGCGGCGGGGCCCGGTGTATTGGGGGACACTGTTATGAGGGGGATCTGTGGATGACATATAGCAGTGTCATCCACAGATCCTCCCCATAACAGTTCCATCCACAGATCCCCTATAACAGCACCATCCACAGATCCCCCACCAAATAACAATGCCATCCTCAGATCCCCCCACCCCATAACAATGCCATCCACAGATATCCCACCCCATAGCAGTACCATCCACAGATCCCCATAACAGTGCCATCCACAGATCCCCCATAACAGTGCCATCCACAGATCCCCCATAACAGTGCCATCCACAGATCCCCATAACAGTGCCATCCACAGATCCCCATAACAGTGCCATCCACAGATCCCCCATAACAGTGCCATCCACAGATCCCCTATAACAGCACCATCCACAGATCCCCCACCAAATAACAATGCCATCCTCAGATCCCCCCACCCCATAACAATGCCATCCACAGATATCCCACCCCATAGCAGTACCATCCACAGATCCCCATAACAGTGCCATCCACAGATCCCCCATAACAGTGCCATCCACAGATCCCCCATAACAGTGCCATCCACAGATCCCCCATAACAGTGCCATCCACAGATCCCCATAACAGTGCCATCCACAGATCCCCATAACAGTGCCATCCACAGATCCCCCATAACAGCACCATCCACAGATCCCCATAACAGTGCCATCCACAGATCCCCCATAACAGTGCCATCCACAGATCCCCCATAACAGCGCCATCCACAGATCCCCCATAACAGTGCCATCCACAGATCCCCCATAACAGTGCCATCCACAGGTCCCCCATAACAGTGCCATCCACAGATCCCCCACATGACAGTGCGTCATCCACAGATCCACAGATCCCCCAAAACGGTCACATGACATTTAAAAAAAGTATCGGTATTCGGTATCGGTGACTACTTGAAAAAAAGTATCGGTACTTGTACTCGGTCCTAAAAAAGTGGTATCGGGACAACCCTAATTTAAACCATAGTCCATTTTCTGATCCCTTTAAGATGTCACTTTATATGCAGGAAAAGGATTGTTTAAGAGGACGCAAAGATGTCACGAAAAAGGCTATACACAAAGATGTCATGGAAAAGAGATGTCGGCCCCTCACATCACCAGGTAAGGGACTTTCATTGGCTGTAATGAGAGACCTAGATACACGCATCAGTCTTAACTTGTAATATGTATGCCCATTGCAGATAGGACTCCTAAAGGAGCTACACCAGAGAGCAGTCCCAGTCCTTGTTATATTGAGGATTGTGAACAGATGAATAGCAGTGACCCATCAGTCCATGAAGTTGGAGTCTCTACGAACATCAAAGTATATCTACACTTTTTGATTTGCAGATAGGCTGAATGGATCGTATTTGCTCTAATTACCCTTCATTAGATCAGACATTAATGAGTGTTTTCTGTTGTGTTATCTCGTAGGATAATGACTTCTTCATTGTTAAAGTTGAAGCCACTGAGGAAGATGAGATGTATATGAATGGCGGAAAACGGTGCAAGGAGGAAAGCAATACTACGGATATCAGCATAGGTAAGAAAAGTGTCCATCGGCCTATAGGTAAGAAGAACCCCCTATGCTGATGTAGAAACCTTCATTCAAAGACACCAATGGTGTTCATTCTGCTAAACACAATGCTACAGTTGTCACGGATGGTGTTGCAGAAAGTTGGAACTTATAAATAAATATCCGACTGGCTTGTTCCCAAACTAAGGAGCATATGGGTGAGACCTATAAAACCCCTAGAGCTTTCCCTGACTGCTATGCCCATGCAAAGGTCTTTATGGTAGACGATGGCATGCCCACGTACCTTATACTATGTGACACCTGAAAACCCTATAATAGTGAGGGGACACGACCACCGGCTCCCTGCACTTAATACGGACGGAGTCAGGGTCACCTACAATCAAGCCAGCAAGGAAACACAAATAAAGGAAACAGACTTATCTGAGGAATCAGGAGAAGCAGCATCCAGCAGTGAACAACTCATCCAGGAAGAAGTATAAACCGCAAAGTGAGGCAGTATGGGAGGGAATATAAAGGGAGACAATCAGTGCAAATAGGTGACAGCTGGGAGAAGGAAAGGAGATGACAAAGTGAAACCAAACCCCTTACCTTGTCATAGTTACCGGCGTCGTAAGTGGATCATTAGTGGATCATTAGTCAGATCTCTTTCCTGTCCGTTAATAGACTTTAGATCTCCCCTAAACAATTTTTTATTTTCCAAACTGAACAACCCCAGTGTTGACAACCTTTATAGGTACAGTAAACCATCTATTCCTTCTGCTTTAAATGATCTATGTTCTCCTTAAAGGGGTTGTGCAAGAATGCCCCAAAATCTTTTTGCATCGCCGCATCCCAAGACCCATAACTTTTTTATTTTTCTGGAGTTGTATGAGGGCTTGATTTTTGCGGGATGACGTGGTATAATTTTGGGGTAAATAACACTTTTTTGTCTCTTGTTATTAAGTTTTTTCAGTGACGACTAAGAATAAATTTGCAATTTTTGGCATTTTTTATTTTATTTTTTTACGGCGTTCAATGTAAGGGATAATTTATATGATATTAGTGTAGTGCGGGTCGTTAAAAATGTGGTGATACCAAACATGGGGGAGATTTTATTTTTGCAGTTTTTTTTTAATTAAAAAGCGTATTTTCAATGAAAAAAAAAAGTTTTTTTTAAAGGGGTTGTCCGGGTTCAGAGCTGAACCCGGACATATCCCCATTTTCATCCAGGCAGCCCCCCTGCCTTGAGCATCGGAGCAGTTCATGCGCTGATGCTCTCCTTTGCCCTGCTCTAAATCGTGCAGGGCAAAGGCATTTTCTGGAGTTCCTGTGACGAATCGGGCTCTCCATAAGGCTTCCGCCCAGCAGTGAGCCTGGTGACGTCACCGGCACTGATGGGCGGGCTTTAGCGCTGCCCTAGCCTGTAAAATGGCTAGGTTAGCGCTAAAGCCCGCCCATCAGAGCCGGGGACGTCACCGAAGTCTCTTGCCCTGCTCCGATGCTAACATCAAGGAGGCTGCCTAGGTGAAATTATGGGTATGTCCGGGTTCAGCTCTGAACCCGGACAACCCCTTTAATTGGAATTTTTTTAAATTTAATAAATGTTTTTTTTTTTTTTTTTAACCACTTAATAGTCCCACTAACCCTGTAGTACATTGCATTTTAATGTCAGAGATCCGCAGACTACTGAAGAACACTCAAGGTGGACTTGGGGCCTGCACCAGGTCTCAGCCTTCCTGTACACACAACGGCACCCCGGGATTGTATTTGTGGGGTGCCGATGGGAGACACTGCTTACATGCAGTGGGCGCCATTGCCTGTGGCATGTAAAGGGTTAAACAGCCCGGTTCGGCACTCCCGCACTTAGATTGGGCCATCATGAAAAGGCGGCGGCCCAGCCTAAGGCCCCTTAGTGACCGCCGTAAAAAGGCATATTGGTAGTCACTAAAGGGTTAAACCCTTCCTGCTCACTGAGGTACTATTAGAGTGCAGTGAGTTAAGGCTCAGTACCATAGTAGTACATCACGGTGATGGAGCAGGCTCTGAAGCTGGGCCACACCATCACTTGCATCAACTGTATTAAATATACATGACACCCTGATGTCTAACTCTGATCCTAGCAGCTTAACCCCTTAGATGCTGCTGTCAATAGCTCTCACTCTGTCCTCCAGTCCACACCCCAAAAATGCAGTCGCAGGGTGCCAGGTAGTTTTCATGGCATCCAGGGACCTTTTGAATGCCCCCAGGCCTGCCTTGCCTGGCAGCTATTACATCCTGCCTATGAGAATCTTTGTGTGTTTTAATACATAAGTAGCGGTAGTAGTTAAAGTGTTCAAATAGATTCAAGAGGACTAAAAAAAAATGTGAAGAATAGTTGAGTAATTTTAAAAATATTTTAAAAAAAAGTTGCATTGTTGTTTTCACACTGACACCCCACAAAATATTTTTTTTTATTATATCATATAGTAGAGGTATACCAAAGTGGTGGCATTTAAAATCTACCATATTTTTCGCTCCATAAGACGCACTGGACCATAAGATGCACCAAGGATTTAGAGGAGGAAAATAAAAAGGAAAATATATTTTTCATCTGACATCAGATCAGACCCCAAATCTCAGACCCCTGTTCCTCATCAGACCTCAGATCAGACACCCAAATCAGATACTCATTTCTCATCAGACCTCAGATCAGACCCCCTATTCTCATCAGACCTCAGATCAGACACTCAAATCAGATCCCCACTCCTCATCAGACCCCCATCAGATCAGGCCTAAAATAAGCTAAGAATTTACCTCTCCTGCTCCGAACAGCGCCACCACTCGTGAGATCCAGCACTCTCATCATAGTGCACTACGTTGTGACACTGTATGCAGTTAGAACGTAGCACCAGGGGCTCCCAGCAGAAGCCCAGGGAGCTGTGAGTACAGCCAGCAGTAGCAGCACTATATTCACTGTTCCCTGGTCCTACTGTACTAATGAGAGCTTCTGTAATGGAAGCGCTCATTTGTATTAGCTTCACAAGACGCACTGACAAGCGCTCGTTAGTATTCGCTTCATAGGACACTTAATAAGACGCTCTGATATTTTTCCTCACCTTTAATAATAATAATAATATTTATTTATAAAGCGCCACCATATTCCACAGCGGGTTCATGTACAAAACAAAAGACATCACAAATTAACTGGCTAATATACACTTTTGGGAGAAAAAATTGCGTCTTATGGAGGGAAAAATGTTTGAGGCCTTAACTTGTCTCACATAAACCATGATACGGCTATATTGACAGAAAAATAAAAATGTTATAGTTCTTAAAAGAGACAATTGAAAATCTAAAATAGTTGCTTTGTCTTAAAGGCCTCAAACACAGTATAGGCCACTCCTGAAGGTGGTGAAAGTAACTGATTTCCACGCCAGTTTCCTTTTTTCGTGTTAAAGATGATGAAAAAAGACTTTCGTAATCTTATAATAATATAATAATAAAAACCCTTAATTTTCAGAAGAAGGATGCAGTGACAGCTCAGGTGGATATCTTGTAACTCCAGATTCAGAAGCAGAAGATGATATCAATCAGGATTCTGCAGGAAAAAAACTTTCCAACCCCAACATACATGCAGAACTTTCCAGTCAAAATATGTTTGATGATCCCTCTAATTATGAGGAACTTCCTGATAAACATGTTAAAAAAAGTAAAAGTCATAAAGGAGTTGAAATACTTCCATGTTGCCAGTGTGGGAGGTTCTCCTCATTTTCTTGTTCAAGTTGTGGTACAGAGGGAACGACTATTATTACACATGAGGAAATTAAGAAAAAAAAGCGTTCATTTTCATGTAACGAATGCAGTAAAACTTATACTCATAAATCACATCTTGTACAACATCAGAGAGTTCACACGGGTGAGAAGCCGTATTCATGTGAGGATTGCGATAAGTGTTTTTCAAGGAAATCGCATCTTGTTGAACATCAGAGAACTCACACGGGGAAGAAACCGTTTACATGTCCAGAATGTGGGAAATGTTTTAGCAAGAAATCAAATCTAATTCAGCACAAGAGAAGTCACACAGGGGAGAAGCCATTTTCATGTTCAGAATGTGGGAGGTGTTTCACAGTTAAAGGAAACCTCGAGAGACATCAGAGAACTCACAGAGATGAGAGATTATTTTCATGTTCGGAGTGTGGAAAGTTCTTTTCCCAGAAATCACATCTTCTTGAACATCAAAGAATTCACACAGGGGAGAAGCCGTTTCAATGTCTGGATTGTGAGAAGTGTTTTAACGACAAGTCCGATCTTGTTAAACATCAGAGAGTTCACATGGAGGAGCAAGATTTCCAGCTTCCATCTGATGGGATCTGGTCCCATCATTTGCAATAAGTGTGTGATCCTCACACAGACTGTTAAAGTGGATGTAGGACTACTTTTTAAAGGGGGTGTAAAAAAATGAGCAAAGAGCAGGTAAGTTATAAATATTTTTTAAAAAGGCCTATACTCACCTGTTCCATCACTTGCTCCTCCAGTGGTCACAACTGGTCTCTGTTTACATTCCTGCAGCGATGATGAGCCGTACATGCATATGACCGCTGCAGCCATTCACTAGCATGTGACCAGTTATTAGCGGTCTGATGGATGTACATGATAACATCACTGCAGGAGAAATAGATAGGGATTGGTGGGGAACACCCAAGCGGCATGTGATTAAACAGTAGATAATACGGCAGCCCTATTATTTGCCAAATTTTTAAATTCCTGAACAACCCCTTTAAAGGGCATCTGTCAGCAGTTTTGTACCTATAAGACTGGCTGACCTGTTGCATGTGCACTTGACAGCTGAAGGCATCTGTGTTGGTTTCTATGTGCATACGTTCTTGCATTGCTGAGAAAAAGAAAGCTTTGATACAGTATATGCAATCGAGCCTCTAGGAGCAATGGGGGCGTTACCATTACTCCTAGAGGCTCTTCTCTCTCTACAACTGATGCACCCTCTCCTTTTTGTTTAACAGGTCCAGGCAGTTTAAACATAATCACACCTGGCCCTGTCAATCAAAGTGGAGAGGGCACCGCAGTTGCAGAGAGAGCTGAGCCTCTAGGAGTGAAGGCAATGCCCCTGTTGCTCCTAGAAGCTCATTTGCATATAACAAGACTTCATTTTTCTCAGCAATTTGGGCATTATACGGGGCCAACACAGATGTCTTTAGCTGCCAAGCTCACATGCAACAGGTCAGCCAGTTTCATAGGTACAAATCTGCTGACCGATGCCCTTTAAAGGGTTTCTCCCACCTCATTTTGACCTAATTAGCTCTCAGACACTAGCGATCTGCTAGTATCTGATCTACCGAACAATGCTATTCTCAGACCTGTGTGTGGATCCGTTTCACTAAAAATGAACTTTTATTAATATGCTAATTAGCCTCTAGGTGCTATGGGGGCGTCTTTTCAGCACCTAGAGGCTCGGTCTACTCACATTGTATGCCGCCTCGCTCGTCCGTTAAGCCCGCCCATCTCCTCTTGAATGCCATCCTCCATCTGAGCCAGCGGACGAATTCTCGCGCCTGCGCCATGCGCGTCTGTATTCGGCGCAGGCGCAGTGAATGTCTGACCGCTGCCTGCACAGACATCTCGGTCATCGGCGCAGGCGCGAGAATTCATCCGCTGGCTCAGATGGAGGATGGCATTCAAGTGGAGATGGGCGGGCTTAACGGACGAGCGGGGCGGCATACAATGTGAGTAGACCGAGCCTCTAGGTGCTGAAAAGACGCCCCCATAGCACCTAGAGGCTCATTAGCATATTAATAAAAGTTCGTTTTTTTGTGAAACGGATCCACACACAGGTCTGAGAATAGCATGGTTAGGTAGAGCAGACACTAGCAGATCGCTAGTGTCTGAGAGCTAATTAGGTCAAAATGAGGTGGTAGAAACCCTTTAATGGAATTTTTCTCATAATACAAGCTTGTTAATGTTCCAACCACAAAGTAAACCTTCTTCTTCTCTAACAGAAAGTATTCTTGCATCCATGCTATGAAATATGCAATTGTTGTCCATCACCCTTGTTTCTGAGGGCACCTTATATAAAACTGTATTGTGTTTTTCCCGTCAATCTCTTCCCATGCAGTATGTTTAGCATAGTGTATTGGAAAGGATCAGTAAATGTATATCTCATGTAATTTTTATACATATAATATATATTTAACTTGTATATTGAGGTTATGTTTTTCAGTTATTAAAGAAGAAATACCAAAAGATTTTACCCACCACCCCAAAAAAGTAATATGTATTTTATTGAGCTGGTCACTCTTAATACATAGCATTTATTGAAATCAATAGACTGGATGAAAGTAATCCTCCAGGGTGAGCATTTGCCCTAATAGGTCATGCAGAAATCACTAAAATGTCCCAATTGCACTTCCTAACTCTGGACTAGCAAGACTGAGCTTCATATCAACACAATGACACTGTGTATGTTGTGCAATGTATAATGGTAATTTTACATGGTCTCTATAAGGGCTCATGCACGTGGCCATAGCCCCGGCCGTTCCGTGCATTTAGACCGCAATTTGCAGTCCCCAATGCACTGGCACCATGCGTGCGGCTGCCGCAGGCAAATTCAGACCCATTCAACCACGGTCCGCACCACAAAAAAAAAATAGAACATGTTCTATTTTTTTGCAGTGTGGAGGCACGGAGAGAAACCCAACGGAAGCACTCCATGACGTGGTGCACAACCAGCCGGGGACCGTCTGTCTGCAGGCCGCAATACGGTACGGCCGTCTGCATGAGCCCTAAGGCTCAATGCTCCTATGATTTTTTTCCTCCATATAACTTATAACGTCTTCTAAGGAGATTAATAACATTTTAAAGCACACTTAGGAAACTTTAATGGACTTCTTTTTGGTAGCTCTCTTTTAACACTTCGCAGGAATGTTCTGGTAATACAGATGCTATGCAGGCTTTACAGATTGTACAGTGTTAACTGCGAGAAGACAATAGGCTGCCTGTGGTCCCTTAGTGGACCCCATATTACAGGTAGCCATATTTATTGCTACTAGGTTCATGTATTCTTTGATGAACACTAACACATAGATACTTTAGTCTTAGTTCTACATTCTAGGGGAAAAACTAAGTAGAAAACTGAATGTACCGTATATATGTTATTTTATTATCCTCCCAGTACATAAGGGTAGGGGTGGACAAGTTCCAGGATCACCAGGAAGTCATCTGCCGCGGGCACCTAACTTTTTGGACTATTTTCTAGTGATGTCTATGACCAGAAAGGTTTTGGATAGGCCTAACAAACTATTTAATGTAAAATAATATGCAGGGAGAATATTATAAAGTAGGATGAGCTGAGCAGATTGATATAGTTTTATGGGAAAAGATTCAATTAGGGTGGCTGCACATGGCGCAGATCAGAAAATCTGCACCAAACCCGCACATAAATCCACCGTTTTCTGCGTTTTTTTACGTGGATTTTCCGCAGATCTCACCCATTGAAAAGGGTAGAATCCGCACTAGAAAAACGCAATAACGGTCGACATGCTGCAGATTTCAAAATCCGCACAGCAATTTCTGCACCTAAGAAAAAAAAAAGTGTACATGAGATTTATCTAATCTCATACACTTTGCTGGTACTGTATTATGCTGCGTTTTTTCCGCATGAAGTCCACGCAGAAAAAAGGTGCGTAATCCACACCGTGTGCAGGCATCCTTAAACTTGTATATTATACATTTAAATTCCTGCCCATTTTGGGCTTTGATGTCAAGGAGGTGGTCCCATCAGTGACTGAGAGCCTTCTCTCTATGACTGTGTATACAGAGATAGCTGTCAATCATTGATAGGACCAACTCCTTGACTTTAAAACTCAGAATGAGCAGGAATTTAAAGGGGTACACTTTTTTTTTTTTATATTGATGACCTTTCCTCAGGATCAATATCAGATCAGCTGTTAAGAGAAGAGAAAGCAGCGCTCTATTGTTTACCTGCTCACCATTGCAACTGCAGCGGTGAGCTGGGGTAATTACAACTGCCCTGTCCCCATTCACTATAATGGGACGGCTCCTTCCTATTCAAGTAAATACCACAGAGCCGTTCCATTGAAGTGAATGGGATGGCTTAGTTGTAATTACACCTGCTCACCTCTGCGGTTGCGATGGCGAGCAGGTAAACAATTAAGAGAAGGCTGCTTTCTCTTCAAACTGGTGATCAGCAGGGGTCCCCGGAGTTGTTCGTTAACCCCCCCCCCCCCCCCCCCCCCCCCCGACCTGATATTGATGACCTATCCTGAGGATAGATCATCAATATAAAAAAAAGTGGACAACCCCTTTAAATGAATGAAATAAACGTTATACTGAATATTTTCCCATAAAACTATATATCTGTCTGCCCAGCTCCTCTATAACATGCTGCAGCTGAGACACTGTGGCAGGTGGCAGTTAAATACTCATTAAGGCTCCATTCACACGTCCGCAAATGGGTCCGCATCCGTTCCGCAATTTTGCTGAACGGGTGCGGACCCATTCATTCTCTATGGGGACGGCATGGATGCAGACAGCACACATTGTGCTGTCCGCATTTCCAGAGCGTGCCACGGATTTTCCGGTCCGCGGCTCCGTAAAAAAATAGAACATGTCCTATTCTTGTCCGCAATTGCGGACAAGAATAGGCATTACTATGGGGGTGCCAGCCGGGTGTATTGCGGATCCTCAAATTGCGTGTGAATGGACCCTTAGATGAATGATTTCCTGTCCAAACGTAGAACGGACAGCACCTGTACTCAACACTGACCCATTTAAGTCAATGGGGTCATTTACATGTGCAATTAACCACATGGACCGTCATGTACATGGCTGTGCTTGGTCCAGGAAACACAGCCCATGGGTTAACCGCATCTCCTGGACTAACGGCGGATCTTCTGATCATAGTGGGTTCCTATCTGATAGCAGGTCTGTTGTACAATGCTGACATTATCATGTGAGTACAGTACCATAGACCCGCGATCAGATAGGAACTCACTGAGTCATAAATCACTGTCATGAAGTCAGTTTGCATCAGAAGAGCCGCCATTGGTTCCGGGAGATGTGACCGACACACGGGGTCCGTCTTTCCTGGACCGAGCCCCAAGTCACAGCTTGTATCTGATTTTTCCCACAAGACTCACTCGTTCAAATGAGTTGATCTGTGTTAAAACTGGACCGCACATGGACGCCGTCTGTGTGCAGTCCATTTAAAAACTCTGCCTGCTGTTTGGAAGAGACGAGTTTCGTATTGTTTTTCTGAATAAGCTTGAAATATCCAGTAATTTGTCCATCCCTATATTAGGGTATTAAAGAGCAACCACTAGACTTATGAAAACGAGTGCTGAAATGCGATATGTGAACCTAGCCTTAAAAGAAATGTATCACTTCATTTTGTAAAATGATTGTTTACAGTGAAATATATTTTTTTAATAAATGTTAGGTTTTTTTTGTACTGTATATTTCTTTAAAGAAAATCTGTTTATTAAAAAGGATTTGCAGTCCAAGTAATAAAAGTAGCAAAAAGCAACTAAGGCTACTTTCACACCAGTGTTTTTGCTGGATCCGTCAGGGATCAGCAAAGCTGCTTCCGTCACGATAATACAACCATCTGCATCCGTTATGAAGGGATCCGGTTGTATTATCTTTAAAATAGCCATGACGGATCCGTCATGAACACCATTGAAAGTCAAGGGAGGACGGATCCATTTTCTATGGTGTCCGAGAAAACGGATCCGTCTCCATTGACTTACATTGTGAGTCATGACGGACTGCGGACAGAAAAACGCTGCTTGCAGCAACCAAACGGGACATTTAGTTCAGTTCAGTTTTGTCCCAATTGACAATTGTCCCTATTGGCAAAACTTGCGGCAGAGGAATCCGGCAGGCAGTTCTGTGTCGCCGGAACTGCCTGCCGGATCCGTCAAAACGTATTCCAACTGATGGCATTTGTTAAGACTGATCCTTCTTTCAAATGCATTGAAATGCCGGATCCGTCTTTCCGGTGTCATCTGGAAAAACGGATCCGCCATTTATTTTGCGCAGACCGGAAGGACGGATCCGGCATTGCGGTATTTTGAATGCCGGATCTGGCACTAATACATTCCTATGGAAAAAAAATGCAAGTGTTCCAGATTTTTGGCCGGAGATAAAACCGTAGCATGCTGCGGTATTATCTCCTTCCTGAACAGTCAAAAAGACTGAACTGAAGACATCCTGATGCATCCTGAACGGATTGCTCTCCATTCAGAATGCATGGGGATAATCTTGATCAGTTCTTTTCCGGTATTGAGCCCCTAGGACAGAACTCAATGCCGGAAAAGAATAACGCCAGTGTGAAAGTACCCTTAAATGTTTCAGTTGGGAGGTTTATGAGAAGTGAAGTAAAATGAAAGATTGTAGAATGTAAATATTGTTAATTAACTGAGTATGCCTTGTTTTATTTTTATTAAGAATAATCTTTTATTTTTATCATTTTAAAATAATGATGAGACGGCTGAGTTTAATGAAACTACTGCGCTATTTGTATTAGAGAGAGGGAGCAGAGGGACCAGTTACACAGTAGTGGTTTAAGCTTATCTGTCTAGAAGGCTAATTAGTATATAGGGGGAGAACCTAGTTAGTTTCACTAGAAGTCCCTATGCCTTTACCCTACTTGACCTAGTCTAGTCGGGGTGATAGCCTTAATGGCTGTAGTCGGAGCACTCGTCTTGAAAAAGACGACCCCCAGCCTCAGGAACCTCGGGCCTGTACTAAGAGTCCCTATGCTCTTACCTCTCTATCGTTTGTTGTCCTTTTTCATCCGACGCGTTTCGCCAGGTGTGGCTCTTCAGGGAATGACGAGGATGTTCAGGTGATGAAGGCAGTAGCTCTCACCTGTATCGATCATGCGGCAGTGGCGGCGTTGTGGAGCTGTGCGTCTCTTTTTGTGCGTCTCGCTCCTCCCCTGCATGGAATTAACCAGTAGGCTGGTGAGGGCCAGGCGCATTCTTGACACTCCCCCCTTGTATGTCACCTGTCTGCCTCGCAGCGGGGACATGCGCAGACAGATCCTGCTTCTTGCGTCGGACGGTCTGGCTATGCTCCGCTCTGATGCGGAAGTGACGTAGTGTTTGGGAGTGGTTAGTTGTCATGGGGATCTCATACCGCGTCCCCGGCCGGCTTTTTGTTTAGCAAGGTTACTTTTGCCTGAAAGGTATTGATAGTTAGGTTAAATTTGTTCAAA
The DNA here is from genome assembly GCF_905171765.1 of Bufo bufo. Classification (NCBI taxonomy): domain Eukaryota; kingdom Metazoa; phylum Chordata; class Amphibia; order Anura; family Bufonidae; genus Bufo; species Bufo bufo. The sequence continues at coordinate 158,171,245 of NC_053394.1, forward strand.
ATTGGCAAAATACACTCTAACTGGGCATTGATTATAGAGTACTATCATATCTTTAAACTTATATTATATTTTGTGAATTGTTTGATTGCTGTCATATTGATATTTTTATCGCAAACATATTTACATTTTTGGTTATAGTTTAATGCATAAATACATGGACACATTCTTGCTTGTCATTTTAATACCTATATATACCATAGAGGGCCAATTAGGATTATCCTCCATACGTATATTGTATATTTATAGGAAGGGTTTGTAGGAGAGGTATTCATTGAGGCCATTAGGTGTAACTGACTTCAGTCTATAAATCCACCTGGCTTCTGCCTTCAGGATTAGTTTGTCCCAGTCCCCCCCCCTCCTGGGTTTAGGGACATGTTGGATACCTATAAACTGAAGGCATGCCGTATTACCACCGTGGCATTGGTTGATATGCCGTGCCACTGATGTATCTTTTTTGTTTTGAACATCATTATAGTGGTCTCTGATGCGTCTCCTAAATTCTCTCTTTGTCTTCCCTACATAGTCTAGGGGACAGGAGCACTGTGCCAGATATACCACCCCCATGGTTAAACAATTCACGTAGTCACGGATGGTGTATTCTCTCTCCGTGTGTGAGCACGTGAATGTTTTGGTTTTCTTTATCTGGCTACAGGCCAGACACCTACCACATTTAAAAGTGCCTGTAGGTTTCCTGGATAGCCAGTTCTCAGGGTTAGTAGGGGGTAGGTAATGGCTATTAACCAATCTGTCTTTCAGGCTTCTCCCCTTCCTATAAGTTATTTGTGGATATGGCCCTACTATATCCTCCAAATCAGGATCAGTTTTTAGTATGTCCCAGTGTTTAATTAAAATCTGCCTAACTTGTTGGTGGGCATTATCAAAGGTCCCTATAATGCGGGTATTCCTGGCGGGGGCAGTGTAGTCTGTCCTTTTGTTCTTTGGAATAAGCAGCCCATCCCTATTCTCTGAGGCAGCTGCCTCGTAGGCCACTCTGAGTACACCATCCGGGTATCCTCTGTCTCTGAATCTGTACCTTAGCTCCTTTGCCTCACTCTTGAATTTTTTAAAAGTGGAGCAGTTACGCCGGAGTCTAAGGTACTGACCCTTTGGTATGCCTTTCCGTAGAGCATAGGGATGGGCACTTTCCCAACGGAGTAGACTGTTTGTTGCTGTCTTTTTACGGTATACCGAAGTGATAATGTTGTTGTTAGGGCCTCTTTCAATGAGCACATCCAGAAAAGCTAGAGTATCACGGCTATATTCAGATGTGAATCTCAGGCCCATAGTATTGTCATTGATTATCTCCATGAATTCCCCAAAGTCCTCTGCCGTTCCTCGCCACATTATAAAGACATCGTCGATGAACCTCAGCCATAGTACTATCCTGTCTTGCCATCTTTCCATCTCTTCTGAGCCAATGATATTGGCTTCCCACCAGCCCAGGAGCAGATTAGCATACGATGGCGCACAAGAACTGCCCATCGCGGTGCCCCTGAGCTGGTGGTAGAAGTGGCCATTGAAGACAAAATAGTTCCTAGTGAGGCTGAAGTTCAATAAATCAAGTATAAACTGATTATGTCGAGATTGTCTGATGTCTCTCATACTCAGGTAGCTTTCTACTGCCTTTATTCCTAGATCATGTTTGATCGAGCTATATAAGGCCTCGACGTCTATTGACACCAGCATGGTTTGATCGTCCATACTTACACCACTGAGTCTCAGTAGGAGATCAGAGGTGTCACGTATGTACGACGGTAGTGTTTCTACGAAGGGTTTGATGATTTTATCAATGTAGATACCTACATTCTGTCCTAGACTGCCCACACCTGACACTATTGGGCGTCCCTTTAGTGGTGTTGTCCCTTTGTGGATCTTGGGTGTGGAATAAAAAGTGGCTAGGACCGGGTATTTTGGCAGAAGGAAGTCTATTTCTGACTGGTCAATTAGTTTGTCATTTAGTCCCTTGAGTAGTATTTGCCGAAGTTCCAGAGTAAATGTGGGGCCGGGGTCTTTTAGTAAGATTTCATAGGTATCCCTGTCTTTCAGGATGTCTAGACACATCAATTTGTATGCATCTTGGTCCATTATGACCAGGTTTCCTCCCTTGTCTGACGGTTTTATTGTTAAGTTCCGGTCTTTTTCCAGCGTTATTAATGCTTGGTGTTCTTCCTTTCTCAAGTTTGAGAGTCCCTTAGTTGTTTTGATTAGTTCCAGGTCCCTGGATACTAGTTTATGGAATATTGATATGCTGGAGTCTGGTAGGGGTGGTGGCATTTGGGTGCTTTTCAGTTTGAGTTCTGTAAAGGGACCCTCTGCTCTATCTCTCTCCCCCTCCTCCAGTAGCCCAACTAGGGTCAGTGTGGCCTCTAGTTCCCTGGGATTCATATTAAGTTGTTCATATTTTTTACGATCCTGCAGGCGGAAGTGTTTGTGCCAAAGCAGTTTACGTGTAAATAACGCTAGATCCTTACTCCACTCAAAAGTGTCATATTGGACTGTGGGGACAAATGACAAGCCTTTACTCAACAGAGATATATCATTACGGGATAGGTTATATGAAGACAGATTTATGATTTGCATTTTACTGCATGAATTAGTATATTCTGTATGCCCCCCTACACTTTGTTCCTTAGATGATAAGGCATTTGTGTGGGGGCCTGGGCCAAAAAAGTTGATGAACCAGCTGATGATGAGGAGGTGGGTATAGGTCCCTGAATGTTGCATGTTGAGTATCCCTCGTTATAGGTATTCCTATATGCTGTTCAGATGCATACAAATTGATGTGTCTAGACATCCTGAAAGACAGGGATACCTATGAAATCTTACTAAAAGACCCCGGCCCCACATTTACTCTGGAACTTCGGCAAATACTACTCAAGGGACTAAATGACAAACTAATTGACCAGTCAGAAATAGACTTCCTTCTGCCAAAATACCCGGTCCTAGCCACTTTTTATTCCACACCCAAGATCCACAAAGGGACAACACCACTAAAGGGACGCCCAATAGTGTCAGGTGTGGGCAGTCTAGGACAGAATGTAGGTATCTACATTGATAAAATCATCAAACCCTTCGTAGAAACACTACCGTCGTACATACGTGACACCTCTGATCTCCTACTGAGACTCAGTGGTGTAAGTATGGACGATCAAACCATGCTGGTGTCAATAGACGTCGAGGCCTTATATAGCTCGATCAAACATGATCTAGGAATAAAGGCAGTAGAAAGCTACCTGAGTATGAGAGACATCAGACAATCTCGACATAATCAGTTTATACTTGATTTATTGAACTTCAGCCTCACTAGGAACTATTTTGTCTTCAATGGCCACTTCTACCACCAGCTCAGGGGCACCGCGATGGGCAGTTCTTGTGCGCCATCGTATGCTAATCTGCTCCTGGGCTGGTGGGAAGCCAATATCATTGGCTCAGAAGAGATGGAAAGATGGCAAGACAGGATAGTACTATGGCTGAGGTTCATCGACGATGTCTTTATAATGTGGCGAGGAACGGCAGAGGACTTTGGGGAATTCATGGAGATAATCAATGACAATACTATGGGCCTGAGATTCACATCTGAATATAGCCGTGATACTCTAGCTTTTCTGGATGTGCTCATTGAAAGAGGCCCTAACAACAACATTATCACTTCGGTATACCGTAAAAAGACAGCAACAAACAGTCTACTCCGTTGGGAAAGTGCCCATCCCTATGCTCTACGGAAAGGCATACCAAAGGGTCAGTACCTTAGACTCCGGCGTAACTGCTCCACTTTTAAAAAATTCAAGAGTGAGGCAAAGGAGCTAAGGTACAGATTCAGAGACAGAGGATACCCGGATGGTGTACTCAGAGTGGCCTACGAGGCAGCTGCCTCAGAGAATAGGGATGGGCTGCTTATTCCAAAGAACAAAAGGACAGACTACACTGCCCCCGCCAGGAATACCCGCATTATAGGGACCTTTGATAATGCCCACCAACAAGTTAGGCAGATTTTAATTAAACACTGGGACATACTAAAAACTGATCCTGATTTGGAGGATATAGTAAGGCCATATCCACAAATAACTTATAGGAAGGGGAGAAGCCTGAAAGACAGATTGGTTAATAGCCATTACCTACCCCCTACTAACCCTGAGAACTGGCTATCCAGGAAACCTACAGGCACTTTTAAATGTGGTAGGTGTCTGGCCTGTAGCCAGATAAAGAAAACCAAAACATTCACGTGCTCACACACGGAGAGAGAATACACCATCCGTGACTACGTGAATTGTTTAACCATGGGGGTGGTATATCTGGCACAGTGCTCCTGTCCCCTAGACTATGTAGGGAAGACAAAGAGAGAATTTAGGAGACGCATCAGAGACCACTATAATGATGTTCAAAACAAAAAAGATACATCAGTGGCACGGCATATTAACCAATGCCACGGTGGTAATACGGCATGCCTTCAGTTTATAGGTATCCAACATGTCCCTAAACCCAGGAGGGGGGGGGACTGGGACAAACTAATCCTGAAGGCAGAAGCCAGGTGGATTTATAGACTGAAGTCAGTTACACCTAATGGCCTCAATGAATACCTCTCCTACAAACCCTTCCTATAAATATACAATATACGTATGGAGGATAATCCTAATTGGCCCTCTATGGTATATATAGGTATTAAAATGACAAGCAAGAATGTGTCCATGTATTTATGCATTAAACTATAACCAAAAATGTAAATATGTTTGCGATAAAAATATCAATATGACAGCAATCAAACAATTCACAAAATATAATATAAGTTTAAAGATATGATAGTACTCTATAATCAATGCCCAGTTAGAGTGTATTTTGCCAATTTTGAACAAATTTAACCTAACTATCAATACCTTTCAGGCAAAAGTAACCTTGCTAAACAAAAAGCCGGCCGGGGACGCGGTATGAGATCCCCATGACAACTAACCACTCCCAAACACTACGTCACTTCCGCATCAGAGCGGAGCATAGCCAGACCGTCCGACGCAAGAAGCAGGATCTGTCTGCGCATGTCCCCGCTGCGAGGCAGACAGGTGACATACAAGGGGGGAGTGTCAAGAATGCGCCTGGCCCTCACCAGCCTACTGGTTAATTCCATGCAGGGGAGGAGCGAGACGCACAAAAAGAGACGCACAGCTCCACAACGCCGCCACTGCCGCATGATCGATACAGGTGAGAGCTACTGCCTTCATCACCTGAACATCCTCGTCATTCCCTGAAGAGCCACACCTGGCGAAACGCGTCGGATGAAAAAGGACAACAAACGATAGAGAGGTAAGAGCATAGGGACTCTTAGTACAGGCCCGAGGTTCCTGAGGCTGGGGGTCGTCTTTTTCAAGACGAGTGCTCCGACTACAGCCATTAAGGCTATCACCCCGACTAGACTAGGTCAAGTAGGGTAAAGGCATAGGGACTTCTAGTGAAACTAACTAGGTTCTCCCCCTATATACTAATTAGCCTTCTAGACAGATAAGCTTAAACCACTACTGTGTAACTGGTCCCTCTGCTCCCTCTCTCTAATACAAATAGCGCAGTAGTTTCATTAAACTCAGCCGTCTCATCATTATTTTAAAATGATAAAAATAAAAGATTATTCTTAATAAAAATAAAACAAGGCATACTCAGTTAATTAACAATATTTATTTGAGACCACTGAGAACACTTTATAGTGGGTCTATTCTATAGACACCTACTATAAACATATGACATTGTAGAATGTAGACTAATGTATTAATATCACATTAGTCTACATTCTAGTCAGCAAGGACAGCTCTGGCAGGTCCGTCTGCAGGACCGGCCTTGGGTTTCATGGCGTCCTGAGTGGGAAGTCATTTTTCCCTCCTCTTCCTTTCTCACACACGCACACACCCCTCAGCAACCATTATTGGGTATTAAATACAATAAATTAGTAGCATCAAATTTAAAATTAGTCCACAGGAAGGCCCCTGGTGGTTTGTTCACACGGCAGAAAATACACGTCAGAAAGCTCTGACCCTCAGATTTCTGCCACGGGCTTGTAGTTTGAATGTCTCAGGTCCAATTGGATTCGCCTATTTTAATTGATCCGAAATACAAACCCCAAAATGGTATCAATAAAAAGTACAGATCGTCCTGCAAAAAACGAGCCCTCACACAGCTCCATAGACATAACTACAGTATAAAAAAGTTATGGCGGTCAGAATATGGCAGTGAAAAACAAACTAACTTATCGCCGTAATCGCACTGACCCAGAGAATAAAGGTAACATTTTTTATGAGTTTGTTTTTTAATGTGTGGTGGAAGCATTACAAGCATCTTGTCATATACATTATTAGGTGATTTTATTCACTTAAAAAGAAAACCCAGAGTCTCTAAATGAGAGTTGCTAAGAAAAATCCATCTTCAGCTTCGGCCTCTAGTCTGCGTCTCGCTGCTGCTGCCTGTATACATATATGGATATGACTATCCCTATTTTATGTCATGGAAAACTGTTTCCCAGTGTCTCCTTGACTTTTACACTATGATCGCTGACCGCACGTCTCTCCTTTTATCTTCCCTGTGCTCTCACTAATTATCTAGCCGCCATGACGTACCACAAAACAGGACAGACACGCTGTCTGCGATCAGTACTGGCAGTCAGTGTAAATCTCAGGGCGATAGTTTTACAGTACATAGGGACAGTTATTTATATAGATGTATGTAGGCAGCAGCAAGGAGACCTGAGGCAGGCTAAGAAGCCTGTTTTCGCATGTAACTGTGATTACATGCTAAAGATGGATTTTCCTTAGCAACACTCATTTAGAGCATTGCTGAGGGACAACTTCAAATATAACGTACATTTGGTGACCACTGCAGCCCATCACTAGCCTCGGCAGTTGATGCTTGGATGTACGGCGAATGCAGGGTTGCATCTACCATGTAGGTTGAGTATCTCGCCTTCAGAACAGCTTACTTGATCATGGAGACAGCATTTGGACTGAGGCAATCATAGCCTGAGTGAACAACGTGAAGGCAGAAATCATACAGCCAGTGTGCTGCTCTCCTCACCTTCCCTGAGAAGCTCAAACAATACAGAGGTCCTAAGGAAGACGTAGGCAACTCAAAGGCAGGGACAGGTAGCAAATTAGAGCTTGGACGGGGCAGTCACTAGTGGTTCTAACTGAATTTTGGGACATGTACCTGCGGGGCAGACATGACAAGAGAAGTCTGAGGGAAGTCCTCATTATCCCCACCACCTCCATCACTCATCTTTATATGCAGGATCTTGATTTGAATTCTGCATGCCCCCTTCTTTAAAAAAAAGTTCTCATACTGTGTCATGATACTTACAATATGGCAATGCTGGTGGTTGTTACTGGTAGTGATCAAAGTTCCTGGATTCTTTACATGCGGAGGCTCCACAGACTTTTTTTGTCTGGCATCACTAGTGTTGCTTTTTGGCAGCACAGTTTTTTGTCTTCCCTCTTACAGCACTATTGATTGGGTGTTGTTGAAGTGTTCATTATGAGGGCTAGACAAAGGCAAGCATCATTTGTACTAATAACAGACTTTGAAAAGGGCCAAATAGTGAGACTTCAAGAAGCTGGATGGCCCACCCACCAAATCTAAGAAAGAGTTGGAAATACAGCTTCTGAAGTGCATCTTGGTGTCGACATTGGTCAGAGGAAGGCCCTCACATATGTAGAGAAGGTTCTGGGTAGTCAAGACAGACAGATCAAAAAAGCTGCAGTATCCACGGCCTTGCTGTCCCGGGCAGGCACCGACATCGCTCTGCTCTCCCTGTGTGAATTGGTATTAGAGCTCTGTGAACTTTCCTTCAGAGAATTAATGCTTTCCCCCTGTTCCTGTCCAGATGTTAGTTAAATTGCTGATTAGTCTACCTATTTAGCTGGGCTGTGGTTTTACCTCCTCACCTGAGCTTTGAGATTATTCCTTGCTAGTAGGGATGAGCTTACTTGTGGTTTCAAGTTTGGCGTACAAGATTCAGGTTATCTAAAAATTCCATTATGGATTCCACTACCGCGGACCATAACTTATGGTCCGTGGTAATGCTACATAATGTGCTCTTCACTGTGTCCAGCAGCTCCCGTGGCCAGCTTCATCGCCAGATCTCTCCCTCTTTGAGAATGTCGGACTGGATGTGGTGATGACTCTCCCATGCACAGCAGCCATGAACCACCTTGGCTGAAATACGGGTCTGTGTTGAAAAAGCTTGGAATGACATACCACAGAAGGATATCCAGCATCTGTACGACCATTACCATGCCAGAGTGGCAGCCTGTATCACAGCAAGGGGAGATACCGCCAGTATTAGTGTGACCCTGCCTCAAAATATACCCTGCTGGCTGCTGCAGAACCCAAAATAAAGGGTGCACCATCTTGGTTATGGGATGATAAACTAACCTCCACTAGTGCTAGTTTTTAGCTTTTCAGGTGTCCTTTTTCAGTTTTCAGCGTATACTGTATCTAGCCCTGAAGAGGTCAGCATTAAAGGGGTTGTCCGGGCTTTTAATATCGAGATCCTATCCTCAGGATAGGTCACCAATATCAGATCGAGCAAAATAAGTAGAAATAAACTCCTGTATACCACTGGATTGCTTAAAGTGCTTTATTTATTTGTCACGTGGGTATCCAGCAGATAACTGAACGTTTTCGGCAAGGAGCCTTGTTCAGAGTACTGGTATACATGTATATATAAAGAAGGGCAATCAATATTTTATACAAATTGTGATGCAGTCTTAAAGTCAATTAGTGCAGCGCTCACCTGTGTGTAATCCTAGGAGGCACGGACACAGCCTGGACTTGGCTGTAAGAAAACTTGAATTAAAAAGTAGCGGTGGAGTCCAGCTTCCCATAAAACATAGATGCTTTTTTTTTGTTGCGGTAAAATCCAAATTCAAGATTACATACGAAATCTACGCATTTCGGACCCCCAAATCACGGTCCTTACTCATGACATTTCTTATAGCGGGTAATCCACTGCTTATGACCATGCGATGCACCAATCAATCATGACTTGGAACATCACATGGTCCACAAGGATAGGAAACCCACAGAACATGAAAAAATATATGAATAACACTAGATAAAAAACATATAAATAATCAACATTATCGATATTGTAAAATCAAATCATATTTCTTATTCAGGCCTGTGGGAAGGCAGCTGCCAAGTTCAAACATTCAGTGTGTTACTTGACTTAGAAGTTTACGTTTATGGTCTCCTCCCCTGATTGGGGAGGTGACCCTCTCCACTCCCTGGACTACAAACGCTTTCACATCACCTTTGTGAACGGTGGCAAAATTCAAGCTTGCGGCGGAAACATTTTGGGTCTTGTAGTGGGGGATATCTGGTCTTGATCTGCTTTGTGGTGCATCCTACGTATTGTACTGAGCACTCCTTGCAGGTGATTACATATACTGCATACTCAGTATTACAATTTATATATTGTTTTATTGTATGGCTTCTGCCATTAGCTGTTGAAGTCACTGTTTGGCAAATAGACATATGTTCACAACACATACACCCATTGTGCCCACACCTATAGCTCCCCTTATAGGACATCCAAGTAGGTTTAGTCACTGGCCGGTCCTGAAAAAGACTCGGGCTGATTTTTTTCCCTAAAGTCGGGGCACTGCCCGCAGCACATCTCACTCCTGCTGTGACCACCTCACTCCACTCCTTGTCAAAATTCAATACTGGTAGGTGTTGTTTTATAATTTTACAAATATCCCCATACTCCTCACTATATCTAGTGGTAAATGTAACCGGTTTTCCTTTGTCTCGATACTTACCTCCAGTATTGAATTTTGCCTTATCAGGAAACACTAGTCTATCTCTGTCCAGTGATAGTGCCCATTTTTTTGCATTCTCTATAGATTGAGCCATATATAATCTGGAATCTAATCTAACACCTATTTTATCGGCTTCCTGTAAGAATATAATATTATTTGAACAATTACATCTTGCTCTCACCATTTTCCCTATGGGGATATTCTTAGTGGCATGATGTAACCAATAGCGTGGTGTTACCTGCGGTTTCTTTTCTATGTGTTGATGTAAATACTGTTGCATTGGCACTATCTCCATATAGACATAAATCCAAAAACACCATAGATTGTGAATCTTGGTGTAAACTGAACCTTAGTGAATCAATGTTGTGGTTCAAAAACTCTCCAAATAATGGTATGGCCACCACATCACCCGACCACACAAATAACTGGTCGTCGATGTAGCAGCCATACCATTTAATATTCAGAAAAACAGGGCTGGTATTAACAATCAAAAACGTTTTCTCCCACCAGGCCATGAATATGTTGGCTATAGAAGGCGAGAATTTTGCTTCCATGGATACTCCAGAGATTTGATTATAAAAACTCCCATCAAACATTAAAGAAATTATGTTTTAATAAAAAGTCTACTGCTATACAAATGAAGTCCTGGAGTTCGAAGGTGTAATTGCTGTAAGATGTCAAAAACCATTGTAAAGCTTGAATTGCCAAATTATGAGGGATGTTGGTGTATAAGGACACTACATCTGCAGTGATCCAGGTATATTCATCACACCACTCAAAATTGGCAAACGATTGTAATACCGATCGGGTATCTTTCAGATAACCTGGAATCTGTGGAACCAATGGTTGAAGGCGAGAATCCACCCACTTCGAGAAATTCTTGGAATATGATCCCATACCTGCCACTGTCGGCCTCATCGGGGGTGGAAACTCCCCCTTATGAACCTTTTGGTAAAGCATGAAATATGGATATAATTGGATGTTCTACATACAGTGAGGAACAGGTTTTTGAACACCCTGCGATTTTGCAAGATCTCCCACTTAGAAATTATGGAGGGGTCTGAAATTCACATTCTAGGTGCATTCCCACTCTGAGAGACAGAATAAAAATAAAAAAAACAGGAAATCACATTGTATGATTTTTAAAGAATTTATTTGTCTTGCACTGCTGAACATAAGTATTTGAACACCTGAGAAACAGCTAGAATTCTGGCTCTCAAAGACCTGTTACTGTGCCTTTAAAAAGTCCACCTCTACTCCACTCATTAATCTAACTTAGTAGCACCTGTCTGAGCTCTTTAAAGACACCTGTCCACCCCACAGTCAGTCAGACGCCAACTACTACCATGGGCAAGACCAAAGAGCTGTCAAAAGACACCAGAGACAAAATTGTGGGCCTCCACAAGGCTGGAAAGGGCTACGGGGCAATTGCCAAGCAGCTTGGTGAAAATAGATCAACTGTTGGAGCAATTGTTCGAAAATGGAAGAGGCTAAAGACGACTGTCAGTCTCCCTCGGACTGGGGCTCCATGCAAGATCTCACCTCATGGGGTATGACTGATGATAAGAAAGGTGAGGAATCAGCCCAGAACTACAAGGGTGGAGCTGGTCAATGACATGAAGAGAGCTGGGACCACAGTTTCATAGGTCACTGTCGGTAGAACACTACGCCGTCATGGTTTCAAATCATGCATTGCACGAAAGGTTCCCCTCCTCAAGTTATCACATGTCCACACCCGTCTGAAGTTTGCCAATGACCATCTGGATGATCCAGAGGAGGCATGGGAGAAAGTCATGTGGTCAGATGAGACCAAAGTAGAACTTTTTGGTCTAAACATCACTCGTTGTGTTTGGAGGAAAAAGAAGGATAAGTTGCATCCCAACAACACCATCCCTACTGTGAAGCATGGGGGTGGTAACCTCATGCTTTGGGGGTGCTTTTCTGTGAAGGGGACAGGACAACTGCACTGTATTAAGGAGAGGATGAATGGGGCCATTTATTGTGAGATTTTGAGCAACAACCTCCTTCCCTCAGTCAGAGCATTGAAGATGGGTCGTGGCTGGGTCTTCCAACATGACAAAGACCCGAAGCACAGAGCCAGGATAACCAAGGAGTGGCTCCATAAGAAGCATATCAAGGTTCTGGACTGGCCTAGCCAGTCTCTAAACCTAAATCCAATAGAACATCTTTGGAGGGAGCTGAAACTCTGTGTTGCTCAGCGACAGCCCCGAAACCTGACAGATCTAGAGGAGATCTGTGTGGAGGAGTGGGCCAAAATCCCTGTTGCAGTGTGTGCAAACCTGGTTAAGAACTACAGGAAATGTTTGACCTCTGTAATTGCAAACAAAGGCTTCTGTACCAAATATTAACACAGATTTTCTCAGGTATTCAAATACTTATGTTCAGCAGTGCAAGACAAATGCATTCTTTAAAAATCATACAATGTGATTTCCTGAATTGTTTTTTTTTTTTTTATTCTGTCTCTCAGAGTAGGAATGCACCTACAATGTGAATTTCAGACCCCTCCATGATTTCTAAGTGGGAGAACTTGCAAAATCGCAGGGTATTCAAATACCGTACTTCTGTTCCTCACTATATATATATTGTATATTCCATTTCCCTTTTATTCAGAATACCCACAGAGAAACCATTTTGTATAATCCCTCACAATTTTTGCTGAAAAAGAAGGAGATGGCTGCTTTTCAATGGAGTATACACAGTTGTATCTCCTAACATTTTTAAAGGGGTTGTAACCCGGACATCCCTCCATTTTCACCCCGGCAGCTCCCCTGACATGAGCATCGGAGCAGTTCATGCTCCGATGCTCTCCTTTGCCCTGCGCTAAATTGCGCAGGGCAAAGGCATTTTTTGGAGATCCGGTGACGTACTGGGGCTCTCCATGGGGCTGCCAGGAACCCCGGTGATGTCACCGGCACTGATGGACGGGATTTAGCTCTGCCATAGCTAAAGCCCGCCCCTCAGAGCCGGTGACGTCACCGAACACACTGCCGGGCGGAAGTTTCCGCCCGGCAGTGTGTTATTGAAAACAAAAGAGCCAGTGCCCTGCGCGATTTAGCGCAGGGCAAGGGAGCGCATCGGAGCATGAGATGCTCCGATGCTAGCCTCAGGGGGGCTGTCTGGGTGAAATTATGGGTATGTCCGGGTTCAGCTGTGAACCCGGACAACCCCTTTAAGATCTGCAATTTATATATATATATATATAACTATCCATTATTACAACCGCTCCCCTTTGTCAGCTTCCTTGATTACTATATCGGATATTTTCATTAACTCCCTTAAGGCATTAGATTCATCAAAAGACATATTGTTTCTCTTGTTGTATAAAACAGTTCGCCCTATTCCTCCATTATATGGTTTAATTTTCTCATGCAAGGCACATAGATCTTTTTCAACCAAATCCTGGAAGCGGTCAAGTGCAGGAGAATGTTTTAAAAGATGTAGATTAATTGCATAGAATTATATCCTGCTCTGAGCGCATCTACATGAGGAAAGAAATGTGTGCCAGCTCCTTAAAATCAAAAGAGCACACCGAAGCGCGCTGAACATCTGCATGGTCATTGTATGAACTGTTTGAAGGAGAGTCTTCCACAGTTTTAAAATGTCTTTTCAAGGTTAAATTCCGTGCCAACCAATTTACATTTATGATTGTCTGGTATAGATTGAAATGGCATGTAGGTGAAAAAGATAGTCCTCTTTTCAATAGATTCACTTGTGCCTGTGACAGAATAGTAGAAGATAAATTGATTATCTGAAGATCACTTACTCCGGTTTGTTGCGGGATGCATAACAGCGTCCTTTTTCGTGCTTTCTTCCCGCCACCGTTTTTTGAAGTCGATCTTCCCTTGATGGAACCTTTTCCTGAAGCTGTACATAAGGTGTCGATGTTGGAGTGTGGAGGTGGTTTGTTCACATCCAGAGCTGAATCAGATGACTCCAAATCAGTTGAACTGAAAGAAACTCTGGAGGAACGATTCCTTCTGGAACTGAACATTTTTCTGAGGATAAAACGAGGAGTATTTGCCCATGTGCGCATCTCTTTAGCTAATAATTTCTCTAATGATGACATAAGAATTTTTAAATCCAGTGTTTCCTGTGTTGTAAGGTCCGGAATATTAAATATAGCCTCCATTTTCTTGATGCAATCTTGGCACTCCTCAACTGACCTCAAGGCTATGTGCGACATTTTCCAGACCAGACATATAGGCTCAAAGACCGCTTATGCATCAATGCATCCACAGCTGCCTTCCCACAGGCCTGAATAAGAAATATGATTTGATTTTATAATATCGACAATGCTGATTATTTATATGTTTTTTATCTGGTGTTATTCATATGTACCGTATATTTTTTTCATGTCCTGAGGTTTCCTATCCTTGTGGACCATGTGATGTTCCAAGTCATGACTGATTCGTGCATCGCATGGTTATAAGGAGTGGATTACCCGCTATAAGAAATGTCATGAGTAAGGACCGTGATTTGGGGGTCCGAAATGCGTAGATTTCGTATGTAATCTTCTACTTGGATTTTACTGCAACAAAATAAAGCATCTATGTTTTATGGGAAGCTGGACTCCACCGCTACTTTTTAATACAAATAGTGATGTACAGTGTAGAACAAAATAGGCATAACAAAATAGAATATTGTTCTGGTACGTTTGGCCCACAGAAACAACATCCTACTTCAGTAATGTGGGCCAAACGTACCAGTAGGGTTGCATCGGGTATCTAAGTCATACCGGGTCTTACTATTTAACGATACTAGGCTGCGCAGCCTAGTATCAGTTAGAGAACATGGCACGTGCCGCTCTCAGCGCACGCCATGTTCTCTTCACTAGCACAGTGGAGAAGGAGGGAGTCCCTCCCCACTGTGACATGGGTGCCACTGCCACCAATGAGGAGATAGCAAGGAGGAGGAGGGGAGGGACTGTGGCCACTGCACCACCAATCAATATAAACCACATTAATCCAAGTATAGAGATGTGCGTCCCGGCGGTGGTATCACAGACCCGGCCTCAATAACAGGGCATGCGATCCGCCAAAACCGTGGCAAATAACCCCTTCGGTGCCACACCTGAAGGGTTAATTGCCGTGGTTTGGCAGATCGCATGCCCTGTTTTTAAGGCCGGGTGCCGAGTGTGTGATACCGCCGACGGCACCCGCTGCCTCCTATACTTGAATTAATGTGTTAATTACATTCATTGGTAGCGCAGTACCACCCCCCCCCCCCCCCCAGTATTATAAATTATAACCATTGGTGGCGCAGTGCGCCCTACCCCCCCCCCAGTATTAGTATCATTGGTGGCTAAGTGTGCCCCCCCCAGTATTAGTATTATTGGTGGCGCAGTGCGCCCCCCCCAGTATTAGTATCATTGGTGGCGCAGTGGCCACAGTGCAGTGCGCCCTCCCCCCCAGTATTAGTATCATTGGTGGCACAGTGGCCACAGGCGCACCCCTCCCACATTGTTATAATCATTGGTGACAGTGGCCACAGGGTCCCCTCCTCTTTATTGGTGGCAGTGGTAGTGTATTGTGAATGAAGAAATGGCACCATTGTGAATAACAGTTGTGGAAACCGTGGAGCACCACGGGCCACTGATATGACAGGGGTGAAAGTAAGTTACAAAGGTGCATGAGGGCAGACCAACATGCTGCAGGGGAGCAGCTCACCACCAAAATGAACCAGGGGGCTACTAGACATGTGTCCAAAACCACAGCTCAGCAAACAGTACTGTGTATGGGGCTCTAAAGCAGACGCATGGTCACTGCTCCTCTACTAATGAAGTTGCATCTTAAGAAAAGGCTTCAATTTTGGAATATCTGAATTGGACCTCAGTAGATTGGCAAAGGGTTGCCTTCTCTGATGTTTTCGGATCCATGGAATTGATGGATGTTGACATGTCAGACAAGAATTATCAGGGAACAAACACCATGCAACCATTGCTGGTGGTGACAGCGTTATGGTCTGGGGAATGTGAACCCACTCGCAACAGATTTGGGTAGGAATCCATCCATGCTGATCACGTACACCGATTCAAGCTGATTGTCCTCCCTGGGGTGGATAGGATCTTCCAGAAAGACAATGTGACATGTCACACAGCTAGAAATGTCTCACACTGGTTGGAAAAGGATGACCAAGACTTCTAAGTACTGTCATTGCCCCCTAATTACCCAGACTTGAACCCAATTCAACATCTGTGGGACCACACTGATTGTCGTGTTCGCTCCATGGATCCTGTCCCACGCACCCTTCAGCAGCTGTGGGATGCACTGCAGTCAGCATGGCTCCAGATACCTGTGAGAACCTTCCAGGACCTCAGTCACTCCCAGCCCGTCTAGCTGCTGTCCTGGCTGCGCATAGCGGTCACTCTGTATATTAGATGGTGGTCAGAATAATGTGACTCGACTGTGTACTATCTCAGACCAAACCTTTAACACACAAAGAGTGTCAGGCTCTGAGTTTGTCCTGCATAATTACATACACCATGACACGACTGAACCCATTATAAGTGAATGTTGGGAGTGATTGTTTTCCATCAGGTGACAGATCTGCCTCAGTTCTGAATTCTCTAATGAAAAAAATGGAATTCTTTGGGCAGTCCACTCTTCATACCTACAACACAAGCCACCATTGGGACAGTCCTGTGTGATTCAGGTCCCATGTCTGAGTGCTCCAGACCATGCAGGCAGCATGCACACTGCCCCCTTCTGTTCTTCTCACCACATACAGCTGTGCCACACACCGCCCACACCTCCTGGTGTACTAGGCCAAATGCATGTGAACAATTGCTCAGCTTCAAGCTGCCATGTCTCTGTCAGCCCACTGAGGCTGAGCTGTTGGTACAAGTGATTTAAGGCCTCTGCAGTCAGCCTGCCATTGTGACGAAGTGGCCATTAAAGGGGTATTCCCATCACATACAATGGGGGCATATCACTAGGATATGCCCCCATTGTGTGATAGGTGTGGGTCCCACCTCTGGCACCTGCACCTACTAGGACAGGGATCAGCAACCTCCGGCACTCCAGCTGTTCAGAAACTACAACTCCCAGAAAGAATGCTTCAGTCACTTCTGTGGGAGTTAGAAGAACAGCTGAGCATGTTTGCATGCTGGGAGTTGTAGTTTCCCAGCAGCTGGAGTGCCGAAGGTTGCTGATCCCTGTACTAGGAGAACAGAGCGGGGAGAGCTGTGGCTGTAAGACCCCGGGTTTTCCGGGCTCCGTCCACCACCAAGGCCCTGCTCCTATTCATTTCTATGGGGCAGACGGAAATAGCCGAGCCAGCACTCACCTATTTTCGGCGGCCCCATTGAAATGAATGGAGGGCGGCTGCGCATGAGCAGTGCGCCCTCCATTTATTTCCCCGCTCCGTTCTCGTTATGGGTGATGGCCCCATTGTATGTGATGGCAAAACCCCTTTAATTCTTCCTCTGTGACTTTGTTTTTGTGGAGACCTCTACTTCCTTTTTGACTGGTTGAGGCCCCTGGGGCGCGTGCCCAGGGTGCACTCCCTATAATTCAGTCTTGACACCTATCACTTCCTTGTGGTGTGCCAAATTGTTTGCCATGGCTTTCAGCAGGGGCAGATTGGCAATAGACCCTACAGGGAATTCTCCCGGTGGACTGATGCCCACAGGGCCACCCAAGCCCCCCTCACTGCTGCTGACTGGGTACATACTACTGGAGAAACTATAGGGGTCATTACTAGGGGAACTCCAAGCAGCATGCTGAAGGTAGGGCTGGCTTAGTGTTCCCACATCTCACCTCCTAAACTCCCGGCCTCATATCCCTATTAGAGACAATTGGAGGAGGACAGAACGTGGCAGCTATTGATAGGCACCACAGAAGGACAGCTTCTGGTCAGGTATTTTGTTCTGCATGGTGGTATTTGGTCTTGTGGGATGGAATTCTGTGCTGCACTATGGTATTACTGACCCTGACAACCTATATTGGCCCCATCTACATATGTTGACCCACCTTTTGTCAATTTGGACCCACCAACAACATCAGGGCCAATTTTAGTTTTTTTCCAGGGCTACTTTAAGTTCCTAATCCGCCCTTGGCTGTTAGGGGCCTAACAAAAATACCCATGTCTTCCATGTGTACTTATCCATTAGGCACTGCCTATCAGTAAGTACAGTATATTATGGAAGCAATCACAGGATCACACAGTCATGTCTCATATTTGGACCAAAATATAGGTTTAAAGTAAAAAAAAAAATATCTTTTTTTTTTTAATTAAAAATCCCTATATAGTTTCAATTAAGAAATAAAAAATATACATATTATATGAATATACCACATGGTGAGCAGCATAAAGAAAATCCCCAAAAATAATTGTGGAATTACATAACAAATGAATAAATAATAAAAATAATAATATAACGCGTCCTGAAAAAAAAAAACCCTCATGAAGTGAAATACAGAAAAATAAAAAAGTTGCAAAATAGTTTTGTTTTATAATAAAATACTTTTATTATACAAAGTGTAGTAGAAGTAAAAATTTTCTACTGCTATAAACCTACAATTAATGGCATAAAAACTTCAATGACTCTATGGGGTGTCGATTTTTTTTTAACGGAAAAAAAAAAATCCCTGTTTTTTTGCTGAATCTGCCCTGAAAGAAGCCTCCAACACAGATGAGAACATAAAAAAGCACAGACCTTTAAAAAGGTCACCTACTTGTAGTCGCCACTAGGGGGCGATCTATAAAAGCAAATAGGAAGGCTGTAGGTGGACGCCAATGATGTCTTTTCACGTGACCTCTAATGACATTTGTTGTGTGGGGTTTTTCTTCTGTGTCCAGCTTTAATATGTGCAGCTTACCACACTCCAATGTATTGCCTATTGTGCCCCGGGCTTTGGCATAAGTAATTACTTCCTGTAGGAACACACCCTGCTCTACAGCCAATGCCAAGGAAAAACAGAGGGAAACCTACCCCGCTAACAAAGTGGATGCAAGGCTGCTGCCTAGTGTCATCTGCTTATCAAGTGCTAATCCTCTCAGAATTTCATGGAGAAACGACCAAAACAAAATGGCCTTCGTCGGTTATCAACGCTACAAGAAAATGGCAGCTAGGTTACAGCGGCTTTGTATTGTTATCAAACGCTTGCGTGTTTTACACTCACTGGCGCCGTGGCCATTTTGGATTCTGGCACTGCCCGCACTCCATGTATAGCGCTATGCTAGTGAAACCAATCACGCGCGACTAGAAAGTCACGTGTACTCTACGAGGCAGAAGCCCCGGAAGTAATAGGGTAGGATTACTTCTGGGACAGAGTACAGTCGGGTGTTAAGAGAAGAGAGAGGGGTCTGTTTGGCGTATGTATTGGCTTATATGCCTATGGCTATCGGGTTTTATGTATTAGATATGGCGGATAGGTTATAGGGTGGTGTCTTCCAGGGTTCTCCTGGGGACGGGGCTTATTGCCTTGGTTTAAGGGGGGATGTGCAAGAAACCATGGGCAGAAGTGGGTTTTTTTTGTAAGAAAGTGCCATGTTTTTCTAATCCTGGACATTTGGACAATCCCTTTAAGACCTTTAGGTGATCAAGCAAATTCATAGTGATTTCTAAGATGTTTCTTTAGTTGTGTCTGGAGGCAGCCATTGAAAGTCTGCACTATGTTATGTATGGGTATCTTCTAGTACTATCCTTGGAATTAAAGGGGGTTCCGGGATTTTAATACTTGCGAGACTTCACGAAGTAAAAGCTTTGGCTCATCGGAGCCAATACATTCTAATACTGTACGAAGGGCTCGCTCCGTACAGTATTAAAACAAAGTTTTATGCGAATTGACTTTGGATGTTTCATCTGAAGTCGAGTCGCTCATCCCCCACTGATGAACTATCCTCAGGACAGGTCATGGGTATCTAATTGGTGGGAATCCGACACCCGGGACCCCCGCTGAGCCGCTGTTTGAATAGTCACTGGCACTGCTGTGAGTGCCACAGCCTTCTCCGTGCTTTCCAAGCACAGTGCCATACATTGTATAGTAGCTGTGCTTGCTTTCTCACTCAGCCGCATTGAAGTGAATGGGACTGAGCGTGATACCAAGCGCAGCCAATAGACAATGTATGACTCTAAGCTTGGTGAGCTGTGATATGCTTATAGGAATGCCTTCTCAAACAGCTGATCAGTGGAGGTCCCGGGTGTCGGACCCCCAACCATCAAATACTGATGGCCTATCCTGAGAATATGTCATTATTATTGAAATAGTGGTTTCCAGAATCTTCCATAATTGGTGCAAGGGCAGCAAACACTGTAAACATATAATTACCATTCCTTCTGCATTCATCCCACTGTTGAATCCACACTGATCCTGCCATGATGATGCCATGTGCATCACTGATATGTCTGCTGCGACAAATCTCTGTCCTGAACGGTCCCGCTGGCTTGTTTGGCATGCAACCGCTGAGGCCAGTGATCGGCTGCAGCAGTTATGTAAATTGTACGTGACATCATTGCTGCAGGTTACCGCAATGCCCACCGGCCCCATTGACTGTAATGGGATCCAGCTGATATCTGGCTGCTACCCGACGAATATGCCAGGATTCGGCCAGGTCTCCGCCAGACCAGATTATAGTCAATAGGGTGGACGAGCATTGCCGTAATATCCAGCAACTATACAGCACGTGTGAAACCAGCCTAAGTAATGGTTACTTTTCCTTTTTCTATACAATTTCCTACCGCAGCGTGACAGTCTATGGTGTCGCACTGCGACACGGCAGTCGCAAAAAATCCAACTAAGTTGGATTTTTTAGCAACTGTCACATTGCAGCGTGTCGCAGTGCGACACCATTGACTGTCACTCGACACATGTCGCAATGTAGTTGTACCCTTTTTGTCATCCGACTCATGTCGCCGTGTAGCCTAGCCTAACTTGTTCAACAGATGGTGCCCACCGAACATAGAGAATCTTGTGCGGGTGTATTTTATCATGTATTACGGGTTTATTGATCGGGTTGAGTGGGGATTGTGTAATACTACATATCCCAAGTAGCTGATTTTTGGCTCCAATGTCGGACAACTTTTAAGGGGTTGTCCGGGTTCAGAGCTGAACCCGGACATACCCACAATTTCACCCAGACATTTCATGCTCCGATGCTCTCCTTTGTCCTGCACTGGATCGCACAGGGCAAAGGCATTTTCTGAAGTTCCGGTGACGTACCGGGCTCTCCATAAGGACTGCTAGGCGGAGGCTTCTGCCCAGCAGTGAGCCCGGTGACGTCACCAGCTCTAATAGGCAGGCTTTAGCGCTGACCTAGCCTGTAAAACAGCTAGGGTAGCGCTAAAGCCCGCCCATCAGCACATCTCATGGATAAAAAATAGTTTTTCCATTTCACCGCATTTCCAGAGCCAGAACTATTCATTTTTACCTATGCACCTTGATATTTTGAGGCTTCAAGCAGGATGTTCTCATATGGAAGTGGCCACAGAGTGTCATCAGCAGGTTGCGACAGGGACACAGAGAGACTGGAAGAGTCACAGAAAGGCAGAGAAATGGACGTCCTTTGTCCACATCTCACACTGATGAACGCTTCATTGTAGACAATGCCCTGCAGAACCGGATAACGAATGCCATACAACTCCAGGCACATTTAAGGGAGGTGAGCGGCACCTAAGTTTCTCATCAGACCATTCGAAACTGTTAACATCATAATGGTCTGCATGGTAGCTGGCCTGCAAGTATACCTGTTCAAAGGCATCATCGCCTGCTGTTCACTGATGAAAGTTGATTCACGCTGAGCAGAAATGATGGCCATCAATGATGTTGGAGACGTCAAGGAGAGCGTTCTGCATCAGCCACTGTTTGCCTTTGGTGGTGGTGGGCAGGTGTGTCTAGTCAATACAGAACTGCCCTACACTTTGTGAATGGTACAGTGACAAGCCCATACTGCTTGAATAACATCATTAATCCAGTCATTGTGCCTCTGCATGAACAACACAGGCCTAATTTCATCTCATCGAGGTCGCATCATTAGGGAACGGCTGCTGGAGACTGGAGTACCTCAAATGGAGTGGCCTACACTTTCTCCAGACCTGAATCCCATTAAAAACCTATGGGATCAGCTGTAGAGGCTCGTAACTTCAAGAAGAGTGGGATGCCATGCCTCAGCAGACAATAAGTCAACTTGTGAACAGCATGATAAGTCGTTGTCAAGCTGTAATTAATGCTCAAGGCCACATAACAAGTTATTGAGACATTGACATTTTTTGTGGGGGTGTTGTCTGCTTTTGTTTCAATAAATTGTTTGCGATGAGGAAATCGCCATTGCATGATTCTACTTAACCCCTTAAGGACTCGGCCCTATTTCACCTTCTGGACTTGGCCATTTTTTGCAAATCTGACCAGTGTCACTAAGTGCTGATAACTTTAAAACGCTTTGACTTATCCAGGCCGTTCTGAGATTGTTTTTTCGTCACATATTGTACTTCATGACACTGGTAAAATGAAGTAAAAAAAAAATGCATTTTTATTTATAAAAAAAATACCAAATTTACCAAATAATTTTAAAAATTGCAAATTTCCAAGTTTCAATTTCTCTACTTCTATAATACATAGTAATACCTCCAAAAATAGTTATTACTTTACATTCCCCATATGTTTACTTCATGTTTGGATCATTTTGGGAATGATATTTTATTTTTTGGGGATGTTACAAGGCTTAGGCCTTGTTCACATCAGCGTTCAGCCTTTCCGTTCTCCTGCTCCGTTATAGGAGCAGGAAAACGGAAAGGACGGATTCGGCTCATAACTGAGCCGAACGGAGCCTACGGACCTCATAGACCCCCATAGACTATAATGGGGTCCGTTAGGTTTCCGCTCAGAAGATGATTTTGGAGCGGAGACAAAAGTCCTGCATGCAGGACTTTTGTCTCCGCTCCAAAATCATCTTCTGAGCGGAAACCTAACGGACCCCATTATAGTCTATGGGGGTCTATGAGGTCCGTAGGCTCCGTTCGGCTCAGTTATGAGCCGAATCCGTCCTTTCCGTTTTCCTGCTCCTATAACGGAGCAGGAGAACGGAAAGGCTGAACGCTGATGTGAACAAGGCCTTAGAAGTTAAAAGCAAATCTTGAAATTTTTCAGAAATTTTCAAAAACCCAATTTTTAGGGACCAGTTCAGGTCTGAAGTCACTTTGCGAGGCTTACATAATAGAAACCACGCAAAAATGACCCCATTCTATAAACTACACCCCTCAGGGTATTCAAAACTGATTTTTACTAACTTTGTTAACCCTTTAGGTGTTTCACAAGAATTAATGGAAAATAGAGATACAATTTCAAAATTTCACTTTTTTGGCAGATTTTCTATTTTAATATTTTTTTTACTTTTACAAAGCAAGGGTTAACAGCCAAACAAAACTCAATATTTATGGCCCTGATTCTGTAGTTTACAGAAACACCCCATATGTGGTCGTAAACAGCTGTACGGGCACACGGCAGGGCGCAGAAGGAAAGGAATGCCATACGGTTTTTGGAAGGCAGATTTTGCTGGACTGTTTTTTTTGACACCATGTCCCATTTGAAGCCCCCCTGATGCACCCCTAGAGTAGAAACTCCAAAAAAATGGCCCCATTTTAGAAACTACAGGATAGGGTGGCAGTATTGTTGGTACTAGTTTAGGGTACATATGATTTTTGGTTGCTCTATATTACACTTTTTGTGAGGCAAGATAACAAGAAATAGCTGTTTTGGCACCGTTTTTATTTTGTTGTTTACAACATTCATCTGACAGGTTAGATCATGTGATATTTTTATAGAGCCGGTCGATACGGACGCGGCGATACCTAATATGTATACTTTTTATTTATTTATGTAAGTTTTACACAATGATTTCACTTTTGAAGCAAAAAAAAAACATGTTTTAGTGTTTCCATAGTCTGAGAGCCCAAATTTTTTCAGTTTTTGGGCAATTACCTTGGGTAGGGTATGATTTTTGCAGGATGAGATGAAGGACCTCCCCGCGCATTTAGCCGAGGTGCCTGCTCAATGATTTGAGCAGGCACCTTGTTCCGATCACCCCTCGCCGGGCGGCTGTGATCGGAACAACACATGACGTACCGGTACGTCATGGGTCCTTAAGGACTCGGGAACCATGCCGTACCGATATGTCATGGGTCCCTAAGGGGTTAAATGCCCTACTTTCATGATATAATATCACTGTAGCCACTGTAGCGTGAACGTTTTACATTTTTCATAAATGTCACCCGAAAGCCAAATATCCCTAAATTTTTGTGAGTAGTGTATATGCATACACGTACCATGCCAGATTTTGCAGCAGGTCTTCAGCTTTATATTGTAGATAGATAACACCCATTTTTCATGACCTGGCCACATCTCCAGTGCCCTTTTACATTTGTACCATAGATGTGCAGTCTGGAAACCCCTTATAGGTCTTATAAACTGATGACTAGGCAGAAAGAGTGATGATTGGTGCTTATCTGGCCACTGAGGCTATCACTGTCAGCAGAACTAATACACTGTGGTGGTCACAGGCTTATATACATGCGGCTTTGTTTGGTACTTGAGCTCTGCCACATAAAGGTGTATTCCCATCTCAAACGTA
Source organism: Bufo bufo (assembly GCF_905171765.1). Lineage (NCBI taxonomy): Eukaryota > Metazoa > Chordata > Amphibia > Anura > Bufonidae > Bufo > Bufo bufo. The sequence goes on from NC_053394.1 coordinate 158,195,622, forward strand.
AATGTCTGATAGATGCTGGAGCCCCACATATCTCTAGGACAGCTCATCGACCTCCTGGATGCAGAGGTCCAAGGCAGTAGGATCTACGGAAGCAGTCGGGTAGTCTTCAAGTCTACAAGTGAATCTTGAGATGTAAGAAAATGTTAGTAGAGAAGAATTGTACAAAGTCCAGGGGCCCTAAAGCTAATGTTTCTAGAAATGTAACTTTAGCCCCTATCTATTTTGGCTTGTGTGGAATCATTACTTGGCCACTAACAGTATAGTACAGCCGTGCCTTGTTGTGCAGTAGTCCATTGTTTCCTGGTGGACTTAAAGGAAGCTGTTTGAAGTGTATCTCTCCAGCGATTGCACTATTATGACTATACTAGGGATTTTTTTAATAGTACAATTCTCTTAATATTGGATACACTATAGATTAATTTCCTAACTGCTTTGGAGAGACATCTCTCCCTTGTGTTACTTCTATTTAGTTGTATACAGACAATTAAATTCTTCAGCTGCAGGATGAAAAGTCATTACTCACTCTTTGAGATGTCCTCTTCCCCATTCAGGTGCTTTCAGTACTGGATCCTCCCGGTCAAAGCCTCCTCTTAAGTTCTGCAAGACAATGGTACTTTCCCCAACGGACCCATCAAGGATGGATAAGGACAAGAACAACAAAATATTAAACTTCACCCTGGAGATCATCTACCTGCTGACCGGAGAGGTGAGGGATTCTGGGATGTAAGTCACATGACATGCCTATCAAAACAGGAAAATGACTAGAGAAGTGAGAGAATCTGAATTTGCCATGCAAAATTGGAAAGAGTTGAGTGATCCTGTTAATATATAACAAGATATTTTGATGTCTTACGTAGGATTACACCATAGTTAAGAAGACATCTGGTGAACGTGTGAACCCCAGTAGTCCTACTGATGACTCAGAAGGATACAGCAAAGTCCAGATTCCCATCAAGCTGTCACCATCTCACTCGATAATACATGACAAAGAAAATGAGCAGAAGCTCCTGGAACTTACCAACAAGATCATTGAGCTCCTTACTGGGGAGGTAATCAGTCGTTTTGGGGGGTTAGCATCTGGATGATGACTGTAACCTTGGGAATGCCAGCTTCGTGTAAGGGTACACTGTCCATTACATTCCATGCATAAAACATTTTCTGCAGGGAGAAGAATATTTTGAAGGACACAATGATGTGTCTCATCAGGTCATCATGGAGGACCACCAGGATCCCACATCACCAGGTACAAGGAGCATTTCATATATTATAGGAGAAAGTAGCTTTGCAGGTACTACCGTAGATACTCATCGTCTGAATAACATATTTAAAGAATATTAGTCACTGTGTACATTTTCTGCAGATGGATCCAGTAATAAAAATACACCAGAAAGATGTCCCAGTCCCCATTATTCCCAGGATTGTCCAGGGGAAAATGACCCAGATGACAACCAGGAAGAGGAAGCTGAGGTTTTAAAAAAAACCAAGATCTGCTCTGTATGTTCTGTAGATAATATGTGTAGATCTGGATAATTTGATTTGAAAATAAAATAAATCTGGAAATATTATTTTGCTTTCAGGTTGATAACATTTATTTTATTAATGTTGATGACGCGGAGGAAGAGCAGATGTATGTCGTGAATGATTATCAGGAGGAGAATGAGGGGAAAATTCCTGCACCTGACATATCGGGTAAGATGGTGTACATGAGATGTGGTAGCTACTGAGTAGAACAGGCAATTCTTCGCTGTGATGGGTCATTCATGTTGTCTTGACTTAGGTAATGTGGTCAATTTTTACTGCATCTTGTCCTTCTCTTTGCAATCGCCTACATTTTTTTTAATCAGATAGTGTTTATTGAAACTTTTTGAAAGATAGGGAACATAAAGAAACACCCCTCCCTTCAGCTTTCCTATCCTATCACACTTTCCAACCTCATCCACTTTGCTTGAGTATAGTCCACATATATTGGAAATGTCTCAGTTGAACAGCTCCAGCCAGGGAGAAGAGAAGGAGTTTATACTGGGAAAAGTCCAATCCGGAAGATAGTTTGCATGAAGGTGGCTTATAGCGTCTTCACAAGACAAATACAGTGACCCACCAACAGTTCCAGTCAGACCCATTTCTCATATGATCAATAAGTAAGAAGGTTCACATTCTACTAATCCCTACCAACAGTTACAGCTCAATGTACTACATAAATAGGACATATAGAAATAGGAAGGAAGAGTGATCAATTAAAAACATTCCAGGCCTCAGCTCATCAAGGGATGAGTTCACAGGATCCAACTTGGGGTACATTCACACGACCGTATTATTTTTTCCGCGTACAATCCGCATCCGTTCCGCATTTTGCGGAATAGAAGCAGGCCCATTCATTCCTATGGGTTAATAAAATGTGTGGACAACATTCAGTATGTTGTCCGCATTTCTATTCCGCAAAAATATGAAGCATGTCCTACTATTGTCCGTACAGATCGGTCCGCAGCACCATTCAAGTCAATGGATCCGCAAATTGCAGATGAAATTCCGTATTTTTGAAGGCCATAATTCATTTTTTTTTTCTTTTTTTTTTTTTCTTCCATTTTTTGCGGACCGTAAAAAAAAAACGGAAGACGTACAGAAGTCATTTGTCTGCAAAATGCGGACACACGGTTCCGTTATTTGCGGACCGCAAATCGGAAAGGATTACACACGGTCGTGTGAATGTACCCTTATAAGAAGGGTACACAGAGCGAGACCTGGAGCATCCTACCAAGACCACAAAACCTTGAATTTTTGTATTGCTCCTGGTTTCTGAAAGACAAATTTCTCCCATCTTAAAGCCATTTCGACTTTAGCAGTAAGCTTTGATAATACAAGTGGCACTGTGTCTTTCCAATGGAAAGTGATCAGTTTATGAGTTACATAAAAAGGGCCAGTCTATGACTCTTTCATACAAGCCGTTCAGAAGTATATCCTAGAACACAAATAAGTGGGTCAAAAGGGATGGTACAATCATACACTGACCTAATAAAGTTAACAACTTCTCTCCCAAAACTCTGTAGTCTAGGACATGACCACATGAAATGGATAAAGTCAGCACCAGATGCCCCACATCTATCACAGTGAGTCAGTTTTAGATCCCATTTTATGCAGCAATAATGGAGTTTTATATATTCTATGCACTAGGTAGATCTGAGGCACTCAATACTAAATCTCATAAACTGAAGCATCTCCTCTATTTATCATTGTCTATAGGCTCCCAGGTCTTTTTCCCTCTTCTCCTTGAAGAAAGTGCTACTTTTTGAGAAATTCCACTACAAGGCATTTGTAGTATAGGGAAATTACCCCTTTAGTATATGGCAGGACAACCCCTTTAACATGCTACTTCATGGTGGCTTCATCCTCTTTCATATTGATGTACTAAACCTACTAAACCTTCACACGTCAGTGAGTTCCATCAGTGATTGTAAGCCAAGACCAGAGGTGGAGGCTACATTGATGAAAATCACTGACTGTGTGAATTAAGCCTAAATGAGTGTTCAGTAAGCTTCAGACTTCTCCCACATACATTATGATTGTTTTTGTTTTCTGAATCCCTGTTTTGTTTTTATCCTCAGAATCGGTAAGGAGATATACATGTGAGCTTTGCTGCAAATCTTTTACTCGGAAATCGCACCTTGTTGAACATCAAAAAACCCACACTGGGGAGAAGCCGTTCATATGTTCTGAATGTGGGGACTGTTTTACACTTAAGGGAAACCTTGAGAGACATAAGAGAATACACAGAGATGAAAGGCCATTTCAGTGTTTAGATTGTGGGAAATCATTTTTTCAGAAATCGGATCTTGTTGAACATCAGAGAATTCACACGGGGGAAAAGCCGTATCCATGTGTAGTATGTGGGAAATGCTTTATCAAAAAATCAGCCCTTGTGAAACATCAGAGGACTCACACAGCAGAGAAGCCATTTTCTTGTACAGAATGTGGGAAGCGTTTTAGCCAGAATACAGGGCTTGTAGAACATCAAAAAATTCATAGAAATGAGAGACCGTTTTCGTGTTCATATTGTGGGAAAAGTTTTACCCAGAAAGGAGGCCTCGCTGAACATCAGAGGATTCACACAGGAGAGAACCTTTTTTCGTGTTCCCAATGTGGCAAATCATTTACTAAGAATTCAGCTCTAATTATTCATCAGAGATTTCATACGGGAGAGAAGCCATTTATGTGCTTAGTATGTGAGAAAGGCTTTACCCAGAAGTCAGATCTTGTGAAACATCTTCGAATCCACTCAGGAGAGAAGCCGTATGCATGTTCAGTGTGTGCAAAGCGATTTACCCAGAAACCAGATCTTATTGAACATGAGAGAATTCACACAGGGGAGAAGCCATATTCATGTTCACAATGTGGAAGATGTTTTACCCACAGATCAAACTTTGTAAAACATCAAGTTATTCACTCTCAGTTCAGTGCGAAGTCACAGGCTGCAGTAGAAAAAACCTTGATCTCCCATACCCCTATTTTAAACTTTGATTCAAAGAATGAAGATAAATCTTAAGATAATAGGTATGAACATTTTGAAGAACTGTGTGGAGTTGCTTTGCAATCCTGTCTTCATGGTCACATCAGGACCTAAGGCTTCTGAGTCTACTCCGTGTTTGGACCCTGTAGTGCTTATAATGTTTTGATAATACTGAAATGGGTAGCAAATATCAGAGAGACACCCCTATTTATTAGGTAGTGGAGGTACGCTCCTGTCTCTGCTTTAAAAGAAGATATACTTCATTACCATTATTTTAAAGGCATTCGCCAGTTTTGAGGTAAAGTGCATTCTTTTTTTAATCATTTTCAAGATTTCCACTTACAGTTGGTGACTGGAAACCCCTGCTGTATCTGCTGATTAACCCTTCACATACCGCGGTCAGCGCTGACGGCGGCACGTGCAGAGATTACAGAGGGAGGGGGCTCCCTTGACTTCATCGGCCCCCCATGCTGCGGTGATAGGGGGCCAATGGTTGTTATGGCAGCCCCGATGTCTTACACAGGCTTCGGAGCCTGTCAGCTATGGAAGCCCAGGAGATCCAGCCCCCAAGGCTGGGTATCCTAGGCACCTGTCAGCGTCTTACTGTGTAAGACGCTGACAGTTCAATTCAGTGCAATACAGAATGTACAAAAATAAAAATGTGTTTTTTAATAATAAAATTAATTTTAACTTTAAAGTAAAAAAAAAAAAAAAAACTCCTTTCACCATAAAAGAATGTATGATAAAAAAAAAAAACATTAGGTATTGCCGTGTCAGTAACAACCTGCTCTACAAAATATCACATGATCTACCCCCTCAGGTAAAAAAAATTAAAACTGTGCCAAAAATTCAATTTTTTTGTCACCTTACATCACGAAAGTGTAATACAAAGCGATCAAAAAGACATATGTACCCCAAAATAGTACCAATCAAACAGTCACCTCATACCACAAAAAATGAGCCGCTACATAAGACAATCGCCCAAAAAATAAAAAAAAATATGGCTTTCAGAAAATGGAGACACTAAAACATGATTTTTTTAAAAAAAAAAATGCTTTTATTGTGTAAAACTGAAATGAATTTTAAAAAAGTAGACATATTGGGTATTGCCGCGTCCATAACAACCTGCTGTATAAAAATATCACATGATCTACCCCCAAAGGTGGACGCGGGTTAAAAAATAAAAACTGTGCCAAAATAGCTATTTTTTGATCACCTTGCCCCAAAAAAGTGTAATATTGAATGATAAAAAAAATCATATGTACCCAAAAATGGTACCAATATAAACGTCATCTCCTGCAAAAACCAATAACATCTTATCCTGTAGTTTACATTTTTTGGGAGTTTCTACTGTAGGGTGCATCAAATGTGACATGGCAGAATTATCCCAGTGAAATATGCTGTCCAAAATCCATATGGATATACAGGAAAATGAATAAAAATAGAAAATCTGCAAAAAAAAGTAAAATTTTGAAATGTCACCTCTTTTAAAGAGAATTTCACCATTTTCCTTTAATTTTAATGGAGCACTTAAAGGGTTAACAAAGTTTGTAAAATCAGTTTTGAGTAATTTGAGAGGAGTACATTCTAAAAATGGAGCCATTTATGGGTGGTTTCCACTACATAAGCCCCACAAAGTGACTTCATAACTGAACTGGTCCTTAAAAAAGTGAGTTTAAAAATTTTCTTTCAAAATGTCAAAATTGCTTCTAAAATTCAAAGCCTTCTGATGTCCTAAAAAAAATAAAATAACTTTTACAAAATGATGCCAACATAAATAGACATATGGGGAATGTTAAATAATAACTATTTTATGAGGTATCACTATCTGTCTTAAAAGCGGAGAAATTCAAATTTAGAAAATGGTGAATTTTTTTAAACATTTCCGTAAATTTGGGATTTTTTTTGAATAAATAAAGGTAATACATATTGACTTAAATGTACCACTAACATGAAGTACAATATGTCACAAGAAAACTGTCTCGGTCTTGAAGGGGTTAAATAATGCAGGTGCTTGACTTTTTATAAGAGGGTAATCATCTCCATTGTAAGGAGACATGCATCTGTGCAGAGGTCACAGTAATGCCTGTACTGTACATGCCATTTTATGTTTTACAATAAAATCTCATGCATATTTCTACGCATGATATAAGGGGGCGGAGCGCTGTATAAGCACAGCCTGTATTGTCTGTTAAGTCCCTGTCACTGGAACTATGAATCCTGGCCAGGGCAGCAGGAAATGAAACAGACCTGACACAGGCTGCTTTGATACACCACCCCAGACCATAGCGGAAGCCCAGCTTTGATTGAAGCTGGGATTCCACTGTAACGGGCCAGCATCAGTGTATAAGGGGTTATCCCATGACAATGTTAACAATGAAAATCACATAGTACATGACAATCTCTTCCTAACAAAGTAGAACCAGCCCTGGACCCCACATGGATACAGAGATCTCATTGATCTGCTAGATTTATATCAAGCTGACAGCTCAAGGGGAGTGTCTTTTCTGTTGCAGCTCAGGGGGCGTGTCCATGCTGGCCCTATAACAGCTCAGGAGGCAGTTGAAGGATGAAACTGAGCATGTGCGGCCATCTCTGAGCAGAACAAAGGAATAAGTGGGAAAAAAACTGTATGCCAATTTTTTTTTTTTTTTTATAATTGTATCTTTATTAAAATATTTTTAGTCAAATACAATACAGAAGTATGGTCATATTTGTACAAAATCAACAAATTAGTAATATATTATAAAGTTATCCAAAGCTAAAGGAGATAGATGAACCAATCAGAGACATTACTGTGCAAAAACAATACATGTAAGCCTTAAAAAACCCAAATTTTAATTACATGCAATTACAAAAGTATTTAGATCCAACTGCTGTTTTGATAACTGTAGAATATTTTTTGTGGGACAACCCCTTTAACTCCAGGGGGGGGGGGCTACTATCTCTCCTTAATCAGCGTGAGGAGACTTCTAGGCCATACATGCTCCTCTGGAATTCTGGGAGCCAGAGCTTGTTAAGAGCTCATTTGCATCCCTTTCCTCCCAGAATTCCAGAGGAGCATGTATGGCCTATAAGTCTCCTCACGCTGATTAAGGAGAGATAGGGCACTATATTTCGTTTATATGAGAGGTACTAACTAAGGACGTAAACTGGTAACAGATACCCAAGGCAAAATGCAGGGTCACTTGAATTGACCCCAATATTTTGCAGATATCTGTAGCACAATACACAGCACATGCTGGTGAGTCCTCGTATTCATGAGTTACTGGCTCTCCTCCTTACCTGCCAAGGTTTCTACCTCCAGTCTATGTTTATAGACAGCAGTGTTGACAGTCTCACTTGACCACTGAAACCAATCAGTGACCTCAATGGTTCTGTGCTATATACCTTTGAAGTTAAGTGCTATCTAAAGCTATGTCACAGCTGCAGCCTGTAAACACACACCAGAGGTAAGGAACATAGCGGCAGAGAAGGAAACAGCTGGAGGTTAAAGGGGTTTTCCAAGATTTTTATACTGATAAGATGAGCTATCCTCTGGAGAAGTCATCGGTATCTAATCGGTGGGGGTCCTTCTCTCGGCTTTCCGTAGGCCAGTGACAACACACTGAGCGTGATACCAAGCATACCCACTATACAGTGTACGGTGCTGTGCTTGTTAAGCACAGTGAAGGCTCACAGGAGTGCCGGTGCCTTCCCAAACAGCTGATCGGCGGGGGTCCCAGGTGTCAGACCCCCCCCATAGACCCCCCCATTAAGTTGGACATGGTGGCCATTCAAGTGGCTTGTCTGGGTTGGTCCACCAGATACTTGATGTCTCCCCACTATGGCTTATAAAATGTGGGCTTAAAGGAGTTATATGGGTTGGGCTGTGATCCCGTGTGGTGACCACTTTGGGATCACGTGCCGTACTTTGGGCATGTGATCCTAGCCTGGGGTTAGAACCCACCGCGCATGCATGAGACTTAATCTTTCGCTAGCGCTAAACAAAATGATTGTAGGGAAGGATGCCTTTTGCAAGAAGTCATCTTATCCTGTATATTCCCATCTAGAGTTGCCCATGTACTTTTGTAGTTTAATGGTGTAGCTATGGTTAAACTGTGAGGATTCCTAGAAAGTGGTGGGCAGTGGTCTGCATGGCTACACTTTGTGTAGTGGCATGGTTACCTCACATGCTGATGGAACACTAAACAGAAAATTCACAAAAGATACTAAAACAAATGCAGCATTTCCTCACATAATCTCCTCTTCTGCTTTAAACCTATTTTGTCAATTAAAACAGAACTATAAAACAAGAAATCCTTTCTCTGTATCCCAGGAAATTAGCCATGTCCTGTCTCCCCTCCTCCTCACAATGCTGTGACTAGCTGCAGTAGGAGGACACAAAGATTGTCAAGCCCTGTCTCCAGCCCAAAAATGGAAGAGACCAGCAGAAAATGTACCATTGTGTTTTTTTTTTGCTTGCAGGGAAACAAGACTGACTGTAGGAACATGCAAAAAAAAAAAAAAACTGCAAATGAGAAAAACTGAGAGCAAATTTTACCTTTTTTATTTTTTTTTTATCTTTCAGTTTAAGGTGCATTTACACGGCCCAAGAATCAGGCACATTATTGGGAAGGCCCATTCCCACGAATAGTTGTTGACAATCTGGCCAGGTTACCCTGTCGTTCATGCAGGCACCACCGATCATGGCTTCTGGGCAGCAGATAGTGGGGTCTAAACAGCAATAGCAATCCCTCATACAGTGAAGGAGATCGCTGCATGTAAATGTAGCGGTCTCCCTTACTGAACGAGCAGCCGACAATTGGCCGCTCAGTCGGCCCGTGTAAATCCAGCTTTAGGCCCCTTTCACACGGGCGAGTATTCCGCGCTGGTGCAATGTGTGATGTGAACGCATTGCACCCGCACTGAATCCTGACCCATTCATTTCTATGGGGCTGTGCACACGAGCGGTGATTTTCATGCATCACTTGTGCGTTGCGTGAAAATCACAGCATGCTCTATATTGTGCGTTTTCCACGCAACGCAGGCCCCATAGAAGTGAATGGGGCTGCGTGAAAATCGCAAGCATCCGCAAGCAAGTGCGGATGCGGTGCGATTTTCACGCACGGTTGCTAGGAGACGATCGGGATGGAGACCCGATCATTATTATTTTCCCTTATAACATGGTTATAAGGGAAAATAATAGCATTCTGAATACAGAATGCATAGTACAATAGGGCTGGAGGGGTTAAAAAAATAAAATAAATTTAACTCCCCTTAATCCACTTGATCGCGCAGCCCGGCTTCTCTTCTGTCTTTTTCTTTGCTGTGTGCAGGAAAAGGACCTGTGGTGACGGCACTCCGGTCATCACATGATCCATCACCATGGTAAAAGATCATGTGATGACCGGAGTGACGTCACCACAGGTCCTTTTCCTGCACACAGCAAAGAAGAAGACAGAAGAGAAGCCGGGCTGCGCAATCAAGTGGATTATGGTGAGTTAAATTATTTACATTTTTTTAACCCCTCCAGCGCTATTGTACTATGCATTCTGTATTCAGAATGCTATTATTTTCCCTTATAACCATGTTATAAGGGAAAATAATACAATCTACAGAACACCGATCCCAAGCCCGAACTTCTGTGAAGAAGTTCGGGTTTGGGTACCAAACATGCGTTTTGCACGCGCGTGAGAAAAATCAGCATTACAATGTTTTGCACCCGCACCTTTTCCCGCAACGCCCGTGTGAAAGAGGCCTTCAATAGAGTTTCTTCAATAATTATAAACTGGTTTATGGCTTCCGGGTTTGTGTACTAATTGTGTAAAACTCAGCCACAATGTTGTTGAGCTTCAACTGGAATAATGTACCAATGGTGTTAAAAGCTGCATGTAGTTGGCACTAGTGTATATGGCAAATTTTCAGTGGGGCTCAGCCTGATCTGTGTTTTAAATTCTGTGTGTGCAGTTATTTCTAATTTACCAGTACTGGAATCCATCACAGTATAACTGTAAGGCTGTATTCACATCTGTGTCTGAGGCTCCATTAGGGTCCTCTGTCACAGATTCCATAAAAAAAAACTATTGTGTATTCTGGAGTGCCCATAGTTGTCTCAGTGGTGTGGTTTCTTATGCTCTTTCGATAATTTTAAAAGACAGAATGATGCAAAAATAAAAAATACAACTTGAAAAGTGTATATGTGCCTTATTACTTGTAGGCCCCATAAAATTCAGACAAGGAGATATAGGTCTCATGCACACGACATTTGTTTTTTGCGTCCGCAAACTGTGCGTCCGCTAAAAAAAATGCGGCATCTGTTTTTTGGTTTTTTTTGAGGATACGTTTTTTTTTTTTTCACAGATCCCTTGTAATAAATGCCTATCCTTGTCCGCAAATGTGAAAAAAGTAGGACATGCACTATTTTTTTTGCTGAAGGGAAACACAGACCACGGACACGGAACACACGGATGAACTATCAGCATTTTTTGGCTGAACCATTGAAATAAATAGGTCCCCATCTTATCCGCAAAAAAAAAAACAGAACGGAGGCCGAGAAAAACAACTGTCATGTGCATGAGGCCATACAATCAGCTTTCATCTTATTCAGGGGATGTTGCCTTATAAATATTTGAGAGAACTTACTTTCTTGTATGTAAAGAGTTTATCCAGCAAGGAAATTGTTGGCAAAGGGCTCAGTGAATTACAAAAATAAAAGTGATACCTCACCAATTCCCCACTACTCCTGTTTAGGTTCTGTGAAACAGTGACAGGTCTGGTGTGGAGAGGAAGGTATTTTCCTCCCAGCATGTGCTGCTGAACCGATTGACACCCAGGTGAGGTCAAGCACTGGACTGGATCTCATATGCCACTCCGGGCTTTGCTGACAACTGACTGTCTTAAAAGGCCAGCTGGACAGCAGTAGGTGGTGTGGTGTGAGGCCTGTGGCTGGATGTCGGCTTGCGGCCTGTCTGGGAAAATAGGTGGGCAAACACCTGGACTTGTCCAATTTCCTCGGTACCCGTAGCATGGTTTGAATTAAACACCAGGACTGGACCTTCTTAAGCGGTACCCGTGTGAATTGAGCACCAGGACTTACAACCTAAGGTGACTTTTGTTTTTGTTAACCTGCTTGTGTGAATGAACACTGAACTTGTGTTTAAAGGGTAACTGTCATGTTTTCATAAAATAAAAAAAATCAATTTTAGCATATGTTACTGCTGCAGCAGCATTATGCATAAAGCAATCTTTAGTTTCTTCACATACCACTGTTTTCCTTGAGTTTTTCCCTTACTTACGGCTGTTTAAACATTTACAATATGAGGACCTTCTCAAGATGGCTCCTCTGCCAGTTCTCTGAGGCCAAAACTGCTTTTCCTCACCTCCCGTACACATTTGCTGTAGCCAGCAGCTCCCTGCCAGCCAATCAGATTGGATTACTGAGAAACACGCCTCCTCACTCTGAAGACTAATGCAGGCATGCAGTGTGAAGGACCGCCCCTCTGTCTTCTGTTTATACTTCGTCCAATTAATGCGAAGACCAGATAGTGTACCATAGTCATTAATGATCTGCATGGCTCCTTTAAGGGAGTTCCTCCAGTCATCCATGAACAGCAGTAGATCATCTGCATAAAGCGCAACTTTTTCAGTCAGCTCACCATACTGAAAATCTCGCACTGAGACTGCTCGTCTCAAAGCTTCCGCCAAAGGCTCCATCGCCACCGCAAACAAAAGCGGCGACAGGGGACACCCTTGTCGCGTCCCCCTATGCAGCTCAAAGGGGTCCGACAAATTACCATTAATCTGCAATACGGCTTTCGGGGATGCATACAGAAGTTGTACCCACTCTATGTAGTGATGTCCAAAGCCCATCCTTTCAAGCACCAGCCATAAATATCGCCATTCCACACTGTGGAATGCCTTGGCCGCATCAAGAAATGCGACCGCTGCACACAAGGTTTGGACCTGGCTCGCCTGAATATTCAGAAAAAGTCTTCTGACATTAACAGCAGTGGAAGCATTCGGCATGAAGCCCGCCTGGTCTGTGTGGATGAGCATCGTAATAACCCGATTTAGTCTGTTTGCCATCACTTTCGCCAGCAATTTCACGTCAGACTCCAGGAGCGAAAATGGTCTGTAAGAATCCGCTTCTTTATCATCTTTACCAGGCTTCGAAATGAGCACAATTATAGCTTCATTCATCGAGGCAGGCAAGCGTCCCGCTTCTTTCGCCTCTTTGCAAACCTCCAGCAACTGCGGCAAAAGTATGGATGCATCCCTTTTATATAGTTCAGGAGGTAGGCCATCTCTCCCTGGTGCCTTATTATTAGACATGGATCCTAAAGCCTCCTCCAACTCCTTAAGGGTTACTGGGGCATCTAACATATCTCTGTGTTCCCCCGAAAGGGTACGCAGCGGCAGCCGCTGTAAAAACTCCCGAATCTCCTCCTCTGAAGCTGTTGTCTTGGACTTATACAGCGAGGAATAGAAGGACTGCATAATATGAACTATCGTGTCAGGATCATCTCTTATTACTCCCTCTGAATCCCCGCTAGCCGCTATATATGATGTCTGCTGTTGAGCTCTGGAAATTAAGGCCAACAGCCCCCCCGCTTTTTCGCCCTCCTCATAATAGGACTGCTTTTGGAAGAATCTCTTATTCTTTGCACCTTGCAACAATTTGTCATTTAATTTTCCCTGCGCCTCCTTCCACCTTGTTTCAGTGTCCGACCGTTGGAGCAGCGACATGTGCTGCCTCCAAGAGCCCCACCGTGGTAGTCAGTCTTTGTACCGTCAGTTTAGTTTCTGTTTTTTTAGCATTATTATCCACTATTAACAGCCCCCTCAAATAGGCCATCATGGCGTCCCACACCACAAGTTTAGATGCCGAAGGGAGATTGAGGTCAAAATATTCCTTCAGTTTGTCACCTATTCCCCCCCAGATTCGGTAATACATACAACCAGTGCGGGTTAAACTTCCCGACCATGTTTCTCTGTATTCTGTTAGGCTGAAAGTCAGCGATCGCCAGAACCGGAGAGTGGTCCGAGAGTCTACGTGGTAAGCATACCAGAATTCCCCAATATGAGGTCAATCCTCGATAAAGAGTCATAGGTAGAGGAGACACATGAATACTGTTTCGATAACGGATTTTTCAATCGCCAGAAATCCAGCAGAAGGGATTCCCGCAGAAGCTTTCCAAATGGAGTGAGGTCACATCCAGGAGAGTGAGAGCCCCCTCCCATCTTATCCAGTGTACGGTTAACAATACTGTTAAAGTCTCCCATAACTATGACTGGGGGGTCTACTGCTAAAGGGCACAATATATTCCTCACGTCATGCTCCAGGACTCTAACTATGGAACTTTGAGAAATCATGGTTACAATTTACAGACTAGCAAAAATTTGAAAGAACCCCTCCCCTTTTCTTTAAAGCAAACAAATAGAACCCAAAAAGCTGCTCTAGCCTCAACAGCGGGGTCCCACCAATTACACCCGAGTTACCAGGCCCGTGGGATCAAATTAGCACCCGCCGTCAAGGCCAAGCACCAGTGATTAGCCTATCTACCCCAAACGTAGGGCGGTATCAGAAATACATATATCTGTAGGAAATAACAAAAAACTATTTATATCGCACTTAGCAAATACACAAAGTATGCAACATACACCCACACCTCCTGCACCTCTAGAACATAAAGTATTGAACCCAATGCGAGATGACCCCTCCACTGATGGGTTGTAGGAGCCATTCTACTCTGCACATTGTAAACCACTTATAGGCTCATCAGACATACTGTCACACATACCGACTGACACACCACACGCCCTCAATGGTGGTTGTTTAGATTATCACCGCATCTTCCGGCCATCAGTTTCCATCTGCCGCCAGCTGTCTCTCATGACGGTCCAGCCACTTCCTTGCCTCCTCTGGGTTGTCATGGAAAGTCGTAGTCCCCAAGGCCACTATCCGCAACTTGGCCAGGTATATCATGGAATACGCAACAATCAGGGACCGTAGACGTTTCTTTATGTCCAGGAATTTCGCTCTTCTTTTTTGCACTTCCTGAGAGAAGTCCGGATATAGTGACACCTTATTTCCATTAATTGTAAGATCCGTCAGCTCTCTGGCTTTTCTCAAAATAATGTCTCGATCTCTGTAGTGCAGTAATTTCACCAGTATGGGTCTCGGAGGCGCCCCCGGTGGTAGTGGTCGGGTAGGAACTCTATGAGCTCGTTCTACAGCAAAAAACTGCGTCAGCACCTCCGCGCCAAATTTGTTTTTAAGCCAGGTTTCAAAAAATTCTGCCGGCTGATTCCCTTCAGCCTTCTCAGGTATGCCAACCATTCTAATGTTGTTTCGGCGGGCCCGGTTTTCCAGGTCGTCCTGTTTGGCAGCAATGACATCCACCCGCCTGGCGTACTCTCTCATATCTCTTTTCGGGGGGGGGGGCAAGATATCCTCTACCTCTACTATTTTTCGCCATGATTTGAGAAAATTGGCAGAACGCACCACAGCCTTAGAAGACAGAATGGGTGCCATTCTGTCTTCTAAGGCTGTGGTGCGTTCTGCCAATTTTCTCAAATCATGGCGAAAAATAGTAATGTCTTCTTTGATGGCCCCTACTTGTTCAGTAAGAGTAGTAAGCGACTTGCCACAGTTAGTTATGGCCAGCATTACATCTTTCAGAGTAGGCTCATCCATATCAAACTCTGTAGCCCCCATAGTGTTTGCATCAGCATCAGGGCACAGTGGAGAGAATCTATTAGTTTGGACGATAGTCTCCCCAGACGGCTCCTCCATTTCAGGATCAGAGTCCATTTGTACATCCCCCTTTGCAGCCGCTTGCCTCTTTTTAGACCCTTTGCTCACCGCCACTGAAGAGGTCCTGGCAAACTTCTCCAGCCTGGCCGCCGCATCCCGCTGCGCCTCTGCTGTCGCCCTGGAGTTGCCGAGCCAGCGCCATCTTGGATCTCCTTCTCCGCCACTTTCCCGTCCTTTTTCAATTTCATGATCGCAGGACGCCCGCTCTGTTGCAGTCCAGGGGTCAGCAGTAAGTTAAGGAGCCAAACGGAGGCTTTTATCTCCGGTTCAGTGTGGGTTTCAGGATGTTTGTCCCGTAAGGTGCAGAGGAGCTCGGCCGGCGTGCTGCCGCTCACATGCTCTGCTTAGCTCCGCCCTACGTCTTCTGTTTATACTAAAAGGAAGACAGACAAGCCCTAGCAATAGTCTTTTAACCCCTTAGGGACCGGGCTCATTTTCACCTTAAGGACCAGGCCATTTTTTGCAAATCTGACCAGTGTCACTTTATGTGCTGATAACTTTAAAACGCTTTGACTTATCCAGGCCATTCTGAGATTGTTTTTTCGTCACATATTGTACTTCATGACACTGGTAAAATGGAGTAAAAACATTTTTTTATTTATAAAAAAATACCAAATTTACCAAAAATTAGCAAATTTCCAAGTTTCAATTTCTCTACTTCTATAATACATAGTAATGCCTACAAAAAGAGTAAGGGCTCTTTCACACTTGCGTTGTCCGGATCCGTCGTGCACTCCATTTGCCGGAAGTGCCCGCCGGATCCGGAAAACCGCAAGTGAACTGAAAGCATTTGAAGACGGATCCGTCTTCAAAATGCGTTCAGTGTTACTATGGCACCCAGGACGCTATTAAAGTTCTGGCTGCCATAGTAGTAGTGGGGAGCAGGGGAGCAGTATACTTACAGTCCGTGCGGCTCCCGGGGCGCTCCAGAATGACGTCAGAGCGCCCCATGCGCATGGATGACGTGATCCATGTGATCACGTCACCCATGCGCGTGGGGCGCCCTGACGTCACTCTGGAGCGCCCGGGGAGCCGCACGGACGGTAAGTATACTGCTCCCCCGCTCCCCACTACACTTTACCATGGCAAACAGGACTTTAGCAATGCGCCGAAACGACGTTTAGCTTAAGGCCAGATCCGGATTAATGCCTTTCAATGGGCATTAATTCCGGATCCGGCCTTGTGCCAAGTGTTCGGGATTTTTGGCCGGAGCAAAAAGCGCAGCATGCTGCAGTATTTTCTCCGGCCAAAAAACGTTCCGGTCCGGAACTGAAGACATCCTGATGCATCCTGAACGGATTTCTCTCCATTCAGAATGCATTAGGATAAAACTGATCAGGATTCTTCCGGCATAGAGCCCCGACGACGGAACTCTATGCCGGAAGAAAAGAACGCAAGTGTGAAAGAGCCCTTATTACTTTACATTCCCCATATGTCTACTTCATGTTTGGATCATTTTGGGAATGACATTTTATTTTTTGGGGATGTTACAATGGCTTTTTCTACACCGTTTTTTTTATTGTATTCACCTGAGGGGTTAGGTCATGTGATTTTTTTATAGAGCATGTTATTACGGATGCGGCGATACCTAATATGTAATTTTTTTATTTTATTTATGTAAGTTTTACACAATGATTTCATTTTTGAAACAAAAAAAATCATGTTTTAGTGTCTCCATAGTCTGAGAGCCATAGTGTTTTTAGTTTTTGGGCGACTGTCTTGTGTAGGGGCTCATTTTTTTCGGGATGAGATGACTGTTTGATTGGCACTATTTTGGGGTGCGTATGACTTTTTGATCGCTTGCTATTACACTTTTTGTGATGTAAGGTGACAAAAAAATTGCTTTTTTACATTTTTTTTTTTTTTTTTACGGTGTTCACCTGAGGGGTTAGGTCATGTGATATTTTTAATAGAGCATGTTATTACAGACACGGCGATACCTAATATGTATACTTTTTTTTAAATTTACTTAAGTTTTACACAATAACAGCTTTTTTAAAACAAAGAAAATGATGTTTTAGTGTCTCCATATTCTGAGCCATATTTTTTTTATTTTTTGGGCGTTTGTCTTAGGTAGGGGCTCATTTTTTGCAGGATGAGGTGACGGTTAGATTGGTACTATTTTGGTGGGCATATGCCTTTTTGATTGCTTGCTGTTGTACTTTTAGTGATGTAAGGTGACAAAAAAATTGTTTATTTAGCACAGTTTTTATTTTTTACGGTGTTCATCTGAGAGGTTAGGTCATGTGATATGTTTATAAAGGCGGTCGATATAGACGCGGCGATACCTAATATGTCAACTTTTTTTCCCCCTATTTTTTACCAATTTTTTTTACTTTATTTGGGAGAAATTACTTTTTTTTTGTTGAAACTAAATTTTTTGGGGGGAAAACTTTATTTTTTAACTTTTTTTTCACTTTATTTTTTAACTTTTTTTTCACTTTATTTTTTGTCCCACTTTGGGACTTCAACTTTTGGGGGTCTGATACCCTTTACAATGCATTCCAATACTTCTGTATTGGAATGCATTGGCTGTATGAGTAATACAGTGTGTATTACTCATACAGCTTCCTGCCTGTGAGATCCAGGGGGCTGGATCTCACAGGCTCTTCACCGGAAGGCAGTGCCGATGCCTAAGGAAGGCATTGCGCTTCCTTTCATGCCATCGGGTCCCCATTACAGAAGCATGGGGACCCGATGGCACCGCCGACCACCCACCGGAACGACCCACAAACCGCAGGTCTGAATTGACCTGCGGTTTGTGTCACAGGACCCCCCCCCCCCCCGCGCATTGTCCCAGGGTGCCTGCTGATTGATTTTAGCAGGCACCCAGTTCCGATCACTGCCCGCCGCGCGGCGGTGATCGGAACTACACATGACATACCGGTACATCATGTGTCCTTAAGTACCGGGACATCATGACGTACCGGTACGTCATGTGTCCCCAAGAGGTTAAGGGAGCAGTGGAAAGGGACAGAGGACATTAATGAAAGCTGTTATTATAAGGTAATTACAGATCTGTTGACAATCATTGACAGGCTAACTCAGGTATACATGCCTAGCTCTAATAAACTAGCAAATAAAATAAAAAATGACAGTTACCTTTAAGAACTGTTTTGTGCCTCTGTACTGTGTCCGCTTACCCTGCCTACCAGAGCGAATCCCCACACTCCCTACTAGTCTTAATTTCTTGTTCCTTCTCTTCACACAGGAAATGCCCACTCAGCCGAACATTGGCTGCAGCAGTGACCGATAATTTTTCACATCTTTTTTTCCCCCCAGAACCTCAACAACGGCACTGACAGGAGGATTTTCCCTCTAGGAACGGGAAACAATGTAGAAGCAAAAACAGTTAAAAGCCCTCTCCCCTTTACCTATTCCTGCAGTTTCCTGTCCTTCATGAGATGCATAGAAGCATATCCTTCCAGTGCATCTCTTGGTAGCTACTCCTTTCAAGCACCCAGCTCGCTGGGAGGGCTAGTGCACAGGTCAGAGGTTTCAGGGTGGTTGTTAACACCCTTCTCCGTCCTGGGCTTGGAGGCAGCTACAGTCTTCACATGTCGTCACTAGTTCCTGCACATGGGGATTGCATGCACCAAGCAGACTAGGAATCCTGCTGGGCTCAGGATTCCCTGCTCCTGTCTTCCTGCATGTCACTTCCAGCGGCACCTGGGGTCAGTGGCCAGAGATAGCGCATATATCTGGCAATGCAGATAATTTCCCCTCAAGTCTACTAATGGCAGCGCTGTCTTGTGGATGCAGGATGTTGGCACCCAGAAAACCTTCGGCTACCTCCCACAAATCTGCTGATCCCTGTACTGCACTTAGCCCAGTAAGCCATCTCCTCTTACATCTGTTTTATCTTTTGCTGGAGCTGGTCTGTGCATCACTATTTCACCTGTGGGTGATTCTATATTTTCAATGTTATACATTTATTATTTATATATGTTACCAGTGTATTGTGGCAGTGGCATACTTTTTATATGTGTTCCTTTCTTGGACAACCCCCCTCCCCCATTTAGTTGTTTTCCTTTGTAGATTCCTATGGGGCCTGTATTGTTTTTTTTCCAATGCAGACAACTTTTACAAAGTCTTCCACTAAGGATTAGTCTCATATAAAGTTTGCCAAATTTGGGAAATCTTTATCTCTTTCATTTAAAAAACTGCTTTGTCCAAGAGGCGTGGATGAAATAGTCTTGGAGGAAGCTCTTTGTTGGATCGCTTAAGGACCCTTATTAAAAAAAAAGAAAATAAATTAACTCTTTGACTGATTTCAGACTGCCCCCATCTTCTGTTGGACCTCTACCTCTATGAGACCCAGTTTCTTATAATTTTTGTATTGATTTTGATGAAGAAGAGATTCTTTCCAGTGCTGATTCTGATTTCTCGGATGATGATGGGTTTGTTCGCCCCTTTTATTTTCCAGAAGATACAGAGTCACTCCTTAAGACTGTTAGCGCTATGCTGAATATTGAGGACATTAGAGACCCTCATTGTAAGGGAGGAAGGAAAAGGAGAGTCTTCTCTATGCATAATACTTTCTAAAGAATGAAAGGACCTAAAGAAGAGAGCAACAGTCTTTAAAATAAAATATCACTTTGCTGAGGAAAATACTCCTTCGTGGGATAAGACCTCTAATGTTGATGCCCCAATTGCCCGTATTTCTAAAAAGATCTCCCCCATTTGACGATATGGATCTATTAAGAGGCCCCGTGGATAGAAAATGTGTCTCCTGAAGCGCTCCTGTAAAATTACCACTGCTATATTGTAACCTGGTATTGCTGCCATTTTAATTCCAGGCTTCCTACACTACTCAAGAAGCATGTCCTGTCACTACTACCTCAGGAGCAGTGGGGTGTAGGATTTTATTCTCCAGCATTTCTTGTAAAAATTGATTGATTATAAATATCAAAACACTAAATAAGTTTATCGTTTACAAAAAGAATTCAAGATGGGAACCATAAAATCCACCATAAATCTACTGACCCATGAGTGCTTCATGGTAACCTTAGATCTCTCAGATAGAATACAAGAAGACTACCAGAACTATCTCAGGATTGCCCAGTTCTTCAAAAATAAGATTTGTCACTTTCAGTTTCAAGCCCTTCCTTTTTAGCCCCCAGGATTTGCCCAAGATTATGGCAGAGGCCTCAGGAGCTCTTTATCTTCAGAGAGTCATGGTGGTTCCAGACCTGGACAACTTCTTGATTGGTGCTACATCAAAAGAAACTCTACTTTTCCTTCTTCTTCTTTTTTGTAAAATATTTTATGAATTTTTGTCACAGATAAAGTACATACAATGCTTGTGTACATTAGATATCCATGTGACATAGGTTATCCCTCCAACACAAAAAAAAATGGCTGTGCAAGGATAACACAACACTTCACATTTCCTGTACCCTCCCCCTCCCCTTCCCACCCTTATACCCGACTGCAGTCCTCTCCAGTCCCCTATCCGATAAACAATGGCTTTTTAATCTGGGAAGGTAAAGCTGAATAGTGGGTTTGCAGCACGGCAGACAGTTGGTATGGGGATAAATGTGAGGTCCCATGGATCCAGTCTATACCATGGTGTAACAGGGCCGCAAGGCTGTAGCTCCTAATGTCCGGGAGGTTAAACTCCGTCTCCTCCATCAAAGGCATCATCAGCTTGCGCAGGGCTATGCGAGGACCTTTCCCTCCCCAGATGAAATAGGAAAAAGCTGAGTACAGCATTTGTATATCTTTGTGCGTGAGCACTAGGGGTATATTCTGGAGGGGGTACAAGAGTTTTGGAAAACTAGAGCCATTTTGACACCGCCCTATGAAAGAGAGGGGTAAATGGTGCCATCTCTTCAGATCTGCTTTGAATTTTTCTATGAGAGGGGGATACACAGTTTTGGGGTGCTTACCAATTTTGACTCCTAAATATGTTATATGAGAATGTGCCACCTTAAAGGGGTTGTGCCATGAAAAATATTCAACAGTTTTCAACCCAGGACCTGAAACTGAATACTTTTGTAATTGGATGTAATTAACCACCTCAGCCCCCAGTGCTTAAACACCCTGAAAGACCAGGCCACTTTTTACACTTCTGACCTACACTACTTTCACCGTTTATTGCTCGGTCATGCAACTTACCACCCAAATGAATTTTACCTCCTTTTCTTCTCACTAATAGAGCTTTCATTTGGTGTTATTTCATTGCTGCTGACATTTTTACTTTTTTTGTTATTAATCGAAATTTAACGATTTTTTTGCAAAAAAATGACATTTTTCACTTTCAGTTGTAAAATTTTGCAAAAAAAACGAGATCCATATAGAAATTTTGCTCTAAATTTATAGTTCTACATGTCTTTGATAAAAAAAAAATGTTTGGGTAAAAAAAAAATGGTTTGGGTAAAAGTTATAGCGTTTACAAACTATGGTACAAAAATGTGAATTTCCGCTTTTTGAAGCAGCTCTGACTTTCTGAGCACCTGTCATGTTTCCTGAGGTTCTACAATGGCCAGACAGTACAAACACCCCACAAATGACCCCATTTCGGAAAGTACACACCCTAAGGTATTCGCTGATGGGCATAGTGAGTTCATAGAACTTTTTATTTTTTGTCACAAGTTAGCGGAGAATGATGATTTTATTTATTTTTTTCTTACAAAGTCTCATATTCCACTAACTTGTGACAAAAAATAAAAACTTCTATGAACTCACTATGCGCATCACGAAATACCTTGGGGTCTCTTCTTTCCAAAATGGGGTCACTTGTGGGGTAGTTATACTGCCCTGGCATTCTAGGGGCCCTAATGTGTGGTAAGGAGTTTGAAATCAAATTCTGTAAAAAATGACCTGTGAAATCCGAAAGGTGCTCTTTGGAATATGGGCCCCTTTGCCCACCTAGGCTGCAAAAAAGTGTCACACATCTGGTATCTCTGTATTCAGGAGAAGTTGAGGAATGTGTTTTGGGGTGTCTTTTTACATATACCCATGCTGGGTGAGATAAATATCTTGGTCAAATGCCAACTTTGTATAAAAAAATGGGAAAAGTTGTCTTTTGCCAAGATATTTCTCTCACCCAGTATGGGTATATGTAAAAAGACACCCCAAAACACATTCCCCACCTTCTCCTGAGTACGGCAATACCAGATGTGTGACACTTTTTTGCAGCCTAGGTGGGCAAAGGGGCCCATATTCCAAAGAGTACCTTTCGGATTTCACAGGTCATTTTTTACAGAATTTGATTTCAAACTCCTTACCACATATTTGGGCCCCTAGAATGCCAGGGCAGTATAACTACCCCACAAGTGACCCCATTTTGGAAAGAAGACACCCCAAGGTATTCCGTGAGGGGCATGGCAAGTTCCTAGAATTTTTTATTTTTTGTCACAAGTTAGTGGAAAATGATGATTTTTTTATTTTTTATTTTTTTCATACAAAGTCTCATATTCCACTAACTTGTGACAAAAAATAAAAACTTCCATGAACTCACTATGCCCATCAGCGAATACCTTGGGGTCTCTTCTTTCCAAAATGGGGTCACTTGTGGGGTAGTTATACTGCCCTGGCATTCTAGGGGCCCAAATGTGTGGTAAGGAGTTTGAAATCAAATTCTGTAAAAAATGACCTGTGAAATCCGAAAGGTGCTCTTTGGAATATGGGCCCCTTTGCCCACCTAGGCTGCAAAAAAGTGTCACACATCTGGTATTGCCGTACTCAGGAGAAGGTGGGGAATGTGTTTTGGGGTGTCATTTTACATATACCCATGCTGGGTGAGATAAATATCTTGGTCAAATGCCAACTTTGTATAAAAAAATGGGAAAAGTTGTCTTTTGCCAAGATATTTCTCTCACCCAGCAGGGGTATATGTAAAATGACACCCCAAAACACATTCCCCACCTTCTCCTGAGTACGGAGATACCAGATGTGTGACACTTTTTTGCAGCCTAGGTGGGCAAAGGGGCCCATATTCCAAAGAGCACCTTTCGGATTTCACAGGTCATTTTTTACAGAATTTGATTTCAAACTCCTTACCACACATTTGGGCCCCTAGAATGCCAGGGCAGTATAACTACCCCACAAGTGACCCCATTTTGGAAAGAAGAGACCCCAAGGTATTCGCTGTTGGGCATTGTGAGTTCATGGAAGTTTTTATTTTTTGTCACAAGTTAGTGGAATATGAGACTTTGTATGGAAAAGAAATAATAAAAAAATCAGCATTTTCCACTAACTTGTGACAAAAAATAAAAAATTCTAGGAACTCGCCATGCCCCTCACGGAATACCTTGGGGTGTCTTCTTTCCAAAATGGGGTCACTTGTGGGGTAGTTATACTGCCCTGGCATTTTCCAGGGGCCCTAATGTGTGGTAAGTAGGTAAATGACCTGTGAAATCCTAAAGGTGCTCTTTGGAATATGGGCCCCTTTGCCCACCTAGGCTGCAAAAAAGTGTCACACATCTGGTATCGCCGTCTTCAGGAGAAGTTGGGGAATGTGTTTTGGGGTGTCATTTTACATATACCCTTGCTGGGTGAGAGAAATATCTTGGCAAAAGACAACTTTTCCCATTTTTTTATACAAAGTTGGCATTTGACCAAGATATTTCTCTCACCCAGCATGGGTATATGTAAAATGACACCCCAAAACACATTCCCCAACTTCTCCTGAGTACGGCGATACCAGATGTGTGACACTTTTTTGCAGCCTAGATGCGCAAAGGTGCCCAAATTCCTTTTAGGAGGGCATTTTTAGACATTTGGATACCAGACTTCTTCTCACGCTTTGGGGCCCCTAGAATGCCAGGGCAGTATAAATACCCCACATGTGACCCCATTTTGGAAAGAAGACACCCCAAGGTATTCAATGAGGGGCATGGCGAGTTCATAGAAATTTATTTTTTTTGGCACAAGTTAGCGGAAATTGATATTTTTAATTTTTTTCTCACAAAGTCTCCCGTTCCGCTAACTTGGGACAAAAATTTCAATCTTTCATGGACTCAATATGCCCCTCACGGAATACCTGGGGGTGTCTTCTTTCCGAAATGGGGTCACATGTGGGGTAGTTATACTGCCCTGGCATTCTAGGGGCCCTAAAGCGTGAGAAGAAGTCTGGAATATAAATGTCTAAAAAATTTTACGCATTTGGATTCCGTGAGGGGTATGGTGAGTTTATGTGAGATTTTATTTTTTGACACAAGTTAGTGGAATATGAGACTTTGTAAGAAAAAAATAATAATTTCCGCTAACTTGGGCCAAAAAAATGTCTGAATGGAGCCTTACAGAGGGGTGATCAATGACAGGGGGTTGATCAATGACAGGGGGGGTGATCAGGGAGTCTATATGGGGTGATAACCACAGTCATTGATCACGCCCGTGTAAGGCTTCATTCAGACGTCCGTATGCGTTTTGCGGATCCGATCCATCTATCAGTGCATCCGTAAAAATCATGCGGACATCTGAATGGAGCTTTACAGGGGGGTAATCAATGACAGGGGGGTAATCAATGACAGGGGGGTGATCAGGGAGTCTATATGGGGTGATCACCACAGTCATTGATCATGCCCCTGTAAGGCTTCATTCAGACGTCCGGATGCGTTTTGCGGATCAGATCCATCTATCATTGGATCCGTAAAAATCATGCGGACGTCTGAATGGAGCTTTACAGGGGGGTAATCAATGACAGGGGGGTAATCAATGACAGGGGGGTGATCAGGGAGTCTATATGGGGTGATCACCACAGTCATTGATCACGCCCCTGTAAGGCTTCATTCAGACGTCCGGATGCGTTTTGCGGATCCGATCCATCTATCAGTGGATCCGTAAAAATCATGCGGACGTCTGAATGGAGCTTTACAGGGGGGTAATCAATGACAGGGGGGTAATCAATGACAGGGGGGTGATCAGGGAGTCTATATGGGGTGATCACCACAGTCATTGATCACGCCCCTGTAAGGCTTCATTCAGACGTCCGGATGCGTTTTGCGGATCCGATCCATCTATCAGTGCATCCGTAAAAATCATGCGGACATCTGAATGGAGCTTTACAGGGGGTTGATCAATGACAGGGGTGTAATCAATGACAGGGGGGTGATCAGGGAGTCTATATGGGGTGATAACCACAGTCATTGATCACGCCCCTGTAAGGCTTCATTCAGACGTCCGTATGCGTTTTGCGGATCCGATCCATCTATCAGTGCATCCGTAAAAATCATGCGGACATCTGAATGGAGCTTTACAGGGGGGTGATCAGGGAGTCTATATGGGGTGATCACCACAGTCATTGATCATGCCCCTGTAAGGCTTCATTCAGACGTCCGGATGCGTTTTGCGGATCCGATCCATCTATCAGTGCATCCGTAAAAATCATGCGGACATCTGAATGGAGCTTTACAGGGGGGTGATCAGGGAGTCTATATGGGGTGATCACCACAGTCATTGATCATGCCCCTGTAAGGCTTCATTCAGACGTCCGGATGCGTTTTGCGGATCGGATCCATCTATCAGTGCATCCGTAAAAATCATGCGGACATCTGAATGGAGCTTTACAGGGGGGTGATCAGGGAGTCTATATGGGGTGATCACCACAGTCATTGATCACGCCCCTGTAAGGCTTCATTCAGACGTCCGGATGCGTTTTGCGGATCCGATCCATCTATCAGTGGATCCGTAAAAATCATGCGGACGTCTGAATGGAGCTTTACAGGGGGTTGATCAATGACAGGGGGGTAATCAATGACAGGGGGGTGATCAGGGAGTCTATATGGGGTGATCAGGGGTATTCAGGGGCTAATAAGGGGTTAATAAGTGACGGGGGGGGTGTAGTGTAGTGTAGTGGTGCTTGGTGGGACTTTACTGAGCTACCTGTGTCCTCTGGTGGTCGATCCAAACAAAGGGGACCACCAGAGGACCAGGTAGCAGGTATATTAGACGCTGTTATCAAAACAGCGTCTAATATACCTGTTAGGGGTTAAAAAAAACCACATCTCCAGCCTGCCAGCGAACGATCGCCGCTGGCAGGCTGGAGATCAACTCTCTTACCTTCCGTTCCTGTGAGCGCGCGCGCCTGTGTGCGCGCGTTCACAGGAAATCTCGCGTCTCGCGAGATGACGCATATATGCGTGACTGTGCGCAGCGCTGCCACCTCCGGAACGCGATCCTGCGTTAGGCGGTCCGGAGGTGGTTAAACATTTAGCTAAGCCATTGAGTTATTCAAGAAAATGTATCTGTATAGCGCCACCTGCTGTTTGTTTTTTTCTTATTTCTTTGACGTGCTTAATGAGAAGGCCACATATGCTCAGTTTCATCCTTCAACTGCCTCCTGAGCTGTGATAGGGAGAGCTGAGACACGCCCCCTTAGCGGCAGCAGAAAAGACACTCCCCTTGAGCTTTCAGCCTGATATAAATCTAGCAGAGCAAATTATGGTGAGATCTCTGGATCCATGTGAGGTACAGGTCTTTATCTAGCTTTGTTAGAAAGAGATTGTCATGTGCTATATGATGTCTGATTTTCATTTTTTACATTAGTCATGGCAGAGGTCGCACTACATTTTTTCCAGAAGAGTAAAAATACTCCTCTTAACAATTTTGAGGAGTATTTTTAGCTGAGGAGGAGTACGAATTTTGCAGTAATTCATATATATAATG
Source organism: Bufo bufo (assembly GCF_905171765.1). Lineage (NCBI taxonomy): Eukaryota > Metazoa > Chordata > Amphibia > Anura > Bufonidae > Bufo > Bufo bufo. Next base: position 158,222,534 of record NC_053394.1, read on the forward strand.
CATATGCCCACATAACGTTATGAGGCCGCTATTTTTGCAGGGAAACCATTGCTAGTCTCCCATGCAGAAATAAATGTAGACAATTTTACATTTATCCAACATCATACACTAAACATAAGACCACTGCTGCCATACAAAGTGGCTACCTGACACTGCCATACACAGCACCCACCTGACACTGCCGTACACAGCGCCCACCTGACACTGCCAAACACAGCACCCACCTGACGCTGCGATACACAGCTCTCACCTGACGCTGCCATACACAGGGCCCACCTGACCTTACTATATACATATTACATACACAGCTCTACCACATGCCCATTACACAGATAGTTTACTATATACACATTGCACACACAGCTCTGCTACATGTCCATTACACAGATAGAACTACTATGTGCACATTACACACAGAAAACTGTACAATAGACTGGTTACACTGACATAGCCCTGCTTTATACACACCTTCCATACATAAAGTACCTCTGCATTCTCCACCAGCAGTCCTACCACACACATGCCTGATCACATGACATCACCACAGGTCCTGTAACCACAATGTAGTGTTTAGTCCAGACTCTGGAGCTGCTCCTGGTGAGAGAGATGTCAGTTAGGGGTGGGGCTTCTCAGGAGAGGGGCGGGGCTTCATGTGTGCCGGACCAGACAGCTTCTGATACAGCGCTCCTGAGTAGTAAAAGACCATGTGTAAAAATACGCATGAGTCTTTTTCTAGGGAGTAAAATGGCCTGAACATGCGTCTATGATGCTTGTACAGGCGTTATTGCAACCTCAGAGTCATGGGATTACCCCTTTAAAGAGGACCCTTCATCAGTTTTGACATAGGCTAATTATAGTATTACCTTGTAGGACAGCCCCCACTGATGCCATGGGTGTTTTTTTTGTTTTTGTTTTTTAAGACCACCCCCCCCCCCCCCCCCCGGTCCTCCACTGTTGACCCCCGATGATTTGGCACGCTGTATTATAATGAGCAGTAAACTCGCAATGGGGAGGAGACGCAGTCTTCTGCAGTGGGTGACTCCTTCTGCCTGGCTGTGAGCACGATCCAATCAGAGCGGACCGCACACAGCCAGGTAGAAGGAGCTCAAGTTCTCGCGAGATTCCTTCTCCCTGGCTGTGAGCGGTCCGCTCTGATTGGATCGCGCTCACAGCCAGGGAGAAGGATACGCCCACAGCAGAAGACTGCATCTCCTCCCCATTGCGAGTATACTGCTCATTATAATACAGCGCGCCAAATCATCGGGGGGGGGGGTTAAAAAAAAACAAAAAACATGGCATCAGTGGGGGCCACCCTACAAGGTAATACCATAATTAGCCTATGTCAAAACTGATGAAAGGTTCTCTTTACAGCAAGAAGAATCTGAGCTGGGTCCTCCAGACTGCGAGGGGAATCCCAAGGCAAGTAGCTCAGATTTATCTGGATTTACTCTAAAACCAGAGTAAGAGCCAGTCAATGAGTTCCTTTAGGACATTCCAAACATCTTGGGCTGCATTGGCTACAAATAACAATATGTTATCTGCGAACATCGATAGCTTTACCTCCTCGTTACCTATCCTGACTCCTTCAAACACATTTGAGTTCTACAGCCAGACTGAACAACAAGTGTGACAACGGGTAGCCTTGTCGTGTTCCTTATTGCAGGGGAGGACAGAAAGCCAGGGATGTGAACTTGGGCCTGTGGAGCTGTATAAAGGTGCGGAATTCCCCTTGGATTCGAAATCTATCCAAGACCGCGTTTATCCAATCGCACTTCACATTGTCAAACGCTTTTTCAGCGTCTATCATTAACAAAGACGATTGTGCGGTGGGACTAGGCGAGCAGGCACTGGCATGAGATGGACCAACCAGTATCGGTATCACCTCCGCCATGATTTTAGCTACAATTTTTAGATCCACGTTTATTAGAGAGATTGGACAATAGGAATCCAGAAGGGTAGGATCTTTTTTTTTAACAAATCTTTATTTGTGATTTGTAATAATGATGATAACATCAACAAGCAGTAATGAGGGCAAGAAGCCCAATATCATGAAGGCACAAGGAGCAAATGTTACATCATTGACAGTAGATAAGATTGTTACATATTGAATTGAGTAAATGAACAGAATAATTCAAATGGCCTCAAGGACAAGAGGAAGTCCCATTGCAATATTGAAACAGACTAAGTAGAAAATTGCTACTAGGTAGCATACTAAGCATGAGGTGCAAATAACTAAGGAGAAGCATGAGAATTTGTATACCACTTGAACCAAGGCTCCCATAAGGTGAGAAAAGCATCATGAGAAAAGTTTTCCCAACTGGAGAGCTCCTCAAATCTACATAACTCATGGACTTTCAATGTCCATTCTTCTACTGTAGGAGGATCTACAGACAGCCAATGTAGAGGGACCAGGAGTTTTGCTGCAGCTATAAGGTGAGCCCGTAAAGAGCGTTTGTGAAGTGGAAAGTGTTGGTTCGGTACATTTAGGAGAACCAATAGAGGGGAGAGGGGGGGGCGAGGAGGGCCATATTTGTTGTATAATGGTGGATAGGGAGGACCAGAATGAGGATATTATCCTGCAGTGCCACCAAACATGAAGAACCGTACCTCTCTCCTCCTGGCACCTCCAGCAGACTGGGGAAAGTGATGGGTCCATCTTGTCAAGTAAATCTGGAGTACGATACCACCTGGTGGTTAATTTAAAGGAGTTCTCCTGTACCCTTATACACCTCGAAAAGCCGTGGGAGATCCTAAGGATCAAGGAGATTTCATGGTCCGATAATGTAAGACCCAACATCTTTTTCCAGTGCTGAATGAAAGGGGGCCTAGCAGGACAGTTAAGTGTGAGTAGTTTGTTGTATAAAAGTGAGAGGGGTTTCCTTACTGGACTAGGGGAGTCAAAAGGAACCTCATACCAGGAAGGAAGGAAGTTTCTATCAGCAGTGAGTAGATATTTTTGACAAATCTGATGGAAATGGGAGTAATGAATTGGAGTCCAATTAGTAGCCTAATGTGATGTCTGGAGGTCCAGCAATGAGGGAATTTTAGACTTGACTGAACAAGGCTCTACCTCTGGAGATCTGGTGGACCTATCGGTCCTGAAGGGTTGGGCCCAGAGGGCAGTATGTTTAGTGGGCAACACCAACGCATCCATTTGCATGGAAAGGAAGAGGTCTATCCTCATGCGGCTAGACCCGCAGCTAGTACACCTGGCCACTTCAGACAATACCCCATCCTCAGAAGGTTTACTCTTTGGAGATTCCTTTGTGAAGGACATAAGTAAATATGTAGGGCTCTTTTCATCCCTAGAAAAGGCCCAGACATCACTAAAACATGTCTTCCAAGGCTGTGTTTTTACAAGGGCTGGGAAATGGAGGGGCCGATTTCCCAGCCTGGTATCCCAGGAAGGAAAATATTACAGAGCCCCCCCCCCCCCCTCAGCCAGAACATCCTACTTTCCCAACCACCTCCTATGCCACCACTCCTTTCTTCCCCACAAAAGGAAGACCATGGCGTTCCAGAGGCAATAGAGGATTCCCAAGATCAAGATCCTCTGCAGGTAAGAAATCAAATAAGACATTTTATCCACATCTGGGCTATGATCTCAGCAGACGCATGGATCCTAAACACCGTGAGGGGTTATCAAATCGATTTTCTCTGTCAACCAATACAAACACAGCTCCCTCATCCTATAATATTCTCACAGACAGATCAAGGTCTGATACAACTAGAAATCAAGGAACTATGTTCCAAGGACGCATTAGTCGAAATACCCGTAAAATCACCGGGTTTCCTGAGCAACCTCTTCTTGGTGAAAAAGAGGGATGGCGGCCACAGACCTGTCATTAACTTGAAGACCCTCAACAATTATGTCTTCTACCGACATTTTAAAATGGAAGGTCTCCTTTTACTGAGGCATCTACTTTTACAAAAAGATTGGCTCGCAAAAATAGACCTGAAAGACGCCTATCTCACGTTGCCTATGCATCCCATGTCTCAACCCTACCTCCAATTTCTATGGGAAGGTCACAAATACCAATTTACCAGCCTACCGTTCGGACTGTCCTCCGCACCATGGTGTTTCACGAAACTCTTAAAACCAGTGAAAGCAACTCTCCGGACTCGGGGTGCACATCTCATCATTTACCTAGATGACATCCTCATCATGGCTCAGTCTCACTCATTAATTCTCCTTCACATCCACTGGACATTAACTCTTTAAACTAACCTGTTTTTTTTTTTTTGATCAACCACGAGAAATCGATTCTAACCCCATCGAGACAGATGGAGTTTTTAGTGTTTCTAGTGGATACTCCGTCTGCTACTCTGAGCTTTCCATTCAGGAAATTAAAGACCATCAGGAAAGAAATTTGGTCCGTCCTCAACAAGAATTTAGTGTTTCTCCGAACCATTGCTTTGATTGTAGGCCTACTCTCTGCCTCAATTCAAGCAATTTTTCCTGCTCCCCTCCACTACAGAGCTCTCCAACGTTTAAAAGCTTGACATCTGAGGGAAGGGTTGAGTTACTCAGACGATGTAACTCTAACTCCAGATACCAGGGACAAGCTCCTGTGGTGGCTGAAGATTGTTCCAAGACTGGAAAGGCAAAACCATATTCAATTCTACCCCCGACCTAATTATCAAGTCGGACGCCAATCGACTTGGTTGGGGTGCTCGGTGCAGCTCCCGTTCCACAGGAGGCTAATGGTCCGCAGAAGAAACTTCCCTTCACATCAATTGCCTAGAGCTCTTGGCGGGATTATTTGCCCTTAAAAGCTTCACAAAGGACAAATCCCATTGTTGTGTCCTTCTTTGGATGGACAATGTAGCGGTGGTACAGTATATCAACTGCTTAGGAGGAACCAGATCGGAGATTCTAGCCAATATTGCCAAAGATTTGGGCATTTCTGTCTAGACAAACATATCATTTTGAAGGCGGAGTACCTTCCTGGTTTGTCTAATACTATTGCAGACTGGAATTCCCGATTTCTATCGGACCCCAGCGACTGGAGATTAGATCCCACCATCTTCCATCAGATCAATTACCTCTGGGGTCCACTATATATGGACCTTTTCGCATCCCGCCTCAACCGTCAGCTACTTCAGTTCTTCAGCTGGCGCCCCGATCCAGGATCTCTAGGCACCGATGCCCTGTCACAACTGTGGCCTACGGAGGTCCTTTACGCTTTCCCTCCGTTCACTCTCATCTCGAGGATTCTCCTTCTAACCATGTCTCAACAAGCAACTCTGGTGTTAATAACCCCACTCTGGCCAACTCAGACCTGGTTCCTCCAGATTCTGGCAATGACTATAGATTATCCACGAATCCTTCTGATTCATCCATCGATCCTTTTAGACCCAACCGGACATCAACATCCTCTGATTCTATCTGATATTTTGTCTCTAGTAGCCTGGTTCATTTCAGGCCAGCAGTGCTTGATTTACGGAATTTCACAGTCAGCTAGCAACATCCTCTCTGACGCCTGGGCTCCAGGCACCCGATCATCTTACAGATCAGCCTGGAAGATTTGGTCTGATTGGTGCGGTCAACGGACATTGGATCCTGTATGTGCACCTCTAAACCATATTTTAAACTTCCTTTCTGATTCTTTCAATGCAGGGAAGGCATATCGGACTATTAATGTCTACCAATCAGCAATCTCTTTCTATCATGCACCTATCCAGGCTTTACCAATAGGCAAACATCCTTTAGTTTGCAAACTTTTGAAGGGCATAAAATTTAGAAGGCCTCCCACTCCCAAATATCACTCTACTTGGGATGTTAACTTGGTGCTGGACCTATTTTTAACTTGGGAAGATAATGATCTTCTCCCTCTGAAGTTATTGTCCTTTAAGTTAACCATGTTATTATGTCTAATATCTTTTAAACGTGTTTCGGACATCCGAGCTTTAGATATATCTTGTAGGCAATTTCTACCACAAGGAGTTCAGTTTTCTATTGTCCGTCGTGCCAAAACTAATATCTCTTCTGTTTTCTACCCCGTTTTCCCTTTACAAGAAAAGCTTTGTGTGGTCAGGTGCCTACGATCCTACGAACATAGAACTTTACCTCTAAGGAGTCCATCTGTATCCCAACTCCTCATTTCATATTGCAGACCCCATCTACCAGTGTCATCGGCAACCCTAGCTAGATGGGTTTCTCAAACTATGTCCTTAGCAGGGGTGGACACTTCTCTTTTTGGGGCGCACTCCACTAGAGGAGCTACAGTTGCAAGAAAAAGTATGTGAACCCTTTGGAATGATATAGATTTCTGCACACATTGGTCATAAAATGTAATCTGATCTTCATCTAAGTCACAACAATAGACAATCACAGTCTGCTTAAACTAATAACACACAAAGAATTAAATGTTACCATGTTTTTATTGAACACACCATGTAAACATTCACAGTGCAGGTGGAAAAAGTATGTGAACCCTTGGATTTAATAACTGGTTGAACCTCCTTTGGCAGCAATAAGTTCAACCAAATCTATAGACTCAAAATGGTGGCTCACCTCAGGCGGGGTTCTGAATTAGGTGCTTCTAGCCCAATATAGAGGAACACCCCTCCTCTAGTAATAAATGTGACTAAAAATAGAAATAAGGGCGAGCACTCAACACTTGGACCAGGTGGCAATAGAATAAAATTTAATTAAATCACAATAATATAACACGTATATTTATACCATAAAATCTAAAATCTAAAGATAAAATACATGATATTAAATACCACAAATAGGGATGGTTAAATAGTATCGCTCTCTTGTGTTCAGAACAGCTGTAGTATATATGTAACTAAATCAAAGAAGTTGTTAGTAATGATGCGCTTCACTGTCCCGTGCGCACACTTGAATAATCAGTGAATTTGCAGACTCATATGCAGGGCCGTCTTTGCCGCAGGGCAAAAGGGGCAGCTGCCCCGGGCCCAGTTGCTCATGGGGGCCCTGGCCCAGCTCGCGACTCTTACTCTGTATCTAATATGCAGCAGCGCAGCACAGACAGTCTACTCTTCACAGACTAGACAACTTGAACAACTTACAGCGAAGGCGAAGCACTTCGGCCCCCCGCCCCCGTCACTCACGTCGTAAAAGGGGGTGTGTCTTGTGTGAGTCACCGCAGCCTGGTGAAGCGCCACAGCGGAGCAGGCATCAGCAGGGACTAAGTCCCCGCCTCCGGTCCAGAGGCTAAAGGGATTGGGTGGCGGTGGTGAGTGAGTCACAGCCTCACGTGACGTGACCACTTACCAGACAAGAACCAGACCAGTCTCAAGTGAAGTCACTGACCTGCTGCTGACCTGACCTACCTAATAATAGTACAGTCAGGCAGCCAGCCAGAGTCGACCTGCCACTGCCGCGCCAGGAGGGGAGGACAGGACTGAGGAGGAGGTAAGCAAAAAGCAGTGGCACGCTGCGCATAGGCATATATATATTGACTTCAGAGGCGTAACTATCAGGGAAGCAGCTGCTTCGGGGCCCCGAGCTTAGAAGGGGCCCGGGAGCAGTAGCAGGGGTGTCAGCAGGGCAGGGTTGCTTTTGCATGTACTATGATGTAAACTTCAGGCAGCGTATAGTGGAGAGCCGCACTGAAGATAACAGCAGCTCTTGTCAGCAGCAGCTTATGCTGCTACCTTAAAAAAATCTCCCTGGAGCCTCCTTAAGAACCCCCCCTCCCCAGTTTGCTCCTCTTCACTTACTGTCATATTACGGCAGGGCAGTAGTGCTCTTTGCTCTGCTGTCAGCGTCTAGTCGGGACAGAGTGAGGGGGGGAGGGGCTGCACTGCTCTCTGAGGAGGAGACCCCCAGCCATGTGCTCGGGGGGGTTAGAAACTCTTCTGGATCCTCCACAGCCTGACAAATCCATCTAGCCTGCATAAAAGGCAAGTGTATGTATGTGAAAGGTGTGTGTGTGATTATCTATCTATATATCATCTATCTATTATACTGTGTATATGTATATATATATGTAACAGAACCTAGTTATCTCACCAGTGGAGCATTTGGTGGAAATTTCAATGCATAAAATGCATATGTGAAATGAGAAGCAGGCCTAAGACTATATAATGAATGTCTGTGTATATTCATACATTCAGCCCCATACTGAGGATGCATAGGGGAAATACACTGCCCACTGGATGCTATTCCTGTACTTGCTTGAAATTGGTTATGCGATTTATTTTTTTTTCTGTGTATTCAAGTAAGCAAGAGTTCACATCTCCATTTCATTTTCAGTTCTTCTGATCCGTCAGAAGAACAGAAAAAAAGGATCCTGTAAACAAATAGATCCTGTTGCATCCGTTATGCACATTTGGCATCCGTTTGAGCCATTTCTACCTGAGATCCGTTTTTTTGGACAGAAAGAAAATCCTGTACGCAGTACTTTTTTCCGTCTGATAGAACAGATCTCAGAAATGGCTCAAACGGATGCCAAATGTGGATGCAACAGGATCTATTTGTTTACAGGATCCTTTTTTTTTATTTTTTATTACAAGATACATCCAGTTTTTTTTTTTTTTCCGTTCTTCTGACACATCAGAAGAACGGAAAATGAAACGGAAATGTAAACTCTCCCTAATTATATTTATTGGCATTGTATAGTGTATATAACTGTAATATTGTGAAAGGCAGGAGCATACGTATAGTGGAAGCAGGGGACGCAGCTACTGCGGGGCCTGAACTCAGAAGGGGCCTACCTGAGATGAGGACTAAACTGTAAAAGGGCCCCCACAATAGTATTATATACAGTGACATGATATGCAGTATATGTGTGGGAAACGGGCGAAGTCGCAGCAGGGCCTGGTCTGAGTGAGTGATTTTGACTAGCTGCAGGACTGGGGCCCATGAGGGGGGGGGGGGCCCATTCAATAATTTGGTGTGGGGCCCAGTCAGTTCTAGTTACGCCACTGATTGACTTTATATTAGAAGAAACCGGTCAGGTCACCAGATCCGACCATTCATAAATTTGTGGGGGATTATTATAGAGAGCCCCAGGCAACAAGGGCAGGGGTTGGGTTCTTCTCTGTCTGACTCTGCTGCTGAACTGTGGCCTGGGGCCATCACTTGCCACATTTACTTATCTTTGCTCAGGGGGGCCCTCATGGTGTGGACTGGACTGGTCATTTTCACTAAGGAATAGTTTAACCATTTATGTGCAAAAGAGAAAATAAGAAGTCAGCTCCAATCAGATATCTGCACATAGACCAAGAGTCTATGTGCAGATATCTGATTGGAGCTGACTTCTTATTTTCTCTTTTGCACATAAATGGTTAAACTATATTCCTTAGTGAAAATGACCAGTCCAGTCCACACCACACCATGAGGGCCCCCCCTGAGCAAAGATTAGTAAATGTGGCCCCAGGCCACAGTTCAGCAGACAGACCCAACTCCTTTGTCTCCCGTCTCTATAATAATCCCCCACTAATGGGGTTATTTAAATTACTGGTGGATTATTAGAGAGACGGGAGACATAAGGGGTTGGGTTCTCTCTGTCTGCTGAACTGTGGCCTGGGGCCACCACCTGCCACATTTACTAATCTTTGCTCAGGGGGGGGGCCTCATGGTGTGGACTGGACTGGTCATTTTCACTAAGGAATATAGTTTAACCATTTATGTGCAAAAGAGAAAATAAGAAGTCAGCTCCAATCAGATATCTGCACATAGACCAAGACTCTGGGTCTATGCAGATATCTGATTGGAGCTGACTTAGTGACCTCTTTTTTTCTCTTTTGCACATAAATGGTTAAACTATATTCCTTAGTAAAAATGACCAGTCCACACCATGAGGGCCCCCCCTGAGCAAAGATTAGTAAATGTGGCCGGTGGTGGCCCCAGGCCACAGTTCAGCAGACAGACAGAGAGAAGCCCTTATGTCTCTCGTCTCTCTAATAATCCACCAGTAATTTAAATAACCCCATTAGTGGGGGATTATTATAGAGACGGGAGACATAAGTGGTTGGGTTCTCTTTGTCTGCTGAACTGGGGCCATCACTTGCCATATTTACTAACCTTTGCTCAGGGGGGCCCTCATTGTGTGGACTGGTCATTTTTACTAAGGAATATAGTTTAACCATTTATGAGCAAAAGAGAAAATAAGAAGTCACTAAGTCAGCTCCAATCAGATATCTGCACATAGACCCAGAGTCTTGGTCTATGTGCAGATATCTGATTGGAGCTGACTTAGTGACTTCTTATTTTCTCTTTTGCTCATAAATGGTTAAACTATATTCCTTAGTAAAAATGACCAGACCACACCATGTGACATGGTGTGGTCTGGTCATTTTTGCTAAGGAATATAGTTTAACCATTTATGTGCAAAAGAGAAAATCAGAAGTCAGCTCCAATTGGATATCTGCACATAGACCAAGACTCTGGGTCTATGTGCAGATATCTGAATGGAGCTGACTTAGTGACCTCTTTTTTTCTCTTTTGAACATAAACGGTTAAACTATATTCCTTAGAAAAAAATGACAAGTCCACACCATGAGGGCCCCCCCTGAGCAAAGGGTGACACCAGCCATAGCAACGCCACTGCCTCTATCTGTAAGTCGCTGGAGTGCACGGCAGGCTCGCTGTTCTGAAGGAAGTGGAACTGTGAACTGTCTGAACTCTGAATGGCTGTACAGTCAGTAGTGGCATGTGACACATGTGGCAATAATAATGTGTCTGCTGGCCTGCAGCCTGGTAAAGACCTGTGTAATGTCATGTGTGATGTGCATCCCAATTATGCCATATATACGTGTACAGATACTGGTCCTGTACTCCTGTGAGGCTGCAAGGCAGGGGTGTGGTGTGGACCACTCCTGGGACTGCATGTGCTTAGGCCTCATGCACACGGCCGTTGTTTGGGTCCGCATCCGTTGCTCCGTTCCGTGGCCCCGCCCAAAAAAATAGAACATGTCCTATTCTTGTCCGTTTTGCGGACAAGAATAGGCATGTCTACAATGGGATGCCCGTTCCGTTACGCAAATTGTGGAAGGCACACGTGCGGCTTATGTTTTTTGCGGACCGCAAAAAACGGCACAGTCGTGTGCATAAGGCCTTACAGTCCCTAAATAAATAATACTGCAGTGATTAGCAACCATACACTACTGCTGCTCAATGTGCACATATAATATGTTGTGGTGGAGGGCGTGATTGCATGCTAGGGTGTGGGAAGGCGGGATCCAGGGGGCCCAAGGAAATCCTTGCCCAGGGTCCAATCAATATTAAAGACGGCCCTGCTCATATGCGCTGGTCCAATGTTAATATGGCAATTAGGCAGGTAAGCCAAACAGTTCCTGCTCATATGAAAATGCGTGCCTCAGTGTCCTTAGATGCCGGTAATACAGTCAAGTTACCGTACACATTCAGATGGTTGCCTCATCACATGCGGTGCACAGATGCAATGTTCCTACTTTCCACTCGGTATGTCTCGTGGACACCTCTACGGACGTGAGCGGTGGAAAAGCGGCGTGGAACAATTACGGCGTCTAGCTTGTAGCTCCTTTAGTTCGCTGATCCCGGATCTCGCGGGATTTCGGAAGTGATGTGTGTCCGGACAATGAAAAGCACTGCTTGGCAGATTCTGTACTCGGCGTCCTGGAAATCCAAATTCTTCCGTTATATTAATATTTGCATGGCAATGCATAAGTTGCGGAGGTGCTTCTTTCACAGGTGTGCAGCCCAGACGCGTTTCGGGAACTCTTTCCCTTCGTCAGTGGTACAGCATCACCTGTCTTCCTCCGCCTTTTATATCCACAACTTGCACCAAATCCTGGATCACTGGATTCGCTTTCAGCAACAAAAAATCGCATGCGTTTTTTACATGCGTTTTCCATGCGGTTATTTTGCAAACATGCGTTTTTTCGTATTATGAATTCCTTTTAACATTCTATATATCCTACAGAAGTCCAATTTGTGGTTACGAATTGCATATATGAGTTATTAACGTTTTTCTGAGTCTACAACATAAAATCATACAGTGATGTCATTTTTCTAAAACTCCAGCATAAAATGGTGCAAATAAATTATATTCCACCATACTTTAACACTCAATGTGCCATTATTGGCCTGTTAATCATTACAGTCTCCATTCTTATGTGGTATAATAATACAAATCTAAAATAATAAATAAATAAGAATGTAAACTAACGATAAAAGCATTACTTTTACTGCACAACAATATCGGCATAAATATACAATAATGATGCCGATATATGTCTATGATGATACAATTTAATAATGGATTAAAATACATAAAATTTTTAATTCTTAAAATAAGTAAAAATGTGATGGTTGAGAGAGAGAAATAAAAAAATGCACATTCGGTTTGATTCAAGCTGTACAGATATTGGGGTTCGGACTGAGTAGTCCGAACCCCAATATCTGTACAGCTTGAATCAAACCCGAATGTGCATTTTTTATTTCTCTCTCTCAACCATCACATTTTTACTTATTTTAAGAATTCAAAATTTTATGTATTTTAATCCATTATTAAATTGTATCATCATAGACATATATCGGCATCATTATTGTATATTTATGCCGATATTGTTGTGCAGTAAAAGTAATGCTTTTATTGTTAGTTTACATTCTTATTTATTTATTATTTTAGATTTGTATTATTACAGTATACCACATAAGAATGGAGACTGTAATGATTAACAGGCCAATAATGGCACATTAAGGCGTATTTTCTTCTGTTTAAGCCATTCTGTTGTTCTTTGCTTTGGGTCGTTGTCCTGTTGCAACACCCATCTTCTGTTGAGCTTCAGCTGGTGGACAGATGGACTTAAGTTCTCCTGCAAAATGTCTTGATAAACTTGGGAATTCATTTTTCCTTTGATTATAGCAATCATCCAGGCCATGAAGCAGCAAAGCAGCCCCAAACCATGATGCCTCCACCACCATACTTCAAAGTTGGGATCAGGTTTTGATGTTGGTGTGCTGTGCCTCTTTTTCTCCACACATAGTGTTGTGTGTTTCTTCCAAACAACTCAATTTTGGTTTCATCTGTCCACAGAATATTTTGCCAATACTGCTGTGGAACATCCAGGTGCTCTTGTGCAAACTGTAAACGTGCAGCAATGTTTTCTTTTGGACAGCAGGGGCTTCCTCTGTGGTATCCTCCAATGAAATCCATTCTTGTTTAGTGTTTTACGTATCGTAGATTCGCTAACAGGGATGTTAGCATATGCCAGAGACTTTTGTAAGTCTTTAGCTGACACTCTAGGATTCTTTTTCACCTCATTGAGAAGTCTGCGCTGTGCTCTTGCAGTCATCTTTACAGGATGGCCACTCCTAGAGAGAGTAGCAGCAGTGCTGAACTTTCTCCATTTATAGACAATTTGTCTTACCGTGAACTCATGAACAGCAAGGCTTTTGGAGATACTTTTATAACCCTTTCCAGCTTTATGCAAGTCAACAATTCTTAATCGTAGGTCTTCTGAGAGCTCTTTTGTGCGAGGCATCATTCTCGTCAGGCAATGCTTCTTGTAAAAAGCAAACCCAGAACTGGTATGTGTTTTTTATAGGGCAGGACAGCTGTAACCAACACCTCCAATCTCATCTCATTGATTGGACTCCAGTTGGCTGACGCCTCACTCCAATTAGCTCTTGGAGATGTCATTAGTGTAGGGGTTCCCATACTTTTTCCACCTGCACTGTGAATGTTTACATGGTGTGTTCAATAAAAACATGGTAACATTTAATTCTTTGTGTGTTATTAGTTTAAGCAGACTGTGATTGTCTATTGTTGTGACTTAGATGAAGATCAGATCACATTTTATGACCAATTTGTGCAGAAATCCATATCATTCGAAAGGGTTCACATACTTTTTCTTGCAACTGTAGGTCCACAAAAATTTGACAATCTGGAGGATCCTTATCAGACATTCCAAAGGCGCCAAACTGGGCCTCAGAATCTACGTTTAATACCTTTTATTTCCGACCTGATCCACACGTTTCCACAGTATTATTTTAGTAACCATTGGTTGGTATCTATAGTTATTGTTAGAATTATATTATAGAGCATAAGCTTTGAACTTGCATAATGGATTCTCCTGCCTTTATATAAAATTTAAGATTTTCCTAGTTTTAATGAAGGAAAATATAGATTTTATGAAAGACAGGAGACGAACATTATCCCACCCTACTGACCCGACCCTTGTTTTTATTGTTTTTGTCTCCTCTCTATTAGTCTGAAACATCTTTCATCCTCATGACTGTTCTTCAACGGGTCATCAAATCCTACTACAATCTCCAACCAGTGTTACCATGGATGTTTACGTTTTCTTCATGCATCCTGTTATCCTTCACCATCTCATCAAGAAAGAAGGAAGTTCACATGATTGATTAGACCTTATATGACCTATGCTGCCTGTTGATAGGCTGTAAGTGAACACTTATTTACATATCTTATGTAAATTTTTCTGTTTTACATTGTTAACTGTTTGCTGCTGGGAGTAAAAAGAAAGATCTTAAAGCATAATGTTTGTCTCCTGTCTTTCATAAAATCTATATTTTCCTTCATTAAAACTAGGAAAATCTTCAATTATGGGCAGTGATCAGTTTGCATCAGTTTGGGTGAGATCCATTAGAGATCAGTTATTTTTGATGAAGAAAACCTTTACGCTGCACTTTTTCTCCTGTGAAAAATAACTGAAACCTGATGGATATGACAAACTGATGCTCAAAATAAAATGGCTCAGTTTTTTTCTGATTCAGAAGAGCTAAAAGCTCAACGAAAGTGTGAACCCTATAAACAAGACCCAATGGGGCACATTTACTAAGACCGGCATTTTATGTCAGTCTTAGTTTTCCCCTTGCCCTGCCGTAAGATTAGTCCAATTTATGATGAGGCGTGCGCCTCATCATAAACTAGGCGCATGTATGGCAAGCCTTGTGCCTGGCACTCCTGCAATCCGCCCAACTGGCGAACACAGTGTAAAACTGTACAGCTGGTTAAAAAAGGAGGCTTGAGACTATTTTTCGACGTAGCTTGCTATGCTATGCTGTTTCCATAGCTCCCACACGTCGCAATAGGAGCTACTGACACAGCGAGCACCAATGCACTTCACTGTTTCCTGGCCGTTTGATGGTTGGGACTGTTTCATCCCGCCTTAGTAACGGCGAGATGAGACAACCCCTTTAAGAATGAACCACAGCCAGATCTCAGACCACATGTACATACCAGGATTTTGTTCCCCCTACAACTCCCTGAAAGCCACCCTTCAGCTATTAGTTTACATCCCACACTTTTCCACAACGCTCTTATTATACAAAGGGTGCCATCTGACAACTGACATCAGACCAACCTATAACACATCCTAGCATCTTCCCTACCCCTACCCCAGCGCAGACTGCACACTACACCCCATGGTGACTGTCCCCCCCATAAACTACACCACTTAAAAACCCCACTACATGACAAAGCGTGACAACTGCTCTGGGTGCCATACCCTTCACAAACTGGACCCCATAGCCACTAAACTTCACCTCATGCTGCTCAAAGACTGCTCTCTAAGGGCTCTTTCACACTTGCGTTGTCCGGATCCGGCATGTACTCCACTTGCCGGAATTACACTCCGGATCCGGAAAAACGCAAGTGTACTGAAAGCATTTGAAGACGGAACCGTCTTCAAAATGCTTTCAGTGTTACTATGGCAGCCAGGACGCTATTAAAGTCCTGGTTGCCATAGTAGGAGCGGGGAGCGGGGGAGCAGTATACTTACAGTCCGCGCGGCTCCCGGGGCGCTCCAGAATGACGTCAGAGCGCCCCATGCGCATGGATGACGTGTCCAATGCGATCACATGATCCATGCGCTTGGGGCGCTCTGATGTCACTCTGGAGCGCCCCGGGAGCCGCACGGACGGTAAGTATACTGCTCCCCCACTCCCCGCTCCACTTTACCATGGCTGCCAGGACTTTAGCGTCCCGGCAGCCATGGTAACCATTCAGAAAAAGCTAAATGTCGGCTCCGGCAATGCGCCGAAACGACGTTTAGCTTAAGGCC
This sequence comes from Bufo bufo, assembly GCF_905171765.1. Taxonomy (NCBI): domain Eukaryota; kingdom Metazoa; phylum Chordata; class Amphibia; order Anura; family Bufonidae; genus Bufo; species Bufo bufo. Next base: position 158,238,524 of record NC_053394.1, read on the forward strand.
GGATCCGGATCAATGCCTTTCAATGGGCATTAATTCCGGATCCGGCATTGCGGCAAGTGTTCCGGATTTTTGGCCGGAGCAAAAAGCGCAGCATGCTGCGGTATTTTCTCCGGCCAAAAAACGTTCCGTTCCGGAACTGAAGACATCCTGATGCATCCTGAACGGATTTCTCTCCATTCAGAATGCATTAGGATAATCCTGATCAGGATTCTTCCGGCATAGAGCCCCGACGACGGAACTCTATGCCGGAAGAAAAGAACGCAGGTGTGAAAGAGCCCTAAATCCCATTTTCTCACTAAGTGTCCTATTACACCTGGAGATTCTGCAGACGATTGTCAGGAGGGAAGCATTCCTTCCCAGCAATCGTCTGCTCGTTAATGTTGGAGACACATTTACATGCAGTCATCTTTTCCACTGTGTGGGGAACAGTGATCTCTAATGCCATCGCTCGTCTCCACACAGAAGCGTTCCTTCCAGTTAATCGTCTGCTTGTTAATGGAGGAGACACATTTACATGCAGTGATCCCCTCCACAGTATGGGGAGCAGTGATCACTAATGTCATCCCTCGTCCCCATATAGAAGTGTTCCTTCCCAGCAATCACCTGGCTAGCTAGCGGAAGAGACTGCTGCTATTACATGCCTCGATCACCTCCTCAGTGTGTGGAGGGGTGATCGCTAATGACATCGCTCGTCCCTCTACTGAATCCTTGACGACAGCAGAGGGCTGATTATATGGCACAATCTGTCTCCAGAAAACGATTATTTTTAAACCTGTTGAGAGACTCTGATTACTCGATGAACAAGCGTTTTCTTGTTTATCAGGTAATCGGCAGCTGTATTGCAATGTCAGACCATCGCTAACGAGCATACGAACGCTTGTTAGCGATGATCTTCATGATTATCTGCAAGTGTAAAAGGACCCTAACAATAATGGGTACTTTCTTATCCTGAAACTCCAGACCTAAAAAGTGATCTTGAACAGCTCCCTATAGAGTATCCTTGCCTCACACAGAATACACCTTTATGACCATGCACACTCACAGCCTCCTGACTGATCTCCATTATGCCCACCTCCTCACAAACTGCACCCTCCACCAATGTTTGCACTCTAAAACTACAATCCAAAGCCACTGGACTGATATATCCAGCCCCAGAGACTCAACCACACAGCCCTATACGTCCTGTTTTCACACTCAGCCTCTGTCTGTACAGGATCCAGCACTGGAGTGCTCCTCTCCGTCTGTACAGGATCCAGTGCTGGAGTGCTCCTCTCCGTCTGTACAGGATCCAGCAGTGGAGTTCTCCTCTCCTTCTGTACAGGACCTGGCACTGGAGCACTCCTTTCTGTTTGTACAGGATCCAGCACTGGAATGCTCCTCTCTGTCTGTACAGGATCCAGCACTGGAGTGCTCCTCTCCATCTGTACAGGATCCAGCACTGAAGGGGGACACTCCCCTGGCTTTAGTAACTGGACACCTCTCTCCTGTGCCATTCAGCTCCCTGGAATAACATCTATGGGGTGCAAAAACAGAAACATGTCACCACACAGCCACATAAATAGAATATTTAAGATGAGGCATTAAACCTCAGACCACCATATGAAGCCCAAACCCAGGACCCACATTCCAGACATACATGCCGTACAACTCTCTGTAACTGCCTTGAGCTAATTCACAGCAACACCCCCTACTCCAGACGGTGTAGTTCCTACACCCCTTAAACATATTATAACCGACAGCCCCCTGGCTTTACAGATTCCACTAAATTAGGACCGCTCCTCATGCCACCCCTGAGATGTGTGAATATCATTCTATATTTTGTATCTCTAGGACTGTGTAACTGTATGATTTTTAAGTCGTTTCTTTATGCTGCTTGTTCCTTATCTCAAGTGCCTCCCCGCCCCTTTGCTAGACAAGCTGTCTGAAGAGAGAAGGGGGGCACGCAACTGCGGGCAGTGCTTGTCCTCTCCTCTGCCTACAGATGTGCCAAGAGTGATGTATAGACTGTAGAAGAATGCTTGAGCCAGTTAGTTAGGTGATACCCATGTATACTCATTGCCTATAAAAAAGCACCTCCTTGAAGTGTCATATATGACATATGTAGTATTAATGTTAGTGAGACACCATTACAAGATGGCGCTAGAATATGAATGCTTACATAAGTTCACATACCAAAGTTTGTAAGACAGTGCATACTGCGCAGAAGCCAAGTGTTATCTTCTTTTCCTTCTTAGCCAATTAAATAATGGCATGAGCCTCATAGGGCCCCCCCCCCCCCCCCGAAGATGTAGAAAACTGCTACCTCTGCTACCTTGATTTGGAGCACCAGAGTGCATCTTAAATGCATCAAGTGGAAGCATCTTAAATAGTTGGCGCCCAAAGTGGGGCCCCCGGTGAAGGGAACATCGACAGCCGACCCTCAGGAGCTCCCAGGACCTGACGAACAGCAGAGAGGAGATTACCGCGCCTTTAGTAGAAAGGTAAGAAAACCATTTATCTTACCTGCCTTTCTGCTATTCAGTTCGTCACGCACTGGTGGCTTAGTCTGCTGTACGGTAGAGCCCATTTGAGTATAGTAGTCGGCTGAAATGCTGAAAGCCTGGGGGTCCATAGAACCATAATCTGAATTGATAGCTCACTCTGGTGTGTATATGTGTAGATGTTAGTGTCCGAGGAGTGAATTGAGCACGAACGGTAAGACCACAGAACTATAATAGGTTGATGAAGATTACAGGATGTGATATTAATGCAGAACTGAATGTTGGAATATGGAAAAGAGTGGTACAGCGATGTCGGGGAAAGTTGAGTGATGAAGGAACAAAGATGTACATGTATACTGTGGGACAAGATGAGCCAAATGGGCTCAGAAACAAAAGGTTTTGCATCCCCCCTGTAATAGAAATATTTGTAGTAGAAATTCGCTTGCATCCGACTTTGTGTAAGGAAAGGTAAATCTCTTCAAGACACAGACAAAGGTGTTATCACGTTGAGTTCTGCTGAGCACTCTCTAGCTCCTGCCCAGTCTAGGGTTGGGTGATATACCGGTGTTGGCGGTATACCGCGGTATTAAGAATCAGCGATATGACGATATCGCTGTTTCCTAATAACCGCGGCATTTTGTGACGTCATAGAAGCGGTCATGTGCGCTGACCGCTTCAAAATCTGCAGCCGCCCGCCCCAGCATAATTCCGTACCAATTGCTACCCCGGCTCCTCCACGCAGGCTCCCATAATGCAGTCTCCCCCCACCGATGTCTGAGTCAGATGACAGGCCAGGCTGCGCAGGACAGGACAGGAGTCCAACCAACGCTTCTGCTTACAGCCTGCAATACACCCTCTAGTAGGAGATGATACACGAGATTACTATAAACCACTCGTTCTGGTACAGAATTAACCCTGTAATGGTACACAACAGCTTGTGAACACGGCACTGATGGCAGCAGCCAATCATAGGCCGTTTCACATTTGTATCTCCCTGAGTAAACATTGAAAGCAGCGCTCTGATTGGTTGTTGTGTTGCAAGGTCACATAAGTCTCCATCAAGGGCGACATAAAAACATATGAGATACAAAGGTAGTAAAAAATAAATAAAATAAAGAACATATACCTATTTGGTATTGATGTGATCGTACAGCCCCATAATACCTTAGTTATGTCACATGCTGAATAGCACAAAATATAAAACACAAAAATCTATGTTGGAATTGTTTTTGTTTTTCCATTGGCCCCTGAAAGTGTTACTAGAAGTCAATGGACTAGTTACAGACACCCGAAATGGTGAAAAATATGACATATAAAAGTATAACAATTAACGTCTCCTTGTGGCTGCTTGGCTGTCCCCATACAGTATGTCTCCTTGTGGCCCCCATACAGTATAGTGTCTCCTTTTGGCTGCCCCCATACAGTATACTGTCTCCTTGTGGCCCCCATACAGTATAACATCTCCTTGTGGCTGCCCAATACAGTATAACATCTCCTTCTGGATGCCCCAGTGCCCCATACAATATAACGTCTCCTTGTGGCTGCCCCTATACAGTATAACGTCTCCTTGTGGTGGCCCCCATACAGTATAACGTCTCCTTGTGGCTGCCCCCATACAGTATAACATCTCCTTGTGGCTGCCCCCATACAGTATAACGTCTCCTTGTGGCTGCCCCCATACAGTATAACGTCTCCTTGTGGCTGCCCCATACAGTATAACGTCTCCTTGTGGCCCCAAGTGTTTTTTTTTTCTAAATGGGCATTTATCACGATATATATCGTTATTGCGATAAATTTCTTAATATCGTTATCATGGGAATATTTTTGTTATCGCCCAACCCTAGCCCAGTCTCTTTCACTTTTATTTCTTACTCACAAAAGGTGTAACAATAGAAAAGGGACTGGCCCATCACCCGACCACTTACCTCATGTACAAGGATGCAGGAAGTGATGACATAGGAAGACAAGACACCATCATTTAAAATAACATAGCCAGCTAACAAACACATGTATACTATAATCTCCCATTACCACTGGAGTGAACTTTATCCAGCCTTGCTCAGTGATCAATGCCAAATAAAGTTACTATGATCCTCATGCATGTTTATTTACAGGACAACGTCATTATCTCCAGTGGCTGATCAGGCGCACTAGACAACAAACGCACGTTCCTTTCATATATTGTTCTCTTAACAAATGCATCCACATCAAGCCAATAAATCCACGTCTTGCGCGGGGGCCCTAGCCGGCATCCATACATTTGCCAAGAAAACACTGCTCTGCTGAATACATCAGTCTCCCCCAGCCCACAGCATAGCACATGGACCATTCGCAGACAGAGACCTCTGCGCCCGGCAGCTGTGTCTCCACATACACAGGAATATATCCACTCCAATGGTTTACCCTGACACTGAGAGACATGATGACAATACACAATATATTAAAAACACATCCTAATAAAATTTCCACAACACCCCATTCTAAAGTGCCCTCCCCCAACAGAGACCTGAGAGGTGGATCTGTAGTGTCTGCGGACAAACAAAATCTTGAAGTCTCAGGAAAGTTGGATGTCTCCTTGAGAGATAAGAGTCAGGGAAGCGGGGTTGACGGCTGTGGTGGGCTAATTTCATCCCCCAGCTTTAACAGAGAAGCATATAGTTTGCTATGCAAACATTCCTTAGATGAGGGAGGGAGTATGCTATGCGGAGTAAGTAAAGTGATATGTGTAATAACCTTTTACAAAATGAAGAAAGGTGAAGATTGCTTAATAATTTAATTCTTTCCCAAGCAGCTAACTGTAATGTGGGTATCCAGCCTTTAACAAAAATTATTATATATGTGCAACACCAATTAAGACCACGTGGCATATAAGATGATTTGGGTTTAACAAAAATTATTGTATGATTATAACTTATATGCTGTCTTGTGATAAGATTTTGATTAATCACAGATTGAAGACCAGAAGGCGTGGGAAAAAACGGAAGAACAACAGAGATCATCAGCAATTCTGGGTGTGGTGTGTCTATCTGTTTCCAGGAAAGCTGTGTTTGTTTGTGCTGCAAGTTTTACAATGAAACAAAGAAAACTGTGTGGCTGGTATGGAAGACATAAATCATTCAGTGAAATGTGAATGGGTGTGGCTTTAAGTTGTAGTTGAATTGAATTTGTGTGAAGACTGATGGATGCTTAGCAGAGTTGTGTGTGCAGTCTGTACTGCAGGCGTGGTTATGAGCTGTCTGTGAAAATGAATAAATGATGCTGCAGCAAGAAATGCACAAATGAAAATGTGAATGTGTATGGAGTAGGATATTTGTTTTTATATAATATGCGCATTGGGGATTTTTATTTAATTTTTCTTGGGAGATTTTGTGCTTTTATTAGTGCCAAAAGTGTTGATTGAGCTCAACTTTTTTTTTTATCGAAGTCAATGAAATATTTCTTATGGGCCCTTCTTGTGTTCATGTCTGTATTGTCAGATCTGTTTGTTTCGATGTTTGTAGTTATGTGTTATATGTTAAATGTTGTGCTAACATCAGAGATCTGTCCTCATGAACAGTCGAGACAATACTGACGGAGAGAGGGAGGATCACCATCCGACTGAAGGGGTGGACTTAGATAACTTAGAGGGGAGGGAGGAGGACGTCACAGACAATGACAGCCCTTGTGCCCATCCCCTAGTTACAAGACACCCCTATGAAAGATGAGAAGTCCTGTGTTTAAGTCTATTAAATTCCACATTAGGAAAAGCTGGGTACTTCGGTAAACCAAAATGCAGAGTAACATCAAACAGCATTGGTAGTTCAGTGGTGCCAACCACAGGTAGTGTTTCTTGGGCATTGCCTCAGCCCTGATGCCAAATGCCTCATTGAAGTGAGGAAAAAGTAAGCTTGTCGCCCTATAATGGTCCTGGGAGATGGACCTGCAGTGTCTGCGGGACCCAGAAGAGAGAGAGTTGTGCTGTGTGTGGCACTCCTCGTCCACACCACATGAGTGGATTGTATTCTGTGTTGACCATGCCCGGATCACTGTTCGTCCCCACAGACACCCATGTTTTTGTCATGAGGATGACACAAAGACAGGTGAGGGGGAAAACTTAGACCAAGATTAGGAAACAGGCAATCCAGTATCGGCTGTGCTTTTAAACAGTTTAGCAGATTCACTCTGGGTGATACAGAAGTAGTCCTATTTTTGATTGATACTGGAGCAGCCCAGACAGTTGTGCACAGCAAACATGTCCTCCCCTGACTTAATCTCCAAGGACACTAGTCTTTGGGTAAAAGTGGATGGGAAAGTAGTACACTCCCCTTTTAACAGAATCCATCCGTATCAGATTTGCCCTTAACCAAGAAGTGCTTGCCCGTTTGCTGTCAGTGATAATGCCCCTTGTTGCCTTCTGGGTACAGACTTGCTTGCAAAAGTACATGCTAGCATCTCATATCAGGACGGCACTGTGAAGCTTACAGGTGCCCTCAATGAACAAGAACTTTGTTTGTTGGCCATTACTGATAAAACTCCCTGGTCCATGTTTGTGTCAGTACTCCCAGAAGATGAGAAGGAACCCCTGCTTGCGGGAATGTCGGGACATCTGTGGGCTACTGGACCCACTGATGTTGGCAAATTCTTAGTTCCTCCTGTGGAAGTGGAGATAAAAACTGATGCTCCACTTCCCAGGAAGTATCTCTTGAGTATGGCACAGTCGGATGCCATATCTCAAACAGTCCGAGACTTTTTGAAAAAAGGGAGATTGTATCCCCTTCTAACACTCTTTTGTTCCCTGTGAAAAAGAAAAGTGAGAAGAGCAAACCCACTCCACTGTGATTGATTCGGCAAATGTTTTCTTTTCAGTACCACTACATCCAGACAGTAGATATTTGTTTGCCTTCACACATGACGGTAAACAGTATACCTGGGTGGCACTGCCGCAGGGAGCCTAGAACTCACCCAGTATGTATACTGCAGCCATGTTACTCCTGTCCTTTTTTGGCCCCTTTCACATGGGCGAGAATTCCATGCGGGTGCTATGCGTGAGGTGAATGCATTATACCAGCACTGAATCCAGACCCATTTACTTCAATGGGGCTGTGCAGATGAGCGGTGATTTTCACGCATCACTTGTGCATTGCGTGAAAATCACAGCATGTTCTATATTCTGCGGTTTTCACGCAACGCAGGCCCCATAGAAATAAATGGGGCTGTGTGAAAATCGCATATCATCCGCAAGCAAGTGTGGATGCAATGCGATTTTCATGCATGTTTGCTAGGAGAGGATGTTAGTAAATTGATAAAAGTCAACTTACTGTATTATTTTCCCTTATAACATGGTTATAAGGGAAAATAATAGCATTCTTAATACAGAATACTTACAAAAATGTTGCTTGAGGGGTTAAAAAAAAACAAGAACTCACCTCAGCCACCTGATCGCTAATATACCAGAGTCCACAAAAAATCTGCTACTAGATGAGATAGACGAGGCGGCAAATCATAATGAGGTGGTTATTATGGGGGTCTTCAACTACCCAGATATACAGTAGACTGGGAAACTGAAACTTGTATATCTCATAAAGGAAACAGGTTCTTGGCAATAACCAAACACAATTACCTTTCCCAACTGGTTCAGGACCCGACTAGAGGGACGGCCATACTGGACTTAGTATTAACCAATAGGCCTGACAGAACAACAGACGTGCAGGTTGGGGGACACCTGGGAAATAGTGACCATAAAGTAATAACCTTCCAATTATCATTCAAAAGAGCGTTTCTACAGGGAGGAACAAAAATACCAAACTTCAAAAAAGCTAAATTTAGCCAACTATGAGAGGCCATAGGCCTAACTAACTGGGACAAAGTCCTCAAAAATAAAAATTTGTTTTTGCAAATCGTCCATTTTGACAGTTTTTTTCTGTTACGCCATTTACCGTATTGGATTTTTTTGTGGATTTTAATATTATGGGTGTTTTTCGGTCGCGGTGATATCCAGGATGTTTATATTTATTGTTATTTAGTTTTTTTTTTTTATTATACGGAAAGGGGGGTGATTTAAACTTTTATATTTTTTTAATTTTTTATCATCATTTTAAGGATTCTTAAATGATTCATAAATGATTCTTTAAATTATGTTTTTGAATTTTTCATTTTCATCTTTTAGCGATTTAAAAAATGACAATTTCTTAGCATTTTGCTCATTTCTTATGTTGGCCTGCCATCTTGTGGCCAAAATAAGAATTGCAGCAATAATGCTCTGAATTTCTTAGTAGAGATTCGGAGCATTCAGCGCATGTACTGAAGTCCCGATTGGCCGCACGGGGCTTCAGTACTAAACCCGGTTTTTGCGCAAAGGAAAATTGGAAGCAGATTCTGTTGCAAATTGGTATTATCATTGTTGTTTTTATTTTGCTTGTACTAATTATCTGCTGTGTTATTCCCTGTGTAAAAAAAATAGTTCAGCAAGACAGTTGACGAGGTCACACCAGAGATGATGATGGGAGAATTGTATGAAGACTTCGATCCAGAGAAATCAGGAGCACAGATGACCTCCAGTCTCCCCCCATATAACGTCAGCGCAAATTAGGGAAAGATCATCTGACTTCCCCATGCTCAAGTCCAGTGTCATGGGAGACTATTCATTAAGAACAGGTTGTCATGGAAGCTGGTGAAGAGGAGTCGGAGAATTGGGACAGATGTTTAGGTAAAGAATGAGTTTCAAGGGGGACTGATAGAGATGTGTGAATATCATTCTATATTTTGTCTCTCTAGGACTGTGTAACTGTATGATTTTTAAGTAGTTGCTTTAAGCTGCTTGTTCCTTATCTTAAGTGCCTCTCCTCCCCCCTTTTCTAGCCAAGCTGTCTGAAGAGAGAAGAAGGGGGTGCTTGTCCTCTCCTCTGCCTACAGATGTGCCAAGAGTGATGTATGGACTGTAGAAGAATGCTTGAGCCAATTACTTAGTTAGATGATACCCATGTATACTCATTGCCTATAAAAAAGCACCTCCTTGAAGTGTCATATATGACGTATATAGTATTAATGTTAGTGAGACGCCATTACAAGATGGCGCTAGCATATGGATGTTTACATAAGTTCACATACCAAAGTTTCTAAGACAGTGCATACTGCGCAGAAGCCAAGTGTTATCTTCTTTTCCTTCTTAGCCAATGAAATAATGGCATGAGCCTCAGAGGGGGACACACCCCCCCCCCCCCCCCCCGTCAGAAGATGTATAAACTGCTTTACTTATTGTAATAAACAGAGAGACTGTCTTTGGCCTGCCTTTGTGTCAGCGTATGTCTCTGCCACGCGTGGATATTAACCCCTTAGGGTACCTTGATTTGGAGCACTAGAGTGTATCTTAAATGCTTCAAGTGGAAGCAGCTTCAACACCCCACTGTAGCAGACAGCAGGACAAGTACCCCTGCATATACCCACACATACCCCCACATTGCCAGGGCCACTCGTCACGCCACCCCTCTCCCACAGACAGCACAATGAGTACCCCTTGTTTGATCTGCATGGGTCCCGCACACAGTAGTACCCACTGACCTCTTTTCCCACACAAACACACTGCCCCCACAGAGCCTGGACTCCCCCACATTAAGACCTCACTCTTGCACTCATGATCTCACGATTATGCCTTAGAAAGTATACTGCACAATCTGTACAAAGGGCCATTGACCAGACATCTACCCTGGATAGGCATTCACTTATTTTTCCTAGTGATACACCAATGTTAAAACTGAATAAATGCCATCCTAGAGTTTTTAAACAAAAACAAGTCACGTTTACCACGCAGTACAGTGAGGAGTATCAGGATATATGTGAAATAATAAGACGTCATTTACCTGTTTTGAATTTTGACAGGGACTGGGGTGAAATAGTATCAGATGGTATCAGGTATGTCGCACGGAGAGCACCTAATTTAGGTCAACTATTGAGCCCCAGTCTGTTTTTGGACAAACCCCCTACAGAGCCCACCTGGTTGAAATATATTGGCAGCTATAAATGTGGTCAGAATAAATGCATCTGTTGTTCCCATATGCAAACAAGCAGGACATTTTGTTCTACAGCAAATGGGAACACACATAATATCAAGTCATACCTGAACTGCAACTCACAGTTTGCGATTTATCTGATCACATGCATAGCTTGTAACCTGCAATATGTGGGATGTACATCAAACGCGATAAAGACACGAGTACGAAAACATATTTCAGACACACCACACCATATGACAAGAAATGTTTCTGCAGTGAGCTTGCATTTTGCGGTAAAGCATCTGGGTAATACTGCCAACTACATGTCCAGGGGGATTGAAAGGGTTACTCCACCAGTGAGAGGGGGAGATCATAGAAAAAAACTCTTGAATAGAGAAACTTTTTGGATGCATGAACTGGGTACCTGTGTCCCAAGGGGCCTAAATAAGAAATATGATCTGATTCTGCAATATTAGGCTACTTTCACACTTGCGTTCAGAGCGTATCCGTCTGATGTCTGCCCAGACGGATCCGCTCCTATAATGCAGACGTTTGGATCCGTTCAGAACGGATCCGTCTGCATTATAACTTAGAAAAAATTCCAAGTGTGAAAGTTGTTCAGACGGATCCGTCCAGACTTTACATTGAAAGTCAATGGGGGACGGATCCCTTTGAAGATTGAGCCATATAGTGTCATCTTCAAACGGATCCGTCCCCATTGACTTACATTGTAAGTCTGGACGGATCCGTTTGCCTCCGCAAGGCCAGGGTGTCCGCTTGCTGAGCGGAGGCTGAACGCTGTACGGATGTGTTCGGGGCCGCTTGTGAGACCCTTCAAACGGAACTCACAAGCGGAGCCCCGAACGCTAGTGTGAAAGTAGCCTTAATGACAGATACCCCTAGCAATTGCCATTCTTTGTCGAAAGAGAAAAAATGTTATTTTAGTGTATATGTATTTTTCTGTAGGTGAAGGGTTAATGTGTGGTGATTGTCCAATTGCCTACTCCAGGTGAGCCCGCTTAGCTTCCCAGTGTTTGATGGGAGTTAGGGGGGTTTATATGGAGTGGCATTTGTAGGGCACTTTTGTCATGAGTAAGGACTGTAATTTGTGAGTCTGAAACGCGTAGATTGTATACTACTGTCCTGTGTATGGAAAACTTTTAAACCGCTGGAATAAAGAAATTGGATTTTTAGAAGCTGGACCTTCCGTTTTTCTTCATAATACAAGTCAGCAGCTGATCGAGGCTGCGTCCGTGCTTCTGGGAGTCGTTTTTTAGGTGAGCGCTGCTACCTTTGTATGCTCTATATTTCTAAAGGTAAAGATAGTACTCCCTCCCCCAAACAGGTCACCATCTCTATCTCCCCTCTCAGCACACAGATCGCCATCTCTGCATCCCACCCCCAGCACAAAGATCGCCATCTCTGCCCCTCCCTTCTAGCACAACAGGTCGCCATCTCTATCTCCCCTCTCAGCACACAGATCGCCATCTCTGCCCCTCCCTTCTAGCACACAGATCGCCATCTCTGCCCCTCCCTCTCAGCACACAGATCGCCATCTCTATCTCCCCTCTCAGCACACAGATCGCCATCTCTATCTCCCCTCTCAGCACACAGATCGCCATCTCTATCTCCCCTCTCAGCACACAGATCGCCATCTCTATCTCCCCTCTCAGCACACAGATCGCCATCTCTATCTCCCCTCTCAGCACACAGATCGCCATCTCTATCTCCCCTCTCAGCACACAGATCGCCATCTCTATCTCCCCTCTCAGCACACAGATCGCCATCTCTATCTCCCCTCTCAGCACACAGATCGCCATCTCTGCCCCCCTCTCAGCACAACAGGTCGCCATCTCTGGACCCCCCTCAAAGATCTGCACCCTCATGGCCCCCAGAATACACCATATGCCCCCTCCTCACAGATTTACACCCCATACACTAGAATACACCCAGATCTGTACCCTAAACCCCTAGAATCGCACCAGATTCCACTCCACCCCCCAGATACTCCTGCACTGCTCCCCATGTAGCTCAGTGTACCCCCGGACTGCACCACATCCTCCCTCACACTGCCGCCTGCAGACACACAGCTCATGCAGAGACAGTCTGTGTTTACCAGCACTTCCCACATTCGGTCATGTGACCATGAAGGAGCATGTGACCAGTGACGTCACAAACATCCGTCTGACAACTCCATTCTAGCTTCTACCGTTTTTTTTGTCGCACGGCCTTGATCAAGGGGCGGACTTCAGTGACACGGAACTGGCACGTCCATGTGTGTGACAGCGCTCCGTGCAGGGTCCGTGTCCTGCCCCGGCCTGCAGGTGCGTTCACACCCGTATCACTCCTGCTGAGACCCCAGGAAGCCGGAGGCCCGGAAACCGCAACCTGAGCCCGAAAGTCTCCGCTAGGACCGTTCTCTCATGGGGGAGGTCTGAGGACGGAGGCTGCCATGTTGTCATTGTACTCTATGGCTTTTGGGTGCTTTATTTGTCTTCTATGCTGGGCGCTAGATGGGTCAGGGCGGGGACTTCATGGCCCTGTTATTTGTCTGCTGCACTGATTTGTATGGACTCTGTATGGCCCTGTTATATACGGGCTCTGTATGGCCCTGTTGTGTATACGGGCCCTGTATGGCCCTGTTGTGTATACGGGCCCTGTATGGCCCTGTTGTGTATACGGGCCCTGTATGGCCCTGTTGTGTATACGGGCCCTGTATGGCCCTGTTGTGTATACGGGCCCTGTATGGCCCTGTTGTGTATACGGGCCCTGTATGGCCCTGTTGTGTATACGGGCCCTGTATGGCCCTGTTGTGTATACGGGCCCTGTATGGCCCTGTTGTGTATACGGGCCCTGTATGGCCCTGTTGTGTATACGGGCCCTGTATGGCCCTGTTGTGTATACGGGCCCTGTATGGCCCTGTTGTGTATACGGCCTCTGTATGGCCCTGTTGTGTATACGGCCTCTGTATGGCCCTGTTGTGTATACGGCCTCTGTATGGCCCTGTTGTGTATACGGCCTCTGTATGGCCCTGTTGTGTATACGGGCCCTGTATGGCCCTGTTGTGTATACGGGCCCTGTATGGCCCTGTTGTGTATACGGCCTCTGTATGGCCCTGTTGTGTATACGGCCTCTGTATGGCCCTGTTATTTTGGCACATTGTGATTTTTATGTTTGGACGGTTTATGGGCCTGTTATTTTGGCACTGTGTTATGTCTTCTTGACAGCAATTAATAGCCCTAAATGCCGCACTATTCTTACCATCAAAAGTGCAGGAATCCGTGACACAATGTCCTAGCACATGTGTGAATGTGGCCTACAGCAGTAGAGCCATCAGATGCCAAACATGGTAGCCAAAATATGAAACTAACAGCTACAAAAGCTTCTGGTTGGCAGTGGCACTACTCAGCGGCTCTGGCTCATGGCATAAGATTGTTGTAATGATGAAGCATCTCACTTAGTGAAAGTGAATCAGGTCTCGATCCGACCTGAAAGTTGCCGCAACTTGAGAGTCAAAGGAATCCTGCTGGTTTTCTAGCAGTTTTTGGGTCACGGTCACAACTGGGATGCTGCAGATCTACACTGTGATCTGTGGCCAAAGTCACCAGATAGCCCCAGCCTAGGTAGGAGGTAAAGACTCCTTCTCTACCAAGGGGTGGACATAACACAATCATATAGTCAGACACAGCAAACTGTTTAACCCTTAGGATACCGGAGTTTTTTGCGTTTTTATTTTTCTTCTTTATCTTGAGCCATAACTTTTTTATTCCGTTAATTTAGCCGTATGAGGGCTTATTTTTTGCGAGACAAGTTGTACTTTTTTAATGGCACCATTTAATATGGCATAGAATGTAGTGGGAAGCGGGAAAAAAATTCCAAATGGGGTGGAATTAGAAAAAACGCAAACATTTTTGGGAGTGTGTGTGTGACTTTTGATCAAATTTTCTTCAATTTTTTGGGTAAGAAGCAATGAAAAATGGCAGATTAGCCATTTTGACTTTTTTTTTTTTTCCCGTTACTCCATTCGCCTTATTGGAAAAATATTTTAATATTTTAATAGTACGGGCATTTTGGATGCGGTGATGCCCATGATGTTTATATTTTTTGCTATTTATGTATTTTTTTTATTCAACGTAAAGGGGGATGATTTCAACTTTAATATTTTATTTTTTATATATTTGTGTTTTTTTTTAACTTTTTTATGATTTTGAAGCTCTTATTTGAGCCTACAAAATCCTTAAAAAAAAATAAAATAAAATTATGAACAATCAGGGGTCTTTTAGACCTGCCGGTTGCGGTCATTAGCCGCGGGTCTCTGCTGTTTGAAACAGCAGTGACCTGCCGGCCACGACACCGCTGCACGCGCGAGCGGGCGGCATGCTTGCACTTCGCTCTGGAGCTGGTAGCAAACAGGTTCAATCTCGGTATGGCTGTGTTTGCATCTCTGGTAAACTGTTCTGGCAGAGAACAGCCTATCGTCAATTTTCTGGAGCTGGATTCAACAGATTACTGCTGAATCCATATTGACTATAATGGGATCTGGCAGTGATCTGGTTGTTTTCCTAAATGCCAGCTGTTGGCTGGATAAAAAACTTTTGGATCATCTCTAATGGAGATGTAAACACAGCCTAAGGCCCCCTGCACACGAACGTGTGGACCCCGTGGTCGTGCTGCGGCCCGCAAAATGCGGGCTGCAATGCACGAACACAGTCTGTGGGGCAGCCGCAGCGGATCGCGGACCCATTTACTTTAATGGGTCCGTGATCCGGCCGTTCCGCAAAAAGATAGGACATGTTCTATCTTTTTGCGTAACGGAAGTACGGGACGAAACCCCACAGAAGCACTCCATAGGGTTCCGTTCCGTGCTTCTGTTCCGCATCTCCGGATTTGCGGACCCATTCAAGTGAATAGGTTTGCATCCGTGATGCGGAATGCCCACGGAACGGCACCCGTGTATTGCGGGTCCGCAATACGGCAACAGGAAGCACACGTTCGTGTGCAGGGGGCCTAAGAGAAACAGAGAACACGTCTTCTCTTTTGAATCTGATCTGTGTTTTTGGGATAAAAAACAAACACACCAAATGTGACGCCACCACGTTGTGTTGAGCTGACCTTACATTGTTTACAGCATATTTTACCTGGTTTGTGGACCAGGGTAAGATTAGATCAGGCCTACCATAGAATATATAGGATAACATATTTTGCTCCCAGTGTTTGGACCTGGATGTCATTTCAGGTTTGTTGGTCAATAAAACAGGTTCTCCGTGTTCCTCCTAAAACTAAAAAGTATGGATGATGAGAATACCAAGTGAACATTTACATCAACCTGTGTCATCAGTCATTCCTCACTGATTTCTTTGACCTTCTTTACAGTAATGAAGAATTGATCTGAGAAGTGTGAGCCTTTTCAGCATAATTAAAGTAGACGCAGTGGGCCACCACAGTTTCTCTGCCTCGCTTATGATACCTAAAGAAACAAGAGAAGATCCTAGACCTCACTATTGACCTGCTGACTGGAGAGGTAAGCGCTGCTGGGACCTTATACAGTCACAATGAGGTATGATGTGTTTGGATGATGACTACATCGTTGTGTGTTTCAGGTTCCTGTAAGGTGTCAGGATGTCACTGTCTGTTTCTACTTGAAAGAGTGGGAGTATTTAGAGGATAAGGATCTCTACCAAGACGTCATGATGGAGGACAACCAACCCAACACATCACCGGGTAAGAATAGACTTTCACTAATTGTAAATTAGATGGAAGGTATGATAATGTAGATACAGACATGTAGTGTAAGTTAACATTGATTATCTCATGACAGTGCTGCCTATCAAAGAGGTGGTGTGTGTGTGTGTGTGTGGGGGGGGGGGGTAATATTGAACAGGCGGTTCTTGAAGTTGAAGTGCCGCAAATTAAAAATGTCGTACAGTCAGGTCCATAAATATTGGGACATCGACACAATTCTAACATTTTTGGCTCCATACACCACCTTAATGGATTTGCTTTAACTGCAGACGGTCAGCTTTTAATTTGAGGGTATTTACATCCAAATCAGGTGAACGGTGTAGGAATAACAACAGTTTGCATATGTGCCTCCCACTTGTTAAGGAACCAAAAGTAATGAGACAGAATAATAATCATAACTTTCACTTTTTAATACTTGGTTGCAAATCCTTTGCAGTCAATTACAGCCTGAAGTCTAGAACGCATAGACATCACCAGATGCTAGGTTTCATCCCTGGTGATGCACTGCCAGGCCTCTACTGCAACTGTCTTCAGTCCCTGCTTGTTCTTGGGGCATTTTCCCTTCAGTTTTGTCTTCAGCAAGTGAAATGCATGCTCAATCGGATTCAGGTCAGGTGATTGACTTGGCCATTGCATAACATTCCACTTCTTTCCCTTAAAAAACTCTTTGGTTGCTTTTGCAGTATGCTTTGGGTCATTGTCCATCTGCACTGTGAAGCGCGTCCAATGAGTTCTGAAGCATTTGGCTGAATATGAGCAGATAATATTGCCCGAAACACTTCAGAATTCATCCTGCTGCTTTTGTCAGCAGTCACATCATCAATAAATACAAGAGAACCAGTTCCATTGGCAGCCATACATGCCCACGCCATGACACTACCACCACCATGCTTCACTGATGAGGTGGTATGCTTAGGATCATGAGCAGTTCCTTTCCTTCTCCATACTCTTCTCTTCCCATCACTCTGGTACAAGTTGATCTTGGTCTCATCTGTCCATAGGATGTTGTTCCAGAACTGTGAAGGCTTTTTTAGATGTTTGGCAAACTCTAATCTGGCCTTCCTGTTTTTGAGGCTCACCAATGGTTTACATCTTGTGGTGAACCCTCTGTATTCACTCTGGTGAAGTCTTCTCCTGATTGTTGACTTTGACACACATACACTTACCTCCTGGAGAGTGTTCCTGATCTGGCAAACTGTTGTGAAGGGTATTTTCTTCACCAGGGAAAGAATTCTTCAGTCATCCACCACAGTTGTTTTCTGTGGTCTTCCGGGTCTTTTGGTGTTGCTGAGCTCACCGGTGCGTTCCTTCTTTTTAAGAATGTTCCAAACGGTTGTTTTGGCCACGCCTAATGTTTTTGCTATCTCTCTGATGGGTTTGTTTAGTTTTTTTCAGCCTAATGATGGCTTGCTTCACTGATAGTGACAGCTCTTTGGATCTCATCTTGAGAGTTGACAGCAACAGATTCCAAATGCAAATAGCACACTGGAAATAAACTCTGGACCTTTTATCTGCTCATTGTAATTGGGATAATGAGGGAATAACACACACCTGGCCATGGAAAAGCTGAGAAGTCAATTGTCCCATTACTTTTGGTTCCTTAACAAGTCGGAGGCACATATGCAAACTGTTGTAATTCCTACACTGTTCACCTGATTTGGATGTAAATACCCTCAAATTAAAGCTGACAGTCTGCAGTTAAAGCACATCTTGTTCGTTTCATTTTAAATCCATTGTGGTGGTGTATAGAGCCAAAAATTTTAGAATTGTGTCGATGTCCCAATATTTATGGACCTGACTGTATATCTTCTATATAAAAAGAATCTTCATATAAAAGAGGATCAAAAAAATATATATACCGTATTTTTCGCTTTATAAGATGCACTTTTTTTTCCCCCAAAAGAGGGGGGGAAATGACAATGCGTCTTATAAAACGATGGTTGACTTTTTTTTTACAGAGCTGACACTGATACATCGCCGGCCGCTATGCTGCACAGCGTGGCCGGCGATACATCAGTTACAGTGCGGGGAGGGAGGAGGGGCTGGAGGCAACTCACAGCGGGGCCCGGTGCAGTCACTGTATTACACCGGGCCCCGCGCACAGAAGTCTCTTTGTATGTAAAATCTTTCATTATTCCTGAATCAATCGCTCTCCTTTTGATAAACTAGCCTAATCGCCTGCATCAGTACTCACTATGAATGTAGTGTGCGGTCCCTCCGGCGCATGACTTCATCCTGCTCCTGCTTCATTAATGAAGTGGGAGGAGCGTGACTGACTGAGTGACGTCAGTCACACGCCGGCCGGACCGCACACTGCATTCATAGTGAGTACTGATGCAGCCGATTAGGCTAGTTTATCAATAGGAGAGCGATTGATTCAGGAATAATGAAAGATTTTACATACAAAGAGACTTCTGTGCGCGGGGCCCGGTGTAATATAGGGCCATGAGGGGGACACATATTGCATCCACACATATAGCATCTTATCCTGGCCCCCCTCATGGCCCTATGTGTCACAGCACACATCCCTCATAACAGTGCATCATCCATAGATCCCCCCCCCATAACAGTGCATCATCCACAGATTTCCCCCCCATAACAGTGTCATCCACAGATCCCCCATAACAGTGCGTCATCCACAGAGCCCCATAACAGTGTCATCCCCAGACCATTAGTTCAAAATCCACCAAAAGCACACCTTTTGGTTCAAAATATATTTTTTCTTATTTTCCTCCTCAAAAACCTAGGTGCGTCTTATAATAAGGTGCGCCTTATAAAGCGAAAAATACGGTATATATATAAAAAAAAATTATATGATCCTTCAGGCAGACATAAACGCCTCTAAGTTCTTTTATCGAGTATCTTAATTTGATTTTTGCAAGCAGTGAAACAAAGGGACAGTTGTCTATGCAAAATATAAAGGTCATTTATTATAAAACAAAGAATATAAAATCAATACAATTGCAAAACAAATGATGAAGTTACAAAATAATACCCAAAATATGCCACACGGTGGTGCTAACACACCCCTTTCTCACCAGCACAGTACAACTTAGTTACTTATGACAACCAGTGCCATACTTTTTAACAAACAGGCCAATAATTTATATACCAGGAGAAACGTAGGATCTTCTGTTTATCAAACAGGCTATAACAATAAAACACGGATTATACAGGAAAATAAATGTTATCCCTTGACTCTGTTTTCCTATGACCAATCAAAAATATATGATATTAATATGATAAAATATTCAGCTCGGCAATCAGACTATGGAAATAACTTTCCAAGGATTTAGTCCTCTTTTCAAATAATGTCAGATCTTCCATTACCAATATGCATCTTTGCTAAGAGAATAATCAGTATTATGGAGGCACCTAACACTATATATTCCCACAGTATGGGGACTCTTGGCTATATACCGAGAGAAATATCTTATTAATATCATGAGCAGTAAACACAATATACGTTACCGGGTCAGAGGTAGACAGAGTTCAGATGGGACCAGTTCTCAAGAACTTTCCTAGTAGTCCAAAAAAATAATCCAAGTTTCTTCTGGTGTAGTTTTCTTTCTTTTCTTGATCCCCTGATGCTCTGCACACGAGTAATTATTCCCCACCTTATCTAAGAATCATCTGGATTTGGGATTTCCAATCAGGTAAGGTGGGTGTATTTGCGTGTTAATAACACAATGATGTCATATTAACCCTTGACATGGCATAAAACAAATGGTAAAATAATATAATATTGTCCATCTGCCTCCAGATGGCACTGTGGTACTGCAGATGAATATCACAACCTTAAACATTAATTCTAAATGCCTAATAATACGTTCACATGACCTTCTTAACCTTTTTAATATACATAATTGAGGAAGGTCTTTTCCTGACACTTTTTTAATTTGGGAGGCATTGTCTTCTCCTATTTTTTTGAATAATATGTTAATAGATAACTGTGTATGTATAAGGGCCTTGATACTCGGCATCGGGACTTGTATACTTTACTTATCTACATGGATGAATAACTACCGTCTGAAATAACATTTAACTCTTCTCAGAAATCCAATTACCAGAAACTTACTTCAGTGTTTCTGTATCTTCTACAGGATACATTCTAAATGACACATACATGATATAATATATATATATATATATATATATATAATCGATACATTGTTACACATAAATAACACATGATATGAATTATTGGTT
This sequence comes from Bufo bufo, assembly GCF_905171765.1. Lineage (NCBI taxonomy): Eukaryota > Metazoa > Chordata > Amphibia > Anura > Bufonidae > Bufo > Bufo bufo. The sequence continues at coordinate 158,258,922 of NC_053394.1, forward strand.
AAAATATGTTGGAAAAACTAAATATACCATACAGAAATATATATAATATAATTATAAATATATGAATTGGACCTCACACAGCAGGTGTGCCTTAAGGATATAAATTCTTATCTTGTCATGGCTTATCCATGAAACAACATTGTTCCCTTCAGACAGACATGTTTGAAGGAGCTAGTGTACTCCCCATAAATAAACCCATATCTTTAGCAATAACTTTTAAAATACAATGTCTGTTCATATTAACGATTATTCTTATATAAACTGAACTTGCCATGAACTCATCTTGGCTTCTTCAGCCACATAACAGAAGATTTTGGCTATAATATCATTAGATAAAATGGTATACTGATGAAAATGCACAGCAAGTATAAGTATCTGAGTAACTTTGACAAGTATCAAATTATGATAAATGATCAAAGCATCTCCTTGTGGGGTATTCCAAGTATACTGTGGTTTTACCTAATAAATGTGGTCCAAGGACAATCAACTGGTAAACCAGAAACAGGGTCATGGGCATGCAGGGCTTCTTGATGCACATCGGAAGCTAGGTGTCTCACATCTTAATGTGTTTGGGGCTGCGTAGCCACAGACCAGTCAGTGTACCGCTGCTGAGCCCTGCTTACCACCTAAAGCACCTATAGTTGGCATGTGAGCACCAAAACTGTTTATTTACATTATGTGGTCCGCTGGTGAGTTTACATTACTCTCCTGAGGACGAGGTGGCTCCAGGATGCACTATGGGAAGAAGGTGGAGCTACTGGGCGATGTTATAAGGGAAATCCTTGGGTTCTGGCACTTAAAGTTTCACAGATTTCAACCTAAACAAGCATATGTGGGATGTGCTGGAAAACAAGTCCAATCCTAGTAGGCCCTCACAACTTACAGGAGTTACAGGATCTTGTAGCATTTACCACAGGATATATTTAGAGGTCATGTGGTGTCAGTGCCTCAACAGGTCAAGCTGTTTTGGTAGTTAGAGGGACCTACTCAATATTAGGCAGGGAGTTATCACTCTATGGCTAAACGGTTTATATACATGGCAAGAAATCCATATGAAATAGAGTTATTGAGATTGATCACCCCAATAATAAAGTAAATGGGGTCCTGGGTCGCTCATCCCTCGTCTAGTTAGCAACATCCGTGAAAATCGTATCGCGTCCGCACTTGCTTGCGGATGCTATGCGATTTCTCGCCCATATTCCTTGGGGGACACAGAAGACCTTGGGTATAGCTCAGCTCCCTAGGAGGCGTGACACTAAGTGAAAACTGTTAAGCCCCTCCTCCACAGCTATACCCTCAGCCTGGAGAGAGAGACTGACAGTTTTTGCTTAGTGTCCAAGGAGGCAAGACACTCCCTGCTCCGCAGGGCTGTTTCTCCTTGTTGTTGTTTTTATTTTTTCCTTTTTAATTTTTAATTAAATTTTTGTTCTCTAGGGATACCAGAGACGCACTAGACCTCTCTGCTCTCCCGGGGTCGAGTTGCGCCAGTGCCGGTCACCCGCACTGCTGCCTCCCCCACAGAAGACAAGGTGGACCAGGGCAGCCTAGCTCCCCTGCATCCCGCCAGCGTAAGGGTCGCCCGCACGCCAAGTCCCTCTTCCAGCGTCCTAAACGCAAACAGGCCACAAGGGGGATATGTGCATGGTAACCACTGCGTTCGCGAAGAGCGGAACAGCCCGCCTAAGGGAGGGGGGATGCCCAAGGCTGGTACAGTCCGCAAGAAGCACTGCACAGTGTGGAGCCCATATATGCGGCCAGTACCGCAACCAGAAACATCACCACACCCTTGGAATCATCAAAGTGAAAAAAAACCTCTTCACCCTCCTTCTCTGGGAAACAGTATACACAGGGCTTCACTTACCACTTTTAAAACAATATATTAAGAATATGTCCCACAAGTGTCTCCAGCGTTGTCCTTAAATCCACAATCTCCTTATGTGATCTTTTATGTCGGCGTCTCTTCCCCTGTACAGCGGTGCATATCAATGTTTGATGGTCCCAGATAGAATGATAAACTGAAGTAGTTTTTATTTACTCACAAAGTCAGTAAACCAAACTCCTCAAATAAAGTCGTAAAAAATCTACGACAAACCTTTTCACCCGACCCAGGGTTTTGCATGTGTGGCGGCATCTTCCAGGGCATGGTTTGAATTCTCCCATTTGGTGTTTAAATATTTAACTAATAATTATTCTTCAGTTAATTTCATATGTGCACTTCATGTGTGTTTAAAGGCTATGTACACCTTTTGGGGGCAATTTTATTTTTATTACTGCATTGTGCTTATTTTGATATATTGTATGTTTGTAAATTTTAACTTGTATTTAATAAAATATTGATTTATTTTCATATAAATCTGTGTATGCTGTGTGCTTGCTATTTATTTGTTGGTGTTTATTATTTTGAGGTAAAAATCATTTTTTCAATTGGTCTTTATTAAAAATATGGAATCCTTTTTTGTTGTCTTTTCTGTCAGTTGGGGAGCAGACGGACTCCTTATCTCTGCTCTGACATTATAAATATTCATTAAAGCTTAATCCTTATCTTGCGTATAAGAATGTGACTTAAAGGGGTTCTGCAGTTTTTTTAGCATCTGATAGGCGGGGGTCCGACACCCGGGACCCCTGCCGATCAGCTGTTTGAGAAGGCAGCAGCGCTGGCAGTAGTGCCGCGGCCTTCTCGCTATTTAGTGCAGGCCCAGTGACATCACGACTAGTATCAATGGCCTGGACGGGGCTAAGCTCCATTCAGGTGAACAGAGCTTAGCCCCGCCCAGGCCATTGATACTAGTGGTGACGTCACTGGATCTGCGGTAAACAACGAGAAGGCCGTGGCACTACTGCCAGCGCCGCTGCCTTCTCAAACAGCTGATCGGCAGGGGTCCCGGGTGTCGGACCCCCGCCGATCAGATGCTGATGATCTATCCAAAGGATAGATCAGTTTAAAAAAACTGCAGAACCCCTTTGAATAAGTGTTTGACCTCTCAGTAGTTTAGAGATGAGGGTTATTAAAGTGAGTACCAGTCACACAGCTAGAAAAACAGTTAACCCTTTGTGACAGAATGGCTTAATATTTTTAATAAAAGCCAATTAAAAATATGATTTTTAGCCAGAATTGAGTAAAATGCAATCATAAGCAAAAATTGCCTCCAAAGGTGTACATAGCCTTTAAATCTAACATAATATACATCCAGGACAAACGGGCAAGTTTTTTTAATTTTTTTTTATTTATCAGAATGTATTTAACATTTTCTTTCAATTTGCAAACATGAAAAAGAAAATAGAAATCCTTCATGAGATCTAGGATTGAGTATACACAGTCCGGTTGATCATTCAGACAGATATTAAGATATTTTCATAAACGGCAACCAGCTTTCAATAATAAAGGCACGTTATACAGAGATATACCCATTCAATTGTGGTACAAAAGAGTATTGAATAAATCACCCCTCAACCGCCCACCCCCTTTCCAGCGACAATATGGGCACTCTACCGCCAACACAGGTACAATGTATCATGGCATCGAGGAAGACGCAGCCGACACCCTAAGTATAAGCCCATCCCCTCCTCTTACCATTAAAAGCTATTCTCGGGGCTTCTCCACTCCAGATCCTCCACCATAATTTCCCTTCCCAATCTCAGTCTCGTACATGCATGACCCAGAACTCTATGTATCACTGAAACCACTCCTCCCAACACAGCCCAGATACTCATATGCCATATCACATCACAGTAGTCCTATAAGATACCCACTTGTCCAAAATTTTGGAAAACTTGGCTAAGCATTGCCTTTTAATATATACCCCATTCTCCAGGCGGATAATCTCGTCCATTCTGTTCATAAAAAATTCAGCCCCAGATGGTGGCTGAGGTCTAAGCCAGTATTTAGCAATTAGTTTCCTGGCCTGGAAGAGCAGACGCTGCACCCCCAGACGTGAATTACGGTTTTTAATGTCCAATATTCGCAACACACATGCCCTCGGACCAGGCGGAACTTGAATGCTTCTTTAACCCCTTAGCGCTCTTTTTGACTTGTGTATACTCGCCATGGAGCGCCAAGTAGCAGTGCTCCATGACGAGTATACATCATGGCATTAAACTGTCACCATGTCTGCAGACATGGTGACAGCGCTGAGACCCCGGCTGTTACACACAGCCAGGGATCTCGGCTAACTGGCCCGGGACCAATGAGGGCGGTCCCGGGCCGGCGATCGCTCTGATTGGGTAGTCTGTACAGACTATCAGAGGATTCAAATGCCGGCTGAAAAGTTCTGATCCCCACAGTCTGTGGTCTGCTTGAAACGGCTGACATCGGTGCTGGCACCGATGTCAGCCCTTTAACCCCTTCCATGCCCTGGTCCATAGGCTGTATGGAAGGGGTTAAGAGATGGAGGGAGCTCCCTCTCCCATCAGACTGCTGCTGTGCTGTGGCAGCGGCCGATGCTTGATGGAAGCACCCTCCCTCCCACATCCGGCCGTTGCGCTGTTGTGGCAGGGCCGGATGGTTACCATGGCAACCGGACGCCTTCACAGGCTTCCGGCTTGCCATGGTATAGCTGTTCAGGCTCCTGCCTATTTCACACGACCGTTTTTTTTCCTGTTTACTGGCCGTTTTTTGCGTTCCGTATACGTAACCATCCATTTCAATGGTTCCGCAAGAAAAACGGAATGTACTCCGTATGCATTCCGTTTCCGTATTTCATTTTTTCTGTTCCGTTGAAAGATAGAACATGTCCTATTATTGCCCGCAAATCATGTTCCGTGGCTCCATTCAAGTCAATGGGTCCGCAAAAAAAACGGAACGTATGTCTTCCGTATCTGTTCCATTTTTGCGGAACCATCTATTGAAAATTTTATGCCCAGCCCAATTTTTTCAATGTAATTACTGTATACTGTATATGCCATACGGAAAAACAGAAACGAAAACTGAAAAACAGACCGCAAAACACTGAAAAAGCCATACGGTCGTGTGAAAGAGGCCTGTGAGTGACAATACTGCAGTGTATTGTAAACCATCAGACCCACTGGATCGTTAAGAACCAACTGGGTCTGGGTAAATATTTTTTTTAAAAAAAGGAAAAAACAAAGTGGGAAAAAAATTCTTCTTATAGCCACACATTTATAATTGATTAAAAAAAGAAAAAATACACTACAAATGTTTTTGTTATCATCGCGTCTGTAATCAAACCGTCACCTCATCCCGAAAAAAGAAGAGCCCCTACATGAGACAATCGCCCAAAAAATTTTAAAAAATATGGCCTTCAGAAAATGGAGACAATTTTTTTTTTTTCAAAAATGCTGTTATTGTGTAAAACTTTAATAAATAAAAAAAAAGTAGACATATCAGGTATTGCAGTGGCAAAAAAGCCATTTTTTTTTGTCACCTAACATCACATAAAGTGCAACACCAAGAGATCAAAAAGGCGTATGCACTCAAACTGTCACCTCATCCCGCAAAAAATGAGAACCTACCTAAGACAATCGGTCAAAAAATAAAAAGGCTATGGCTCTTAGGCTGAGTTCACACGAACGTGTGTGACCCGTGCCTGTGCTGCGGCCCGCAAACAGCGGGCCGCAATGCACGATCGCCTGCCGTAGGTCAGCCGCATCGGATCGCGGACTAATTCACTTTAATGGGTCCGCGATCCGCCCGTTCCGCTAAAAGATAGGACATGTTCTATCTTTTTGCGGAACGGAAGTACGGGACGTGACCCCACGGAAGCACTCCGTAGTGCTTCCGAGGGGTCCCGTCCCGTGCGGCCGTTCCACGATTCCGGATTTGCGGACCCATTGAAGTGAATGGGTCCGCATCCGTGATTCGGAATGCACACAGAACTGTGGCCGTGTATTGCAGCCCGCGATTTGCGGGCCGCAATACGGCCACGGATCACACACGTTCGTGTGAACTTAGCCTTATACTATGGAGACACTAAAACATCATTATATATATATTTTTTTAAATGCTATTATTGTGTAAAACTTAAATAAATAAGAAAAAGTATACATATTCAGTATTGCCATGTCTGTAACGATCTGGTCTATAAAAATGTCACATGACCTAACCCCTCAGGTGAACGCTGTAAAAATAAATAAATAAAAAACTGCTAATACAACCAATTTTCTGGTCACCTTGCCCCATAAGGTGTAATAATGAATGATCAAAAAATCCATATGTACACAAAAATAGTATCAATAAAAGTGTCAACTCTTCCTGCAAAAAACGAGCCACTGCACAAGACGATCGGCAGAAAAAGAAATATGGCGTTCAGAAAATGGAGACACAAAAACATAATAAAGCATTTTTGAAAAAAAATTATGTCAAACTGAAACAAACAAAGAAAGTAGACATATTTGATATCATTGCGTCCGTAACAACCTGCTCTATAAAAATAGCACATGATCTACCCTGTCAGATGAATTTTGTAAAAAATAAACTGTGCCAAAACAGCCATTTTTTGGTTACCTTGCCTCACAAAAAACGTAATATAGAGCAATTAAAAATCATATATACCCCAAAATAGTACCAATAAAACTGGCACCTTATCCCCTAGTTCCTAAAATGGGGTCACTTTTTGGGAGTTTTTACTGCAAGGTGCATCTGGGGGGCTTCAAATGGGACATGACATCTAAAAACCGGTCCAGCAAACTTTTCTTGTGCGCCCTGCCGTGTGCCCTTACATCAGTTTACGACCACATGTGGGGTGTTTATGTAAACCGCAGAATCAGGGTAATAAATATGGAGTTTTGTTTGGCTGTTTAACCCTCGATGTGTTAAAGAAAAAAATGGAGGCACGAAATGGCACTCTATGTGCTCTTTCAATGGCAAATACACGAGTCAGAGAGTCCTTGCCAAATTTAAGGGTCGGCCAATCTTCAAAAAACACCACTGCTTCAGACCCCTCAGCCTTTTTTGGGACCCCATCACCCTGAGATTATTTCTGCGAATCGTTGGTTTTGGACATCAATAAAGACACTTTATGTATAATTCTGCCAAGATCACTCTTCACTGGGGGTAGCTGATCCTCAATAGTGCTCACTCTATCTTCCACCTCCTTAGGACTAGTGTTGAGCGAACTTCTGTTTTAAGTTTGGCGTCTAAAGTTCGGCTTCCGGTTAGCGGAGAATCCCGATATGGATTCCGAATTCCGTTGTGGTCTGTGGTAGCGGAATCAATAATCGGCCATTATTGATTCCGCTACCACGGACCACAACGGAATTCGGAATCCATATCGGGATTCTCCGCTAACCGGAAGCCGAACTTTAGACGCCGAACTTAAAACAGAAGTTCGCTCAACACTACTTAGGACTCTTTCACACGAGCGGATGCCGTGCGTGGAATCCGCTGTGTGAAAGAATGCCAAACCCCGCTCCGGACAGCAGAGACATGGAGCATTAACATGATTGATAATGCTCCGTGCCTCTCTGATCTTTTTACTACAAAATCACAGTGACATAAAGTTGTCACAGTGATTTTGTAGTAAAAAGGTCACAGAGAGGCACGGAGCATTATCAATCCTGTTAATGCTCCATGTCTCTGCTGTCCGGAGCGGGGTTTGGCATTCTTTCACGCAGCGGATTAGCCGCATGGCATTCGCTCGTGTGAAAGAGCCCTTAATCCTCTTATTCACCTGCCTGAGGTCTTGTCTGGGGAGACATTTTCCTGTAAGCTGCCCATATTTGTATTAAGAATGTGTAGAGAGCTGCTGGAGTGTTTCACCGCATTAAAAATATCTGTGATGGTGGGCTAATTTCCAGGAGCAGCAGGGTTCTCCAGCTCCATGTGTGTAGCTGATGTCTCAACTACGGGGGCGCTTTCCTGCTCTTCTCGCCCCTCTGCTGATGATGTGGCCGCCATCTTGGGGACCATGTATGTCCTTTCAGGGCCTGCAGATTGGTCTTGTGTGGGCTCATCCCCTGAGGGTTTTGCTGGGGAACTGTCACGGGGGGGAGTGGGGAAACCCCCCCCCCCCCCCCCCACACACCGTACAATGTCACCACTTACTAGGCCATAGACAGGGAAAAGGGAGCTGGTCACCTCCTAAAGTTTCCCTTAAATAGCCCTAGTCTCCTGGCTGTATGAGCCGCCTTCAATAGTAAGGGGGCTTATACCCACGAACCTAGAAGTCTAGAAATCCCTGCATTACCCTCAACATCGTGACAGGGCAGAGACCTCCTGTTCATCCATCTCCACGGATGAAAGGCGTCTCCAGCGGCCCAGTAGCTAACAGGGAGAAAGACAGAATGCAGCAACTGCACGGCAAGTAAATAAACAGTGTAACAACAGAACACTAGCCAACACTTACCTGCCACAGCAGAGATAGAAAGATGGCACCAAACATCTACCCGGACCTCCATGCGAACAACTGATACACGGAAGCTCCAGGCAGTGCTGCATACAGGCTAATGGTTCACCCCTCCGAGGAAACCAGCCCCCTTCCGGAGGTAACACACACAAAAGGGGAAAACGTCAAACGTCCATGCAGGCCAGTACACACCTACATGAAACAAACACGCAGATGTATCACAAACCTCCTTCTAACAGGGTCTAACCTTCCCCCTCTTCCTCTTTATGGGCGCAGGGTTGTCAGTATGTCCGAGCCCAGGCCCCAGGCCCCGAAGCAGGCAGTCCCTTCTGTGCGTCATTTTGCTTGTTCATCGTGTCGTGCAAAATTTCCATCCCCGCAGTCAGACTCCCTCTGCTTTGCATGTGCTGCGCCGCCATCAAGTGGCTCGACCCCGGACCCAATGGTCCCTGCTGCCCAGCCTATGGCAGAACCGGAGTGGGCGCGTTCCCTGTCCAGGGTGGTACAGAAGGTCTCCAATACCAACAAAGCCATTATGGAGATATTGACGCCTTTGTCGGCAAGGCAGTCCTCTGACCGGTCCAATTCTGGGGATCAGGGGACTCGTGCCCATCACGGCCGTCCCGCAAAATTGGCCAGAACATCCTCCCCAAAAAGGGTGTCTGTGTCTCCCATTTCCTTGGCCTCTCCTCCTCTTACTAGAGAGTCTCACTCCGACGTGTCCTCAGTGGAAGAGGCATGTTCCGAGGAGAGAGGGTCAGGTGAGGATGTGGTCTCGCGGATGTGGTCTCGCCAGAGGGTCAGTCGTCCAAACTGTCCTCCATGGTGGACAATCTTATTACGGCGGTTACAGAGACGTTGTAGGTTGAGGACCCTGCACCTTCATCTGCCAGCTCGGGTTTGTTGTGCATTTTCATACGTATACAATATTATCTAATGACATTATAACCAAAATGAATGCTCATTGCCTTTAAAGGGCTTCTGTCAGCCCACTAAACCGTTTTTTTTTTTTTTTTGTTTAATAATAATCCCTACACTGCGATCTCTGCATAGATAAGTAAAATAATAATTTTCGTTCAGTAGAATTTGCTAAAACGCTATTTTTATAATATGTAAATTACCTTGCTACCAGCAAGTAGGGCGGCTACTTGCTGGTAGCAGCCGCATCCTCCGATCGTAATGACGCCCCCTCCGCTTGTTGATTGACAGGGCCAGGGAACGGAATCGTTCTCTGCTGGCCCTGCCTGTTTTCATTCAATATCTGGCGCCTGCGCCGCGGCCGTACCTATCTTCAATCTGCGCAGGCGCACTGAGAGGCGGCCACTCACTCGGCCACTCCATCCTCAATGCGCCTGGGGAGGGCGACCGACCGTCTCCGCTCCCAATACAGTGTCCTGATGCTGGGGAAAGGAGACTGGGCTCTCTATTCCCTGCTGGACACTCTGCCGCTGGGGAATGGAGACTGGGCTCCCAATTCCCAAAAAATCACTCTGCTGCTGGGGGGCAGGAACAACTACCTCTGCCCCCTGTAACTCAGCCTGCCGCTGGGGAGGGAGGACGCTGCTCTCCTCTCCCTGCATTTCACACTGCCTTCCCGGCATATCACTCTGCTGCTGGGGGGCAGGAACAACTACCTCTGCCCCCTGTAACTCAGCCTGCCGCTGGGGAGGGAGGACGCTGCTCTCCTCTCCCTGCACTTCACACTGCCGCTGGGGAATGGAGACTGGGCTCCCAATTCCCTGCAGGACCGGTGGAGAGACCTCGGTCCCATCTCTACCGGCCACCTGGGGTCCTTCCCAGTAACACTCTACAATATCTGCCCAGCTGAATGGGTCTGGATCTGGGTCTGTCACCTTACCGTCCTGCTGAGCCTTCTCAATGGAGTGGAAGAGATCTCGGTAGTCCTGCTCCAGTTCCCACTCCAGGGTTGCTAGGTGAGCCAGGTCTTGCTCTACCTCATGGGGGTCATCCCACTCATGCCTAGCCTCCCTCTCATAGAAAATGTCCTGAAGTCTGGACTGTGCAGGGCTCCCGAAGTCAGGCTCTGCAAAGGACTCCCATAACAAGCCAGGACCATCAAACGCCTCTCCCTCTAGCTTGTCATGTTCGGCTGTCCAGGGTATATACCTTGCCATATACCACCAAAGCGCCTGGTATGCATCCTCCAGCCATAGCTCCTGCCATACCCGGTGCTCTAGATCCTTCACCCATTCCTCCAGGGGCTGCTGTCCCAGGAAGGGCATCCGCAGGGCCACTTGCTTCTGCAACCGCTGCTCTTCACTGGGGAGACTCTCACCCCGCTGGTATTGTACACTATCCAGGGCCTGGTACCAGATGCCTTTCCTTAATGCATCCCGGCCATCCAGGTCCTCCTCCTCGTATAACACTGCTGGTTCCATCCTGTTGCTTTTAGGGTCGCTGTACTGGGACATGCGTTGCCTTTAAATTGTAGAATCCAAAGAAATGGTGTCTCCTGTAGCTGTCCTTCTGGCTGTAGGAACGATCCCACTGCTGCCACCAATGTAACGGACCGTTTCAGCAGACAAGGGGTTAAAATCCGTTTAGGCGATAAGCCCCTTTCTGAGAGACAGGCACAGCTACTGCAGGATACACCAAACTCCCGAACTGGATACAAAATAGCACTCCAAACTGGAACCTCACGAATAGCTGCTAGCAGACGAACAGGAAAAGCATACAATCAGCTTACACTCCTGGTAATCAGTCTCAGTGAATCCCCCCAATAACGAGACAAGGCTCCGTGTTGAGGGTCAAGCAGTGGTCTGAGGTGCTGGCACACCCAGCCTGGTTTTTATTACAGTTGTTGCAAATACAGGTCCGCCCACAGGGGTTTGAAATACAGCCAATCAATATGTTACAACACATACAATGTAAGTACACGCCCCTAGGGGACCAGAAGGAAGACTTGTGACATAGGACCGATACAACATATCCCCACAATGCATCATGGTCTCCTCCTCTCTGTCCCGGAGACAACCTGAGGAGCAATTCAATTATCTCTGAGGACAAAGGGAGATCGCCAATACACATGTGAGGACAACAGAACAGACATCACCATTTAAACACACAATGGGACAATGGCACAATAGAAACACACCCAGCATTTTCCTCCCAAGCTGACAAGTTACACTTATTATAAATTGTTACAACTTTGTGAGTTTACATTGGCCATACATATAACTTACATCAATTTAAACAGTATCGATTTAAATAGATATTATACCATGTATTTATCATTAGAAACATTGAAGTAAGTTTATATTAATTGGATTTCTGAGAAGAGTAAATGTTATTTCAAAACAATAGTTATTCATGGATGTAGATAAGTAAAATGTACAAGTTCCGATGCCAAGCATCAAAGCCGTTGTATAAATTTTTTATCAAGTCATTTCAAAAAGCTAGGAGAAGTCAGTGACTCCAACAAGTCCAGGATATAGGTAATAAAAAATGTCAGGAAAAGACCTTCCTCAATGATGTATATTAAAAAGGTTAAGAAGGTCATGTGAACGTATTAGATATTTAGTTTTGATGCTTAAAAGTTGTGATGTTCATCTGCAGTACCACAGTGCCATCTGGAGGCAGATGGACAATATTATATTATTTTATCATTAGTTTTATGCCATATTAGGAGTTAATATGACATCATGGTGTTATTAGCATGCGAATACACCCACCTTACCTGATTGGAAATCCCTAATCTAAAGGGGATGATTCTTAGATAAGGGGGGGAATAATTACTCGTGTGCGGAGCAGCAAGAGATCCATTAATCCATCCATCCATCCATCCCATTCATTCAATCAAGACCAAAAGAAAACTTAAGAAGAAAACTTTATCAGAAGAAACTTGGAATATTTTTTGGATTACTAGGAAAGTTCTTTAGAACTGGTCCCATCTGAACTCTGTCTACCTTTGACCCGGTAACGTATATTGTGTTTACTGCTCGTGATATTAATAAGATATTTCTCTCGGTATATAGCCACGAGTTCCCATACTGTGGGAATATATAGTGTTAGGCGCTTCCATAATGCTGTTTATTCTCTTAGCAAAGATGCATATTGTTAATGGAAGATCTGACATTATTTGAAAAGAGGACTAAAACCCTTGGAAAGTTATTTTCCATAGTCTGATTGCCGAGCTGAATATTTTATCCAATTAATATCATATATTTTTGATTGGTCATAGGAAAACAGAGTCAAGGGGTAACAGTTATTTTCCTGTATATCCGTGTTTTATTGTTATAGCCTGTTTGATAAACAGAAGATCCTAAGTTTCTCTTGGTATATGAGTCTGTTTGTTAAAAGTATGACACTGGTTGTCATAAATCACTAAATCATACTGTGCTGGTGAGATAGGGGTGTGTTAGCACCACCGTGTGGTACATTTTGGGTATTATTTTGTAACTTCATAATTTGTTTTGTGTAACGGACCGTTTCAGCAGACAAGGGGTTAAAATCCGTTTATGCGATAAGCCCCTTTCTGAGAGACAGGCACAGCTACTGCAGGATACACCAAACTCCCGAACTGGATACAAAATAGCACTCCAAACTGGAACCTCACGAATAGCTGCTGGCAGACGAACAGGAAAAGCATACAATCAGCTTACACTCCTGGTAATCAGTCTCAGTGAATCCCCCCAATAACGAGACAAGGCTCCGTGTTGAGGGTCAAGCAGTGGTCTGAGGTGCTGGCACACCCAGCCTGGTTTTTATTACAGTTGTTGCAAATACAGGTCCGCCCACAGGGGTTTGAAATACAGCCAATCAATATGTTACAACACATACAATGTAAGTACACGCCCCTAGGGGACCAGAAGGAAGACTTGTGACATAGGACCGATACAACATATCCCCACAATGCATCATGGTCTCCTCCTCTCTGTCCCGGAGACAACCTGAGGAGCAATTCAATTATCTCTGAGGACAAAGGGAGATCGCCAATACACATGTGAGGACAACAGAACAGACATCACCATTTAAACACACAATGGGACAATGGCACAATAGAAACACACCCAGCATTTTCCTCCCAAGCTGACAAGTTACACTTATTATAAATTGTTACAACTTTGTGAGTTTACATTGGCCATACATATAACTTACATCAATTTAAACAGTATAACTTGGGGACAAACCTATCCAAAATTCACTTGAATAGGTTCAGGGGTTTAAAAGTTAGTATATGGCCCATAATCCAGGGGCAAGAGGCCAGCAGCCAGTCCTCTCCAAAACCCAGTGGCGAGGTTGGTTTCGCCACATTTTGCAATTGTATTGATTTTATATTCTTTGTTTTTATAATAAGCGATTATATATTTTGCATATGCAATTGTCCCTTTGTTTCACTGCTTGCACAAATCAAATTAAGATACTCGATAAAAGAACTTAGAGGCGATTATGTCCGCCTTAAGGATAATATAATTTTTATGTTTTTTTTTATCCTCTCTTTTATATGAAGATTCTTTTTATATAGAAGATATATGACAGGTTTTTCCTTCAGAAGGTCCCGTCGCTCGCATAAATGTTTCCCCAACCATCAGGAGTTTAATTCCTCTCTGGACAAGGAGTGGAATTTTCCTGATAGATGTTTTGTTTTGCCAAAACGCTTAAACGTCCTTTATCCATTTCCGGAGGATTTGACTAATAAATGATCATTCTCCCCTATAGTGGATCCGCCAGTTTCCCGCTTGGCTAAGCATACTACCTTGCCAATGGTGGATGGGGCTTCTTTCTCTGACATCAGGGATAAGAAACTGGAAGCGTTTGCAAAGTCTTCTTTTGAGGCAGTGGGCACAGCACTGCAGCCGGTATTTGCTTCGACTTGGGTAAGCAAGGCGATGGGGCAGTGGGCGAATAATTTACGTCAGGGTCTCGACTCGGGAGTCCCCTCGGGGGAACTACCAGATATTTGTGAAGCATCTTTATGGCTCGTTCGTCTGCCCTGTTGGTTTCTATCTGCTGTACCCTATGGCTCTCCTGCTGGGCTGCAGATAATGCTTCAAAGCGGACCCTGATGGCCCTCCTCTTTACCGTCAACAGACTTTTTGGTAAGCGCCTGGATGAGATCATTTCGGACGCTACAGGGGGTAAGAGCGCGCATTTACCACAGAACAGGGGGCGGTCTAATAGGTCAAAAAAGTGAAAGCCTTTTTTTTTGCCCCTTTCAGAATTTTTCCAGCCTCAAGAGGGCGTCCGACAAGCTGGCCACAGATCAGAAGTGCAAACCTTCCTTCAAACCCCTCCCTTCCTGGCGTTCCCGTCAACAGGGTGCCAAGTCCTATAACCCTAAGCCCTCCGCGGCATGACAGGCAGCTCCGGGCGCCCTCTGTTCGGGCGGGAGGCCTGCTTCTTTTATTTCGGCATGTCTGGCTGGCTCACGTCTTGGATGCATGGCTAAGGGAGCTCATTGCAGAGGGCTACAAGCTGGAATTCGTCTTCCCCTTCGTCCCAGTTTTTTGGGTCGTCACCTCCGGCCTCACCCTCAGCCGCAAATTTTTTTCAGGCAATTTGCACGCTACTGCGGCAGTTGGTGATTGTTCCGGTTCCCGCGCAAGACAGTTTTCGGAGGTTTTACTATAATCTCTTTGTCATCCCCGGATGGTGGGCCCTTAGATGGTGGTTGGTCTCTCCAATGTTGACCTCGAGCCGCTCGTTCCTTCCTCTCCGGTGGACTGTGTTAACAACGGACGCAAGCCTTAGGGGTTGGGGGGGAGTGTTGGAAAATCTCAAGGTTCAAGGAGTATGGTCACGCGAGGAACGCTCCCTTCCAATCAATATTCTGGAGTTGAGGGCGATTCGTCGATGGCGGAGATGGCACTGATTCTCAGCTGGGTGGAGTAACATGTTCACATTCCCGGCGTCGACAACTGGATATCCGACTTCCTCAGCCTAGAGCGTCTCGATCCCGGCGAGTGGGCTCTTTTACCCGCAGTTCTTTCGAGCCATCTGCGAGAGGTGGGGTCGACCAGACGTGGATCTCATGGCCTCCCGCTTCAACAAGGTCGAGGACTTTGTCGGACTGTCCAGGGACCCCAGGGCCCTGGCGTGCGATGCGCTGCTGATTCCGTGGAGTTAGTTCACGTTTCCTTACATGTTCCCGCCTCTTCCTCTCATTCCGCGTCTCCTCTGCAAAATCAGGTCCGAAGGACTGCCCGTCATTCTCGTAGCCCCCGATTGTCCACGCCGGGTGTGGCACGCGTCTCTGGTCACCCTTCTCATCGACTAACCCTGGCGTCTTCCTCTTCGGGAGGACCTCCTGTCGCAGGGGCTGATCTTCCACCAGAATTTAGGGTCGCTACATTTAACGGCATGGCTGTTGAAGCCACTGTACTAAAGGCTCAGGGTTTCTCGGAGGCGGTGGTCCAGACCATGATTCGGGCCAGGAAGCCGTCGTCTTCCCGAATCTACCACCGGACTTGGAAGTCCTACTTTAGTTGGTGCGAGCGGCATCAGCTGTCTCCCGTTCAGTTCTCCTTGCCGCTTCTCTTGTCGTTTCTGCAGTCAGGTATGGACTTGGGTCTGGCTCTCGGCCCCCTCAAAGGGCAAGTTTCAGCTCTCTCTCTATTCTTTTTCAGAGGAATTTGCCTTCTCTTTCAGCGGTTCGGATTTTTCTGCAGGGGGTGGTGCATGCTGCTCCCCCTTTCCGTCCTCCGTTGGATACTTGGGATCTTAATCTAGTGCTCAACGCTCTCCGGTCTTCTCCGTTTGAGCCTTTGCAGCAGGTGTCGCTTTGCTTCCTGTCCTACAATGTGGCATTTTTGGTGGCTATCACCTCTATATGTAGGGTTTCGGAACTCGCGGCTCTGTCAAGTTGGTCGCCTTTTCTGGTCCTCTATAAGGATAAGATGGTCCTTCGTCCTGTTCAGGCCTTCCTTCCGAAGGTGGTGTCGGCATTTCATCTAATTGAGATTATTCTCCCTTCATTTTGTCCGGATACGGCTTATCCTCAGGAGAGGTTGCTCCACACTCTGGATTTGGTACGGTCCGTTCGCGTCTATCTGTCTCAGACGGCGTCTTTCCGGCGGACGGATTCCCTGTTTGTGATTTCGCAAGTGCTGAGACGAGGGCTGGCAGCATCTAAGACTTCCATTTCCTGATGGATTCGTTTGGCCATTGTTGAAGCGTACCACATTTAAGGACTGGGCCCCACCCTTCCGGGTGACTGCTCATTCGGCTCGGGCAGTGGGGGCCTCTTGGGCGGTGCATCACGGGGCTTCGGCCCTTCAGGTATGCAAGACGACGACCTATATGATATATATGATAGTAGCATGGTGCCTCAGTGGTTAGCACTGCTGCCTTGCAGCGCTGGGGTCCTAGGTCCAAATCCAACCAAGGACAACTGCATGGAGTTTTTATGTTCTCCCTGTATTTGTTTCCCCTGGGTACTCCGGTTTCCCCAACTCCCCCACCACCACACATACTCGCTCACACACAGACATACTGATGGGGACAGCAAGTGATGATAATGTCTGTAAAGCACTGCGGAATATGTCAGCGTTATTTAAGGCCCCATTCACATGACTGTATTTTTCTTTCGCATCCGATCCGTGTGCTGTCTGCATCCGTATGTCCGTTACGCCACACCACCAGAAAGACAGAAAATGTCCAATTCTTGTCCTTTTTGTGGACAAGGATAGACATTTTTACAACGTGTCTGGAAAAAAACAGATGCAACATGAACGTCATACATATTTTTGCGGATCTGCGTTTTGCGGACCCCAAAGTACAAACAGTCGTGTAAACACACCTCTACAGCCAGGTGAGTTAAAGGTAACCTGTCACCTGGATTTTGTGTATAGAGCTGAGGACATGGGTTGCTAGATGGCCGCTAGCACATCCGCAATACCCAGTCCGCATAGCTCTGTGTGCTTTTATTGTGTAAAAAAAATGATTTGATACATATGCAAATTAACCGGAGAGGAGTCCTGTCCCTGACTCATCTTACATACAGGACTCATCTCAGGTTAATTTGCATATGTATCAAATCGTTTTTTTTACACAATAAAAGCACAGCTATGGGGACTGGGTATTGCGGATGTGCTAGTGGCCGTCTAGCAACCCATGTCCTCAGCTCTATACACAAAATCCCAGTGACAGGTTCCCTTTAAATTAATATAAATTGGATAGATATCAGCAGTTGTACACACAAAGGCATATGCACATATACATTCATAAACCGACACTGCGCACATTATACATATTCACAAGCGTACAGTACATCTATACACTTCACATGGTATATTCATATCACACATGCATATACACACATAGGGGCACATTTATTAAGACCGGCGTTTAAGACCTAAACTGGCGGTGGATCCTCTGAAGTTATAAAGAGGCAAAGGCCTCTGCTTAATTTTCGGCGCATTCAGCGCTAGTTCTAAATGAAATCCAGCTTCTTTGCTGTCTTACATTTAGACCGTTTTCTACACCTAAAACGGGTGTAGAATATAATCAATAAGACGGGCCTGCAGGCCCATCCCTGCCACGCCCACGCCTGAATTTTTATTTTTTTATATATAAAAAAGGCAATTTTTTGTTATGTACATGTATATAGTAATCCAATTTGTTGCTGGGTACATAGCTTAATTGACACATAATGGAACATTCCACAGACGTCTTAAGATGGAGAAAAATTAGATCATGCAGAGTTGACAAGACTCCGGATATATGGTGAAGGAAAAAGATACACGTAGATGCTACTGCGCAGGGTATGGTCAGATAGATGTTGTCAAGGAGACCCGTATGGAATAACACAATGAGGTGCATGTACGTTATAGCGTGCTATACATTCACTCATGATTTCCATGCACCCCATTGTGTTATTCCATACGGGTCTCCTTGACGACATCTATCTGACCATACCCTGCACAGTGACATCTACGTGTATCTTTTTCCTTCACCATATATCCTGAGTCTTGTCAACTCTGCATGATCTAATTTTTCTCCATCTTAAGACGTCTGTGGAATGTTCCATTATGTGTCAACTAAGGCTACTTTCACACTTGCGTTCGGGGTTCTGCTTGTGAGTTCCGTTTGAAGGCTCTCACAAGCTGCCCCGAACGGATCCGTACAGCCCCAATGCATTCTGAGTGGATGCGGATCCGCTCAGAATGCATCAGTATGGCTCTGTTTGGCCTCCGTTCCGCTCAGCTGGCGGACACCCGAATGCAGCTTGCAGCGTTCGGGTGTCCGCCTGGCCGTGCGGAGCCAAACGGATCCGTCCTGACTTACAATGCAAGTCAATGGGTACGGATCCGTTTGACGTTGACACAATATGGTGTAATTGCAAACGGATCCGTCCCCCATTGACTTTCAATATAAAGTCAGGAGTCCCTATTAATATACCATCGGATCGGAGTTTTCTCCAATCCTATGGTATATTTTAACTTGAAGCGTCCCCATCACCATGGGAACGCCTCTATGTTAGAATATACCATCGGATTTGAGTTAGATCGGGAAACTCAGATCCGACAGTATATTCTAACACAGAGGCGTTCCCATAGTGATGGGGACGCTTCAAGTTAGAATATACTGAGAACTGTGTAATAACTGCCCCCTGCTGCCTGGCAGCACCTGATTTCTTACAGGGGGCTGTGATCCGCACAATTAATCCCTCAGGTGCCGCACCTGAGGGGTTAATTGTGCGTATCATAGCCCCTCTGTAAGAGATCAGGTGCTGCCAGGCAGCAGGGGCCAGACCCCCCTCCCTCCCCAGTTTTAAATTCATTTGTGGCCAGTGCGGCCCCCCCCTCCCTCCCCAGTAATATATTTATTGGTGGCCAGTGCGCCCCCCCTCCCTCCCCAGTATTATATTCATTGGTGGCCAGTGCGGCCCCCCTCCCTCCCCAGTAATATATTCATTGGTAGCCAGTGCGGCCCCCCTCCCTCCCTCCCCAGTATTATATTCATTGGTGGCCAGTGCGACCCCCTCCCTCCCTCCCTCTCCAGTATTATATTCATTGGTGGCCAGTGCGGCCTTCCCTCGCCCCCCCCCACCTAATTAAAATCACCCCCCCCCCCCATCATTGGTGGCAGCGGAGAGTTCCGATCGGAGTCCCAGTTTAATCGCTGGGGCTCCGATCGGTTACCATGGCAGCCAAGACGCTACTGCAGTCCTGGCTGCCATGGTTACTTAGCATTTTTAGAAGCATTATACTTACCTGCGATGTCTGTGACCGGCCGGGCGCTCCTCCTACTGGTAAGTGAAAGGTCTGTGCGGGGCATTGCTTATAGCACAGACTTTTCACTTACCAGTAGGAGGAGCGCCCGGCTGGTCACAGACATCGCAGGTAAGTATAATGCTTCTAAAATTGCTAAGTAACCATGGCAGCCAGGACTGCAGTAGCGTCTTGGCTGCCATGGTAACCGATCGGAGCCCCAGCGATTTAAACTGGGACTCCGAACGGAACTCTCCGCTGCCACCAATGATGGGGGAGGGGAGGCCGCACTGGCCACCAATGAATATAATATTGGGGAGGGAGGGAGGGGGGCCGCACTGGCCACCAATGAATATAATACTGGGGAGGGAGGGGGGGCAGCACTGGCCACCAATGACTATAATACTGGGGAGGGAGGGAAGGGGGCCGCACTGGCCACCAATGACTATAATACTGGGGAGGGAGGGGGGGGGCCGCACTGGCCACAAATGAATTTAAAACTGGGGAGGGAGGGGGGGTCTGGCCCCTGCTGCCTGGCAGCACCTGATCTTTTACAGGGGGCTATGATACGCACAATTAACCCCCTGAGTGGTTAT
Source organism: Bufo bufo (assembly GCF_905171765.1). Lineage (NCBI taxonomy): Eukaryota > Metazoa > Chordata > Amphibia > Anura > Bufonidae > Bufo > Bufo bufo. Next base: position 158,278,989 of record NC_053394.1, read on the forward strand.
TGTGCGGATCACAGCCCACTGTAAGAGATCAGGTGCTGCCAGGCAGCAGGGGGCAGTTATGTACACAGTTCTTTTAGTATATTCTAACTTGAAGCGTCCCCATCACCATGGGAACGCCTCTGTGTTAGAATATACTGTCGGATCTGAGTTTTCACGAAGTGAAAACAGATCTGAAAAAAACAGTTATGCAGACGGATACGTTCTGAACGGATGCAAGCGTTTGCATTATAGAAGCGGATCCGTCTGTGCAGACACCAGACGGATCCGCTCTGAACGCAAGTGTGAAAGTAGCCTAAGCTATGTACCCAGCAACAAATTGGATTACTATATACATGTACATAACAAAAAATTGCCTTTTTTATATAAAAAAAAGAATTTTCAGTCGTTTTCATACCAACTCATGTTTTGCATTATATATTGTTTCAGATAAAAAAATGTGACCACTGATGAAGGTCTGAAATGACCGAAACGTCTGGTCTAAATATACTGTTTGTACCAAGGATTTGATTGGGCTTTTGGATGAAACTACTACAAAAACTTGAAAAACAAATAATAAAAAAAGTTTGATTGCAACAACCAAAATCTGAGTGCCTCAATTTTCGTAACAATTTTATACCTGGCATGAGCACGGTGAAGTAGTAGATAGCGGCGCAACTAACCGTTGCACTGCTATCTGCTCCTGACATGTGCCTAATTTATGCGTATTTCAGCATAGTAAATGACCCCCATAATACATACAGTTGCTAGAAAAAGTATGTGAACCCTTTGGAATGATATGGATTTCTGCACAAATTGGTCATAAAATGTGATCTGATCTTCATCTAAGTCACAACAATAGACAATCACAGTCTGCTTAAACTAATAACACACACAGAATTAAATGTTACCATGTTTTTATTGAACACACCATGTAAACATTCACAGTGCAGGTGAAAAAAGTATGTGAACCCTTGGATTTAATAACTGGTTGAACCTCCTTTGGCAGCAATAACTTCAACCAAACTTTTCTTGTAGTTGCAGATCAGACGTGCACAACGGTCAGGAGTAATTCTTGACCATTCCTCTTTACAGAACTGTTTCAGTTCAGCAACATTCTTGGGATTTCTGGTGTGAATCGCTTTCTTGAGGTCATGCCACAGCATCTCAATCGGGTTGAGGTCAGGACTCTGACTGGGCCACTCTAGAAGGCGTATTTTCTTCTGTTTAAGCCATTCTGTTGTTGATTTACTTCTATGCTTTGGGTCGTTGTCCTGTTGCAACACCCATCTTCTGTTGAGCTTCAGCTGGTAGACAGATGGCCTTAAGTTCTCCTGCAAAATGTCTTGATAAACGTGGAAATTAGTTTTTCCTTCGATGATGGCAATCCGTCCAGGCCCTGACGCAGCAAAGCAGACCCAAACCATGATGCCCCCACCACCATACTTCACAGTTGGGATGAGGTTTTGATGTTGGTGTGCTGTGCCTCTCTTTTTCTCTACACCTAGTGTCGTGTGTTTCTTCCAAACAACTTAACTTTGGTTTCATCTGTCCACAGAATATTTTGCCAATACTGCTGTGGAACATCCAGGTGCTCTTGTCCAAACTGTAAACGTGCAGCAATGTTTTTTTTTTACAGCAGTGGCTTCCTCTGTGGTATCCTCCCATGAAATCCATTCTTGTTTAGTGTTTTGCGTATCGTAGATTCGCTAACAGGGATGTTAGCATATGCCAGAGACTTTTGTAAGTCTTTAGCTGACACTCTAGGATTCTTCTTCACCTCATTGAGCAGTCTACTCTCCTAGGGAGAGTAGCAGCAGTGCTGAACTTTCTCCATTTATAGACAATTTGTCTTACCGTAGACTGATGAATAGCAAGACTTTTGGAGATACTTTTATAACCCTTTCCAGCTCTATGCAAGTCAACAATTCTTAATAGTAGGTCTTCTGAGAGCTCTTTTGTGCGAGGCATCATTCACATGAGGCAATGCTTTTTGTGAAAAGCAAACCCAGAACTGGTGTGCTTTTTATAGGGCAGGGCAGCTGTAACCAACACCTCCAATCTCATCTCATTGATTGGACTCCAGTTGGCTGACACCTCACTCCAATTAGCTCTTGGAGATGTCATTAGTCTAGGGGTTCACATACTTTTTCCACCTGCACTGTGAATGTTTACATGGTGTGTTCAATAAAAACATGGTAACATTTAATTCTTTGTGTGTTATTAATTTAAGCAGACTGTGATTGTCTATTGTTGTGACTTAGATGAAGATCAGATCACATTTTATGACCAATTTGTGCAAAAATCCATATCATTCCAAAGGGTTCACATACTTTTTCTTGCAACTGTACATGTACGCATACTTCAGAAATATACTCGCATACAGCACACATGCATATATACTTATACTTCACATATGCATACATATACACCTACAGACTGCATGCATGTGCACACACATTTTACATATACATATATGCACATGCATGCTGCACACACAACAAATTCCATTCACTCCTTTCACTTTGGATACCATTATTGATACTTATCTTCTTGCTGACGCCTGGTCCTGTACATTATTTGCTTGGCAACTTCCTTCTCTTCTCACCTTTTTGGCGGGCTCAGTCTCAGAGCTGGGGGAATGTGGAGTGCCGTAGCTGAGGTGTCTGACAGGGACTAAGGGGTAGAGAAGATGGGACTGAAGTAAAGCAGCAGGCAGGGCTAAGCGGACTATAGAACAGCAACCATCTATGTCGGCAGCACCATCTGACCAGCATAACTGGATGCAGAGCAGGGACGTTGGGAAGGTGTTTTACAGCTCAGCTGCCCAAGCTGCTAACAGTCTGCTCTGTATATACTGAACTCTCCTGTGCCAGCTGCCCGGGTCCAGCCTAGTCACCACCCTCTACTACTCTGACTCTCCAGGTCGACGTGACTAGTCAGTACCGAAGAACAAAGAAATTCTTCCTGTTGTGCTAAGAAAGCAACAGGGAGAAAGTTAAAGGGGCAGTGCAAGAAATAGAATACATGCATTTTATGGCCGATCATATATAAAAGAAAAACAAAAAATAATTATTGGTCTTACATCTCCACACGTGTGTCTCCTGCAGGTGGGTCCAGTAACAGAACCGCTCCAGAGAGGTCTCCCAGTCATCTTTATTCCCAGGATTCTCCAGAGGAAAATCACAGCGTCCCAGAGGATCATCAGGTAGATGACGCTGAGATGAGTCTACATTTTATGATCTGTCCAAAAGATATTTTGGTCACGCGCCTGCTCTGCCCACTTTATAAATGAAGCAGGCGGCGCAGGTGCATGACATAGTGAGCTACGCTGCGAGCGCCCGCCCGGCCTCCTGACTGCCAAGAAGTTAGTAGTAAGTAGTACAGCGCTGGATTTAAGAGGATTTGAATACTTTAACAATACCCTCAAGTTAGATAAGATTATACTACAGTGAGCGGGGCCCGGTGTAGTAGAATACAGTGACTGCACCGGGCCCCGCTGCCATTACAGAACCAGATGCCGGCCCCCATTCACTACACAGGGACACCCTTTATGGGGGATCTGTGGATGACACATTAGATAATTAGTTCAAAAGCACACCTTTTGGTTCAAAATATTTTTTTTCTTATTTTCCTCCTCAAAAACCTAGGTGCGTCTTATGGGCCGGTGCATCTTATAGGGCGAAGAATACGGTAAACAAAAAACATAAAATCCTGCCGTTTTTGCACTGGCCACTAAGCCTAATAATAGGAGCCACTTCTTGATCTCGCTTTACTGCAGTTACCTGCTTATCTATACACAGAGGTGATATCATTACAGGCAGGATCATATTGACAGATAAGACAGGGTCCACCATTCACAATAGGTGATTGTCAAAGCTATCTATTCTTTCTGGTTTTTAATGGCAGATAAAATTTTTGGTAGCACATTTCCTTTAACAGTTTGGTCACCTTTCCTTATTTTTTTGTGGGCTCTTTAAGGCTGAAGACAAGCTGAGCATTAAAGTTGAAGATCCAGAGGATAAAGAATTATATGTTATGAGTGATGGCCGGTATGAAGAGAAAGGAGTTTCTGCAGACATCAGCACAGGTATGTAAAATACCGGCCAATTGAGAAGCCATTACTCCCTATTTATCTCACTCTACTTAAAGGTGTTGTCCAAGTTATATTTATTGATGACCTATCCCCAGGATAGGTCATCAATATCAGATCGGCTGGGGTCCGACACCCGGCACCCCCGCCGATCAGCTGTTTGAAGAGAAGGCGCGTGTCGTGCCAGTGCCGCCTCCTCTTCACTGTTTACTTTCTCGCCGTTGCAGCTGCAGCGGTGAGCAGGTGTAATTAGACCTAACCGTCCCATTCATTTCAATGGTCTGGATCGCTCCTATAAAAGTGTGTGGGAACGATCCATCCCATTGAAATGAATGGGACGGTTAGGTGTAATTACACCTGCTCACCGCTGCAAATGCAACGGCGAGAAGGTAAACAGTGAAGACGGGGCGGCGCCCGTTTGTGTTCCGTATGTCTTCCGTTTCTTAGGGTCAGCAAAAAATGGAAGGAAAAAAAAAAGAGAGAAAAAAAAAATATATAATTATTAAAGCCTTCAATAATACGGAAACGGATCCGCAAAAAACGGATGACATAGGGCTCGTTCACACGAACCTGTGATGCTCCTTACCGTGTTGCGGACCGCATTTGCGGGTCCGCAATGCACAGGCACCGTTTCGTGGCAATTCCGCTTCACAGATGCAGACCCATTCATTTCAATGGGTCCGCAAATCCAGAGATGCGGAATGGAACACTACGGAAGCACCACAGGGTTGCTCTATCTTTTTGCGGAACGGAAGGATCGCGGACCCATTCAAGTGACTATGTCTGCGATCCCCATGCGCCTGCAATTTGGGGACCCATACGGAAACGAGCCCATTCCGTATGTCATCCGCAATTTGCGGATCCATTGACTTTAATGGGGCTGCAGACCGATCTGTGCGGACAATAGTAGTACAATCTGCATATTTTTGCAGACTAGAAATGTGGAAACACAGATGCGGACAACATACTGAATGTTGTCCGCACATTTTATTCACCCATAGGAATGAGTGGATCCGCATCTATTCTGTAAAATGCGGAACGGATACGGATAAAATTATACGGTTGTGTATATGTACCTTAAGTCTCTTGGTCGTTTACAACAAATTTAACTCTTTGATATCTGCTGTTTTTTTTTATAGAGATTTCAGAACTGGGAAAGACCTACGGGAATTGCAGTGAATCTTCAAATGAGAAGTTGGATTTTGCGGAGCATAAAAGAACCCAACCCAAACAGAAGCCATATGTTTGTCCTGAATGTGGGGACTGTTTTACATTTAAGGGAAACCTTGAGAGACATAAGAGGATTCACAGAGGCGATAGGCCATTTCAGTGTCTGGAATGTCAGAAGCGCTTTCTTCATAGATCAGAACTTGTTAACCATCAGAAAAATCACACTGGAGACAAGCCGTATGCATGTTTGGAATGTGGAAAATCTTTTATTAGGAAACCCGTTCTCATGAAACATCAGAGAATTCACACAGTAGGGAAGCCATTTTCATGTTCTGAATGTGGGAAACGGTTTTCCCTGGAAACTCGTCTCTTTGAACATCAAAAAATTCATAGAAATGAGAGACCGTTTTCATGTTCATATTGTGGGAAAAGTTTTACCCAGAAAGCAGGCCTTGCTGAACATCAGAGGATTCACACAGGAGAGAACCTTTTTTCGTGTTCAGAATGTGGGAAATCATTTACCAAGAATTCTGCTCTGATTATACATCAGAGATTTCATACGGGAGAGAAGCCATTTACGTGTTCCTTATGTTCAAAAAGTTTTACTCAGAAGTCAGATCTTATTAAACATCTTCGAATCCACTCAGGAGAGAAGCCTTTCTCATGTTCAGTGTGTGCAAAGCGTTTTACCCAGAAGCCAGATCTTCTTGAACACGAGAGAATTCACACAGGGGAGAAGCCATATTCATGCTTGGAATGTGGAAGATGTTTTACCCACAGATCAAATTTTGTGAAACATCAGATTATTCACAAATAGTGTTTTAGGTTATGTGTGAAATCAAGAAATGCTACAAAACACTTAAAGATGGAGCCAATTGGTCCTTAAACACAGAACTGAGTTGTGTTTTTGAATATCCCTCCTTGGCGTTAAGATTCCTAGATTCTTTGCCCGATATCATGAGAAGGATTTAATCAGGAACGCAAATTATTGACCCCGGAACACAGCAGACTTTTCAAGTGAGATAAGCAGAATCTTTTCTATAGTACTTCACAACGGCACTACGCTAAGATAGCCCTGCTTCAACCAGGTAGAGCCAGGAAGAATACATTTGACCACCCTCTGGCTCTTCCTCAGGGTCTTCCTGTCCCCTTCAGGTGGGGAGAGGATCATCAGCACCACAGCATGTGTCTGAGTCCCGCTCCCTGTGAAGGCAGACAGTAGAGGTATGTCAAGAAATGCCTGCCACAAGTTGGAGATGCAAGGAAGTGAATGCAATATACGCTACAAATAGATCCTTTCCGGCCAGGCAGCAGGCCGCATGTGACCGGACCCTCATTGAGTCCATATGGTCTTCATCTGCCCCTTTGCCATCTGATACAATCAGCGCTCGTGGATGATGTCAGAGGGGGCTTGATTGAGGCATCTGTATTGTACTTGTTTGGCCACTTCTGGTGTCAAACCACGCTCTATAGAGTGGTGTGGGCGGAAATGACTGGTGCAGAACTTCATGGCGGATTTCACCGCTGATCTGAGGTAGGAAAAACTATTTAAAGGGGTTCTCTGTGAATGATTTAAGATGGCTGCTAGCAACCTGTGCTAGAATGTAAGCAAACCTGGTTGCTACCGGTATCACTTGCAGAGATGCCTCGGGGGGGTGGGGGGCCCTCGATATGGGGCCTCTGGCACCTGCATATACTACATATTAGTGAGTTTTCCTGTCAGCTGCTGAGCCATAATGGCATATTAAAAGCAGGATCATATTATTACCATCTATTGTAGAGCAGTGTAGTGAGGACCCGCTCATCACTCCCCTAGACAGCCCAGCAAGTGGTCACAACCAGGCCTGGCAGCCATTTTAAATTATTCCCAGGGAACCCCTTTAAGAAATCATTTGAGACCTGGCTGTTCTCCTACAATCATGTCAGAATTAGGAGACAGCATGGAAACTTCTCAGTGCTCTACTGTTGTAACAGTATATGGTGGTGTTTCTGTCCCATATTATGGATTCCTTATGTTGTTTTCCTTCCTTGTGTGCATGGTGATACCTCTCATAAGATTTGATCTTAAAGAGGACCTTTCACTAGTTTAAAAACTAACTATATCAGTGGGCAGAGCGGCGCCAAGGGGTCCCCCTGCACTTACTAGTATGTCTGGGCACCACTCCGTTCGCCCGGTATAGGCTCCGGTGTCTGCAGCTCCCTCTGTTGTACGGGGCAGAGTTTTTGTATTAGGGTTGTCCCTTGCTGCAGCGCTGGCCAATCGTAGCGCACAGCTCATAGCCTGGGACTCCTGTGTCAGCTGTCTGAAGAGGAGGTAGAGCTCGTACGAGTGCTGCTTCCTATTCAGGATTACACTGAGCGTCGTCTTGCTTGCAGCTGTGGTGCAGTGTAATTACAAGTGCTCGTTCCATTCAAGTGAATGGAACAAACGCTTTTAATTACACCGCGCCGCTGAGACTTCCAAGGCGACACTGTCATTTTGACGAGGAAGCAGCGCTCATACGAGCTCGGCCTCGTCCACAAACAGCTGATCGACAGGCTGCCAGGAGTTGGACCCCAAGCGATCAGATATTGATGACCTATCCTGTGGGTAAGTCATCAGTATTACTGGCTGCACAACCCCCCTAACTATCTGGGTCTCATTTGCATAAACATTGTCTCGGAACCTGTACGAACTACAACTTATCGAAGGGAAAGCAAAGTGACTCAAACTCTGACATTTTGTACCAGGAACTCTGAATATAAAAAGTGTTAAAGGGAATCTGTCAGCAGTTTTATGGTGTCCTAAGGGCAACATAAACTCGTGACAGGTTTCACCTTCTTCTTTAATTGACTCTTGTATAGAAAAGCTCCAGCACATGCCAATGAGTCCCTATATTTATGAGCTCATGTCTCTCCCCGCCCACCTTCTGCTGATTCATATGGGGAAATAAACTGTCAATCAGAGGCAGGTGGGCGGGGAGAGCTGTGAGCTCATGAATATCAAGACTCACTGGCATGCGCTGGAGCTGTTAGAACCTAGCAGCATAAAACTGCTGACAGATTCCCTTTAATAAAAGCTGTATCTGCACCTATGAATTTGTTGGGTGAAAACATTCAGAGGACAGTCCAGGACAAAACGGTTTAATAGCTTAGTGCAGGGATCAGCAACCTCCGGCAATCCAGCTGTTGTGAAACTACAACTCCCAGCTTGCACATTTACTCGGCTGTTCTTGTAACTCCCATAGAAGTGAAGGGAGGATTCTGAGAGTTGTAGTTTCTGAACAGCTGGAGTGCCGGAGGTTGCTGATCCCTGGCCTAGAGCAAATAAAAAGACAAGTCTTTCCAGGACATAAAAACTTGACTCTTTTGATTTAAAAAGTAATGGAAGGTTCCAGATAAACTCTTTGGGCAGTGTAATAGCAGCCTTAGGGCTAGGGGCTTACCATGATTCCTAGCAGGAAGGAGGTCACAGATGTGGGATAGATTTTGTTTGTGGTGTGATCGGTCTCGACTGGCTTTCAGTCAATTTTCCATTTAGTCGCTTCTACAAGGGACTTTTCTCTTTTGAGAGTTCAGGTTTCTGCTTTTAAGTTTGGTATATGATGAGTAAATAGCAGACCGCCCTACGGTTATTCGGTTTTTGACAGTTACAGACAGATTGAGGTATCCATTTAATCTGTTGTCCCTCCCTGGAACCTTAATCTGGTTTTATTGGGATTAACCTGTATTCCCTTTTTATAGAATTTCTCACTCTTAAAACAGTGTTTTTAGTAGCTATCTTGTCAACCAGAAGAACGAGTGAAATTCAGGCCCTGAGGATAGGGGAGCCATTTTTCTGGGTCTTGGAAGAAAGGATTGTGTTGAGGTCTAATCAGGTTTTCTTGCCGAAACTGGTATCAGATTTTCACAGACAAGATATTTCTTCCCTCTTTTTGTCAGAATCCTAAAACAGAGAAGTTTCTTTCCATAAATCTGATGTTGGTCCTACAATATATAGAAGCTACCAGAGAATGGTATTCAGTTCCACACAGCAGACATTCACTGGTAGTGTCTGTGATTGTGGATCACTCAGTTTATGGACATGCTAATTTTTACCTTACAGTGAACTCCATAAAAAAAAAAAAAAGAAGTAAAACAATGGTGCAATTGTGTTTCTTCCATTTCCATCCATTTAGAATTTTTTTCAGAATACATCGTATGGAATATTAAATGGTGCGATTAGAACATACAGCTTCTCACGTAAAAAAAAAGCCCTTGTACAGTTATGTGAACGGAGAAACAAAGAAATGATGGCAATTGGAAGGTGAGGGGAAAAAAAACAAAGATGGGAAAAAGAAAATTGGGTGCTTCGAGGAGGGGTTAATCAAAGCCAGGAGTGGATTCAAAGGGAATGGGAAATATAAAGGAAGGACAACTGGATCCACTTCTGGCTTTGGCTCAAAAGAGGACATCTAATATACTGTTCCAGCCTTTTGTAGAACATGATCACTTGTAGTTTTCCCTGCAATGTATATCTTTTTTTATTATGTCACTGTGTATTCCATTGATAACTCCCTTCTCTTTCCTTGGAAAACTGTCAGCAAGCTGTAGGCTGTGGTATCAGATCCAAGCTATTTTTAAGGCCTCATGCACACAGCCGCTGCCCGGCTGTGGCTGTATCAGGGCTCCAGATGGCGACCAAAATGGTCGCCAATGCGACTTAGGAATTACAAATAGCGACAAGACTTTTTAGTCTTGTCGCCATTTGCGACTAGACCCGCCACCGCAGCTCTGCCGTTGAATTCAGCGGCGGCACAGGAGATGATAGTTCTTTTCCCCGCCACCGATGTTCTTCTCAGCAGCGCAGAGGAGGAGGAGTCTCTCCCTCCCCCTGTGCTGCTGCCACCGCTGCCGGTATGAAGAGAGACAGGAGGAGGAGAGGGGCTGTGGCCACTGCGCCACCAATGAAGATAACTGACCTGTTAATACAAATACAGGAGGCGGGTGCCAGAATCAAATAGCCGGCACCCAACCTCTATGACAGGGAGCTGCGATCAGCGGCAGTTAACCCTTCAGGTGCGGTACCTGAGGGGTTAACTGCAGCGTATCGCAGCTCCCTGTCATAGAGGTCGGGTGCCGGCTATTTGATTCCGGCACCCGCCTCCTGCCGCTTGCATGAGGCCTAATGCTGTATCTCCATGAGGGGATGAGAAAAAGGCCTGTGGAACTGGCTTCCCTTTTCAGCATGGAGTTTGATAAAATGAATATATCACTGTAGGACCACCAGAAATAAATGTGAACCAAGAATGACAAATTTTAACAGGATTAACCAACTCAGAAACGATTGAGAAATGTTTATGGTTAACCAAAGAGGACCTTTTGTAAAGGAAAAAACTAACGATTTTGTGTGGCCTTCTTATCCATATAGTGTTATTAAGTTAGCCTCTGTTCACATCTGCATTGTGGCTTCTGTTGATAACAAGCACAGTGGACATCAGCAGTGCTTGACTGACCCTTGGCTTATAATGGAGTCCAGAAGGTGTCTTTCATTTGGACAGAAAAAATAGCGCTGGATGGAATCTGCAAAAGAGACTTTGAATTTTAAGTGGGACTTGACTGTAGCAGTTTAATTCCTTTTTAAAGCAGAATATTTGATTTGACATAATTTATTTGGTAGAAGCTTTTGTGACAGGTGTTTTACTCTGCTTAAAGGAAATCTGTCACCTGGATTTTGTGTATAGAGATGAGGACATGGGCTGCTAGATGGCCGCTAGCACATCCACAATACCCAGTCCCCATAGCTCTCTGTGCCTTTATTGTGTAAAAAAACCCGATTTTATAGATATGTAAATGAGACAAGTAAAAAGCCCAAGGAGCTGTTACTAACGTTTCCGGAGCCCAACACCGCCCCGCATCCTCCGACTCTCCTCCTTGCTCCCAGACGTCAGAAAGCTAGAGCGCCGTAATCTCGCGGTGCGTGAGATAGCGCATGCGAAGTGTCGGCATAGTGTTCCTTCCCTGTGCTGGTATCAGCCTCAGAGAACGAACTGCACATCGCGAGATTACGGCGCTCTAGCTTTGTGACATCGTGGAGCAAGGAGGAGATTCGGAGGATGCGGGGCGGTGCTTGGCTCCTCTCTGAAGCATGGAGGAGACAGGACTCATCTAAGGTAATTTACATATCTATAAAATCCATTTTTTGACACAATAAAAGCACGGAGAGCTATGGGGACTGGATATTGCGGATGTGTACAAACTGAAAAGACTAGCGTGGTATTAGCAGGAGGTGCTCAAACCCACATACAGTCGTGCATATACACTCACCTAAAGAATTATTAGGAACACCTGTTCTATTTCTCATTAATGCAATTATCTAGTCAACCAATCACATGGCAGTTGCTTCAATGCATTTAGGGGGGTGGTCCTGGTCAAAACAATCTCCTGAACTCCAAACTGAATGTCAGAATAGGAAAGAAAGGTGATTTAAGCTATTTTGAGCGTGGCATGGTTGTTGGTGCCAGACGGGCCGGTCTGAGTATTTCACAATCTGCTCAGTTACTGGGATTTTCACGCACAACCATTTCTAGGGTTTACAAAGAATGGTGAGAAAAGGGAAAAACATCCAGTATGCGGCAGTCCTGTGGGCAAAAATGCCTTGTGGATGCTAGAGGTCAGAGGAGAATGGGCCGACTGATTCAAGCTGATAGAAGAGCAACGTTGACTGAAATAACCACTCGTTACAACCGAGGTATGCAGCAAAGCATTTGTGAAGCCACAACACGCACAACCTTGAGGCGGATGGGCTACAACAGCAGAAGACCCCACCGGGTACCACTCATCTCCACTACAAATAGGAAAAAGAGGCTACAATTTGCACGAGCTCACCAAATCTGGACTGTTGAAGACTGGAAAAATGTTGCCTCGTCTGATGAGTCTCGATTTCTGTTGAGACATTCAAATGGTAGAGTCCGAATTTGGCGTAAACAGAATGAGAACATGTATCCATCATGCCTTGTTACCACTGTGCAGGCTGGTGGTGGTGGTGTAATGGTGTGGGGGATGTTTTCTGGGCACACTTTAGGCCCCTTAGTGCCAATTGGGCATTGTTTAAATGCCACGGGCTACCTGAGCATTGTTTCTGACCATGTCCATCCCTTCATGACCAACATGTACCCATCCTCTGATGGCTACTTCCAGCAGGATAATGCACCATGTCACAAAGCTCGAATCATTTCAAATTGGTTTCTTGAACATGACAATGAGTTCACTGTACTAAAATGGCCCCCACAGTCACCAGATCTCAACCCTATAGAGCATCTTTGGGATATGGTGGAACGGGAGCGTCGTGCCCTGGATGTGCATCCCTCAAATCTCCATCAACTGCAAGATGCTATCCTATCAATATGGGCCAACATTTCTAAAGAATGCTATCAGCACCTTGTTGAATCAATGCCACGTAGAATTAAGGCAGTTCTGAAGGCAAAAGGGGGTCCAACACCGTATTAGTATGGTGTTCCTAATAATTCTTTAGGTGAGTGTATATAGGGGAGCAAATCCTGCACTTGTGGCCCGTTGCTAATGGCGATCCCCAGCAAAAATGCATACGGTGGAGGATGCCCGCAGCGAACCACAAGTACCACAATAGACATCCTACACAAGGTAGCAATTGTGTGGATGTCATAATCAATATAACAATATAACAAATTAATAGCAAAGACAGGTGCACTCTGAGAGTGTTAGGTCCCGGGCTACTTGAGAAACCTTGGTGTGGTGCCCGGGCTTAGACATGTCCTACACCGTAGGACATGTTGACTAATCTCTCAATTTTAAAATCAGTTTGAGGGTTTAGTAAGACCACAGAGTGCACCTGTCTTTGCTATTAATTTGTTATAGTGGGGGTGTGCTAGCGACGATCTAGCACCTATGACCTCAGCTCTATACCTAAAATCCAGGTGACAGGTTCCCTTTAAAGGGGTTGTGTCACTTCAGCAAATGGCATTTATCATGTAGATAACCTTATTAAAAGCCAATTACTAATGTATTATTATTACCCATATTGCTTCCTTTGCTGGCTGGATTCATTTTTCCATCACCATTATACACTGCTCATTTCCATGGTTACGACCACCCTGCATTCCATCAGCGGTGGCTGTGCTTGCACACTATAGTTAAAAGTGAAGGCCTGTGATCACTCTTAGGCTGGTTTCACACAGGAGCGTTGCGGGAAAAGGTGCGTTGCGGAAACGTGCACGATTTTTTAGCGCGAGTGCAAAACATTGTAATGCGTTTTGCACGCGCGTGAGAAAAATCGTCATGTTTGGTACCCAAACCTGAACTTCTTCACAGAAGTTTGGGTTAGGTATTCTGTAGATTGTATTATTTTCCCTTATAACATGGTTATAAGGGAAAATAATAGCATTCTGAATACAGAATGCATAGTACAATAGCGCTGGAGGGGTTAAAAAAAATAAAAAATAATTTAACTCCCCTTAATCCACTTGATCGCACAGCCCGGCTTCTCTTCTGTCTTCTTTGCTGTGTGCAGAAAAAGGACCTGTGGTGACATCACTCCGGTCATCACATGGTCCGTCACATGATCTTTTACCATGGTGATGGATCATGTGATGACCGGAGTGACGTCACCACGGGTCCTTTTTCTGCACACAGCAAAGAAGAAGACAGAAGAGAAGCCGGGCTGCGCAAGCAAGTGGATTAAGGTGAGTTAAATGTATTTTTAATTTTTTTAACCCCTCCAGCGCTATTGTACTATGCATTCTGTATTCAGAATGCTATTATTTTCCCTTATAACCATGTTATAAGGGAAAATAGTAATGATCGGGTCTCCATCCCGATCGTCTCCTAGCAACCGTGCGTGAAAATTGCACCGCATCCGCACTTGCTTGCTGATGCTTGCGATTTTCACGCAGCCCCATTTCACTTCTATGGGGCCTGCGTTGCGTGGAAAACGCACAATATAGATCATGCTGCGATTTTTACGCAACGCACAAGTGATGCGTGAAAATCACCGCTCGTGTGCACAGCCCCATAGAAATGAATGGGTCCGGATTCAGTGCGGGTGCAATGCGTTCACATCACGCATTGCACCCGCGCGGAATACTCGCCCGTGTGAAAGGGGCCTTATAGTCCCAACCAGCAGAGAGGCCGACTCATTTTTCTTTGTGTGCAAGCACGGCCACCACTGTTGGATTGCAGGGTGGTCATAACCATGGAAACGAGCAGTGTATAATGTGATGGAAAAATGAATTCAGCCAGCAAAGGAAGCACTATGTATAATACCAATACATTAGTAAGTGGCTTGTATTAAAGGGGTTATCCAGTTCTAAAAATACCCCCTTCAATGGCCGGTTTCGTCCTGTAGAACATACTTACAGCGCTCCCCAGTACCTGCGGATCCCTGCAAGGGTGTGCAGCCAATAGCAGGCCGTGACGGTGACCAGCCTCCTTGCATCACAGGTGATGTCACCCATGCAGGGATCCGGGGAGCGGTGTAAGTATGATCTATAGTAGGGGCCCAGCCATTGTGGGGGGCAAATTTAGAATTGGATAACCCCTTTAACTTTCTCTACATGATAATTGCTCTTTGCTGAAGTGACAAAACCCCTTTAAGTAATGTCTATAAAGAGGTGTACTTCTAAAGGCTTTGCAATTTGATTGAAAGCTGTATTCTACTATTAAATTATTATTGTTGATACCCTTCTTTTTGCATTTCTTTACATGCTCTCACAAGTTTGTATGCAGTGCTGCTTCTTGCCATTACAGGGGTTATCCCATGATTGAAGGGAGTTTATCAGCAGTATTGACCATGCAGAACTGCTGACAGCACTAGGACAAACATACATTTTGTGGAGCTTTTATTATCGGGAGTAGTTTGAATATGAACTTTTATTATGCTAGGTACTGCTCCTGCAAGTGCACTGGGAGCAGCTGTTGTGGTCTCCTGGTTGGATGCTACAGCTGTCACTCAGAGCAGAGAGGAGTGTCTGTGAAACAGCTCAATGCAGCGAGCACTTCACAGTGAAGCTCCGCCTCCAGTGCATGAAATGGCACTGACAAATATAGCCGAGCATCATATTTGGTATCCTCATAATTGTACTAACCTATGAAATAAAGTTAATGGGGGAGATTTATCAAAACTGGTGTGAAATCCACCTTAAATTTTTTAGCGCTCCTCTAAAGTAAGGAAATCTGGTTGCTATGGGCAACTAAGACAGTTTTCCTTTACACCAGTTTGATGTCCCCATTGTCTTTATTCCTCATGTTAAAGTGTCTAAATTTAAACCCACAGAAGAGCTAATAAAAGTGAATTAATTATATGAACCCCAAAAATGGTGCATTTGAAGAGTTCAAATCCTCTTTCAAAAATACAAGCCCTTACATACATACAGAAAAAAAAAATATTGCTCTAGGAATGTGACAATGAAAAACACATCATAAAAACCCAAAACAGGTTGGTCCTTAAGGGTTTATGTGAAATCGGTACACGTGGAGAGTGATGTTATGACGTGGAACTGTGATTAACCCTGCCGCCTAAACCCTTGATTGCCACAATCAATACAAAATGGTGTCCTAGCTAGGATTCTAGTAATTCATCGGAGGCCCAGCCACCAGCATGCAGTCAGCTCTGTGATCTTATGAAGGACCCCTAGCATGTTAGGCCAAGCCTAGATATGCCCTAGCAACTGCCTCTGTCAATAATAACACAATGTAATGTACTAGCATATAGATGACATGAGAAATTGTATAAGAATGTTCTTAAAAATATATAGTAAACACGATTATTTTAAATAAAGTTTATTGCTCGCAAACAGGAAATAACACTGACATATTGGATACCCCCGCCTCTTTGGGAGGTCAGATTTTAGGTCTACTGTCTAATATAACACTTATTAATGCAGTTTTGGTTGGTGATCTCAGTGGTTTGACTGTAATTTATTCAATCTATTTTTTGGGCCTTCTCATCATTGAAGAGGTTTATGAAATGAAAATATCTCTGTTTTATTTCCAGAAACAGTGCCAGTTCCTGTTAAAGCGGTTGTCCCCCCCCCCCCCCCCCCCCAAAAAAAAAAATTCTACCTAGGGATGAGCGAATCGATATGTGTCACTAGTAAGAGTTCTACATCTGGATCGATCTAGCAATTATCACTCATAATCCCGCTTCAAACTGAAAATCTCAGCCTGAACAATCTGCCCTTTAAATGCGTTTACCAGGTGTTTAATATTGATGACCTATCCTCAGGATAGGTCGTATATGTCAAAAAACCGCAGCACTCGCTTGCCTTCAATTATGCAGGATTTATTCACCAACAAAAATGCTATGTTTCGACCGTCAAGGTTGCTTGAGAAAGACCATGACGGTCGAAACGTCGCATTTTTGTTGGTGAATAAATCCTGCATAATTGAAGACAAGCGAGTGCTGCGGTTTTTTGACATATACAACGCATCAAAGGGGGATCTTCAGACTGGCTCCCAACACGGCTGGCACCACCACAAGAAAGGTTTCATTTTTTCGTTGTGCTGCTATTAACATTTTTTCTATCCTCAGGATAGGTCATCAGTATCTGCTTGGTGGGGGTCCGACTCCAGGCACCCCCGCTGATCAGCTGTTTGAAGAAGCTGCATCGCATCTTCCTAGATCAGTGACCTCACGTTCATCGGTCACATGTCCTAGGCACAGCCTAGTACCCATCATTTAATGGATTGTGCTGTGTTTTGTAAGCTGTGAGGAAGCCATGGTGCTTACAGGAACTCCATGGCCTCTTCAAACAGCTAGTCGGTGGGGATGGTGGGCGCCGGACCCCCACCGGTCTGGAATTGATCAATATTAAGCACATGGGAAATCCCTTTAAAGGGAAGAATGTGCAGACTGAGGAGAACTTCTGATTGAAACAGGATTGAGTGACAATGATTACATTGATCTTTTTGGGGATAAAAAATGAAGTGTGTGTGGGGGGGGGTCATTGATTAAAGGGGTTTTCCAAGATTTTCTTACTGATGACCTATCCTCAGGATAGGTCATCAGTATTTTGATCGGTGAGGGTCCAACACTTGGGACACCCGCCGATCAGCCGTTTGAGAAGGCTGCAGCGCTCCTGTGAGGGCCGCGATCTTCTCTCTGCTTTTCTTAGGCTATTTTCACACTTGCGGCAGTGTGATCCGGCGGGCAGTTCTGTCGTCGGACCTGCCCGCTGGATCCGCCGATCTGGATGTGACTGAAAGCATTTGTGAGACGCATCCGGATGCGGATCCGTCTCACAAATGCATTGCAAGAACGAATCCATCTCTCCGCTTGTCATGCAGACAGACGGATCCGTCTTGTATCTTTTTTCACATTTTTACCGGTCTGCGCATCCGGCACTAATACATTCCTATGGGGAAAAATGCCGGATCCGGCATTCAGGCAAGTCTTCAGTTTTTTTCGCCAGAGATAAAACCGTAGCATGCTGCGGTTTTATCTTTTGCCTTATCAGTCAAAATGACTTAACTGAAGACATCCTGATGCATCCTGAACGGATTACTCTCCATTCAGAATGCATGGGGATATACCTGATCAGTTCTTTTCTGGTATAGAGCCCCTGTGACGGAACTCTATGCCGGAAAAGAAAAACGCAAGTGTGAAAGTACCCTTAGGCCAGTGACGACACATTCATCGATCAAGTGAATTTTGCTGAGTGTAATACAAAGCACAGCCGCTATACAATGTACGGCTCCTTTATTTCTTTTTTTTATATGGTTTTCTAGATGGAGAAAAGAATGACACATTATATTCCTGTAAAACACTGCAATAAACGATGGATATAAAAATACCAGCGTCTGTTGTCCAATCATTTTCTGTTCAGTAGAGAAAGAGCAAACCTCTGGATGTCTTGTGTCTTATTAGATTAGAGATGGAGAAGACACTCAGGGCTGCCATCAGAAACTTCTAGGCTCTGATAAACAAATTCAAAGGGCCCTCCATCATCCTCCATTAAAAAAAAATATTTTTAAATTGTGGGGGGAAAAAAACAGTTTATGCAGAAATGCCAGTCTCAACTGGAGTCTTGCCTGCTGCATGGCGGCCGCTATGTGGGACCACACCCTGAGAGGTAGCCCATGTTCACTTCTTGTAATTTTCCATATTGTAGCATAAAACATAATACAACCATGATGAATGAATTAATGACTACACGCTTGTATGTCAACTATTTTCATGCACATCATCTTCCGGCAGTTGGCAGTTAGTTGCCAGAACATCTCTTACCAAAGGTCCATGAAATTCCCTGAATGCAATCTGTGAGTGGTTTTCATGGACCCATAGTCTTCACAGGGAGTGTGGTCACTGTAAAATCACTAATGTGTGAATGGACACATTAAAATCAGTGGATGTGTGTGAACACAGCACACATCCATGAGTCGCTGATGGGACTTGCTCTTCCTGTCCACCTGCCACAGCCTTAACCTAGAAAGAAAAATTTCAATCTGCATCAGGTGGGTGAGGGGAGCGGGCGCTCAAGCTCTTATGACCACTGAGGTCCACTGACTGGTTAGGTGAACAATGACATAGGCATATGAAGGTTGCAGGCCCACAATGGGGATCGGGAGTGGCAGGGACCAAAGCGCAGTGTCTTGGGAGCAGAGGGACATTTGAAAGAAGAGTGAGGATTTATCTTCATTTCATACAGCCCCTGCTCTCTGGCACTTGGCAAATCCCTTTAAATGTTGTTATAAATCTCAATATATGCAATACGGAAACACCTGATTCACAAAAAGTTAATTTAGCACATGTACAATCTTTAATGGTTTTAAATTGAAGTGCAAGTAAGGCTCACTTAGTAAACGGTACTTTGCTAGCCACAGATTTTGGGTGATGAGTACTTCGCACTAACACTAGCGAAATAGACCAAAGCCATTGGGCTTGGCTGTGGCCTAGTTAGGGTCAAAATGGCCCCAAATAGGTAAACAGAACTTTAGAGGAAGAAGAGTGTCATAACTTAGGCCTAAACCATCCCTGGTTAACATCTGATTTTGCTGGGGAAGGGACAGCCAACCAAACATTTGCAGGAGAAATGGAATATAACATGGCAGCCATTTAGATGATTGGCAGCCCCTGCATAGAAGGACAACTCGAGTCCACTCCTACAGAGCAGCTCTCCATTCTGACTCGTAGAGGAGAGTCTGTAGTGGAGAACTCCCTCTATTGTCCATAAGACCTATGAACAGGGGTCATCTTGAGATACTTTTTATGTGAAATAAAGTGTTAATATTTACAACCCAAATGTCTCTGGTCAAAATGCAGGGAGAAGCAGAAGAAAATGGAGCAGAGAGCAATCGGTGTTAACAGCTATAGGTGCAGGAACATTGCAGGGGTGCAATATCTGCCGAGCACGGAGTGTCTTTTTTGGCGATATGTGATATCAGCTTCCATGGATCAGTCCTGTGCTGAGTGTCCTGGCTATTTCCTGTTTGGGTCAAACACAGGAAATCACAGAAATGAAGTTTGCCTGACTTCACTTGATCTTCCTATATATCTACCGATCTTAGCCCGGCCTTCTGACCCTGTCTATACCATATAATCATCTGCATGTTGCTGACCCAGATCTGTCCTGACTACGTCTTCAGCCTAGTCCACTAACAACTGTTCAACTGTCTATTGGAGATAATCCTGGGGATGATAACCTGGGTATCTAACAGGTAAAGTTCATATCTTCAAGTCCAATGTGGTCTCTCAGTCACTCTGCATTCTGTGAAATTCTTTATTACTGTGTGGAAAAGCTGCTGTCTGCAAACTTGGGCAGGAACTGGAATACAAATACAGGTGAAACTCAAAAAATTAGAATATCGTGCAAAAGTTCATTTATTTCAGTAATGCAACTTAAAATTAGAATATTGTGAAAAGGTTCAATATTCTAGGCTCAAAGTGTGCTAATTAATCCATACACTTGAGCAAAGGGTACCTGAGACTGTGACTTTGGGGTTTCATAAGCTGTAAGCCATAATCATCCAAATTACCATATAACAAAGGCTTGAAATATCTCGCTTTGCATGTAATGAGTCTATCTCATATGTTAGTTTCACCTTTTAACCGCCCCCGGACCGCCTAACGCAGGATCGCGTTCCGGAGGCGGCAGCCCTGCGCACAGTCATGCATATATGCGTCATCTCGCGAGACGCGAGATTTCCTGTGAACGCGCGCACACAGGCGCGCGCGTTCACAGGATCGGAAGGTAAGCGAGTGGATCTCCAGCCTACCTGGTCCTCTGGTGGTCCCTTTTGTTTGGATCGACCACCAGAGGACACAGGCAGCTCAGTAATAAGTAGCACCAAACACCACTACACTACACCCCCCCGTCACTTATTAACCCCTGATCACCCCATATAGACTCCCTGATCACCCCCCTGTCATTGATCACCCCCCTGTCATTGATCACCCCCTTGTAAGGCTCCATTCAGACGTCCGTATGATTTTTACGGATCTACGGCTACATGGATCGGATCCGCAAAACACATACGGACGTCTGAATGGAGCCTTACAGGGGGGTGATCAATGACAGGGGGTGATCACCCCATATAGACTCCCTGATCACCCCCCTGTTAGCGGAATTTTTTTTTTTTTCTTACAAAGTCTCATATTCCAACTAACTTGTGTCAAAAAAGAAAATCTCACATGAACTCACCATACCGCTCACGGAATCCAAATGCGTAAAATTTTTTAGACATTTATATTCCAGACTTCTTCTCACGCTTTAGGGCCCCTAGAATGCCAGGGCAGTATAAATACCCCACATGTGACCCCATTTCGGAAAGAAGACACCCCAAGGTATTCCGTGAGGGGCATATTGAGTGCATGAAAGATTGAAATTTTTGTCCTAAGTTAGCGGAAAGGGAGACTTTGTGAGAATAAAATAAAATCAATTTCCGCTAACTTGTGCCAAAAAAAAAAATTCTATGAACTCGCCATGCCCCTCATTGAATACCTTGGGGTGTCTTCTTTCCAAAATGGGGTCACATGTGGGGTATTTATACTGCCCTGGCATTCTAGGGGCCCTAAAGCGTGAGAAGAAGTCTGGGATCCAAATGTCTAAAAATGCCCTCCTAAAAGGAATTTGGGCACCTTTGCGCATCTAGGCTGCAAAAAAGTGTCACATATGTGGTATCGCCGTACTCAGGAGAAGTTGGGCAATGTGTTTTGGGGTGTCATTTTACATATACCCATGCTGGGTGAGAGAAATATCTTGGTCAAATGCCAACTTTGTATAAAAAAATGGGAAAAGTTGTCTTTTGCCAAGATATTTCTCTCACCCAGCATGGGTATATGTAAAATGACACCCCAAAACACATTGCCCAACTTCTCCTGAGTACGGCAATACCACATGTGTGACACTTTTTTGCAGCCTAGGTGGGCAAAGGGCCCCATATTCCAAAGAGCACTTTTAGGATTTCACCTGCCATTTTTTACAGATTTTGATTTCAAACTACTTACCACACATTAGGGCCCCTAGAATGCCAGGGCAGTATAACTACCCCACAAGTGACCCCATTTTGGAAAGAAGACACCCCAAGGTATTCCGTGAGGGGCATGGCGAGTTCCTAGAATTTTTTATTTTTTGTCACAAGTTAGCGGAAAATGATGTTTTTGTTTTTTTTTCTTACAAAGTCTCATATTCCACTAACTTGTGACAAAAAATAAAAACTTCCATGAACTCACTATGCCCATCACGAAATACCTTGGGGTGTCTTCTTTCCAAAATGGGGTCACTTGTGGGGTAGTTATACTGCCCTGGCATTCTAGGGGCCCTAATGTGTGGTAAGTAGTTTGAAATCAAAATCTGTAAAAAATGGCCGGTGAAATCCTAAAGGTGCTCTTTGGAATGTGGACCCCTTTGCCCACCTAGGCTGCAAAAAAGTGTCACACATGGTGGTAATGCCGTACTCAGGAGAAGTTGGGCAATGTGTTTTGGGGTGTCATTTTACATATACCCATGCTGGGTGAGAGAAATATCTCGGCACATTAGGGCCCCTAGAATGCCAGGGCAGTATAACTACCCCACAAGTGACCCCATTTTGGAAAGAAGACACCCCAAGGTATTTCGTGATGGGCATAGTGAGTTCATGTAAGTTTTTATTTTTTGTCACAAGTTAGTGGAATATGAGACTTTGTAAGAAAAAAAATCATCATTTTCCGCTAACTTGTGACAAAAAATAAAAAGTTCTATGAACTCACTATGCCCATCAGCAAATACCTTAGGGTGTCTACTTTCCGAAATGGGGTCATTTGTGGGGTGTTTGTACTGTCTGGGCATTGTAGAACCTCAGGAAACATGACAGGTGCTCAGAAAGTCAGAGCTGCTTCAAAAAGTGGAAATTCACATTTTTGTACCATAGTTTGTAAACGCTATAACTTTTACCCAAACCATTTTTTTTGACCCAAACATTTTTTTTTTAATCAAAGACATGTAGAACAATAAATTTAGAGAAAAATTTATATATGGATGTCGTTTTTTTTGCAAAATTTTACAACTGAAAGTGAAAAATTTCATTTTTTTGCAAAAAAAATCGTTAAATTTCGATTAATAACAAAAAAAGTAAAAATGTCAGCAGCAATGAAATACCACCAAATGAAAGCTCTATTAGTGAGAAGAAAAGGAGGTAAAATTCATTTGGGTGGTAAAGTTGCATGACCGAGCAATAAACGGTGAAAGTAGTGTAGGTCAGAAGTGTAAAAAGTGGCCTGGTCATTAAGGGTGTTTAAGCTAAGGGGGCTGAGGTGGTTAAGTTGCATTACTGAAATAAATTAACTTTGCACGATATTCAAATTTTTCAAGTATCACCTGTACACTGTGACTAAAACCTGTACAGAGCATAGCTGGTGTTAACCCCTTGGATACCAAAGTTTTTTTCTTTCGTATTTTCATTATTCTTCCCTTCCTTGAGCCATAATTATTTTTTTCACATATCCATATGAGGGCTAATTTTTTCGGGACAAGTTGTACTTTCTAATGCCACTATTTAATAGGGCATACAATGTAGTGGGAAGAGGGGAAAAAATGACAAAAGGGGTGGAATTGGAAATAAAAATGCAATTCTTCCACCTTTTTGTCCCTACAGCATTCCCTTTGCGGTGAAACTCACCTGTGCCCTTCATTCTCTGGGTCAGTACGAATACAACAATACCACATATGTATAGGTTTTTTATGTCTAAATAGTGTAAAAATAGATTTAAAAAACTTTGCCTTTTTTTATTTTTTACATTACTATATTCTAAACCCCATAACTTTTTTTTATAGTTATACCTACTGAGCTGTATGGGGGCTCAATTTTTACGGGATGATGTGTAATTTTTATTGATACCATTTTGGAGTGTGTGTGACTTTTTGATCACATTTTATAAAATTTTTGGGGTAAGAGCAATGAAAAAGTGGCGAATTGGCTATTTTGACCCTTTTTTCTGTTACGCCATTCACTGTATTGGAAAAATATTTTTATATTTCAATAGTACGGGCGTTTTCAGACGCTGAAAATGATGCCCATGATGTTTATATTTTTTATTTATGTATTTATTTTTCGATTCTATGGAAAGGGGTGATTTAAATTCTTATATTACATTTTTTTTATATATATATTTTTTAAAACTTTTTTATGGTTTTGTAGCTCGTATTTGAGGCTACAAGACTCAAAAAATTTTTTTTTTATTCTGTACCATCTTGTTTTGTATAGATCCATGATAAGAGCAGAATTGCTCATTTCCTATGTTGGCCTGCCACCTGCTGGCCAAAATGAGAATTTCAGTTCCAATACCCTGGGGCTCTTCAGAGAGACCCAGTGAATTGAAACCAATTACCGACATACTTATTGGTCGCAGAGGATGCCTGTAGAGGCCTGGATCACGGCATCTAAAGACTTTAATGACTGCAATCGGCATGCGATTTGTATAACATACAAAGCATATCAGAAAAATGTGTGCCAGTGGTCCAGTATGCAAGACAAGATGGGTCCATTTTACTAATTTAATGTGTGATCTACTTGGAGGCTCCTAGCAGATTAACTAACATGATAAAGAAATAATATTTGCACACATTGATGCGTTTCTCTATACTTATTAGCGAAATTGAGAATTCTTAATTATATTGCAATCTGGAGTCTTATCGCTGATTCAAATCTGTATTTAACTGAACTGGCAGAGGAGCAGCCTGCCAGAGTTCACTGCACACGTCCTGATCCGTCCACAATCCGGTATAAGTGCCGGCTTTGGCAGGAAAAAAAAGCCATGCATGCAGGACTTTTGGTCCAGACGAAGCTGGCACTTATGCTGTAAAGCGGCCGGATCACCATCAGATCCCATCATGGAAAATTATTTTTCTACCAGGATTTCATGTATTCTGCTGCATTCAATTAATCCTCTATCTTCACAGGGGAAGCATTCCAACACTGATGCGGATATCTACATACTTTATGGTAAGGATGTTGTCTTTTGGTGGTGTGTGGCTGATGCCAAATTTAACATTTTGTTTATACATAAAATAAAAAAATAAAATTCTAGCCAGGTTACAGAACCTTTCTACATTGAGGTTTCCCAAACATCATTTGACAAGTTTACAACTATAAGTTTGTTAAATGACTGACTTACTAGCGCTTTTATATTCTCTGCTGAAACAGCCTGCCGGATCTGTCTGAATTGCTGGAAGCTACCGCATCGCGGTCTTGCCCTGTTTACTATAATGGGGACCAGTGGAGATCTGGTTGCAAACATGCGGAGAATAGTCTGTCCAAAAACCGCTGCGAGCAGCAGTTTTCAGCCAGCGGCACGGTTGCTAGGTTGCGGCCAGATCTCCGCTGGTCCCCATTATAGTGAATGGGGCCGGTGGGTGTAAAGAAAGTGTCCTGAAGTGCCAATACTGACATCTCCAGGCTGCTCCTTGCCAGAACAGCCTGCCAGAGATGTCTAACACTTGTGTGAAAAAAGAAAGACATCTGTCCATCTAGTTCAGCCTGTTATCCTGCAAGTTGACCCAGAGAAAGGCAAAGAGACCCCTGTGAGGTAGAAGCCAATCAGAATAACTCCCTGGATTAACGACCCCTCTCTAGTAGCTATAGCCTGTAATATTACACTCCAGAAATACATCCAGGCCCCTCTTGAACTCTTTTATTGAACTCACCATCAGCACCTCCTCAGGCAGAGAGTTCCATAGTCTCACTGCTCTTACCATAAAGAACCCTCTTCTATGTTTGTGTAGAGACCTTCTTTCCTCCAGATGCAGAGGATGTCCCCTCGTCACAGTCACAGACCTGGGGATAAATAGAGGATGGGAGAGATCTATGTACTGACCCCTGATATATTTATACATAGTTATTAAATCTCCTCTTGGTCGTCTTTTTTTCTAAAGTGAATAACCCTAATTTTAATAATCTTTCAGGGTACTGTAGTCCCCCCCATTCCAGTTATTACTTTAGTTGCCCTCCTCTGAACCCTCTCCAGCTCTGCTATGTCTGCCTTGTTCACAGGAGCCCAGAACTGTACACAGTACTCCATGTGTGGTCTGACTAGTGATTTGTAAAGTGGTAGAACTATGTTCTCATCACGATCATCTATGCCCCTTTTGATGCAACCCATTATCTTATTGGCCTTGGCAGCAGCTGCCTGACACTAGTTTCTACAGCTTAGTTTGCTGTTTACTAAAATTATTTTCCATGTCAGTGTTACCCAGTGTATTACCATTTAGTATGTACGGGTGACATGTATATTTCCTTCCCATGTGCATAACCTTACATTTGTCAGTGTTAAACCTAATCTGCCACTTATCTGCCCAAGCCTCTAATCTATCCAGATCCCTCTGTGGTAGTATACTGTCCTCTTCCGTGTAAATTACTTTACACAGTTTAGTGTTATCTGCAAAAATCGATATTTTACTGTGCAACCCTTCTACAAGATCATTAATAAATATATTGAAGAGAATAGGGCCCAATACTGACCCCTGAGGTACTCTACTAGTGACAGTGACCCAATCTGAGTGTGTACCCTTAATAACCACCCTCTGTTTTCGATCACTGAACCAGTTACTTACCCACATACAGACATTTTCTTCCAGTCCAAGCATTCTTATTTTATATACTAACATAGAAACATAGAATGTGTCGGCAGATAAGAACCATTTGGCCCATCTAGTATGCCCAATATACTGAATACTATGAATAGCCCCTGGCCCTATCTTATATGAAGGATGGCCTTATGCCTATCCCATGCATGCTTAACCCTTTCATGACCAAGGGTCATTGATACCCCTGTGACCACGTCTAATTTTGCAAATCTGACGTGTCAATTTATGTGGTAATAACTTTGGAACACTTTTACTTATCCAAGCCATTCTGAGTTTGTTTTCTCGTGACACATTGTACTTCATAATAGTCATAAATTTGAGTCAATATATTTCACCTTTATTTATGAAAAAAATCCCAAATTTACCAAAAATTTTAAAAAATTTGCAATTTTCAAAATTTCAATTTCTCTGCTTTTAAAACAAAGTGATACCTCATAAAACATTTATTACTTAACATTCCCCATATGTCTACTTTATGTTGGCATCATTTTGTAAATGTCATTTTATTTTTTTAGGACGTTAGAAGGCTTAGAAGTTTAGAAGTAATTTTTAACAAAATTTCCAAAACCCACTTTTAAAAACCAGTTCAGATCTGAAGTCAGTTTGGGGCTTACATAGTGGAAACCCCCCATAAATGACCACATTTCAGAAACTACACCCCTCAAGTTACTCAAAACTGATTTTACAAACTTTGTTAACCGTTTAGGTGTTCCACAAGAAATAAAGGAAAATGGAGATGAAATTTAAAAATTTCACTTTTTTGTCAGATTTTCCATTTTAATCAATTTTTTCCTTTAACACATTGAGGGCTAACAGACAAACAAAATTCTATATTTATTACCCTGATTCTGCGGTTTACAGAAACACCCCATATGTGGTCGTAAACTGCTGTACGGGCACACGGCAGGGCACAGAAGAAAAGGAGCGCCATATGGTTTTTGGAGGGCATATTTTGCTGGACTGGTTTTTAGATGCCATGTCCCATTTGAAGCTCCCCTGATGCACCCTTACAGTAGAAACTCCCAAAAAGTTACCCTATTTTGGAAACTAGGGGATAAGGTGGCAGTTTTATTGGTACTATTTTGGGGTACATATGATTTTTAATTGCTCTATATTACGTTTTTTGAGAGGCGAGGTAACCAAAAAATGGCTGTATTGGCACCGTTTTATTTTTTACAACATTCATCAGCTATTTTTACAACATTCATGTGCTATTTTTATAGAGCAGGTTGTTACGGACGCCGTGATATCAAATATGTCTACTTTCTTTTTTTCAGTTTTACATAATAAGGCTGCGTTCACACGGGCGAGATTTCCGCGCGGGTGCAATGCGTGAGGTGAACGCATTGCACCCACACTGAATCCGAACCAATTCATTTCTATGGCTCTGTGCACATGAGCGGTGATTTTTATGGTGTTTATCGGACAGGGTGGATCATGTAATATATTTATAGAGTCGGTCGTTACGGATGCGGTGATACTTAATATGTGTAGTTTATTTATTTTCATATTTTAATCTCGCAATTTATTTTATTTTTAATTTACATTTTTATTTATTTTTGAAACTTTTTATTTTATTTTCACATTACACTTTTGATAGAAGATTGACTACGGACTTTACTGGAGTCGGGCACTCCCAGGGAGGATATTCTAGCTTCGGTTCCCATGCTTAAAGAGGACCTTTCACTTGTAAAAACAATGTGAACTAAGTATGCTGACATATAGAGCGGCGCCCGGGGATCTCACTGCACTTACTATTATCCCCGGGCGCCGCTCCGTTCTCCCGTTATGCCCTCTGGTACCTTTGCTCTGTAAGTTATAGTAGGCGGTGTCTTCCCTTGTCCTGTGGGCGTCTCCTTCTCCTAGGCTTCAGCGCTGGCCAATCGCAACGCACAGCTCACAGCCTGGGAGAAAAAAACCTCCCAGGCTGTGAGCTGTGCGCTGCGATTGGCCAGCGCTACAGCCTAGGAGAAGGAGACGCCCACAGGACAAGGGAAGACACCGCCTACTATAACTTACAGAGCAAAGGTACCGGAGGGGATAACGGGAGAACGGAGCGGCGCCCGGGGATAATAGTAAGTGCAGTGAGATCCCCGGGCGCCGCTCTATATGTCAGCATACTTAGTTCACATTGTTTTTACAAGTGAAAGGTCCTCTTTAAACAAGCCTCTAACTTCTTGGCAGATACCTCAGCTGATATTGTAAAGCTTTCAGCAAAGACAGCAGCTCTATCCAATGCCTCCCGCAGAGCAATTTGGTTGATGTCATGGTCAGGAGACACTGCGTCTAAAAATAGATTATGTTCCCTACCATGTGAATTATTATTTGGCACTGCATTAGACGACATCCTGGAGAAAGCCTCTGACAGAAAAAAGGGGTTTCCTACGGAGTCAAAATTCTTCCACCAAAGACTCTCCTTTCGCCCCCAAGGACGTACTAGATTTGACTAGAAGAAAAAAGAACCCAGTACTACCTGGCAGTCTTCTTGTTTAAATAATCAGTAAAGTCCGTAGTCAATCTTCTATCAAAAGAGTGCTTTATGATCACAATAGACCTCTCAGATGCCTATTACCAGGTTCCAATTCACTGGGATTATCAGAAATATTTGAGAATGGCAGTATGGTTCCAGGGAAGTTTACATCACTTCCAATTTCAGGTTCGGCCTATGTTCGGCACCAAAAATCTTTACGAAGGCACATCTTCAGACAGTATCAGACACTCTTTCAGATCTAGGCTGGATAATAAACTTGGAGAAATCTTTTCTTCAAGAAGAATATTCCTGGGAGTACTATTAGACTCCCACCAGATGTCTTCTTTTCTTCCAGACCAGAAGAAGATTTAATCTGAAGAATTCAGAAATTTCAACGGCTAAAGATATTCTCAATCAGGGAGATAATGACAGTGCAAGGTCTCATGACTTTCACCATTCCATCAGTGAAGTGGTCTCAAGCCCACTCGAGGATCCTTCAGTCGTTCCCGTCGAAAGCATGGGATCAGCAGCAAACCTCTTTAAACAAAAAGTAAAAATTCAGACGGAGGTGAAGATCTTTGTTATGGTGGACAAAGCGAGAAAATCTTTCTCGGGAGTGGAGTGGCCTTGGACGAATCAGGTGGTGATTACAACTGATGCAAGCAAGCAGGGTTGGGGAGCACACATAGAGAGTACCATGAAGCAAGGCCTATGACTGGCAGATCTGGAACGAGCATCTTTCAATATGTGGGAACTGAGTGCGGTCTGGCAGGCTCTAAAAGCCTTTGCTCCCTCGATTCGGTTGAAACACGTCTGCCACAAGAATTCTTTCAGACAACACCACCACGGTAGCTTATCTGAACAAACAAGGGGGGACAAGGAGCCGCTCTCTCTCATTTTTAGCAAGGAAGATCTTTGTCTGGGCCGAGGCGAACCTATTGTCCCTTTCAGCCGTCCATATAAAAGGGAAGGAAGGTCTTGTGGCAGACTTTATGAGCAGAAAACAGCTAAAAGAAGGAGAATGGAGTCTGAATCCACTGGTATTCAATCAAATATGTGTAAGATGGGGACCTCCAAGGATCAACTTGTTTGACTCAAGGAAGAACAGGAAGTTGAGAATGTCTACTGTCTGTCTCTCCAGGATCGGCCTCTGAAGGTAGATGCGCTGTCGATTCCTTTGCCCAGGGGACTACTCTACGCCTTCCCTCCCGTTCCCCCTAATCCCCAGGGTATTAACAAAGGTTATAGAAGAAAAGACTCAGATCATTCTAATAACACCATTTTGGCCTAGGAGGACTTGGTTCCCGGCTCTAAAAAATTTAGCAGGAGAAGATTACTGGACTCTTCCCTTCTTGCCAGATCTCCTATCCCAGGGTCCGGTGGTTCATCCCAGGATTCCTCAGGTCCGTTTAACTGCCTGGAGGTTGAAAGAGCCATCCTGAGAAATAAGGGCCTTTCCGACGCAGTAATCTCTACTCTCATGCAGAGTAGAAAACCGGTAACTCCAAAGATTTACCTGAGATCCTGGGAAACCTTCTTACGGTTCGAAAAAGACGCTTGGGACCCCTCTATGGAGCCAACATTGTACTGATCCTGGACGTCCTGCAAGAAGGCCTTGACAAAGGTCTGTGTCACGCTGGACAGGATACAAGATACCACAGAAAACCACAAACAAGTGTCTAGGCCAGAAGCTGGGGATAAAAGGTCACCTCCTTACAAATCCCTACCAGCTCTCCCTAGACTACTGTGCCCACGTTCAGACCCTGAAGGTGGGAATAAACGTGCCCCCGTGCCTAAGGCTGAAGATACCCTAAAATCCCTAAGATGTGGTGACAGGGGAAAAGAGACAGCCTGCTTCCTAAGGACCTGGAGGAGGCAGGCGTCTGCCTAATAGCCTAGACAGAACACCCAAAAGAAAACCAAAATCAACTTATCTTGTCACAGAGCAGAAATGGCAAATCCTTCCTTCCTTCCACAGAGCAAGATTGAAGCTATAACCCGCATGGAACACTGGGAAGAGGCGTGATTTAAACTCCTACAAACGACCCCACCCAGAGCACCTGAAGGGAGGCGGATACAGCTCAACTCCAAAACAAAAAACTACACATGGCCTGCTAACCTGGCAGACCTCCGCACATAATCTGAGCAGGGCAGGACAGTACCTTCCCTTCTACGGGTGACCTCCAGACACCCCGGCCCATCTTTATCCGGGTGGGATCTGTGAAAAGCCCTCACCAGTCGGCTGGCATTAACATCCACAGCCAGAACCCACATCCTCTCCTCAGGGCCGTATCCCCTCCAGTGTACCAGGTACTGAAGGGAACCCCTTAGAACACGTGAGTCGAGAACCCTAGAGATCTCGAACTCGAAATTTCCATCAATCAGAACAGGGGGAGGAGGCAATGGCGATAGTTCCACCGGTTTCACATATTTCTTAAGTAAAGACCTGTGGAACACATCATGGATCCTCCAGATCTGCGGAAGATCCAGACGAAACGATACTGGATTGATCACCCCAGATATTTTGTAAGGTCCAATAAACCTTGGACCCAGTTTCCAAGATGGTACTTTCAGTTTAATATTTTTAGTAGATAACCACACCAGATCACCCACACACAGGTCCGGACCAGTCATACATCTCTTGTCAGCCATTCGCTTGTACCTCTCACCCATCCTCTCCAAATTCACTTGAATCTTCCACCAGATAGAAGACAAGGCAGAAAAAAATCTCTCCTCCTCTGGCATCCCAGAGGAACTAGTCTCAGAAAAGGTACCAAACTGAGGATGAAAACCATATGCGCCAAAAAATGGCGACTTACCCGTGGACTCCTGCCTACGGTTATTTAAAGCAAATTCAGCTAGTGATAAGAATGAGGACCAGTCCTCCTGGTTCTCAGCCACAAAGCACCTCAAGTAGGTCTCCAGGTTTTGATTAGTACGCTATGTCTGTCCATTCGACTGTGGATGAAAAGCCGAAGATAACGAAAGTTGAATACCAAGACAAGAGCAGAACGCCCTCCAAAATCTGGAAACAAACTGCGTGCCCCTATCAGAAACCACATCCGAGGGAATGCCATGTAATTTCACGATGTTATCCACAAAAACTTGAGCAAGAGTCTTAGCCTTGGGCAGACAAGCTAATGATACAAAGTGAGCCATTTTACTGAAACGGTCAACAACCACCAAAATCACAGTTTTCCCAGAGGAACTCGGCAGATCAGTAATAAAGTCCATAGACAAGTGCGTCCAAGGACAAGATGGAATAGACAAAGGAAGAAGTGAACCAGAAGGTCGAGTGTGAGCAACCTTTGCCCGTGCACAGGTCTCACAAGCTGCTACGTAATCCTCAACACTCTTACGTAACCCGGGCCACCAGAACCTCCAGGAAATCAGATCAAAGGTGGACTTGCCACCGGGATGTCCCGCAAGGACAGTATCGTGATGTTCCTTGAATACCTTGTATCGCAATTCAGCAGGAACAAACAACCTACCTGGGGGACAAGAATCCAGAGCTCCCAACACCTCCATCTCCAACTCTGGGTACAGAGTGGAAACAACCACCCCATCAGCCAAAATCGGAGCAGGATCCTCTGAATCGCCTCCCCCAGGAAAACTACGAGACAATGCATCGGCCTTGACGTTCTTAACCCCCGGGCGAAAAGTAACCACAAAGTTGAACCTGGTAAAGAACAGTGACCATCTAGCCTGTCTAGGATTCAGACGCTTGGCAGATTGCAGGTAAGCCAAGTTCTTATGATCAGTATATACCGTAATGGGATGAGACGCCCCCTCCAACCAGTGACGCCATTCCTCAAAGGCCAATTTGATGGCCAGCAATTCCCTATCTCCTACATCATAATTCCTCTCGGCGACCGAGAGCTTCTTGGAGAAAAAAGCACACGGATGCCACTTGCCAGGAGATGAACCCTGCGACAACACTGCTCCAACCCCCACCACTGATGCATCCACCTCCACCACGAATGGCTGAGACACATCAGGCTGCATCAGAATAGGAGCAGACGCAAAACATTCCTTAATAGCCGAAAAGGCTTGCACTGCATCATCTGACCAGACAGAGAAGTCGACACCTTTCTTAGTCATATCGGTCAGGGGTTTTACAATGGTAGAGTAGTTCAAGATAAATTTTCTATAATAATTGGTAAACCCCAAAAACCACATCAAAGCTTTCTGATTCTCCGGTCGGTCCCATTCCAGAACCGCCTGGACCTTTTCGGGGTCCCTACGAAGACCAGAGTCAGAAAGCAGGTAACCCAGAAACGGAAGCTCCTGAACAGTAAACACACATTTCTCCAATTTGGCATACAATTTATTCTCCCGAAGGATCGACAAAACCTGTCTCACGTGATCCTGATGAGTCTTCAGATCAGGAGAGTAAATTAGAATGTCATCCAAGTAAATTACAACGAACCTTCCCACAAAATGGTGGAAAATGTCATTGACAAATCGCTGAAACACTGCTGGCGCGTTAGTTAACCCAAAAGGCATAACCAGATTCTCGAAATGACCCTCGTGTGTGTTGAAGGCCATTTTCCACTCACCCCCCTCCTTGATTCTGATCAGATTGTAGGCCCCTCTTAAATCTAACTTGGAGAACACCTTGGCTCCAACAATCTGATCAAAAAGGTCAGAGATCAAAGGAAGGGGATACGGATCACGGACCGTAATGCGATTCAATTCCCGGAAATCCAAACTGGGTCTAAGCGATCCATCCTTTCTTAACAAAGAATAACCCAACTGCAACCGGAGATTTAGATGGCCTAATATGACCTTTTGCCAAACTCTCGGCAATATACTTCCGCATGACCTCTCTTTCTGGTTGAGAAAGATTGTATAGCCGAGACTTTGGCAACTTAGCCCCTGGGATGAGATTAACCGGGCAATCATATTCACGATGAGGAGGCAATTCCTGAGCCCCACCCTCCGCAAATACATTCGCAAAATCTGAGATATACTGGGGTAAAACCGTAGTAGACACCCCAGAGAGAGAGGCACTAAGACAATTGTCCGAACAAAATTGACTACAACCAATGATCTGCCTTGCCTGCCAATCTATAGTAGGGTTATGTTTTATCAACCACGGTAACCCTAAGACCATAGGAGCGGGCAAGTCCTTCATGACAAAACAAGAAATGATCTCAACATGTGAATCACCCACCCTTAACTGAATACCATGAGCAATATGAGTGAGACTCCTTTGAGAGAGAGAGGGGAAGAATCGATTGCGAACACCGGAATCTCTCTTTCTAAGGTGCAAGTACTTAGGCCCAGATTTTGAAGAAAAAGATAATCAATAAGGTTTACCCCAGCACCACAATCAAGGAATACTTCAAAATTTAATTTTCTTGAGTCTAGCGCCACCATAGCTGGAAGGAGAAAACGAGTATTACAGGGAGATTGCATACTTGCTTGCTCCGGCAGCCCATTCACACTACCAAGAGTCAAGGATTTTATTTTTTTCTCTTTATGTAAACCTCTTTGTGGTTCTTTATCATCAACACGCGATTTAACAAAAGGACAAGCATAAACAAAATGACCACTTTCTCCACAGTAATAACATAGCTTAAGCAATCTCCTAAAGTTCCTATTACCAGAACGGAACAACACCTGACCTAGCTGCATGGGTTCCTCCCCTACCCCAGGATTATATGTCATAATACCCTGGGGAATTGGTGGGACGAAACCACTCACAGAAGGGATCCCTCGCGTGGGGGGGGGGGGATCTTACACCTCTCTCTAATGCGTCTATCTAACCGTACAGCCAAAGACATAGGGCCAGATTTATCATTAGCTCAGGTCAGAATAATGGAGTGAAAAAGTCCCAAAAAAAGTCACAAACGCTAAAACTGCGCACAAATTTGCGACTTTTTTCTGCTCTGCACTATGCTCGCCAGTTTTCTGAAAGTGGGCGTGTTTTCTTATGTAAATGACTCTCTAGACAGATTTACTATTGGGATTATTTAAAAAGTCGCAAAAAAGTCGCAATTTCACTCCAGTGAGGACCATGCTTATCTTATGAGACTTTTTAATAGAACATGCGACTTTTTCATAAAAACGTGCGACTTTTTCGTAAAGATGTGCGACTTTTGGATAAACTGCTATCGTCAAATCACATTTATTACAGTCTTAAAGGGCCGATCATAAATCTGACTTGGCTAAAACTGACTTTAGCCATATGTGAAAGTGGAGTGAGCTGTCAGAGGAATGATAAATCTGGCATTCTCCAATGTATCCGGGTACTCATGAAAAGCGAGGGCATCTTTTAATCTCTCAGACAACCCCTGACAAAACTGACTACGAAGCGCTGGGTCATTCCACCCAGACTCCGTAGCCCATCTCCTAAACTCAACACAATACACCTCTGCAGAATGTTCTCCTTGTGATAAAGTACGCAACTTAGATTCTGCCATCGAGACCCGATCTGGGTCATCATAAATTAATCCCAAGGCTTTAAAAAATTCATCCACCGACTGGAGGGCCAGAGAACCGGTCGGCAGAGAAAAGGCCCAGGACTGCGCGTCCCCTTTAAGCAGGGAAATGATTATCCCTACTCTCCTCACCAGATGAAGACGGACGCAGCTGAAAATACAGCTTGCATGACTCTCTAAAGCGGATAAAATCATCCACACCCCCAGAAAACCGATCAGGGAGAGCAACCTTAGGTTCAAGGCTGGACTGACTCCCACCAGCAGAGCCATGAAGCAGAAAATTCTGACAAAGTGAAACTGCATTGCGGAGGTCAGCTACCTACCAAGTTAATTCCTGCATGCGATCAACCAACGAATCAATTGACTCCATCTCAAAGCTGCTGAGAAATGGCAGTCTAGGTTTTGGCGGGTTATAATGTCACGCTGGACAGGATACAAGATACCACAGAAAACCACAAACAAGTGTCTAGGCCAGAAGCTGGGGATAAAAGGTCACCTCCTTACAAATCCCTACCAGCTCTCCCTAGACTACTGTGCCCACGTTCAGACCCTGAAGGTGGGAATAAACGTGCCCCCGTGCCTAAGGCTGAAGATTCCCTAAGATGGTGACAGGGGAAAAGAGACAGCCTGCTTCCTCAGGACCTGGAAGAGGCAGGCGTCTCCCTAACAGCCTAGACAGAACACCCAAAAGAAAACCAAAATCAACTTATCTTGTCACAGAGCAGAAATGGCAAATCCTTCCTTCCTTCCACAGAGCAAGACTGAAGCTATAACCCGCACGGAACACTGGGAAGAGGCGTGATTTAAACTCCTACAAACTACCCCACCCAGAGCACCTGAAGGGAGGCGGATACAGCTCAACTCCAAAACAAAAACAAAAAACTACACACGTGCTGCTAACCTGGCAGACCTCCGCACATAATCTGAGCAGGGCATGACAGTCTGATAGTGAGTACTTTAAGGGTTCAGGTTGCAGCACTGAGCGCTTTCATGGGGACAAAGTTAGCAAAGTTAGACCTGGATCTTATTAGAAGATTTTTGTTAAAGAGGCATGTAGAATACGCCCAAAGCTTAGATCTTCTGTTCCGCCTTGGGACCTGAATCTGGTCCTTACTGCTTTGATGCATCCCCCTTTGAGCCTATCAGTGATATACCCTTGAGAATGTTGACACTAAAGACTGGTTTTTCTGTTGGCCATTACAATGGCTAGGAGGATAGGGGAGATTCAGGCTTTTTCTATCATGCCTCCTTACCTAACAATTTTTTAAGATAAAATTGTTTTAAGACATGCCCCAGAGTTCCTCCCTAAAGTTGTGTCTAGGCTCCACTGTCAACAGGAAATCTCTCTCTCTTCCTTTTGTTTCTAGGCGAGTTCGGAGAAAGAAAAGTTGTTCCACAACCTAGACTTCAGGAGATGTGTGCTTCAGTACCTAGAATCTATGAAGGACCTGAGAAAATCAACTGTTGATTCAGAATTTTGGACTTAATAGGGGGAAGGCAGCTAGCAAGGCGTCCATTGCTCGGTGGATTGTCTTGTATTGTTCTATGTTATGAAAAAGAGGGGATTTCTCCTCCTGCTAACCTGAAGGCCTATTCCACCAGAGCTTTGTCAGCATCTTGCGGTGAAGGCGTTTCTGCTTCTCTTGAGGAAATTTGTCGGGCTGCCACCTGGTCAAGCCTTTTTACTTTCTTTAAGCACTATAAGTTAGATGTCTTGGCCTTATCCTTCTGTAGGCAGGTTTTGTCTGCGGTTGTCTCCCCCTAAATTATTACTGTTATTCCTCCAGGTGTTGCCGTTGTGGAGGCTTGGGGAAAAGATGATAATTACTCTTATCGGTAATTGGATTTTCTTTTAGCCTCCACAACGGCACGAGGAATTCCCACCCAATGATCTTTATATAAAAAATGTTTCTGTTGTTCATGTAACTGGATCAAGTTATGTTTTTTGTTATATTTGTTGAACCTTATTAAATTATGACAGTTACTTCTGAGTCCTAGTTTATTAACTGGAGAAGGTAAGAGGGAGGGGGCCCTTTATTGGATGATCTCACAGTTGTTTCCTGTCCCTGAGAAGGCGGGGTAACCTCCAGGTGGTGCCGTTGTGGAAGCTAAAGGAAAATCCAATACAGGTAAGAGTAATTATCATCTTTCCCAATACCACATATAAAAATTTGCAGGTGATGGTGAGAAAGAAACGCCCATGGGGCAACCCTGTAGAGATAGTTCTGGTCCCGGCTGTCTAATACAGCTGATCTCCCACCGCGATCTTGTGCGGACATCGAGCATAACCCATAAGATCATCATTACTGATATATTCGTCATGATGCAGGAACTAGCAATCAATCATGACAGGTATATCCGTAGTTCGTCATTAAAGGGTTACGCAAATAACTTTGTACCGATTCATTTTTACTTAGGCATTAAAGCATCCACTGAATGAGCAATGCCATTCTGCTTGTCCTGAGGCCAGCAAGTTACTACCATATATTTAATCTTTCTGCATTAGAAAGCATAAGTAAACCCTCATCTTGCATCAGGCAGCTAATTTCTAGCCACCGGATTAATAAAAAGCAATGCCCTGGAGTCATATATAGTTTTGAGATGTTTAAGGGGGATAGGATCAATTTATACAAGTATACAGATGACCCATATGAATTACTGCGAAAGATGAAAGGTACTTACTGTACATACTGAAACTAATGGTAGAAAAAAAAGGTTTACTCTCCAGCTGTAAAATGGGTTCAATGAGTATTCAACGTTTGCATGTATATTTTTATTGAAATAAAAATAAAAAATATAAATATATATATATATATATATATATATATTACACTCACCTAAAGAATTATTAGGAACACCTGTTCTATTTCTCATTAATGCAATTATCTAGTCAACCAATCACATGGCAGTTGCTTCAATGCATTTAGGGGTGTGGTCCTGGTCAAGACAATCTCCTGAACTCCAAACTGAATGTCAGAATGGGAAAGAAAGGTGATTTAAGCAATTTTGACCGTGGCATGGTTGTTGGTGCCAGACGGGCCGGTCTGAGTATTTCACAATCTGTTCAGTTAATGGGATTTTCACGCACAACCATTTCTAGGGTTTACAAAGAATGGTGTGAAAAGGGAAAAACATCCAGTATGCAGCAGTCCTGTGGGCGAAAATGCCTTGTGGATGCTAGAGGTCAGAGGAGAATGGGCTGACTGATTCAAGCTGATAGAAGAGCAATGTTGACTGAAATAACAACTCGTTACAACCGAGGTATGCAGCAAAGCATTTGTGAAGCCACAACACGCACAACCTTGAGGCGGATGGGCTATAACAGCAGAAGACCCCACCGGGTACCACTCATCTCCACTACAAATAGGAAAAAGGCTAAAATTTGCACGAGCTAACTAAAATTGGACTGTTGAAGACTGGAAAAATGTTGCCAGGTCTGATGAGTCTCGATTTCTGTTGAGACATTCAAATGGTAGAGTCCGAATTTGGCGTAAACAGAATGAGAACATGTATTCATCATGCCTTGGTACCACTGTGCAGGCTGGTGGTGGTGGTGTAATGGTGTGGGGGATGTTTTCTGGGCACACTTTAGGCCCCTTAGTGCCAATTGGGCATCGTTTAAATGCCACGGGCTACCTGAGCATTGTTTCTGACCATGCCCATTCCTTCATGACCACCATGTACCCATCTGATGGCTACTTCCAGCAGGATAATGCACCATGTCACAAAGCTCGAATCATTTCAAATTGGTTTCTTGAACATGACAATGAGTTCACTGTACTAAAATGGCCCCCACAGTCACCAGATCTCAACCCAATAGAGCCTCTTTGGGATGTGGTGGAACGGGAGCTTCGTGCCCTGGATGTGCATCCCTCAAATCTCCATCAACTGCAAGATGCTATCCTATCAATATGGGCCAACATTTCTAAAGAATGCTATCAGCACCTTGTTGAATCAATGCCACGTAGAATTAAGGCAGTTCGTAAGGCAAAAGGGGGTCCAACACCGTATTAGTATGGTGTTCCTAATAATTCTTTAGGTGAGTGTATAATGTTGGTCCTGTTTGCTTATCTCTAGGGAACAGGAAGGACATTTTTTTTTTCATTTTAGGGCAAACTGAATGATTCCATATTGCGGTGAGTGTGTTGGGTCTTGGAAAGGTTAATACAGAACAACCCCTCCCATTTCCCTGGTTGAACTTCATGGATATGTTTTTTAAACGTAATTATATAACTATACTTATAGAACTTTGGGACCCTACTGGGCCTCAACATGGTTCTAGCTGTGCTCCAAGGATGAAAGCAGACAATCTTGGAAGTTGCAGACTTCAAGCGTCTTCTGCAACTTTCACATTGTCCTCTTTCATCCTTGCAGTGCCGCCACAGCTCCTTTTTTAACTTCAAATTCTCTATGCTTACCGGAATTACCTGTGCCGGTGGGAAGGTGTGCAGCAGCAAATACCGTGGTCATTACAAGCAAATGGGCTAGTTGCACAGCATTATCAAGTAAGGGGCTTTCCTCACACTGAGAATCCCCCAGTTATTGTGGTCCCACATATGCGGCTCTTCTGTCTTCCTTTGTAGCTTCTGTACTGGGTTTAATCAGATATGCCTTTCATGTTCCACTCTGCTAGTTAAAGAAGCACTAACACAAAAAAACTTTGTTCTCTGGCCCAAAAGAAATGTAAGTGATGTAAATTGTAGTGAAGGTAATCATCTTACCAGTGACTGTATTTGTGAGTCAGTTTCTCTGTTCATTCCTAGGAGACTGACATTGAGGCTCCCATAGGAATACATAAAAAAAACTGGCTTCCTGTCAACAGATAAGATGCTGTGTTTTTTGGAGAGTCAGAGTATTGGCCTTATAACACAGCTGAGGATCAGAAGTGAGGTTATAACTCATGAATACAGTCATTGGCAAGAAGACTACCTTCACTACAGTTTACATCATGTATCTTTCTAACAGTTCAGAGAATAACAATTTTGTGGGAGTGATACTTTAATCTACTAATGTTCATATATTACCGGTCACCTTCTTTGCAAGTAAATTACGCATTTATCCAAACTTTTTTTGGACTACACAAGAAATACACAGTGACATGCTTCAATCACAAAACATAACATGTAGGTGTAAAACAACTATTTTATAGAAAAGCATCCAACAACAGCGCAGACCTTATATCGGCAACACTGGGATATGTTTTGATCAAACTGTTGTGCATAATGCATGAGACTTCTCCACAATTACAGAAGGTGACAGCTCTGTTCCACTGCCTGAAGTGACACCGTTTATTGTATTTCCAAAGCACTTCTTTTTTTTTTAAGTCAAAATTTCACACAAAAACACTGCATCACAGATCCATGGTGGAGAATATTCCTAAAGGAGTTTTTTTTTATCTTTAAGGGCTCATGCACATGACCGTGGTTTTTGTCCACAACAGTTCTGCTTTGGATGCGGACACATTGAGTTCAATGGGGCTGCAAAAGATGCAGACAGCACACTGTGTGGCAGAGCTGATAGGGTGAAGGGCCAAAGACTGGGGCATCATTTTCATATGTTTAGGATACATTTTTAACATTTTTTATATATTTTTTACACTTTGTCACAGGTTGCCAGGCCATACTGGAAGCTGTCATTTTGTAAAAACTGGGAAACTAAATATTGGAGACCACAGTCTTTAGCCTCTTGCATACGACTGTATCCGTTTTGTGGTCCGCAAACCGTGGATCTGCAAAATACAGATGTGGTCTGTGTGCATGCCATGTTTTGTTGTGGACCTGTTGACTTCGATGGGTCCGCAGTGTGCGGACAAGTACAGAAGTTAATGGGTCCGTAACA
Source organism: Bufo bufo (assembly GCF_905171765.1). Classification (NCBI taxonomy): domain Eukaryota; kingdom Metazoa; phylum Chordata; class Amphibia; order Anura; family Bufonidae; genus Bufo; species Bufo bufo. The sequence continues at coordinate 158,320,032 of NC_053394.1, forward strand.
AAATGCAGCATGCACATGGACAGCATCCATATTTTGCAAACCGCAAAACAGACGCAGTTGCATGCATGAGGCCTTTGAGTATATTCACCTATATGGGATCTGCTGCAGAAATCTTTAGTAAATAAATTTGTTCCATACAAGAAACCCACCAATCAGCTGAAGGAAATGTCTATAGTGCTGCTGCAATGTTTTGCCAGGTAAAGGGGGGTGTCCACATGCGTGGCTGTGCTGGGTACTACAAATGTGGCTAAGAAGTAGCACTGATGTCCATCAGGAGTTCAAGGCCCAGCTGTACATATGGACAATAAGCCAGTGTCTGAATAAACAAGGAAGGGGCAGCAGAACTCTAGTGAATACCAAGGGTTTCTTCATACTACTGAACAGTGTAGGTCTTGCCACTATCACACATTAATAGTCGATCCTAGGCATACACAATCATGCCTGCAGACTGCACTGCACTCCGGTTAATATCATGAATGGCTTCTAACGTGTGTGAATTCTTTGAAGTAAAAAGTCATGATTTCTGCATCATTTTCCACATTTTGAACAGGAAAACAGCTGTTTGCCTCAAAGAGTTTTCCACTGGTGAGTTTGATCTGATTTCTCTGGAAAATGTTTTCCCATTCTGATCATGAATGTGGAATCTCCTCTGTGTGACTTCTCTCATGGGAAATAAGATCCGATTTCTGGGTAAAGAACTTCCCACATTTCGAATATGGAAACTGTTCCCCCTCTGTGTGACTTTTAAGATGTTTATCAAGAACTGTTTTCCGAATAAAAGATTTCCCGCATTGAGTGCATACAAACGGCTTCTCCCCTGTGTGAATCCTGAGATGCTGAGTAAGATCTGAGCTTTGGTTGAAAGTTTTCCCACATTCTGGACATGTATACGGCCTCTCCCCTGTATGAAGTCGAACATGCTTGACAAGATCTGATTTCTGGGAAAAACTTCTCCCACACTCTGAACATGAAAATGGCTTCTCCCCTGTGTGACTCCTCTGATGCTGAACAAGCCCTGATTTTTTTGAAAAACATTTCCCACATTCCAAACATGGAAAAGGCTTCAACCCTGTGTGAATTGTATGATGTCTGAACAGAGCTGATTTTTGGACAAAACTTTTTCCACATTCAGAACATGAAAAGAGCTTCTCCCCTGTGTGGATTCTCTGATGATGAAGAACAGCCGATTTCTGAGTAAATCGTTTCCCACACTCTGAACATGAAAATGGCTTCTCCCCAGTGTGAACTCTGCGATGATCGTTAAGACCTGATTTATATCTGAAACACTTTCCACATTCGGAACATATATATGGCCTCTTCACAGTGTGAATTTTCTGATGTTCAGTAACATAGGATTGCTGGCTAAAACAGTTTCCGCACTGTGAACACAAATATGGACTCAACCCTGCTTCAATTGAATGCATGAAATGATTACGAAATTCCTTAAATGGAAATATTTTATCATCTCTTTGACCTGTACTTTGGGTGCAATCAAGCTGTGACTGATCCAGAAGAAGTTCCTCTGCTGTGAACAGGTCTCCACTGGGAAGTTCTGGATGTATAGTTTGGGGAATGGGTTTATCTCCTGGTGAATACCTAGTGACTTCATATGTTTCCTCCAAATCTATAGATGTAATGACATTGTCTTCCAAGCTCTTGATGCAACCAACTGCTGAAGAAAAATACTATACATAAAAATTCTCATTTACTAAAACATTAATATGTAATAACTGATCAAAATGTACTTAAACATACTAATAAATTGTTCTACAATAAACACGCTTCCTAAGAATAACGGTACCTCACGTTTTTGAGAAGGTATAAAAAAACATTTCCTTAAAGGGAATCTCAGCTCCAAAACACCCCCAAAACTAGAGTCTCTGTGTCCAGTGTGAACAGGAGCTGCTGTGCTAAAACCAGGATGCACTGAGTGATTTTTTGTTTCTTTGGTTCTTGAAAATCTTTGTCTAGTTTTAAAAACAGCTCAGAATGTATGATTGACAACCCATGCGCTAATTTGTCAACTTGTCTTGGTTTTTGGATGTGATGTAGTGTGATCCAGCTGACAATTTGTCAGTAAGGCCCTATTCACACAGCCGCAATTTGGTTCCGCATTTTGCGGAACGGAATTGCGGACCCATTCATATTTATGGGGCGGCACGATGTGCGGCCTAGCTCCGGAAATGCGGACCCGCACTTCCGGGTCCGCATTTCCGTTCGCGAAAAAAATAGAACATGTCCTATTCTTGTCTGCAATTACGGACAAGAATAGGCATATTCTATAAGTGCCGGCGATGTGCGGTCCGCAAAATTCGGAACGCACATTGCCGGTGTCCGTGTTTTGCGGATCTTACATACTACGGACGTGTGAATGGAGCCTTAGTGATAGTATTCACTGAGCCATGCAATGTAAACTTCTTTCACACAGGCAGCAGAACAATTCAGCAGAGAAAAGCCTGTTGGAGGTCTTCGGCTCTGGCATAGCCGCACCCCATAGACTATAATGGCATCCGGCGGGAATCCAGCATAAATACTGGGGAGCAGCCGGATCCCCACCAATTCCTATTATAGTCAATGGGCTCCGGAGGGGATAGGAAGGATGGTTCCAGAGAACTCTGCTGGATTGCTCTGCCCTCTATGTGAAACTAGGTTAAGACACACATCTGCAACAGAATGATAGACATCATGATATTTACTGGCGTACCGCCCATAGCGGCAGACCACGCAGTTGCTATGGGGCCCGGGAGTTTGAGGGCCCGCCCCCTTTCCAATCTAACGTCTCCCTTGCTCCTGCAGCCACCTGCCAAATCCTCTTATCTGCTGTGCTCTGCTGCTTCACCTGCCTATTATGGTTACAGCTGCAGAGCAGTGTGTGAGAGAGTGGCCTGGCAAGGTTAGCAGCGCTTCACTGCTCCAACCTCCTCCTGACCTCCGGACCAATGACCTGGACATCCCTGGCATGCAAGGTAGTGTGTAAGCTTCATGAGCTGTTGGGACTCCAGCATCCCACAGCTGACACAAACAGCAGACAGCACATTCTGTATGACAGTTATGTAGTCGCTCACACTGTGAGCTACAGAGGGGGAGGTGGAAACACTAGCGTGCTGAACGGCTGGTTAAAGTGTGTGATGTACAGTAGGTGTAGCAGGGAGACAGAGTTAGTGGTTGTGCTGGTGTGTGTGTGTGAATATATTATATATATATATATATATATATATATATATAAAAAAATAAATGGCAGCACCGACTGTATGGTTCACGGATGGGTGCTATGTCCCAGGCTATAGGCTAATAACCCAAAAAATTTGTAAAGAAAATTGGACAGCACTCCAAAGATATAAAAAACGTGAAAAGTTTATTTACCCATGTGGTACAGTGCAGCAACGTTTCGGCTTTGTAATGCTGTCCAATTTTCTTTACTATATATATAAATATATAAATATATATATATATATATATATACACACACACACACACACAGAGAGAGACTTGTTCACAGCTTATTAAGCTCACAGCAGCTTCTCATAGACTTCAAACCCCCCTTAAACATATGCTTGAAATTCTAAAGGGGGGTTCAGTCCCTGCCCCTCATTGCCTTATTACTATTTGTAATAGGGCAATGAGTGGCAGGGACTGAATTCCCCTCAGAATTTGAAGTGTATGTCTATGTATTATTATTAGTTTTGAGTGAACTTGTGTTTTTAAGTTCGGTGTACAAGGTTGGGGTTCGGGTTATCTAAAAATTCCGTTATGGCAGTGGCGTAGTGGGGGGGGGGGGGGGGGGGAAAGCCTTTGCCCTGGGCGCCAGAAGAGCTGCACCGCCAATTAGGCAAAGTGAGGGTCTCTCGCTCCATCCTGTCTTTGGATGCCTCTAAGGCCTTTGACAGGGTGGAGTGGAGATTCCTCTGGAAGGTCTTAGAGAAGATGGGATTTGGAAGTAAGTTTATAAATATGGTTAAGCTTTTGTATAAATCTTCTAGGGCGAGGCTGAATATTAATAAGATGCTTACAATGTGTGTTTTTTGGGGAGGGGTACTCGTCAAGGATGTCCACTATCCCCATTATTATTTAATAATCATATTGAGCCCCTTGCTGTTAGGATCAGGCAGGATCCTATGATTGAAGGTTTTGGGACATTGGGAACAGAAGATCGTATTTCTCTATATGCTGATGATGTTTTATTTTATATACAACATACTAATTCCACACTTCTGAGGGTTATTCGAGTTGTTAATTCCTTTGGTGAGGTTTCGGGTCTTGATAATAATTGGTCTAAAACTATTCTTATGCCCCTGGATAGATTACAACCCTCTACTGAGGAGCTGTTTAGCAATTTGAGGATCTCCGACTCGTTTGAATATTTGGGTATCATTATTTCTGTTAGCAGTCAAGATTTCCTACAGTCGAATTTGATCCCATTGATAACCAAATTGAGACCTAAAATAAAGATATGGCTCAAACTCCCGTTATCTAGAGCCGAAAGAATATCCTTGGTGAAGCTGGTGATTTTGCCCCAATTATTGTATATCCTCAGGAACTCCCCAGTGTGGATTGAAGATAGGTTTTCTAAACTAATTGAGAGAATTATCAATGATCTGCTTTGGGGGAGAACGCGAGTAAGGTTTAAATTGGAGCATTTTTATAAGCCGATGGAACAGGGAGGATTAAATCTTCCCTATTTCAAAAGCTATTTTATAGCATCACAGTTATGATTGTACCATGAATGGGAGAAAAGTCCACTTTGTAGAACCTTGGTGAAGATGTTGTCAGATAATAATATTTTTACTTTATTGGAATCTGGTCAATTAATTAATCCCCAACAGGATTATAGGGTTGCTGCGAAGCTACTTATTAAGTCCTGGAGTACTATCAGAGAGTGGTTGGGGATAAAGGGAGCTCTTTGCTGTACGCCCCTCTGGCATAATTATTATTTACAGGCCCTAGATGAACTGGTTGGGGATCCATATTGGCAAAAGAATAATATTTGTTATCTTACACAGGTGCTTGGTCATGGGCATATTTTTTTACTTTTTGGAGTTAGCACAAAGAGAAAATATTTCTAATTTAGCTTGGTTTCGGTACTTTAAGTTACGTTCGGCACTTTCTAGTATAAAAGAAAAATCGTTTTTTGATATAGATGCTCCCACATTTTTGCACGATTTGATAGTAAAACCGGCACAGAGGGTTAAGATTTCTCAATGTTACTTAAAGCACGATTTATTAACCTACAGTCCCCTGGGCAAAAAGCTTGGATAAGGGATTGCCCAATGATTCAATTGAATAATTGGGATAATATATTGGGGAATGTGGCATTAGTTTCTCAATTTTAATCATATACTGGTTCAATTTAATATTTTAGATAGAATTTATATTACACCTTTTTGGCTTAATAAATGGGGTTTGAGAAACACTTCCAATTGTCCACGGTGTGATACACATGAGGCTGATCATTTACATATGTTTTGGACCTGCACAGAATTAGAAGAATATTGGAGGGTAATACACAATTATATTACTCAAAAAATGAAAGAGGCGATTCCAGTCCTGGATTTTGAGTGATTTTTCCAAGATTGGATGCCATAAATACAAAAGGATTCTTTTGCTAAAAATAATGTTTTTGGCAAGACTTTTGATTGCACAGGCTTGGTTTTCATCGAATGCTCCAAGTACAGATACATTTTGTTAACTTTTGTTACTAAGATTAAAAGTTCTGAAAAAATCTTAAATAAACAAAGAAATGTTGATGATAAATGGTTTAAGATATGGGGAGAAAGGAAATCTTAATGATTCCTGCCTCAACCTTTTCACTATCCCCGTTCTGCTTTTTTTTGTTGTCAGGGGGGATGGGAGACGCATCGCAAAGGGGGGGAGGGAATTGGGGGGGGTAAGGTTTAAGAAAATGGAAATGATTATTTTGATGTTTCATTTTGTATGGAAATATTATTCCTTAATAAAAAGAATTAAAAAAAAAAAGTAGCGATCTTATTCAACAAAGTCTTATCGGAGGCAGTACATTTTAATGATGTACGGAGACAGATCAGCATTAAAAAGAAGTTTTTAGCGAAGCGCTCATCCCTAATAGTATTAACAAATTCTTAGTTTTTATTCAATATTACTCACCAGGGCTTATATCTACAGGAATCTCCTCCTCCTGACACTCGTGATCATCGCTCACATATATCTCTTTGTCTCCTGTAATAACTTCAACTTTAATGTCAATCAAATCTTCACCCTGTTTCCATTTGTGGGGAAAATAATGTATAAAGCACAAGGGTTTCTGTCATAGGAAAAATCGTTATGTAGCTGACTGACATTATCAATGTGCTAATGTCAGCAGTACATAACAGTATGTTTGTTAACTCCCTGCCTGCCACCATTCTCTTAAATAACAGACTTTTATAATATGCTAATGAAGCCTCTAGGTGCTATGAGGGCGTTGCTGCAGCACCTAGAGGCTCGGTCTACTCGCCTTTTGGCACGCCCAGGTCCACTTGATTGACTTCCTTCTTCTCCGCATTGTCCTCATAATCCCGCGCTGTTCCGTTTTGTATTCCACACAGGCGCAGTGAGTGAAGGACACTCAGCTGCTGCCAGGGAGGCCTGTGACGTTATTGGCGCAGGCACAGTGAGGAAGCTGGCAACAGCCGAGCGTCCTTCACTCACTGCGCCGAATACTAAACGGAACGGCGCAGGTGCGGGATTATGAGGACGATGCGGAGAAGGACGTCAATCAAGTGGATGTGGGCATGCCAAAAGGCGAGTAGACCTCTAGGTGCTGCAGCAACGCCTTCATAGCACCTAGAGGCTTCATTAGCATATTATAAAAGTCAGTTTTTTAAGAGAACGGCGGCAGGCAGGGACTTAAACATACTGTTATGTACTGCTGATATTAGCACATCGCTAATGTCAGTCAGCTACATAACGATTTTTCCCATGACAGAAACCCTTTAAGTATAAAGCATTATAAACCTATGAACAGATTTAAAAGGAGACTATATAAAAAGTACAATAAATATATTTTTTACTGAAAGGGTTTTCTCAGGACCAAAACCCTAAAGCACAGGCCCATACTGTACAGGGTGCTCACAAATTTATTTGCAGATGATTTCATATGACTCTTGGGGACACAGAAAGGAAGCATATAGCCCACATAGAGACAGACAAATGAAAATAGTTGGCTTCTACCATGCAGGCTATGTACCCCAGCAGTCAGAGATGCACAAAGGAACAGAAGCCAGATAACCAGAAACATACATGAACTATGGCAAAACAAGTCAAGTTAAAACTGTGAAGAAAACAGGGGCTAACGGTGTCCCCCAAAGGATTCTATGAGAAAAATCCTCTTTTCTCGTACACTTGAACCATGTAGAGTCCTTGCAAATCTGTAAAGTTGATAACTTAGGGCATGATGCCCAGGAAATAATCTGTAAAGGGTGATTCCTTCCTTTAATATGCCATTCCTTGCATATAGATGAACGGGTGAAATGGGATGTTGTTACCTTGGAGGCTGAAAACTCCTTACGTTATGTACCTGGAATAGCAAAGAGTGAGTCCAATGACCTGAATGAACTGACAGGCAGACAGTAAGCATCCAACTTGTAGGGGGGACCAGTACCTGGCCTGGTAAACGATCAAGAAACTTGGAAATTAAGGTCACCACAAAAAGAAAGGCCAACTTCAAGGAGATAAAACTCATGGAATGCTGAAGGGCATCCAAAAACAGGCCCCTATGCTGGTGTGTGTGTGTGTGTGTGTGTGTGTGGGGGTTATGGAGGAACCCAGACTCTGATACTATAGGAGGGTAGGGGGCTGGAGGAACTGTATGTGCAGGCTTTTGGAGGAAGGTCTTTAAATGGGACTTAAGAGGCCAGCGCACTAAAAAAGCATGGATAGGCAGCAACCTGGCCTACTGGACAACTAAGGACTAGCTCCAACTCCAAACTGGACTGTGGGGAGCAAGAAGTTAATGGGGAGGATCAGTCTGTCACTGAGACACGTGATGCATGGAGGACACATCACAGCTAAGGCCTGTCACTGGCAGCAGCACCCCTGTCAAACCAGAAGGCAGACAGTCACAGAAAATACTGTTCTGCCCAGGATAGAATCTGGGCCAAGGGAACTGTATTCATGGTAGCTGCCATCCTTCCTGGGATGTTCATGCAGAACAGTAAGGACAAAGGTTACAGTTCTAAAGCGCCCAGACTCCAGCCTGAAGAGCCACAATCTTGTGTTTTGGGAGAAGGACACATGCTTTTGACATGTTGAATAGAAGCCCAGGAAAGAGGATGCAATGGGAAAACACTAAACTTTTACAGACTGATGACTCAAAATTTTTTTTCTGGAGGGGTCCTTGATGATGATGTTATTCAGGTATGAACTGACTTCAAGACACAAGAAGCAGAGGTGAAACTGAATGAAAGGGCATCAAATTGGAAGTGTTCAGACTGGAACACTAAACAGCGCAACTGCTAATGAGGTGGCAAGATTGTGGAATATGCAGGTATGCGTGCTGAATGTCCACAGACCACGTAAACTTGCAAAGATTGCAGAGTGGAAGGGCTCCTTCTAAAAATGCAGTCAGACATGTCCGTCAAGTCACTTCAGGTCCAGGATGGAACAGACTGCACCATACTCTTTTGAAACAACTAAACATTTAGAATAAAAACCTGTGAATCTCACTCTTCAGGAGGAACTAGTGCAATAAGGCCTTGGACCAGTAATCAGTATAAAAAACTTGACAAAAAGTGAGAGAGAGAGATTAACGAGGTCGTCCAACCCCCAAATTTTTTGTGGCCACAGAGGCTCAGCTATCAAAAGCTGCTTAGGGACACCTCAGTACTGGGGCCAATTAATGGGTGCGGGTGCACATGCCCATGGACATGACATCACACATCATGCAAAGGACCAGAAGGAGCAGGGATGTAGTCCTCAGTGCTGTAGCAGAGTGGCATTCAATAGGTGAGTTTTTTTCCTTTCTTTACAATAAACATTTACATGGTCCTCAATAAAAATTAAAAATGGGGTTGGAAAACACATTTAAATAGAACAGGATTGGAAAAACTGGTAACTAGGATTAGAATAAAATTCTATTATGTTCCCAATTAAAACAAGGTCACTGACCCAAATGTCCTCCACCAGAGACAGCCATACATGTTGGAAGAGAAGGAGACAACCTTCAGGAGGGAGTGGTTTAACCTGAAAACTAACTGTATTCCAACTATTGCCTGGGTGTCTGGACTAAAAGAGAAGAGCACTCTTACTATGGCTTTCATCCACTCTCCTTCCAAACTGACGAGTAAAACTAAAACTAAACACCAGCCAGAGACTTCTTGGAAGCAAAGTAGATGCTGTAAGTTTTGAGCCACAGAAATGTGCACATAGAAACAATGGTACCTGGTGCCTGAGAAGAGCAACTCAAAGAATGCTGCACGGAGACAAATCTACTAGGTTATCCACTGGGGCCCCAATTTGAATTCCTCTCACATGAGGAAGGGGGCTTGTCTAGGGAGGAAGGAAAATAAGGCAAATAAGAGATGATCAATCCAAAGGGAACCCAGAGGTAGATAGCAAAGGTGAGGTCTGCAGCATTTGAAACTTCCCTTTTGATTGCTTAATCCAATAATCGTCCCATCATAGACTGAAAGATCCTGCGGAGCCCTGTAACAACCTGGGTAGTCTGCAGGTACAGTGATGGCCAGAAGCAGGAGGAGAAAAAAAGGCTTGACCACGACAAAGGTAAGTTTCAGTGGCGTAGCTATCAGGGAAGCAGGGGAAGCAGCTGCTTCGGGGCCCGAGCTCAGTAGGGGCCCGGGAGCAGTCACTGTATCTCGTCACCCCGGGCCCCTGTCAGAGCAGCTGACTTCTCCTGGACCGGGTCCAGAGTCCTGCACTTGCACCTCTGTAACTGACCTGACATCAGTGACATTGCTCAGCCTCTCCCCCTCTTCAGTTCTGATGATGGCCAGTGACCAGCATCAGGACTGTCCAATGTGGACGGAGCTAGCATATCCCCGCCCCCTTTCCTACCCGCGATTCCTGCAGCCTGAACCGTCCATGCCCAGCATGCTGAACATCATTTGGATTGCCACAACTGCACCAGTGATGTGAGTGTCAGGGGAACTGGGGTTATAATTATCTTTCCCAGACTGTGCACATGTGACCTGCAGTACAGTAGGAAAGCTGGGTGAATTATATCATGAGATGTCATCCAGCTTCCCTGCTATCCTGCATGGCACAAGTGCAGAGGCATTAGAGTATGGAAAGCTAGGTGTCTATATATGTGTATTGTATATGTGTGCGTCCATGTATGTGGTGACTGTGTGTATGAATGCATCCATGGATGTGGACAGCGTGTGTATGAGTGCCTCTATGTATATGGTGAGCGCATGTATGTGGAGAGTGTGTGTATGAGTGCGTCCATGTATGTGGAGAGTGCATGTATGAGTGCATCTATGTATACTGTATGTTGAGTGTGTGTATGAGTGTGTCCATGTATGTGGAGAGTGTGTCCATGTATGTGGTAAGTGTGTATATGAGTGCATCTATGCATATGGTGAGCACATGTATGAGTGCGTCCATGTATGTGGAGAGTGCGTGTATGAGTGCATTAGGGTGTTTCATTTTGTCATGGAAAAAAATAAAATGTTACATTTTTGCAGACTTTGCTTACGCCCCGAGTCTCAGTGATGTAAAAGATATATATGCCAAGAAGATTGGATAATATTTAGAAGTTGCACACTTTGATCAGTTTTGTAAAAGAAGGCAAAAAATATGATTTTTCAATGTTATTTACTTTTATTGGGAAAACTAGAAATCACAAACTTAAAATAATATTAAAACTAGACACTAAGATTAATAGGTAGTATAATAGGCAAAACATGTGTTATATTAATCAACTTTGAACGATGCAATCCCTTCTTTTGTTATCTTGCTGACAACTTTTCTGTGATGCTCGACTACCCTCAACAAGAATTGTTTTTGTTGTTCGTCCATGACCAATTCGTTAAACTTTTTTATCAGAGCAATTCCTATTTCTGCGGTATTACTGACCACCTTATGGCCTCTTTCACACGGGCGTCGCGTGTGAGGGCCGGACAAGATGCGGGTGCGTTCCGGGAAAATGCACGATTTTTCCGCGTGAGTGCAAAGCGTTTTAATGCGTTTTTCACGAGCGTGAGAAGCTTCTTCACAGAAGTTCGGGTTTGGGATCAGTGTTGTGTAGATTTTATTATTTTCCCTTATAACATGGTTATAAGGGAAAATAATCCCCTTCTATTGAGGGGTTAAAAATAATAAACAAATTTAACTCACCCCATCCACTTGATCGAGTAGCGCAGGCATGCTCAACCTGCGGCCCAACAGCTGTTGTAAAACTACAACTCCCACAATGCCCTGCTGTAGGCTGACAGCTGTAGGCTGTTCGGGCATGCTGGGAGTAGTAGTTTTGCAACCACTGGAGGGCCGCAGGTTGAGCATGCCTGGCGTAGCGGATTCCCTTTTCTTTCTACTTTCTTCAGGACCTGGCTAAAGGACCTTTGATGACGTCACTGTGCTCATCACATGGTCTATGCGCAGTGACGTCACCACAGGTGCTTTTCATCAAAAGAGAAAGAAGACATGCCAGGCTGAGCATTCAAGTGGATTAAGGTGAGTTTTTTTTTTTTTTAACCCCTCCATCACTATTTTAGTAAGCATTCTGTATTAAGAATCCTATTATTTTCCCTTATAACCATGTTATAAGGGAAAATAATAAAGATCGGGTCCCTATCCCGATCGTCTCCTAGCAACCATGCGTGAAAATCGCACCACATCCGCACTTGCTTGTGGATGCTTGCGATTTTCACGCAGCCCCATTCACTTCTATGGGGCCTGCGTTGCATAAAAAATGCACAATCTAGAGCTTGCAGCAATTTTCACGCAACGCACAAGTGGTGCGTGAAAATCACCACTCATCTACACAGCCCCATTGAAGTGAATAGGTCCGGATTCAGTGCGGGTGCAATGCGTTCACTTCACGCATTGCCCCCGCACGGAATTCTCGTCCGTGTGAAAGGGGCCTAAGAGTGTTCACATGGATTCTTAGAGAACCACTGCAGTATTCTGTCACATCGTGGATCCCAAACAATTTAAAGAACGTCTTTGTTTTATTAGTAACTAAATGGCTCAGGTCTTTTCCTTGAAAAACTAGGTTTTTACCCTCTAATCATTTAATTTCCTTTTTCTTTGCAGGTTTGGTTTCTAAAGAACAGAGGCAGAATTTAGCTGGAGCCAATACTAATGGAAAGGCAGAAGGAGAAGACTACGTGGCAGCCTAACAGGTTTGCACAATAGAAACATTAGCCCTCCCCTCCTAAGAGGTAGACTGCACAAGTAGAAAAGGTTTCCATACCTTCTCACTATTGCCTTTGCTGAATGAATATCAACATCTATCTTTTACCTATGATCAACTGGTGTTGGACACCAAGTTGGGTCATTTGTGAAATAATACCTCTGATGCCTATCTAAATATTGCATCTATGTCCTCTGATGAGCCCACTTTACACACTGGGGGAAACGCATTGGAATAAAGGGACCTATAAATTGCGATGACCTTTGAAAACTGAAAGGTTTAATCAGGATACAATTCGATATTGCAGAAGTTGTACTGAGCATCTATTCATCCTTATGTATTGAGCAATGACTCAACTTGATGTATTCAGCACTTTTTTACTCTGATGTACTCAGCATCTATCTATTTTGATGTACTTAGCCTTTTTTTTTTATTGTTTTTTCAGCGTTTACTATTTTTCGTATTTATAGTAGGGCATCTAATAGACCCACCTTAGGGTATCCTATTTAGGTGCCTTGCATATCTGTCTTCAGGGCCATCCGAGGGCTTGTAGAAAGTTCCTGAATACGGGATCGCCCCCATCGGTCGGGGCGGCCATTCTGTTCTGTAGGCAGGGATCGATAGCATAGGGTGAGAATCAGGGAAAGGTCCCCCATCAGACCATCACCATCCTGCCTAGAAATCTGTCTTATTCCGTATTGTGGAATACGAATGACTGTTGAGTTTACACAGCCTTTCTTTTGATTTAATATTTCTTGTTTGTTTTGCATATTTTGTGTTGGGTAATTTTAGCGCTTTGAATAAAGGCTACGTTTTAATCAGGGTGGTACTCTGTGAATACTCCATACTTGATTTTATACTGCCTTGGCATACTGACCCTCTGACGGGCTACTGTCTTAGCTGTGATTCCAGAAGAGATGTAAGCCAGAGAAAAAAAATGACCTAAGCTATCTGGCTAGTGAACTCTTCGAGGCCGCCTTACCCTTATTTATGCCAAAAAGAAAACAAAAGCGCTGAGGACTTCTCCAATCCTTAGTTACCTCTGGGTAACATGTAAGGCATCTCCGAAAAGTCCGGACAGTGGCAACTTATTCCTTTAGATTCCTGGGCTTATCAGAAGTGCTTGAAAAGTTATGAAAGGTAAGGATACCCAGATGGAAGTATAGGTAATCTAAAAGCTAACTAGAGGTTCAAACCTAAAGAAAAAAGGGGTCGGATCAATAACATTCTAGGAATTTTTAATACCGGACATTATACTTAAATCTAGCATAATCTTATAAAAGAAATCTCAAAAGGGTTTCTCATCAAGTGTTTATCAAAATAATCGTAACAGATTTTAACAAAACAGCTTAGAGAAGTACTTATCTTGACAAGGAGTGACCAACTGAAGATGATTGCTGAACACCGATTCCTTTGATGCAGAATATATTGCGAGACAGATGCTTTGATCCAAGATCCACTGGAGGCCTTGTGTTACAACTACCAGAAGAACTTTAGACGTCAAATCTCCTTCTTCGCAATCTGGTATGCATGATGGAAAACTACCGTGGGCTCCATTCCCCGGGGAAGCTCATGGGTCTGCCGCCAGAGGTCCAAAGAGCACACTGGACCCTTCAGTTTTGGAATTCTAGATCCGCGGCACGTATTTATAGAGTTAGCTGGTGCGCCATACCTCCTGTAGGCCATCCAGACTAAATGTTCCAGTCGATCTTATTACTCCCCACCAGGAGCCATATAGGGCTCTGTTGATATGCCATACATACTGTTGGCCACTCAAGCAATATGGTCCAGCCCATTTTCTCACTCCTCATCAGGAGTATTATAGGACTTTGTTGGAGTGCTAAGCCTATTGTAGACTATTAAACTACAATTTAACAACCAACATAGGCACAGAACTAATTCACCCTGTATGCATAGCTACCAAGATAGACCGCCACAAAGACTTGGCAGCACCCCAGGCACCGCTGGACACATAGATACTCACTCAGAGCCAAGTTCATTCATCCAGACACTGCTGCCTGAGTGGTACACTTATTAAGACATGGCAACAGAAGACACCAGCCATGCAGATACGGCCGCCAGTAGCCGTCCCCATGCCGACACAGCCGTAGATGCCATCGGCCATGTGGAGCTGTCCGCTGATCAACACACTAGATAAACTCAGCAGCAGAAGGAGACAGCAAGAGCCGTCATCCCAGAAAGTATAAACACAGAAGCAAACAGCTCCCTAGGTACATGAGCCCACCAGACAGTCAAAGAATCAAAAAAGGCAGTCAACCAGCCAAACAGGTATAGGCTCAAAGGCAGCCCGCCAGACAGGCACAAGCTCAAAGGCAGCCCGCCAGACAGGCACAGGCTCAAAGGCAGCCCGCCAGACAGGCACAGTCCCAAAAGTAGCCAGCTAGATAGGCACAAACTCAATGGCAGCCAGCGAGACAGGCACAGGTTCACCTGCAACCAGACAGACAGGTACAGGCTTAAAATAAACCAGACAGACAGGCATAGGCCCAAAGGCAGGCCTCCAGATGGGCACAGGTTCAAAGGCAGCCAACCAGACGGGCACAGGCTCAAAGGCATCCAGCCATAGATGCATAGGCCCAAAGGCAGGCCTCCAGATGGGCACAGGTTCAAAGGCAGCCAACCAGACGGGCACAGGCTCAAAGGCATCCAGCCATAGATGCATAGGCCCAAAGGCGGCCCTGCAGACACGCACAGGCTCAAAGGAAGCCCTCCAGACAGGAACAGGCTCAAAGGCAGCCCTCCAGACAGGCACAGGCTCAAAGGCAACCCCCCAGACAGGCACAGGCTCAAAGGCAGCCCCCCAGACAGGCACAGGCTCAAAGGCAGCCCCCCAGACAGGCACAGGCTCAAAGGCAACCCCCCAGACAGGCACAGGCTCAAAGGCAGCCCCCCAGACAGGCACAGGCTCAAAGGCAGCCCCCCAGACAGGCACAGGCTCAAAGGCAACCCCCCAGACAGGCACAGGCTCAAAGGCAGCCCCCCAGACAGGCACAGGCTCAAAGGCAGCCCCCCAGACAGGCACAGGCTCAAAGGCAGCCCCCCAGACAGGCACAGGCTCAAAGGCAGCCCCCTAGACAGGCACAGGCTCAAAGGCAGCCCCCAGACAGGCACAGGCTCAAAGGCAGCCCCCCCAGACAGGCACAGGCTCAAAGGCAGCCCTCCAGACAGGCACAGGCTCAAAGGCAGCCCTCCAGACAGGCACAGGCTCAAAGGCAGCCCTCCAGACAGGCACAGGCTCAAAGGAAGCCCTCCAGACAGGCACAGGCTCAAAGGCAGCCCTCCAGACAGGCACAGAATCAAAAGCAGCCAGCTAGACAGGAACCGGCTCAAAGGCATTCAGTCGACCAGGAATAGACTCTACACCAGTCAGATGCTGTAGGTGCAAGTCAAACAAGTATAGACGCAACAGGCATTCATCCCACTCAGCCTCAAAAGGCAGCCAACCAAGACCTTCCACCAAGCAGGCATATATGGAAAGACCTTTAGCCATACAGGCATCAGTAATCGGAAAAACCAACATAACAGAGACGTTCTCCCGAAGCCAAGAGGCAGACAAACAGGCCCTAAAGCCAAGAGGCAGACAAACGGGCCCTAAAGCCACGAGTCAGACAACCGGGCCCTAAAGCCACGAGGCAGACAACCAGGCCCTAAAGCCACGAGGCAGACAACCAGGCCCTAAAGCCACGAGGCAGACAACCAGGCCCTAAAGCCACGAGGCAGACAACCAGGCCCTAAAGCCAAGAGGCAGACAACCAGGCCCTAAAGCCACGAGGCAGACAACCAGGCCCTAAAGCCACGAGGCACACAACCAGGCCCTAAAGCCACGAGGCAGACAACCAGGCCCTAAAGCCACGAGGCAGACAACCAGGCCCTAAAGCCTAAATATTTTCTGTGTAACTTAAGTAGAGTCATTATAAGGAATACCTTCTTTCACAGCCATGGGAGCTGCATGATCTAGGCTCCATCTTCCTTGTCTGAGCCGCATGCAGGAGAATGCACCGGAATACATGTTCCCATGAGGCAGACCCTCCATGGATCCGTGCTGCATGCGGTGGAATGCAATACCCCTCTGGGCTGCTTCCTCTTACCCATGGATCTGGGCTTTAAACATCGGTGGCCTTACTCCACTGAGGGGCCCACACATCTGCCGCAAGAACCGGACAGAGGACCGGTCAGCCCAAAACTATGGCGCGATAGACCCCGGCAGGTATTACCCAATAGCCCTCCAGAACATTTTTGGGATCTCCTAGGCTAGCGGTACCTGAAAGGAAAACTGCAGGTCTCCCGCTCCAGGGGCAGGAAACCCCTGAGGTTGGAGAGAGGCTCCACCTTTTTATTCTGCAGGTTTCCTGTCCCTGGGGGCGGATCCTCTCTCTCTGTGGTGCTGTCGTGGGGGAAGGGAAAAATTTGCTGTGGGGCCCAATCAGTTCTAGCTACGCTTCTGGTAAGTTTGCATATGCAAATGGATTAGACAAAATTAGTATGTGAGGAAGAAGTACTAAATGGTGGGATTCCACATCTCTGAGTTCTGAAATAGTGGGATAGTCAGTATTTATCACACTTTGGTGGGAGGGGGTAGAATTGTTTTATGGAGTGAAAGTACTGTGTGGAAATAAACTAAGCTCTAGTATAGCAGCATACTGTATGGTCGTCCCAAAAAAGGCAGAAATTACGTAAGTGCAGGGAAATTTAAAAAAAGACGTGTCCCAATTTGGAGCAGCATGTGCATCCATTTTTTCTCATGGAGAAAACTAAAGCTCAGGCAAGAGCATACTGCAGAGGAGCAGTCATCAACACATCCATATGGTAAATGAAAGAGAGAAAAAGAGGATCATGTGCCATGAAGGAAGAAAAATGAGGGAAGGGGGCCTGCTTTGTTGTTTCAACAGGCAAAAAGGAAAAGCAGAGGAGTTTCTGCTGCAAAGCTGGAGTGAAATTGAAATCCTTTCTCGACAGTTCAAAAGGAGGAAAGCCTGACAGCATATAAAAGAAAAGAGCTCCACGCTGAGAAGCTGTTGAAGGTTGGGATCTATGCTGGGGAAAGAAAGGGGTGATAGGCAGGGAGTTCTGAAAGAGAGGGGGAGGGTGATTAAACCCAAGGAAGAAGAAGGCCAAGATTAGGGGAGTCATACTTACTCACCATGGTTTTCAATGGAGCCTACCCAGGCAGCTTTGATGCAACATGCCATACTCTGGTAGGCAGAAGGGCAGGGGCAAAATTGTGGATCATCACCTCTGGGAATGAAAAAAAAGGGCAGTAGGACTGGTCAATTCCCTTTTTGGCCTGGCCATCAGCAAAAAAGGGGAGACTGACACTGTGCCCTTGATGCACTGTGGTTTGAACATGGAAGCCAAAACCTCCCTGATTACCCCAATCCTACAAGAAACAGAAAGATTGAAGTTAAGGTAAAATTATACTATAGGTAGAAAAAACTGGAAAACCAGATCAGCTTCCACACCCTACAGTAAGCTAAAACTGGTTGCTAAAAGCCAGTATGCTGGGTACTGCCGGCATAGCAGAGGCCAATATTTGTTTATACCCCTCGCTCCTTTGTCTCCCAATGACATGTAAAATAAAAAAAACAATCTGTGGCATTATCAAGTGCTTACAGGACAGCATGAGATGCCCCATGGAGGCAATGTACTACAACTGTAGGGACTACTGCAAAGGGTCTGCGCTTGCAGTAATTCTGTGCACCTGGGTCCTAAATTTACCTAACTTTTTTAAGACTATGTTACAGAGATACTTCAAAAGGTGTCACACATATACAGTGGATATAAAAAGTCTACACACCCCTGTTAAAATGTCAGGTTTCTGTGCTTTAAAAAAAATTAGACAAAGATAAATCATTTCAGAACTTTTTCCACCTTTAATGTGACCTATAAACTGTACCACTCAATTGAAAAACAAACAAAAAACAAAAACAAAAAAATTATGTGGTTGCATAAGTGTGCACACCCTCTTATAACTGAATTAAGCAATCACATTCAAAATCATGTTAAATAGGAGTCAGCATACACCTGCCATCATTTAAAGTGCCTCTGATTAACCCCAAATAAAGTTCAGCTACTCTAGTTGGTCTTTCCTGAAATTTTCTTAGTCGCATCCCACATCAAAAGCCATGGTCCACAGAGAGCTTCCGAAGCATCAGAGGGATCTCATTGTTAAAAGGTATCAGTCAGGAGAAGGGTACAAAAGAATTTCCAAGGCATTAGATATACCATGGAACACAGTGAAGACAGTTATCATCAAGTGGAGAAAATATGGCACAACAGTGACATTACCAAGAACTGGACGTCCCTCCAAAATTGATGAAAAGACGAGAAGAAAACTGGTCTGAGAGGTTACCAAGAGGCCTACAGCAACATTAAAGGAGCTGTAGAAATATCTGGCAAGTACTGGCTGTGTGGTACATGTGACAACAATCTCCCGTATTCTTCATATGTCTAGACTATGGGGTAGAGTGGCAAGACGAAAGCCTTTTCTTACGAAGAAAAACATCCAAGCCAGAACATCCGAGCAAAAACACATCTGAAGTCTCCCAAAAGCATGTGGGAAAAGGTGTTCTGGTCTGATGAAACCAAGGTTGAACTTTTTGGCCATAATTTCAAAAGATATGTTTGGCCCAAAAACAACACTGCACATCACCAAAAAAAACACCATACCCACAGTGAAGCATGGTGGGGGCAGCATCATGCTTTGGGGCTGTTTTTCTTCAGCTGGAACTGGGGCCTTAGTTAAGCTAGAGGGAATTATGAACAGTTCCAAATACCAGTCAATATTGGAACAAAACCTTCAGGCTTCTGCTAGAAAGCTGAACATGAAGAGGAACTTCATCTTTCAGCATGACAACGACCCAAAGCATACATCCAAATCAACAAAGGAATGGCTTCACCAGAAGAAGATTAAAGTTTGGGAATGGCCCAGCCAGAGCCCAGACCTGAATACGATTGAAAATCTGTGGGGTGATCTGAAGAGGGCTGTGCACAGGAGATGCCCTCGCAATCTGACAGATTTGGAGTGTTTTTGCAAAGAAGAGTGGGCAAATCTTGCCAAGTCAAAATGTGCCATGCTGATAGACTCATACCCAAAAAGTGCTGTAATAAAATCAAAAGGTGCTTCAACAAAGTATTAATTAAAGAGTGTGCACACTTATGCAACCATATTATTTTAATTTTTTAGTTTTTCTTCCCTCTACCTAAAAGATTTCAGTTTGTTTTTCAATTGAGTTGTACAGTTTATAGGTCACATTAAAGGTGGAAAAAGTTCTGAAATTATTTATCTTTATCTCATTTTTTTTACATCACAGAAACCTGACATTTTAACAGGGGTGTTTAGACTTTTTATATCCACTGTATTATAATAAAATATATATATATATATATATATATATATATACATATATTAGAAATAAAATCTTACAGTTGTGAAGTCAGTATAAATGGTAACAGCTTATAGTTTTTCCGATGCCCTACATTTAATAAGGAACCCTGCCCCACTTTTTGCCCATATAAAACAAAATGGTACCAATCCAAATTATACCTGACAGAATGAGACAATACTATCATATGGAGTCAATCCACATTAATTTGGTAGGACCTCAGCTCTATCTACCTCATTTTCTGGGACACTGGGATTTTCCTCTGGATAGTGCTTGAAATACAGAGGACTGGGACATCTTTCTGGTGGATGCTTCATACTCGATTCATCTGTAGGAGACACACGGTGACTGAATACATTGTGTATACATGAAGATCAGATGATCGGGGTAAAACCTCTCTCTCCTTTACCATCAACGAAAGCCTTCTCTTACCCGGTGATGCAAGGGTTTGGTAGTCCTCCATCATGACATGCTTGTACAGATCCTTGTGTCCTTTTAAATACTCCCACTCTTCCATGGAGAAATGGACTGTGACATCCTGACACCTTATAAGAACCTGACACACAAAACAATACAGTCATCATCCAGACACGGTGACCCTTATGTTACTATATAATTTCCCAGCATTTCCAGCAGCGCTCACCTCTCCAGTCAGCAGCTCAATAATCTTGTTGGCGAGTTCTAGGATCTTCTGCTTACAGTTTCTCTCGTGTAGCAGTGATTGAGGTAGAGGCTCCATGATGGGAGACTGGGGCCTGCTCCATTCTCCTGACACACAGGGATGGCTGTTAGGGTTCATCTTTTTATCAGATGTCTTCTTCTCCATGGTGTAGTCCTATGTATTAAGAAACCCTGAAAAATATCATGATAGTTTCCCAGAATCCCTCACCTCTCCACTCATGCGACATAACTACCAGAATCCCTCACCTCTCCAGTCAGCTAGTAGATGATCTCCAAGGTGAGGTTTAACAACGTTTCAGTCATCTTACTCCTATCCATCGCTGGTTGGTGACTCAAGGAGATAACCATTGTTCTGTTGAATAGATGTCAGCAGGGAGGATCAAAAAACAAGATCCACTGTATCATTTTTCTTACTAACATGTCACAGCTACAACATAAGATCTATGCATCATACAGAACATACTGCAATATAATTTTTGACTGGTCCAGCAATAGCTTATTAGACACAGATGGCCTCCAGGAGATTGTGTCACCTACAGATGCCCCCTGGACTGAATCAGCTTTTCCAGTGCTGTCATCATGAGGCCTCATAGGTCAAATACATCATTTTAGAAGAAACCAGATATATCTGTTATGCGGCCCATAGACTTCCATCATGACGGAATGCCTCTTAAAGACATTCAGTTATGCATTCCATCATAGAATTCCGTTATGGCCCGTGGTAACGGAATCCATATCAGAATTGTAATAAAACCCAAACTCGAAATTGTAAAACACAAGTTCGCTCATCCCTACTAATAAACCTTATCTCTAATTTACTAAGGAGGTCATAAACACTTATTTAAGCCACATTCTTATCAGTAAGATAAGAACTGAGCTATAATGGGTGTTTATAATGTCAGAGAGCTCCCCAACTGTCGTTAAAGACAGAAAGTCCACAAGCTGCTACTACAGCATCTCAGCTATGTACTGAAAAAGGGGCTCCATATTAAAGACCAAAATAAGTACAATGCAATCATTTAAAAAAATTGCCCCCAAAGGTGTACATAGCCGCTTTTCACACTAGCGAGTTCTCCATCCTGGTGCGATGCGTGAAGTGAATGCATAGCATCCGGACTGAATCCTGACCCATTCATTTTAATGGGTCGTTTTTCACACGTCATTTCTGCGATCAGGAAAAATCGCAGCATTGTCTTTATTCTGCGTTTTTCATGCAGTTCTGGCTTCATAGAAGTGAATAGGGCTTCAGTGAAAAACGGATTGCATCCGGATATAACGTGGATGCAGTCCAGGTGTAATGTGTTTTTCACTGATGGTTGCTAGGAGATGCATGAAAAACTGTTTGCACCTGCGCAGTAAGAACTGAACGCAATCGCAGACAAAATTTTCTGAACTAGCGTGCAAAACCATCAGTTTTTCCTGAACAGACCCTGAGAGAATGCCTAACGCTCGTGTGAAAAAGGGCTAAGGCGAATGAAAGCATGTTTTAGGTTCTGGATAACCCCTTCCTTCCAATCCAATGATACAGCTAGGGATAATCGAATCGACTTCAGATGAAACATCCGAAGTCGATTCGCATAAAACTTTGTTCCAATACTGTACGGAGCAGGAGCTCCGTACAGTATTAGAATGTATTGGCTCCTATTTGCGCAATCTCGCAAAACTTCGGGTAATAACTTCAGAAATAAATTTCTACGGTTAAAAACTTTTTACCAAACTCTCTTTCGATTCCAAGTGGTACCTTGGAACCGAACCAGAGTTCGGTAAAAGGCAGAGTTCGGTAAAAGTTTTTTTACAGTAGAAATGAATTTCTGAAGCTATTACCCGAAGTCTCGCGAGACTGAGCGAAGTAATAACTCCGTACTAACTCACTCCGTACAGTATTCTAACAAAGTTTTATGCGAATCGACTTTGGATGTTTCATCCGAAGTCGATTCGCTCATCCCTAGATACAGCAAATATCTCAGTAAACCCCTTTAATGGACTTTGTCATATAATGTCACTAACAAATCTGTGCTGTTCTCCTCATATCAAAAAGCAACAAACAGAGAAGGTCAGCATCCCCAATGCTGTGATCATATGACCACAGGGTCTAAAGGCATTTGATAAAATCAGTCACGTGACTGCTAGCTAACACTTTCACTGTATAAATAGTGGGAGCTGCGCTGATTTATTACTGAAAACCTCTAACCGCATTGACAACGAAGGAGGGAGCCATTATTCTGAGTCCTGGTAAACCCTTGTCTACATATATAATACATACACTCTATACACAGACGAACTAGCGGTCATGCATACTAACCAGTCACTTATGTCTCTCCTACACACATCGCATTGGGAAGTAATCCTCTTTCTCTAGGGTCACTTCCAGTCATTGCACATCGCTACCCAACTCATCCGCCCTTACACTACCTGCGCCACCTATCGACTGACTCTCTCATCGGACTGCCCGGTCTGGCCGGTGCCCAAATCCAAAATGGCCACCACGTACATGTGTCCTACTGCGCATGATACCATTTTTAAAAAGCTGCATGGCAGACATTTTCTTGTAGTGTTTGGCAGATGATATGCGGCGGCCATTTTTTTGTAGTCTGACTAATCCATATTTGCGGATGCAAATAGGGGGACATGGTGTCATGAACCCACTATGTACATGCGCAAGTATTACAGTTAATTTTATTACTCACCTGGATTCAGATGGGGATAGTACTGGCAGAAGACACCACTGGGGAAACTTGATTGGAGGAGACAGCAATGGATGATCACGTGAAGGTACCTATAAAAGAAGAGAAAAGACTGTTACTGCGCACTCAAGTAAGTAGCAGTGAAGAAACCTGGAGAAAGAAACATAACCTGCACTTAAAAGAAAATGTAAGATTTACTAAAACAATTAATTGAAAAGGCAGAAACTTACGGTGGGGAACAGTGGCTCCGCAGCTGTCTTCAGCAGGAAACGATCCAGCGCTGAACCTGCTCTTCAATCAACTAATCCGGTCTGCGCACAAGCCTTATGCAGGAGCGCAGAGCCGGACACAGAGGATGACATCATCGCTGTGCCTCAGCACAGTGATGCACCGCTCTCTCCCCTGCCATCAAAAAGAGCTAGGAAGGAAAAAAGGAGCTACTCACCTCCTCTAGATTCAGCAAAATGCAGGATAAAAAAATTATCCTGTGTCAGCCAGCACGAGAAACAGTTTCAGGAATTCATCTTCTTTTCACCAACGGACCCCAGCTTCAACTGCCAGGAAAGCACGTGATTCCAACAGTGACAGGACCACAGTCAATCCACAGGAGGGTGAGATTACGTACACTACACCCACAGATCATAGTGGCTGCAATTTGCAGTGCACTGACACTTTTATTAATGACACTTCTTTTAATACAGATACCTTATCTGCTGAAAAGGTACATTTATTTAAAGAATTCATTTCATTCATGTCCAACAAAGATTCTATCAAAAATCATATTCCTGTCTGGTCTTCCCCAGGCAGAAAATTGGATATTGATAGTCACAAAGAGAATGAATATTTCACTTCTATGACATATCCTTTAGCTAAAACAACCCAAATCACAAAAAAAAACCTGATGTTTTGTCCCATTATTAGACACTAGCAGCGGCATAAAAGAAACTTCAGTAATAGAAATGATGCCCTGCCAAATATCTCCTTTGGGCTTTCATCTTTCAAGCCAGATAAAAGAAAAAAATTGGAATAAATTATTAATTTATATTTTTTCTCTCCTCCCATCAGCAAAAGAAACGATTAAAGTCAGACAATAAAGATGAGGATGAGAGAAAAAGAATTCAACAAAAAACTTTCTTTAATTAGTTACAAGCCTTCTGCATATATTCAGCAGTTATAGGTGAGAAACATCCAGACCTCTGTTGTGCATTTATTTTATCATTTAGATAGCACATTGGAAGCTTACAAAAATTTCGACGGTACCGCATAGTATAAATACGACGAGTCTTTCCGTCAAAAACTTGCGGTATATCCGGAATTAAACTGGGGGGCAAAGGACGTCGGCCTCTGGATTAACCTTATGTTACCATAGAGGTCGAATCTTTTTCGTCAGCAAACTCCCAAAAAAGCTTAGCTTACAATGAGTCAGCATGCAGATGGAAAAGCAATTGTAAGTACAAACATGAGTGCACCTTTTGTTCAGGGAGCCATCCAGCAACAAAATGTTATAAGAAACAAAATTGGCAAAATTCAAAAAATAATAAATCCAATAGATCAAGTGATCCCACTGATCATACCAAGAATCATCCAATGTTTTAACTTCTATCCAAACAAAACGATGGCCCAAATACCAATTGATAGTTTCTCATTTGGTTTTTACGTACCTTAGTTTACAGGTTCTGGTTGTTTTTTGACAACTTGAAATCTGTAAATAAAAATAAAAATTCAGTTTTAGAAAAAAAATATAAAGAAATTCTTGAAAATAGGGTAGCAGGTCCGTTTAAATCTCCTCCGTTCAAAAATTTTAGAATATCCCCCTTGGGGCTGGTCCCAAAAAGGAGACTAATAGTTACCGGCTTATTCACCACTTATCTTATCCAAAAGACCAATGGGCTTCTCACTATCCGGTTTTTACTTTGAGGCATTTTCCAGCTTTTTGCAATGGATGTTAGAAAGTCATTCAAGGGGTGGTTTGTAATCCACTACCTGGACAATTATAAGTTTATAGGCAAACGTGGAACTGACGATTGTTACAACCTACTAAAAACTGTCAAAAATATTACAGATTATTTCAATATGCCATTAGCAGTAGAAAAGACAGTTCTTCCCACTAATATCATCACTATTTTAGGTATTTCAATAGATACGGTAAATATGGAATTTAAAATACCAGAAGAAAAAATAGTCTCATCTCAAATTTTATTTAAAAACTTATTATCGTCAAAGAAAACTACATTAAAAAGATTACAATCGGCTCTGGGCTCTTTAAATTTCATAGCCAGCATTATCCCAATGGGAAGAGTTTTTTCAAAACGTATGTACGCAGCTACTAGAGGAAAAAACTCACCATTCGACCACATTCGTTTATCAAAAAGGATAAAAAGACGACAAATATATGGCTACGCTTCTTGGACAACTTTAATGGTAGAACAATTTGGCAACAGGAATTTATAGACTCAGATGCTATGTAATTATGCACAGATGAGGCTGCATCGGTGGGTTACGGTGCATTTTACAAAAACCAATGGTCAGCTGAAATATGGCCAAAAAATTGGTTAGATCATACAATTATAAAAAACTGATTTCTTAGAACTCGTTCCAGTCTTGATTTTATTATCAATTTGGCAAAATGAATTCCAAAATAGACGTATTTTACTACTTTCAGACAAGTATGTAGCTGCAAAATCCCAAGCAGTCATAAACATTTTGAGACATATTACTTTAACCCCTTAACGCCCAGCGCCGTACATGTACAGCACGCTGATCGGGCGGGTGCAGGAGCTGCGCCCGCCCGATCAGCGGCAGGGGTCTGGCAGTCACTGATAGGCGGACCCCTGCTGTATGTGCATTAACCCTTGATGTGCCGTGGTCAGCGCTGACCTCGGCACGTGCGATGTCCGTGCGGGGATCAGAGCTTCCATCAGGTTTCCGTGCTGCTGTGACGGGGACCCGATGGCAGGGAAGGCAGCTCGATGCCTTACTTGGGCATCGTGGCTACCTTCCGGGAGAGCCTGTGAGATCCAGCCCCCTGGATATCACAGGCAAGCAGGCTGTAAGTGTATTACAGTCTGTAATACACTTACAGCTAATGCATCACAATACAGACGTATTGTGATGCATTGTAAAGGGGATCTGACCCCCAAAAGTTGAAGTCCCAGAGTGGGACAAAAAATAAAGTGTAAAAAAAAGTTTTACAAAAAAATTCAAAGTTTAAGTAAAAAAACAATACCTTCCTTTCCCAAAATAAAGTAAATAAAAATGTAAAAAAATAGGGGAAAAAAAAAAAGTAGACATATTAGGTATCACCCCGTCCGTATCGACCGGCTCTATAAAAATATCACATGACCTAACCCCTCAGGTGAACACCATCAAAAATATTAAATAAAAACTGCTAAAAACATTTTTCTGGTCACCTTACATCACTAAAACTTCAACACCAAGTGATCAAAAAGGAGTATGCCCCCCAAAATAGTACCAATCTAACCATCACCTCATTCCATAAAAAATGAGCCCCTACCTAATACAATCGCCCAAAAAATTAAAAAAACTATGGCTCTCAAACTATGGAGACA
The DNA here is from genome assembly GCF_905171765.1 of Bufo bufo. NCBI lineage: Eukaryota > Metazoa > Chordata > Amphibia > Anura > Bufonidae > Bufo > Bufo bufo. The sequence goes on from NC_053394.1 coordinate 158,346,697, forward strand.
CTAAAACATGATTTTTTGTGTGTAAAAAATAAATAAAAAAGACATATTAGGTATCGCCACATACGCAACAACCTGCTCTATAAAATTACTACATGACCTAATTCCTCAGATGAACACCGTAAAAAAGATGAAATAAAAACAGTGTCAAAAAAGCAATTTTTTTGTCACCTTACATCACATAAAGTGCAATAGCAAGCGATCAAAAAGTCATATGCACCCCAAAATAGTGCCAAACAGTCATCTCATACCGCAAAAATTATACCCTACCTGAGACAATCGCCCAAAAAAAAAAAAAACTATGGCTCTCAGAATATGGAGACACTAAAACATGATTTTTTTTTTTATTTAAAAAATGCTGTTATTGTGTAAAACTTTAATAAAAAAAGTATACATATTAAGTATTGCCGCATCTGTAAGAACCTGCTGTATAAAAATATCACATGAACTAACCCCTCAGGTGAACACCGTAAAAAAAAAAGTGTCAAAAAAACTATTTTTTTGGTCAACTTACATCACAAAAAGTGTAATACCAAGCGATCAAAAAGTCATATGCAACCTAAAATAGTACCAATCAAACCGACATCTCATACCAAAAAAAATGAGCCCCTATATAAGACAGTCACCCAAAAAATGAAAAAAAAAATATGGCTTTCAGAATATGGAGACACCCAAAAAAAAATAAAAAATTTAAAAAATGCTTTATTATGTAAAACTGAAACAAACAACCAAAAAAGTAGTCATATTTGGTATTGTCGCGTCCGTAACAACCTGCTCTATAAAAATACCACATGATCTAACCTGTCAGATGAACATTTTTGGTTGCTCACAAAAAGTGTAATATAGAGCAACCAAAAATCATATGTACCCTAAAATAGTACCAACAAAACTGCAACCTTATCTCGGTTTCCAAAATGGGGTAATTTTTTGGGATTTTCTACTCATGGGGTGAATCAGGGGGTCTTCAAATGTGACATGGCAACTTAAAATTATCCCAGTGAAATCTGCCCTCCAAAAACTATATGGCGTTCCTTTCCGTCTGCGCCCTGCCATGTTCCCGTACAGCAGTTTACGACCACATATGGGGTGTTTCTGTAAACTACAGAATCAGGGCAATAATATTGAGTTTTGTTTGGCTGTTAACCCTTGCTTTGTTAACGGAATTTTTTTTATTAAAATGGAAAATCTGCCAAAAAAGTGAAATTCTGAAATGTCATCTCCATTTTCCATTAATTCTTGTGGAACACCTAAAAAGTTAACAAAGTTTGTAAAATGAGTTTTGAATACCTTGAGGGGTGTAGTTTCTAAAATATGGTCATTGTTGGGTGGTTTCTATTATGTAAGCCTCACAAAGTGACTTCAGATCTTAACTGGTCCTTAAAAAGTGGGTTTTGGAAATTTTCTGAACAATTTCAAGATTTACTTCTAAGCCTTCTAACGTCCCCAAAAAATAAAATGTAATTTACAAAATGATCCAAACATGAAGTAGACATATGTGTAATATTAAAAGTAACAACTATTTTTGGAGGTATTACTATCTATTATAAAAGTAGAGAAATTGAAATTTGGAAATTTGCTAATTTTTCCCAATTTTTGGTAAATTTGGTATTTTTTTTAAATAAAAATGACATTTTTGACTCCATTTTACCAGTGTCATGAAGTACAATATGTGACGAGAAAACTATCTCAGAATGGCTTGGATAAGTAAAAGCGTTTTAAAGTTATTACCACATAAAATGACACGTCAGATTTGCTAAAAATGGCCTGGGCAGAAAGGTGAAAAATGGCTTGGTCCTGAAAGGGTTAACCTGCCTAAATAATAACATCTGTCTGAAAGCCAAATAATATAGAAGGTAAGAACAATATAATAGCTGATTCTTTATTCTGGCAATCCCTCGCCCTCAACAGCTATGGAAGAAAATCTGGATTTAATCTACGATTTAGTCAGTAAATCTTCAGCTCCTAATACATGGGCTGCGTATACAGCTGCATGGAACAATTGGAGGAAATTTTGTTCTGCCAACGATATAAAGGTATTCGATAACAAGATTGTACACAACAGCCAATTGTGTGGAAAGCTGAATACATACACAAAAACCTAACTGTTATTATTATCATTTCTTCCCAGATTCGGTGAAGATCATCTGGATTATTGGAAATGTACTCATTTCGGCAGCTAAAAAACGATCTTCAATAAAATTTAAATCAGACAACTTAGGCTTCGATGACAAGGTTAAAATATTTTGGAAAAGTACAGTTGGAATGCGAATAAAATACATTTACTCAGAATGAATATCCGTATAAAAATATGTCCGTTACCTAACTTGATGATTATACATACTGGTTCTTTTGACATGGGTAGGTAAAAACACATGATTTAATAAAAGAGTTAAAAAATACGTTGGAAGAAATACACGTTCAATTTCCAAAAACAAAGATCATTTTTTGGAAATAACACCCATATGGGCTTGGAGAGGAAAAAACATGATCTTCATGGAAAAGATCAAAATCCGTATTAACGAGAGTATAGAAAAATTTATAGGATCTATTAAAGGTAAAACTTACAGACATATAGAGTTGGAAGGATTTGTCAGTGGATTATACAGGTATGACGATTCCGGACATGTACGATCTGAAATTGGTTTAGATATACTTAATGTTGGATTCCAAAAAAGTGATCGAAGGTGGTTACGGTGTATTTTAGCCATTCAGCTTCTCTATATGGCGGTATGGGGTAAAGTCGCCCAGCGCGTCCCTCCAGCCCGCCCATCTCCTGCTGAATGCGATCCTCCGTGTGACGCAATGGACGAATTCTCGCGCATGCGGCGCATGCGCAGTGAATGTCTGACCGCTTCCCTGCTCAGACATCTCCTCTGCGCCTGCGCCGATGACGTCATAGTGCTCCAAGGAACAGGCGCAGTGGAGATGTCTGAGCAGGGAAGCGGTCAGACATTCACTGCGCATGCGCCGAATACAGCCGCGCACGGCGCATGCGCGAGAATTCGTCCGTTGCGTCACACGGAGGATCGCATTCAGCAGGAGATGGGCGGGCTGGAGGGATGAGCTGGGCGGCGGCTGTGTATGAAGGTAGACGGAGCCTCTAGATGAAAAATGACGCCCACATAGCACCTAGAGGCTCATTAGCATATTTATAAAAGTTATTTTTTTAGCAAAACAGCTGCCCCAAAAGCTGTTATATTAGGATGGTTGGCCAGAGCAGACACTAGCGGATCGCTAGTGTCTGAGAGCTAATTATGTTATACCAAGTGATAGAAACCCTTTAATGTAATAAGTGCAGGTAACATTAGGCACCGTGGCCAATTATATTCCACTAATAAACTTTAATATTTCTTCAATATGTGTCTAAGCTATTATTTACTAACAAAAATGATAGGTTATATTAATTGGGTTATAGGACACCATGACTAATCCATATTTGCAGATGCAAATAGGGGGTCATGGTGTCATGAACCCACTATTTACATGCGTAAGTATTACAGTTAGTTTTGTTACTCACCTTGATTCAGATGGGGATGGTACTGGCAGAAGACACCACTAGGGAAACTTGATTGGAGGAGACAGCAACGGATGATTACGTTAGGTACCTATAAAAGAAGAGAAAAGACTCTTACTGCGCACTCAAGTAACTGCAGTGAAGAACCCCCCCCCCCCCTCTTTTATCCCTTAGATGTGTCTAAGCTATTATTTACTTACAAAAGGATAGGTTATATTTGGGTTATATGAAATTTCTGTCCAGTCCGTAAAATTAGGTGGCTTTTTAACTGTGTCCGTGGGAAAAAATATGTGTCTTTGGCTGCAGAGGCCACATCATAAAGGAAATGGTGGCGCAGATCCTATCAAGTCCGGCAGTCAAGTCAGTACTTTTTTTAAACTGGAGTCTGTACATTTCTCAAACTCCACCCGAAACTAGCTGCGACTAGGCCCTCTTAAGTGCTTCTATGCCTCCCATATAGTATAAGACCCCTTAAGTGCCCTTATACACAGTGATGCTCCCTTAAATGTCCCCCATACAGTATGAGACCCCCATAAGTGCCCTTATACACAATGATGCCACCTTAAGTGGCCCCACGCAGTATGATTCCCACTTGGATGCCCCTCATACTCAGTGGGGGATGATAAGTCACTTGTCAAATAAAATATTAGTAATACCAACATCCAGTGAAGTCGTGTTTTGCGCCAAGAAGGTACCGCATCTGTACTTATCTAGTACATATCCCCCCACTGAATATCACATCACTCCTCTGGAGAACCGGCCACTCCACTTACGAGGATTGAAAGGTAGCAGCAGCACCGACCTACCACCAGCAAGAATTTTGTGCCCTTTGATGCCACACATCATTGACAATCTGCCATCTTTTTTGTTTCAAATTACCGTTTTAATCTCTTAATACCCTATGAGCGCCTTTCCCTCTCTCGCCACACGTACCTCATACACAGTGAGGCTGCCTTAAATGCCCCCCACACACAGTATGATGCCCCCAAGACTATGAGGCCTCCTTATTTCCATAAATTGAATATTGCCTACCTCGTGTTCCCACGAACGGTGCAGAGCAGGTCTGTGCTGTTTGGAGACATGAATGTAGGGCCACAGTTCTACCCTCAGAATGCTGCGAAGTCTCCATGCACTTACTACCAAAAGGCCTAGTAAAGTCAAGGATCCGCGCTGGATAAATGGTCCAGGTGTTTCACGTAGGAGAAAACAGCGCTTTTCACACCACAGTTATTCGCTAGGATGCGTTTCTTGATTCTGGGTGCAGATAAGAATTAATGTTTAAACTAGGACCTTAGTAAGTAGTCTGCCTGCTTAATACGCTATAGTTTTTATTTTTTTCAAATAGTCCCTTCCGTTGCACCGCTATGCCCCCCTGTGTGTCCTGGCACCCAGTCGGTACAGGGAGGAGGAGACCTCAGCTTTCCTCAGTCTCCTTCTCCCTGGCATTGTCCAATCGCAGCGGACCGCTCCACAGCCAGGGAGAAGATGAGCTGTTCTTTTGAGATTTGGTAAACGTTTTTGATAAAACATTTCCCACATTCGGAACACGAAAAGTGCTCTCCTAAGTGGATTTTCAGATGCTCAATAGCACCTGATTTCTTAGTAAACAGTTTCCCACACACCGAACCTAAAAATGGCCTCTCCCCAGTGTGAACTCTCCAAACACTATTAAAACCTGATTTATATTTGAAAGACTTTCCACATTTGGGACAGAAATACGGTGTCTTGTCTGTGTGAATTTTCTGATGTTCAGCAAGATCAGACTGCTGGCTAAAATAGTCACTGCATTGTACACATAAAATTGATTCACCCTTGCATTAATTGACTACACAAAATCATTAGAAACTTCATTAAATTGAAATATTTTACCATCTCACCTACAGTACTTTGGGTGCAATCAAGCTGTGAATGATCCAGAGAAGATTCCTGTGCTGTGAACAGGTCTCCACTGGGAAGTTCTGGATGTATAGTTTGGGGAATGGGTTTATCTCCTGGTGAAGCCCTAGTGATATCATATGCAGGATAAACTTGTATAGATGAAACACTATGTTCTTTAAAGCTCTTCATGCAGCCATCTGCTGGATGGAAAAAAACTTTACCTAAATATTCTGATTTACTGAAAATACATAAACTGACGAGCAAAAGGGTAACAATATTTTGAACTTTTGACTTTCAGGCTCCATATCTAACGATCCACTACAGCTTTGAACATGAGACTATCATTATTTTATATAGACAATCATCTTGGCTATCTTAATTAATTATAAATTGGACTTGCAACTATTTAGCACATGATTATTTATGCAGATTCTTGTCATGTAACTGCATTGTTACTGTTTTGCTCCTGGTGGTGGAACAATCTTTTTCTTCTTGTATACTACAAATTACAACCTGTTCTCACATTCCCTAATACCTCAGTATGTTATTAGGTTAATTCCCAAGCAAAAGGTCACTGGTTCGAAACCAGGAGCAGCTATGAAGCAGATTTCCCAAGAGAAGAGAAACAGCATCATTCAGCTCATCGATAGCGGTATCTCAGTCAAGAAAATTGCCAAACTGCATAATGTGAGTGTCAGGACAGTTGGAAGAATATGAGATGAAGTTCGTCCATCCATTTCAAAGAGGTGGATGTCCAGGTAAAATATCGGAGTCAACAAGTCGGCTCATCACAAGGTCTGTCAGTTCTGGTGCAACAAACATGGCAGTGGAGGTGCCTCGTATGCTTCGTAATAGTGGGATCACAGACGTCCATGCAAGCACTGTGCAATGCACATTACACAAGTCTGGAATGGTGGCCGAAAAATGGTGAAGAAGCCTTGACTCGACGTCGGCTTGATATTGCTGTTAGGGCAAAACCCCTACTTCTATGATCTGCTGGGGTCCAAATCAGGTAAATGTACGAGAACTCAGAAAAGATAAATGACACAGGCTCAAGGTTGTATCAAAATGATCTCTCATCTTTATTGGGTGGATACAAAATATTTATACCCATTTTCTAGAACTCAAGCCAACAGAGATATCATCATTTTATGTAAGTATCGCGTGATTAATAATAATAACTTATTTTTGATGTTTGCAAGTCAAGCACATTTAATTACAAAAAACCTTATCTTATCCTTGAGTTGTACTCCCAGAACATCAGACACACATAGTAATGAGAACTAACAAGTAATTAACATGGCTCAGCAATTCTCCATTCTGACCTAAAATAAACCAGCAAAGTAAAATGAAATCCAGGATACAAAATGAAGGTGCAATCCCTCACAATTCCAACATTTTGAGATATAATCCAATAAGCGATAATGGAGGCAGCATGTCCGGTGAAAATCCCTTTATTGGGAACTGCTGACATGCAAAATGTGTTTACAGAAAAGTTGCTACGTTTCAGCTATAGCATAGTCTTTATCAAGCACAATGTGATCCCCAAATGACCCTGCTTAAAAAGTGCAAGCCACACCTCCACAAACGGACGTGGCCAATCACATAATTGCATAATACATTAATTATCCACAATATATCCAGGTGTGTGTATGCATAATCACTTAACATATATAAAGATATCCTCCCATGTGAAGAGTGAATCGCTAAGGAACACATACCTCCGTGATGCACGCTTCCATCGTGTCCCCCTGCATCCAGTGCGCATGTCATGTACTCACGTGCCCGGCGCTGATCACATGATCGCAGACAAACCCGTCCATGCGATCAATGGTGCCACCGAGCCGCCTCCAGCTCCTCCCCCAGACTGCGCTCTGTTACTAGGGACGCTTCACAAACCGCCCACCCAGAGCCGCTGGCAACAGACATCCTCATAATGATCTTGAAGCCCAGCAATCGTGTATCAATCCCCAGTTATGGAGGGGGGCAAGTTCCTCCACTAAGTGCATCGCAATGGTTCAATATGCAGAACATAGTGACATAAGTGAATGTAACCCTAAAGTTACATTCACTTATGTCACTATGTTCTGCACATTGAACACTGCTCCGTGATGCACTTAGTGGAGGAACTTGCCCCCCCTCCATAACTGGGGATTGATACACGATCGCTGGGTTTCAAGATCATTATGAGGATGTCTGTTGCCAGCGGCTCTGGGCGGGCAACAGACATCCTCATAATGATGGAGGCAGCTCGGCAGCACCATTGATCGCATGGACGGGTTTGTCTGCGATCATGTGATCAGCGCTGGGCACGTGAGTACACGACTCCGCCTCCCCGGACATGCGCACTGGATGCAGGGGGACACGATGGAAGCGTGCATCACGGAGATATGTGTTCCTTAGCGATTCACTCTTCACATGGGAGGATATCTTTGTATATGTTAAGTGATTATGCATACACACACCTGGATATATTGTGGATAATTAATGTATTATGCAATTATGTGATTGGCCACATCCGTTTGTGGAGGTGTGGCTTGCACTTTTTAAGCAGGGTCATTTGGGGATCACATTGTGCTTGATAAAGGCTATGCTATAGCCGAAACGTAGCAACTTTTCTGTAAACACGTTTTGCATGTAAGCAGTTCCCAATAAAGGGATTTTCACCGGACATGCTGCCTCCGTTATCGCTTATTGGATTATATACTCAGGAGCCTCTGTGGATCTAGGGCTCCAGGTGGGCTGCTGCATTCCGGTTGACCGCAAGATCTGGCGAGTGCGACTCCCTATTGATGTATCGTATGATTTGGATCCAAGGAGTCAGCACCGGGGTTTGAAACTTCAAATATGGAGGGAACCTCAGGATCTGGTAAGGTCAATGAAACTGCCAATGTGAATACGTGCTTATATACTGAGGAACAAATTCAGAGACTCATTAATGGTGACAGCGGGGATGTATTCTTTTTAAGTACCCCGTTTGTAGACCTGCTCAAGAGAAAGTTTGAACATGAGTCTAAGAAATTGGTCACCATGGACTTGCACCTGAATACCTTAAGAGAATATTATCGCTCACAGCGGATACCTAGGGGATTGAGGTCCCATCTCAGGCCTACTCTATTCCCGAGCAATGAAGAATTCTGTAAGAAATTTGAAATGATTAACAACAAACATGCATTTGAACTTATGCTGCTTAACAGACTTCCTCGGTCAGGAGATTGAGGGAGTCAAAAAATCCATGACTGCTCTAGAAACACAAATTCAGGGATTGCTGAGTAATGAGGAAGCCATGGCTTTTATGGAGAAAATCAAAAGTAATACACAGCGGCATAAAGCAGAGGTGGAGAAAATTAAGAGGGATAAATGGCACTGTGATTTAGAGTACTATCAGGTGGGCCAGGTATATAATCGGCAGCAACAGATACAGAATAGGCCACGCAGGAGGAAGAGAAGGAAATTTGACCAGAGCCGGTTTGGCTTTACGACTGGCGATTCAGATTCATCAGATGATGTGAATAAAACAGCTTTTTTAGGACCTCCCCTACTAGGCGCAAGCGACAGTGACGCAGGGGGGGAAGGAAACACCGCAGACCCCAGAAAGAATCTACCTCCACCGTATCAGAAATCCAACAGGGGCGCAAGGGGGAGAAAGACGTGACGCAACCAGCTGTAATAAATAATTTGGTTGTGAACATTTCAGCAAGTACATTGAGCAGTGATCAATTGAAGGTTTTGGGACGCGGTTTGTCCTTTGGTCCTGGACACGAGAGAAATTGGTTTGATTTGGAACTTGATTTACATCGTTTTTATCGATTGTTGAGACTTAAAGCCTTCTTTTTCACTAAGGGGGAGAATGTTGTGGGACCGGTATCTGACACTGGTGATGGTGTTGATTTTGTATTAAAAGCATTGGATTTAAGAGTTAAGAGTGATTTTGCCCCTCCCCACAACAACCATGTTGTGGAGGCCTATATTAATATCGTGTCACAACAAATTGAGGCAGTTAGGTGGGTGCCTCTGTGAATCTGACAAGGGGAGAGAGGGAGGCGCTGATACAATTGGAACAGAATAAGACCCTGACTATTAAACCGGCTGACAAGGGAGGGGTGGTGGTGGTGATGGACACGGTTGGCTATAATCAGGAGGTGCTCAGACAGTTGAGTGACCGGGAGGTATACATAGTGTTACAGAATAATCCCAAGTGGGACATTATGCGTATACTTGAGAACATCATCAGTGAGGCCCTAGTGGAGGGCATCATTGATAGGGATGTTAGTGAATTTCTCAGGATTAAACATCCGTCACTCCCCTGTTCTATGTACTCCCCAAGATCCACAAGAGCCTTGTCGATCCCCCTGTCCGACCGATTGTATCGGGTAGGGGGCCGATTTTCAGTAATACGGCCATATTCCTTGACAAGGTGCTACGTGTCCATGCCACCAGCGCCCCATCCTATATTAGGGATACCAGCCATTTTTTGTTGAAATTGAGGGATCTGAGTCTGCCTGCCCACCCTCTTCTTGTCAGTTTTGACGTGGTCTCACTCTACACATCTATTGAGCATGCATTTGGATTAAGAGTCGTCGATGTGGCCCTGGCCGGCACCGGGCTCTCCCCGGGTGGCCGTAGATTTGTCCTCCAACTCCTTGAGGTGGTCCTGAGGCGGAATTACTTCCACTTTGGGGACACCTTTTACCAGCAGCAGCGTGGAGTGGTTGAATTACAATTTTTAGATGTGATGATATATATCAAGGATGGGACAATCGTGACTGATATTTATCATAAGCCAACTGAACGGAACAACTTGCTGAAATTTGACAGTAACCATCCTCATCGGATGGTGGAGTCACTCCCTTGGAGCCAACTTCTGAGGGTGAGACGGGTGGTGTCTAGTGATGAACAGTTTGGCACAAGAGTTGATGAGATGGGGAGGAAATTCCTAGATAGGGGTTATCCTCATTAATTGGTGGAGAAAATGAAACAAAAAAGGTAGTGGCTGTTGACTGTGAGTCCACGCTCCAAGGCAAAAATAAGAGTAGGGATCAGAAACGTATTCCCTTTGTTTCCACTTATGGTGCCGTCAGTGGGGAGATTGCACGCATTATAAATAAGGAGTGGCATATCCTTCAGAAAGGGTTACCTACAATAGGTGAGTTTGAGCACTTCCCCATGATGGCGTATAAAAGAGGCGCCAATTTACGAGATAAGTTGGTGAGGACAGAAACAAGGGATTCCCTGGGGGATCGACAAAGGTATCTGGTGCCAAGGAGGTTGGGAAGTTATCCCTGCCTTGTATGCTGCAACTGTGGGAATATGGTGAAAGGAGATACCTTTGCCCATCCCTATAGTGGTAAATCCTATAAAATAAAAGAATTTTATACATGTACAGTACAGACCAAAAGTTTGGACACACCTTCTAATTCAAAGAGTTTTCTTTATTTTCATGACTATGAAAATTGTAGATTCACACTGAAGGCATCAAAACTATGAATTAACACATGTGGAATTATATACATAACAAACAAGTGTGAAACAACTGAAAATATGTCATATTCTAGGTTCTTCAAAGTAGCCACCTTTTGCTTTGATTACTGCTTTGCACACTCTTGGCATTCTCTTGATGAGCTTCAAGAGGTAGTCCCCTGAAATGGTTTTCACTTCACAGGTGTGCCCTGTCAGGTTTAATAAGTGGGATTTCTTGCTTTATAAATGGGGTTGGGACCATTAGTTGCGTTGAGGAGAAGTCAGGTGGATACACAGTCCTATTGAATAGACTGTTAGCTGCTTTTTTCTTGCCATAATACAAATTCTAAGTAAAGAAAAACTAGTGGCCATCATTACTTTAAGAAATGAAGTTCAGTCAGTCAGCCGAAAAATTGGGAAAACTTTGAAAGTAAGGGCTATTTGACCATGAAGGAGAGTGATGGGGTGCTGCGCCAGATGACCTGGCCTCCATAGTCACCGGACCTGAACCCAATCGAGATGGTTTGGGGTGAGCTGGACCGCAGAGTGAAGGCAAAAGGGCCAACAAGTGCTAAACATCTCTGGGAACTCCTTCAAGACTGTTGGAAGACCATTTCAGGTGACTACCTCTTGAAGCTCATCAAGAGAATGCCAAGAGTGTGCAAAGCAGTAATCAAAGCTACTTTGAAGAACCTAGAATATGACATATTTTCAGTTGTTTCACACTTGTTTGTTATGTATATAATTCCACATGTGTTAATTCATAGTTTTGATGCCTTCATAGTCATTAAAATAAAGAAAACTCTTTGAATGAGAAGGTGTGTCCAAACTTTTGGTCTGTACTGTAGATCTCGTGACGTGGTATATATGATCACATGCCCTTGTGGCTTCATCTATATAGGTGAGACCACGATGCAGGTGGGCTGCTGCATTCCGGTTGACCGCAAGATCTGGCGAGTGCGACTCCCTATTGATGTATCATAACATTTTGAGATATTCACTCATTGCAGGCAACAGGTACACATACTTCAGCCGGACATTCCCCTTTGCTGCTGGTTTCCCAGATTCTGCATATCCGTACCTGCATGAGGGATAATCTCAATACATTTTAATTATCTCTCCTACTACTGGTTTTGTCAAACACTTTACTCAAGCACATTAATGCTAGCTTAATCACAATGTAAATAAGTGCAATAATCAACAAAATCTGTATTATCCCCTGCACTATGCCCACAAGCCATCCGCCAATATTTTTGAACCAATTTGCTGGGTTCAAGAAAGAGAAAGTGTCTGACCACCAAGAATCTTTATCTGCACTATGTTCATCCAACCACTTATTTCTCATTTCTTTCATCTTTTCAATACCTTCCCTTATCTGGAGGTTACCAGGATCTATATAATGAAAGCAGGTTGGTCCTATCACTTGACACATTCCTCCTTCCCTGGCAGTGAGATAATTCAGAACTAACGTATGCTGGTTAATGACTATGATTAACTGAGATTGTACATCGTTAGTTTGGTTTACAAGGCTTAACACATCCCATATTTGGTCATCTAGATAATCTGTTTCCACTACTAGCTTATCCCACATCTGCATAACCATTGGGTAAATAAACAGAGTACTAAAGAACTTATTTGTAATACTCATCTCTACTACATGAGGCTTCTCATTTGGTCTGGGTTTGTTGTCTGCAGCTCTTTTATATAATGTATGTTTAGGCACAGCATTTATATTAAGCTTATCATGTGACAGCATAAATGTGGCTGGAGTCAGTCGGACAAGAGTACAGGTTCCGTAAGCTCCAGGTGGAATCCACTTATATGCTGCCACTCCACAAACAAAATATAGATCACCAGGAAGAGTATAATTATAGGTTACATGATAAAGGAGTATATAAGCAACTGCAGTAATGGTTACACTTTCATTATATAAACGCAATTTTTGGCCACCATCATTATCACTGACTATTTTCCCCCCAAACCCGCAGGAATAACTGTCATTAGTTTTAGGAGTCTATACAACCCCAGGGTTGTCTTTACAATCATCACTACCCTTTATGGACCCTTCAAACTTGTTGCTATGCTCCCATGACACGTTATGTACAGTCCTTTGTATCGCCACTATAGGGACTCCTTCAGTCTGATCGTATCCCTGAGCCAGTGCAAAAGAGACTGAAACTGGAAAATCAAAATCTCCTAGATGAAGCTTTCGTACTTTCTGGCCCACTTCTGTCCATCAAAATCCCATACTCTGACAGTGTTGTCCTTTTTTTGCAGTCACATTGGCCTGCTACAAGGGGGGCTCTACCCATCCAGCAATAGGGAGGGGCACTGCAGTAGAGTTAAACTTAAGACTTTCATTCTCTGATATTAGAATGTCCCGAGGACGGCGATACAGATTACTATGGAGATGAGCGCTTCCACAAATGGAAGCGCTCATCTCCCTGTGCCCTGCGGCCGCCACCCCCCACTTCTGAGCAGCTCGACTTTGCGGCGGGATTTGTCGGATTTGAATTTTGTAAATTACGTCAGGATTCGAGTCTACGAATCCAGCAAAATTCAAGGGATTCGTGGTCTCACCTCTACTTTAAATGTAAATGTGAACAGGTATTGACAGTCTGGGTGTAGGGGAACACTGAAGAACGCATTTGTCAGGTCTATCACAGTGAAGTGTGTAGCAGTTGGTGGTACCTGTGATAACAAGGTGTGTGTGTGTTTGGTACAATGGGGGTCTGTAATATAGTGACCTTGTTTACCTCTCTGAGATCATGAACCATCTTAACTGGGAACAGGGGTGTATTTGCTGGTGAACTGGTCCTTACTAAGACTCTCATATTGTTTCACTTGTAAGGCTACTGACTTCTCATGGGCATGACTCAGGGGGTACTGCTTAACACGGGGTGCTGGGGCACCCTGGTTTGAGATGAACCATGAAAGGGGTAACATTAAGTTTCCAAATGTCTAACTTTGTGGATGCCCATAACTTGTCCGGGACTACCTGTAACTCCCCACAATCCTTGTAGTGCAAATGGCATCCTATCTCGGCTCTAGGTACAGGGCCATAACTTGACACAGAACCTCATTCGAAACTCCTATATCTACCTGTGTGGTACTGTCCTCATTAAAATGAGTATGTGCCCCCAGTGCCTGCAAAACATCAGTGCCTAGAAGATTAAAAGGAATATTTTCTTTGACCAACTGTGTTACCACCGTGCTATCTTTATAGGCAATGTTTCTGGAACATAGACTACTTCCCCCGTGAAACCAGACACGGGTACACGCTGTGCACTTATCTGTCATGGTTTAATATAATCCGGATTTATCACTGTTTTGGCTGCCCCCGTGTCTACCAGAAAGGGAACTTGTTGATTCCCCACCTGAACCAGTATTTGTATTTGACATCCTGCTTTTGCTGTACTTATGACAGATAAGGACATGGGGTTGCCGGCCTCCTATTGTGAACCCACAGAGGCAGGGGTGCATGGAGGCCCCTGAGTCTGAAGATCCTGGTCCTGTTGAGGCTGTTGGTGAGGGGAACGGCAGTATCTCTGAATATGTCTTGGTTTTCCAAAATTGTAACATTTAAACTCATTCCTCCTCTGTCTCCCTTGCTGACCAGACCATGGTCTCTGTCGGCCCTGGACAGGGCCGCTGATAGGCCAGTACAGCTGGCCCAGTTGTACCGGGCCCGGCTGGCAGGGGGGCCCGGCAGTGGCGTAGCTATAGGGGTCGCAGCGGTCGCAATTGCGACCGGGCCCCTAAGTCAGGGGGGCCCACGGGGCCCCCTCAGCCAGGAGAACGCGGCCCCAAGCTGGTGAAATCAGATTCACATGGGGCGGAGGCGGAGCGGAGGCGAGGCCCTGCATGACGCGCACTGTGCAGGGCAGGGCAGGCTAAGTAGGAGGAGGGAGGGGGAGTGGCTTCAGTTGAGGTCAGAAGACGAAAGAGGAAGCTGTGTGCAGCCGCCGGTACTGACTGACTCCGCCTCCTCTCCTGGCTGAGAGCTCCCCTCCTCGGCTCCTCCTATCCTGAGCCTGCGAGTGCGGCTGCCTGCCAGACTGTCTGCTGTGCTGAGGTGAGCGTGGCTAGCTGGACCATCCGACTGGACCAGGGTCCTGGTGGTCCGGTCCAGACCAGTTAAAGTGTGTGTCTGTGAACTGTGAGTGTCCCTGAGTGAGTGAGTCCGGTCCGGGGGCCCTAACCCGCCTGGTGGAAGCGCCGGTGGCGGTGACATAGTCAGTGATAACTAAGCCCAGCAGCCCCAGACCAGACCAGTCAATACCCGCTCCTTTAGGAAAAAACTAATCAGTACTCTCATCACTCAGATGTGACTGCAGGCAGCACAGCAGCAGGCCAGAAGCGATCGATCAGCCAGGATTAATGTGCACAGCCTGGGTGGGAGGCCCCCCTTACCCTGGCCTTAGGCAAGTGACAAACTGCCCCCCCCTCCTCAATCTGAATCCACAGATCCCCTCCATAACAGTGCCATCCACAGATCCCCTCCATAACAGTGCCATCCACAGATCCCCTCCATAACAGTGCCATCCACAGATCCCCTCCATAACAGTGCCATCCACAGATCCCCTCCATAACAGTGCCATCCACAGATCCCCTCCATAACAGTGCCATCCACAGATCCCCTCCATAAAAGTGCCATTCACAGATCCCCTCCATAACAGTGCCATTCACAGATCCCCTCCATAACAGCGCCATTCACAGACGACCCCCCAGCGCCATAAATATCACTTGTAGACAAATCTGCATGTTGTTTCAAGGCGGCGTCTGGGGAGGGGCCAAGGGCGGGGCCAGGGGTGTGGCTGAAGGAGGGATCAGGGGGTGGAGCTGAAGGGGGCCCCGTCATGTATGCTGTACGGGGCCCCATGATTTCTATCAGCGGCCCTGGCCCTGGACCATGTTTATCTTTGAGGGCTTGGAACTAGACATGTCCAGCTTCAGACCTTTTGCAGCAGCAACTATTTGAGGTAATGGTGTTACCCTCCACTCTGGTTTGCAGACTTTTAATTTTGCCTGCAAAGTAGGTCTCAGTCCTTCCATGAAGGCAGATGTTAACAGTTTCTGTCCCATTGGTCCTGTCGTGTCCTATCCCATGTCTGTCCACACAGTCCGTAGTCTGGATTCAAATGACACCACGTCCTCCTTGGTCTCCTGTACTACATCCTTCAGGCTCCGTTACTGTCATCTTCTTTTGTCCTTGCCCATAAATTCTACTGTATTCTGTCCCTGAGACCTCAGCCTTCTCCCAATCACCACATGCTAAATTTTCACTCTTCACCCCTTTGGCTGTGCAGGCATGCTGGGAGTTGTAGTTTTGCAACAGCTGGAGGCACACTGGTTGGGAAACACTGCACTAGTGTACACTACGTAGGACAGCAGAATACCAACCCCTACCTGCTTTCACCAGCGCCTTAAGGGGTTCCAGGGTTCCTGATTGCTCTATGCTGCATTTACTGTGATTCTATAAAAAATCCAGAGGACTACTAAGACATATATCACGATACCAAGTGCAAACCCAAAGGTATTCCAAAAAACAATATTATCCATACCCAGCGATCATAGGAATCACGTGGTTGGGGTTCTTACCTCTCAAATATGGCTCGACCTTAAGTAGACCTTTTATACTTCCTCACAGTCCAGATCCCAGGCATAAAGGCAAAGGAGACACAGATAGATTTGTAAGAATAAGCTTCTTACCTTAACAGCGCTGTTTTTAGATCATCTGTGCGTCCTGGACCCTCTCCTTAATTGGTCGGAGTTGTTGGGAGGAGTCCACTGGTCGAGCCCCACGTTGATGGGGCCAAGAATTGTTAGGGCAAAACCCCTACTTCTATGATCTGCTGGGGTCCAAATCAGGTAAAGGTACGAGTACTCAGAAGAGATAAATGACAGAGGCTCAAGGTTGTATCAGAATGATCTCTCATCTTTATTGGATGGATACAAAATATTTATACCCATTTTATAGAACTCAAGGCACCACAGATATCGTCATTTTATGTAAGCATCGCGTGATTAATAATAATGATAATAACTTATTTTTGATGTTTGCAAGTCAAGCACATTTAATTACAAAAAACCTTATCTTATCCTTGAGTTGTTTATCCTTGAGAAGTATCTAGAACCAGTTGTACTCCCAGAACATCAGACACACATAGTTCTGAGAACTAACACGTAATTCACTTTGTTTGTCTCAAGTACACATGGCTCGGCAATTCTCCATTCTGACCTAAAATAAACCAGCAAAGTAAAATGGAATCCAGGATACAAAATGAAGGTGCAATCCCTCACAATTGTAAAAAAGTACAAACAGTGGACAGTACAAGATTGGAAATGGGTACCGTATTTTTCGCCGTATAAGACGCACTTTCCCCCCCCCAAAAGTGGGGGGGAAATAGCAGTGCGTCTTATACGGTGAATGCTGCTGATTTTGCTGAGTTTTCAATTATACACCCGCCACGATGCCGTGCGGCGGGTGTATCAGCTGTGAGGGAGGTGGGACTGGGTGCCGGCATCTGCTTTTATAATGACAGCGGGGCCCGTGCAGTGACTGTATTCTACTACACGGGCCCCGCTCACTGTATAATCCTATGTCTAATAGTGAATTGTAATTGTATGTAATCGCATAAGGAGCGCTGTGTATTACTGGTACTTACAACTACAAGCGCTCGCCGCTCGTTAGGTAGCAGAGAGGAGGGAGGCCGGGAGGACGGACGCTGGCAGCGTGAGTCATATGTCATGCGCCTGCGCCGCCCACTTTATAAATGAAGCAGGCGGCGCAGGCGCATGACGTATGACTCACGCTGCCAGCACATGTCCTCCCGGCCTGCCTCCTCCCTCCTCTCTGCTACCTACCGAGCGGTGAGCGCTTGTAGTTGTAAGTACCGGTAATACACAGCGCTCCTTATGCGATTACATACAATTACAATTCACTATTAGACATAGGATTATACAGTGAGCGGGGCCCGTGTAGTAGAATACAGTCACTGCACGGGCC
Organism: Bufo bufo; assembly: GCF_905171765.1. Classification (NCBI taxonomy): domain Eukaryota; kingdom Metazoa; phylum Chordata; class Amphibia; order Anura; family Bufonidae; genus Bufo; species Bufo bufo. The sequence goes on from NC_053394.1 coordinate 158,364,555, forward strand.
CCGCTGTCATTATAAAAGCAGATGCCGGCCCCCAGCGTGTATTGAGGGTCATTCACTACAGGGACACTTATGGAGGGGATCTGTGGATGACACATAGCATAAGATGCTATATATGTGTCATCCACAGATCCTCCCCATAACTGTGTCATACACAGATCCCCATAACAGTGCCATCCACAGATCCCCCATAAGTGTCACCCACAGATCCCCCATAAGTGTCACCCACAGATCCCCCATAAGTGTCACCCACAGATCCCCCATATGTGTCACCCACAGATCCCCCATAACAGTGCGTCACCCACAGATCCCCCATAACAGTGCGTCACCCACAGATCCCCATAACAGTGCGTCACCCACAGATCCCCCATAAGTGTCACCCACAGATCCCCCATAAGTGTCACCCACAGATCCCCCATAACAGTGCGTCACCCACAGATCCCCCATAACAGTGCGCCATCCACAGATCCCCCATAACAGTGCCATCCACAGACCACAATTAGTTCAAAACCCACCAAAAGCACACCTTTTGGTTGAAAATATTATTTTTCTTATTTTCCTCCTCAAAAACCTAGGTGCGTCTTATAGGGCGAAAAATACGGTAATTTAGAGCGCTGAGTTGAAAGTTAATAGACTGGGCTGTAAAGGATGCATATGGGTCTGGAAGAAACAAGAGAAAAGGGGGCTAACGGATTGAGAAATTGAAGGAACTGTCAAGTTTAGTGGAGGAAGCCTGATGATATGGGGTTGTTTCACAGCCAAAGGCGTTGGATACTTGACCAGGATCTATAGTGGTCTCAAAGCTATATGTGAGTATCCTACAAGACGAGTTACTTCATACACTCGAGTACTATGGGTATGAAAAGGACAACATAATGTTCCTGCAGGACAATGACCCGAAGCATACATCGAGGTGGGTAAAGAAATGGTTCAATAACAATGAAGTAGAGGTGCTAGATTGGTCCCCAGACCTCAACCCAATTGAATAATTGTGGCTAGAGTTGAAGAAAAAGCTGTATTCGTACCCAAGTGAGTCGAACAGTATGCACCAACATTGGGAATATGTAGAAGAGACCTGGGAACAGATTTCGGGTCGAGACATGCTTGAATCTGATCAAGAGCATGCCCAGAAGAATTCAGACAGTGTTGAAAGACAAAGGTGGATTTACAAAATAATAAAATTTTAAATTTATAATTTTAAATTGCAAAACAGTAACAATGCAGTTACATGACAAGAATCTGCATAACTAATCATATGCTGAATATTCGCTAGTTCAATTTATGTATGAGATAGCCAAGATGATTGTCTATAAAATGATGGTATTCTCACGTTCGAAGCTGTAGTGGATGGTGAGATATGGAGCCTAAAAGTCAAAAGTTCTAAACATTGTTACCCTTTTGCTTGTCAGTGTATGTAATAGTTGATTAAACTGTAATCGAGCATCAAGTAGACCTACAATATATAAGAATGGTGGTGCCACAAGTATCCTCCATTGACTCTCCGTGTAAAAATACATACCTAATTCTAGGTATGCTGCAGATTTTGACAGCATGCCCTATCTGTTGCAACAATGCACCTCATATCCACCTCAGATTTAATTCGTTGCAATGCAAAGTGTGAAATCCGTGGCTATATCAGCAACAAAATCAGAATGTCACACATGCAGAATTCATTTTAGATTTTTAAGCTGGCTCCACAGCATAATTTTTGCGTTGTGTGTGAACCGAGCCTTTATCACAGACAATCCACTCAATTTCTGGGCCTTCTTACTCATGGTCAAAGTCTATACCAAAATGAAAACTGATGCTCAAGGAACCTTTCATTTTACTCCTGCACCCACTATATAACTGTGCTGTAAGGGTATTTTGTACTGATTGTTTCTGACCCCTTATTTCAGTTTTAATATTCTGTGTAATAAAGTCCTCCTTGTAATGTAGTGGGTTAGGGATAGTTAGATCATACCCATCCAGGGGCGTACATAGAAATCATTGGGCCCCATAGCAAGAATCTGAATTGGGCCCCCTAACTTCGGCCACTACCCACCCCTGCCAATACCCATCCCAGCCAATAGCAGGCCGGGAATGAAATGAGCCTCCCTAGCGTCACCCGTGATGCTAAGGAGGCTCGTTCCCATTGTGGCCTGCTATTGACTGCCCCCCACGTTTCTGGATGTTTTCATTCATGTGACAGAGGGATGCAGTGGTGGCCATGTGGGCATCAGTGACGCGGGTGCCGGGAGCGGGCAAAGTATTACCTGTATGAGGTGCCCTGGCATTTTTGGGGGAATTATAGGGTTTGAATAACCCCTTTAACTCCTTGCTGCTGATGCTTAGTTTACCATGAGGAAAAAATAGCCATTTATCATGAATAATGACTTGAGTATAAGTTGATATTGTTGTCATAACGTGCAAGAAATAAAAGCGTGAACATCATACGTTATACACAAAAAACATGATATATTACAAGTTACACACCAATAATGTTGTTAAACCTTGCATACACCAGTAACTCCACCATATAGTGCTTCTCCCATACACTATGCACAAATAACATAATTTGTGGTCGGATCGGCTATCAGAAAGGTGAACCTAACCTATCTAACCCTATCTACAACAAGCAGTGGAGTTATGCCATAACTGCCGTGGTAGGGCAGCCTAAAGGGGCCAAAAAGAGCAGACGTTGTTTAGAGTAAATATATACATACCGTTACGACACCCGATTTTGAACGGAAAAGACCTTTCACGATGAAGGTGCGGAATATACCGTATATATCACAGTGACTTCCATCTACCTTACCTCTTTGTCATGTGCACCGCCACATCGTTCTTGGAGATGGTTAATGCTGATGCAATTGAAAGAGTGGCTGGTAACCTGGAACGATTTACTACTATGTTAATTAACATATGACCATATTACGAAAAGGTCTGAATCCTGAGAGCTGCAGACTGAAACAAACAATGGTGAATCTGTTGGAAGGGCCTAGATGAACTCCAACCATCCGCCAAGGGCCCTGATCGGGCACCGACTGTTCCTGGTGGCAAAATACTTTACCTCTACTTATTCCCCAGGCCACACTTTCTATTAAGGGCCCAAAAGTCAGAACATGGAGTCTGCCGTCTTACTGTAGTAGTAAATTAAGTGAAATGTGTAAACCCACCAGGCCTGGGGAACCATCCACAGGAATACATGGCTATTTCGATTAACGAGCTAATGTTGCCTGTAATAAGGACAGAACGTACACATAATACCTGCAGTTGTGACAGAAAATAAGCTGACGGTCGTGATAAACTATGTATGCTGCGCCTGTAGTCGTGATAAGACTTGTCGTGTCAGAAGACACGACAGACTTCGTAAACTGCGCCTTATTACTGTACCTCCTACTGGAAGATGGACCGATACCCAGGACTTAGGCCGGACACCAACACCCTCAGCCCGAGTTTGTAGATGAAGTAAGCATGCCTGGGAGAAGATGATGTCCGCAAAGGCAGGCTTGGGATAACTGCTTATAAAGAAAACAATGAAAACCCAACAACCTAGAAAATAAAAGTCAGGGAAAACAATAACGTGAGTGAGACTCTAATGGCACAAGCCACGCGTGCGAGCCACCACAAGAAAATTGTATTGCGAGTCACAGATGACTGAGCCATGCGAGCGGGTCTGAAGGCAGAAAAAGACATGGAACTTACTTGTTGTGGGACCACGCAGACGGCCTCGAATGGCGGAGTTATGTGTGTAAAATTTAAACAGAGAAGCCATGCGTGAGAGACTAATGGCGGAGTCATATGTAACACTAAAAGGGAGAAGCCATGCGTGAGAAAGACTAATGGCGGAGTCATATGTAACACTAAAAGGGAGAAGCCATGCGTGAGAGACTCTAATGGCGGAGCCATGCGTGAGAGACTCTAATGGCGGAGTCATATGTGTAACACTAAAAGGGAGAAGCCATGCGTGAGAGACTAATGGCGGAGTCATATGTGTACAACTAAAACTGAGAAGCCATGCGTGAGAGACTAATGGCGGAGCAATGCGTGTAAAACTAAAACAGAGAAGTAATGGCAGAACTCTAATGGCAGAACCATGCGTGAGAGACTCATGGCAGTGTCACGAGGGTATCAAGAGCCACGTCTGACTCCGTTATACCCGGGGTCAGGAAGTCGCAGCGGGTGGCTGCGCGCTCTATAGCTAAAGATCATGGTGTTTCTTAGTTATTGTTTTCTGTGTTTGCCTTGCTATCCTTTTTGTCTCTCTCAGGGATCCGTAGCTTCTCCTCCTCAGCTGTTTCGTGTCTGCCACTCCCTACCTCCTTATATTCTCCCCTCACACTTCTCTAGTTGCCAGTTATAGAGCTTCCTGCCTGGACATCTATACTGACCCACTGGAGTGGTTAATCCTGGTTGTTGTTCCTGTGTGCTACCCTCCGGATCCCTGTTGGGCTTATTGTTGTCTCCTGTTGTCACCCACCTGGGATTATATGTTGAGTCTGTGTTGTCTGTCCTTCCCTTGGTGTTTTCCCTTAGAGCTAGTGGTGCGGACTAGTGTTCCCACCGCCCTGTTCACTACCTAGGGCTCAGCTCAGGGAAAGCCAGGGCTTTAGGCACGTGATCGGCGTACGGGTGAGGAACCCGTCTAGGGACGTCAGGGCAGCCAGGTGCCAGCCGCCAGGTGAGTCAGGGGTCACCATCTTCCCTCTCACTTGGGCAGGGCCTTCCTTGTTCCCTCCCTCTGTGTCACGTATGTGATAGCCACGCCGACCGTGATATTATAACTGGCCATTACTTTTTGAGAAAAAATAAATAAATAAAAATTATATAATTTTTTATTTGTTGTTTTTTTTTTTCTCTACTTAGAATCCAATATGGATCCTATTGATGCCTTGGCAGAACAGCTTCAAAGCCTGTCTTTGGAGGTGGCAGGATTGAAGGCGTCTGTTCTCCAACAACAGCAGCAAATGCAGCAGACCGCACCCCCAGCGGTTGCTATGGGTAACCAGGTTGTTACAGAACCCAAGGTTGCTCTTCCCGACAGATTTTCTGGGGGAAGGGACAAATTTGCAACGTTCCGTGAGGCCTGCAAATTATATTTTAAGTTGCGCCCTTACTCCTCAGGTCATGAAGAACAGCGGGTTGGGATTGTCATTTCCCTGCTTCAGGGGGATCCGCAATCCTGGGCGTTCTCGTTACCCCCTGGTTCTCAGGCTCTTTGGTCAGTGGAGGGATTTTTTGGGGCTTTGGGTCTCATATATGATGACCCCGACCGAGTCGCCCTGGCTGAGTCTAAGTTACGGAGACTCCTACAGGGAGATCGGTCAGCAGAGGAATATTGCTCAGAGTTCCGTAGGTGGGCTACGGATACTCAGTGGAACGACCCGGCTCTCAGGAGTCAGTTCTGCTCTGGGTTATCTGAAAGGGTTAAGGATGCACTGGCGCTGTATGAGACCCCCCTTTCCCTTGATGCTGTTATGTCCCTCTCTATCAGAATAGATAGACGTCTTAGGGAGAGATCGAAAATTCCGGAGCAATTGGTTACCTCTCCAAAGCAACAGTCAGCCTGTACTGACTTAGATGAGCCTATGCAGCTAGGCGGAACTTCTCGTCAGGTCCGTCCTCCCGAGGTTCGCCGTAGGGGGGGGGGCTTGTTTTTTCTGTGGGGGGAGGGGTCATTCCATTAATGTCTGTCCCTCCTTTCTCAAAAACAAAAGACCGTCGGAAAACTACTAACCCCGGGCTGTGCGGAGGATGTCAGCCGGGGGGGTATACGTTTCCTCCATACGAACATCTCAATTTGTGTTACCAGCGGTCATTGTTTTTGGTGTTAAGACGGAGTCTATTTCTGTTTTTCTAGACAGTGGAGCAGGGGTAAACTTGATTGATGCCCATTTTGCCCGCACTATGGGTTTGTCTCTCTGTACGCTGCAGAGACCTATTCCCGTATTCGCTATAGATTCTGCTCCTCTGTCTCAGAGAAACCTCACCCACATTGTTCGTAATTTACACCTTCGGGTAGGGGACCACCATAATGAGTGTCTTTCATGTTACGTTCTGGAGGGCCTTCCCTCTCCGGTGGTATTGGGTCTTCCCTGGTTGGTAGCGCACAATCCAGTGGTGGATTGGCAGGCCAGGGAGATATTGGAGTGGAGTGAGCATTGCAGAGAGAATTGCTTAAATAACAATTGCTTAATCGCCTCCATAGCTTCCCTACCTACATTTATTTCGGACTTTGAGGACGTTTTTTCTGAAAAGGGTTGTCAGAAACTACCACCTCATCGTCCTTATGATTGCCCGGTTAACCTGATTCCCAGGGCAAAATTACCCAAGTCCAGGTTGTATAATCTTTCGGGTCCCGAGAGACAAGCCATGAAAGATTATATCTCCAAGAGTCTGGCTAAGGGACACATCAGACCCTCTTCTTCACCCGTGGCTGCAGGGTTTTTCTTTGTTAAAAAGAAAGATGGGGGCCTGCGTCCTTGCTTAGATTTCCGTGAGTTAAACCAGATAACCATCCGTGACCCATACCCTCTTCCTCTCATTCCTGACCTTTTTAATCAGATTGCGGGTGCTAAGTGGTTCTCCAAACTTGATCTTAGGGGGGCCTACAATCTGATTCGTATCAAGGAAGGGGATGAGTGGAAGACAGCTTTTAACACCCCTGAGGGGCATTATGAAAATCTAGTTATGCCTTTCGGTCTGACCAATGCCCCTGCTGTCTTCCAACATTTCGTTAATGATATTTTTAGTCATCTCATCGGCAGGTTTGTAGTCATATACCTAGATGATATCTTAATTTATTCGGCTGATCTGAAAACACATGAGGTGCATGTCAGGCAAGTACTGCAGGTCCTACGGACGAATAAATTATATGCGAAAATTGAAAAATGTGTCTTCGCTGTTCAGGAATTACAGTTCCTGGGATATCTATTATCTGCTTCAGGTTTCCGCATGGATCCTGGGAAGGTCCAAGCAATTTTAGATTGGGATCTTCCTGAGAACCTTAAAGCCCTACAACGGTTTTTGGGTTTCGCTAATTTCTATAGAAAGTTCATTAAAAATTATTCAGTGATCGTTAAACCCCTTACCGACATGACTAGGAAGGGGACGGATTTTTCCAAATGGTCTGACGCCGCTAAAGATGCATTTTCCTCTCTAAAGGAGAGGTTTACCTCGGCACCTGTTCTAATTCAACCTGATGTCTCCCAGCCTTTTATTGTCGAGGTAGATGCGTCAGAGGTGGGAGTGGGAGCTGTATTGTCTCAGGGTCCGTCTCCTGGCAAATGGCGTCCTTGCGCTTTCTTTTCCAAAAAATTATCTTCTGCAGAGAAGAATTATGATATTGGAAATAGGGAACTGTTGGCGATTAAACTGGCGCTTGAAGAGTGGCGTCACTTCTTAGAGGGAGCAGTCCACCCCGTCACGGTGATTACGGATCACAAGAACCTTCTGTACCTAGAATCGGCTAAACGTCTCACCCCTAGACAAGCTAGGTGGTCGCTATTCTTTACCAGATTTAACTTTGTAATCACCTATCGTCCTGGGGCAAAAAATACCAAGGCAGACGCATTATCTCGTAGTTTCCCTGGAGGGGGTAATGTTTGTGATCCGGTACCTATTTTACAAAGAGGAGTGGTTGTCTCTGCTGTACACTCTGTTCTAGAGGGAAAGGTGTTAGAGGCTCAGGGGGACGCCCCGGCCTCTTGCCCCTCAGAGAAATTGTTTGTACCGTTAAACCTGCGTCTTGAATTATTAAAAGAACATCATAATTCGGCACTTGCTGGACACCCGGGTAGTAAAGCAACCTTGGAGCTTTTATCTCGTCGTTTTTGGTGGCCAAGGTTGCGTCAGGATGTAATGGATTTCGTGTCTACTTGTTCTACTTGTGCACGCGCGAAAGTCTCTCATACACGTCCAGCAGGGTCTTTATTGCCACTTTTCATTCCCAATAGGCCATGGACACATCTGTCTATGGATTTCATCACTGACTTACCGTTGTCGGCGGGTAAAACAGTTATCTTGGTAGTAGTAGACAGGTTTAGCAAAATGGTACACTTTATTGCGTTACCCGCACTTCCTAATGCTAAAACTCTTGCTCAGGTGTTTATCAGTGAAATCGTGAAGCTTCACGGGGTCCCTTCCGATGTGGTTTCGGATCGGTGAACCCAGTTTATTTCTAAGTTTTGGAAAGCTTTTTGTTCCCGTTTGGGGGTTCACTTGTCCTTTTCCTCAGCTTTCCATCCTCAGTCGAATGGACAGACTGAGCGTACCAACCAAAACCTAGAAACATATTTAAGGTGTTTTGTGTCTGAAAACCAAGAGTTGTGGTCATCATACTTACCGTTAGCTGAGTTTGCCATAAATAATCATTATCAGGAGTCCACCGGCAAGTCACCATTCCTTGGTGCATACGGTTTTCATCCCCAATTTTGTACTTTCAAAGAGGGGGGGTCTTCTGGGGTTCCCGAAGAGGAAAGGTTTTCTTCATCTCTTTCATCGGTATGGCAGAAGGTGCAAGTTAACTTGAAAAAGATGAGTGGTAAATATAAATGCATGGCCGATAAGAAACGGTCGCCAGGTCCGGACCTAGGAGTGAATGACTATGTGTGGTTGTCTACTAGGAATATTAAGTTGAAGGTTCCTTCTTGGAAACTGGGTCCTAGGTTCATTGGTCCCTATAAAATAGTAACCGTCATTAACCCTGTGGCTTTTCGCCTGGAGCTACCTCAGACTTTTAAGATCCATAACGTCTTCCATAAATCGTTACTCAAGAAGTATGTTCCACCTCTAGAACCATCGCCGCTGCCACCTCCTCCTGTTATTGTGGATGGTAATCTGGAGTTTTAAATAGCCAGAATTGTTGATTCTCGTCGGGTCCGCCGCTCTCTTCAGTATCTTGTGCATTGGAGGGGTTACGGTCCCGAGGAAAGAATGTGGGTTCCAGCGTCAGAGGTAAACGCCAACAGGTTAATTCAGACTTTCCATGCCTCTCATCCGGAGAGACCTGGTCCTGAGTGTCCGGAGGCCCCTCGTGAAAGGGGGGGTACTGTCACGAGGGTATCAAGAGCCACGTCTGACTCCGTTATACCCGGGGTCAGGAAGTCGCAGCGGGTGGCTGCGCGCTCTATAGCTAAAGATCATGGTGTTTCTTAGTTATTGTTTTCTGTGTTTGCCTTGCTATCCTTTTTGTCTCTCTCAGGGATCCGTAGCTTCTCCTCCTCAGCTGTTTCGTGTCTGCCACTCCCTACCTCCTTATATTCTCCCCTCACACTTCTCTAGTTGCCAGTTATAGAGCTTCCTGCCTGGACATCTATACTGACCCACTGGAGTGGTTAATCCTGGTTGTTGTTCCTGTGTGCTACCCTCCGGATCCCTGTTGGGCTTATTGTTGTCTCCTGTTGTCACCCACCTGGGATTATATGTTGAGTCTGTGTTGTCTGTCCTTCCCTTGGTGTTTTCCCTTAGAGCTAGTGGTGCGGACTAGTGTTCCCACCGCCCTGTTCACTACCTAGGGCTCAGCTCAGGGAAAGCCAGGGCTTTAGGCACGTGATCGGCGTACGGGTGAGGAACCCGTCTAGGGACGTCAGGGCAGCCAGGTGCCAGCCGCCAGGTGAGTCAGGGGTCACCATCTTCCCTCTCACTTGGGCAGGGCCTTCCTTGTTCCCTCCCTCTGTGTCACGTATGTGATAGCCACGCCGACCGTGATAGGCAGAGCCTTGCATGTAACACTAAAAGGGAGAAGCCATGCGTGAGAGACTAATGGCGGAGTCATATGTAACACTAAAAGGGAGAAGCCATGCGTGAGAGACTAATGGCGGAGTCATATGTGTAAAACTAAAACGGAGAAGCCATGCGTGAGAGACTAATGGCGGAGCAATGCGTGTAAAACTAAAACAGAGAAGTAATGCGTGAGAGACTCTAATGGCGAAGCCATGCGTGAGAGGCTCTAATGGCGTAGTCATATGTGTAAACCTAAAACGGAGAAGCCATGCGTGAGAGACTCTAATGGCGGAGTCATGCGTGAGAGACTCTAATGGCGGAGTCATGCGTGTAAACCTAAAAACGGAGAAGCCATGCGTGAGAGACTAATGGCGAAGCCATGCGTGAGAGGCTCTAATGGCGGAGTCATGTGTGTAAAACTAAAACGGAGAAGCCATGCGTGAGAGACTCTAATTGTGGAGTCATGTGTGTAAAACTAAAACGGAGAAGCCATGCATGAGAGACTAATGGCGGAGCCATGCGTGAGAGACTCTAATGGCGTAGTCATATGTGTAAACCTAAAAACGGAGAAGCCATGCGTGAGAGACTCTAATGGCGGAGCCATATGTGTAACACTAAACCAGAGAAGCCATGCATGAGAGACTCTAATGGCGGAGTCATATGTGTAAACCTAAAAACGGAGAAGCCATGCGTGAGAGACTCTAATGGCGGAGCCATATGTGTAACACTAAACCAGAGAAGCCATGCGTGAGAGACTCTAATGGCGGAGTCATATGTGTAAACCTAAAAACGGAGAAGCCATGCGTGAGAGACTCTAATGGCGAAGCCATGAGTGAGAGGCTCTAATGGCGTAGTCATATGTGTAAACCTAAAACGGAGAAGCCATCCGTGAGAGACTCTAATGGTGGAGCCATGCGTGAGAGACTCTAATGGCGGAGTCATGCGTGTAAACCTAAAAACGGAGAAGCCATGCGTGAGAGACTAATGGCGAAGCCATGCGTGAGAGGCTCTAATGGCGGAGTCATGTGTGTAAAACTAAAACGGAGAAGCCATGCGTGAGAGACTAATGGCGGAGCCATGCGTGAGAGACTCTAATTATGGAGTCATGTGTGTAAAACTAAAACGGAGAAGCCATGCATGAGAGACTAATGGCGGAGCCATGCGTGAGAGACTCTAATGGCGTAGTCATATGTGTAAACCTAAAAACGGAGAAGCCATGCGTGAGAGACTCTAATGGCGGAGTCATATGTGTAACACTAAACCAGAGAAGCCATGCATGAAAGACTCTAATGGCGGAGTCATATGTGTAAACCTAAAAACGGAGAAGCCATGCGTGAGAGACTCTAATGGCGGAGCCATATGTGTAACACTAAACCAGAGAAGCCATGCGTGAGAGACTCTAATGGCGGAGTCATATGTGTAAACCTAAAAACGGAGAAGCCATGCGTGAGAGACTCTAATGGCGGAGCCATATGTGTAACACTAAACCAGAGAAGCCATGCGTGAGAGACTCATGGCGGAGCCATGCGTGAGAGACTCTAATAGCGTTTTTTTTATTTTTATAAACCAATTATGCAGCACCAGTATGACTTGGGGACTCGCATAACCATGACCCTCTCCGACAATAAACCTAGGATGCTAACCAGCCTACAACCATATTGTACCCCTAACGAACAACATGAGGAACGGTCATCGGGCCCCCGAAGCCATGAGGCCCCTCGAAGCCAAGAGACTGACCTGGAGGACCTTACAGTGACGATAAGTAATTAAAACGTGAGCCAGACCTAATGGAAAATGCATAGACATTAGTGATCCGAACCACTTGCATGAACGAAACATTAACCAACCGCGAACCGTGAAATTGAAACAGATGGGAGAAAAACAAGAGCCAGAGGCATTGCAGTTCGTTAAGAAAAGACCCTTGTCGTGACAAACTAATGAACAACTGTGAAAACATAGTAGGAACTTACTCCTATTGGCCCACTGTCCGCTAGGGAGCTATTTGGTTAACTGGGGCGGGAGATCAATCTGAGTGAATGCAAACCAGGATTAAAGAACACCAATTTTTTATTTATTTTTTCCCCCTCTCTCTTCCCCCCAAGTAAATAGAAAAAGGTAGGCCTAAGGAATGTAACAAACCACCGAGGAAAGAAACGTAAGCCTGAAAAGAAAGCAGCTATGTTTATCGGAAGAGCAGTATCAGAGCGGTGTGCTGATAGCCCTAGTAATAATACTGAGTAACCATTATGTAGCAATGAAAAGAAATGCAGCTTTAAGTGGAAGCAGAGTATAACACATGATGTAAGAACAAGTGGGTGAATGCAGCTCTGGATGTGGGTGGTGCCTAAAAACATGGTATGGGCACAGCTCTGAGTATGAGGAGCATGGTATAAAGCAGCCGTATGAATGCAATCTGAAAGTGAGCAGAGTATTAATGTAATGCAACAGCGTACGCATGAACGGAGCTCTAGTAGTGAATGGCATATAGGACAAAATGTAAATGCAGACACACGGACGTAGCTTTGAAGGTAACAATCCTAACCACGATCATTTGACCATTAGTGCCCAACCCCCTTCGCCCCAGAGCGCTACAAGTCACGGTCCGTGTAACCAAGTTTAAAGCTATTCTGTGGGAGAGTAGTAGAGGGGCATACAAGAGAGGTTCTGTGGGGTTCAGAAGGGAGATAATAGGTAACAGCAGGCTAGAGGGAGGTGGCAAACAGCTAGTGTCCTGCCTCAGATTCTTTCCTGCTGCAGTATTTATTTGCGACTGGCGGTGGGGGCGTGGCTTCATGGATGTGGGCGTGGCCGGTGAAGTTCTGTCTGCTTGAGTCTGACACGGAGGGTCGGGACATCAGCAGAGTGTGCTCTATTGTGTACAGAATGGGGGGGGGGAGGTTCAGAGGGGGTCCTGAGCATAGAGGAAGCAAGCAGGGCCCGGCCAGGACTGAACTGAGGAAAAATGGGCGTGCTTCCTCAATGCCCGATAAACTGTCTGCAGATGTAGGAGGCGGGGCCTTCCATGCGCACCGGTGTAACGTTACATTACCCTACTTCGTGAGATTTCCCTACCTCCTTACTTCCGGTCGCACCGCTAATGACGTTTTGAGGCGTTCCTGAGTTTTGACGATCTGCACATGCGCAAACTGACAGTTTAGGGAAAATCTCACAGCGGCGTTCAGCTGCACACCGGGACACTGCGCATGCTCCGGAGAGCCTCAGTAGGGAAATATTATGGCCCAGTGCGCAAGAGCGGCTAACTCCAGAAGATCCATCCGATCTCCACGCCTGCGCAGATCGCATGCGCAGATCGTCAAAACTCAGGAACGCCTCCTCACGTCATTAGCGGTGCTACCGGAAGTAAGGAGGTAGGGAAATCTCACGAAGCAGGGTAATGTAACGTTACAACGGGCCCCCCCATGCAATGGGCCACATAGCAGCTGTGTGGTCTGCCTATATGATAGGTACGCCACTGTACCCATCCCCCATTGTGCTGAGGCCACATTCCTGAAAAGTGGTTACCTCAGCGACATAAAGTAATAAGTAAGTAAGCATAAAGTAAGCTAACAAATAGGTGGTATAAACTAAAGACTAGACAGTATAAATGCTCAACAGATTTTTCATCCAGCATCAGCCTAAATCTGACACAGTATTAGACTGTCTCCATATCCTATATCCATTCTCAGAGTCCCTACCCATATCATAAACTGAGGTCATAATCCCTCACCTCTCCAGATAGATGATCTCCCGGGTGAGGTTTAATATCCTCTCAGTCATCTTACTTCTATCCATCACTAGTTGCTGACTCAAGGAAAACACCACTGTTCTGTTGAACAGAGGACATGCCAGTTAGGAGGATCCTGTATGATGTGGATGCCATGCTTAGCTACTACATGAGATATACATACAGTACAGACCAAAAGTTTGGACACACCTTCTCATTCAAAGAGTTTTCTTTATTTTCATGACTATGAAGGCATTAAAACTATGAATTAACACATGTGGAATTATATACATAACAAACAAGTGTGAAACAACTGAAAATATGTCATATTCTAGTTTCTTCAAAGTAGCCACCTTTTGCTTTGATTACTGCTTTGCACACGCTTGGCATTCTCTTGATGAGCTTCAAGAGGTAGTCCCCTGAAATGGTCTTCCAACAGTCTTGAAGGAGTTCCCAGAGATGCTTAGCACTTGTTGGCCCTTTTGCCTTCACTCTGCGGTCCAGCTCACCCCAGACCATCTCGATTGGGTTCAGGTCCGGTGACTGTTGAGGCCAGGTCATCTGGCGCAGCACCCCATCACTCTCCTTCATGGTCAAATAGCCCTTACTTTCAAAGTTTTCCCAATTTTTCAGCTGACTGACTGACCTTCATTTCTTAAAGTAATGATGGCCACTCGTTTTTCTTTACTTAGCTGCTTTTTTCTTGCCATAATACAAATTCTAACAGTCTATTCAGTAGGACTATCAGCTGTGTATCCACCTGACTTCTCCTCAACGCAACTGATGGTCCCAACCTCATTTATAAGGCAAGAAATCCCACTTATTAAACCTGACAGGGCACACCTGTGAAGTGAAAACCATTTCAGGGGACTACCTCTTGAAGCTCATCAAGAGAATGCCAAGAGTGTGCAAAGCAGTAATCAAAGCAAAAGGTGGCTACTTTGAAGAACCTAGAATATGACATATTTTCAGTTGTTTCACACTTGTTTGTTATGTATATATTTGCACATGTGTTAATTCATAGTTTTGATGCCTTCAGTGTGAATCTACAATTTTCATAGTCATGAAAATAAAGAAAACTCTTTGAATGAGAAGGTGTGTCCAAACTTTTGGTCTGTACTGTATGTATGATACAATACATGCTGAAACCATCGTTATTTTGACTCCTCCATCAGTAGCTTATCAGACACAGATGCCCCCTGGACTGAATTAGCCTTTCCAGACTGATGTGCTGTCATCATAAGGCCTCAAGGCCAAGGACCTTTCAATGGTTGGTGGCAATCTCAATAAACCTTCATTACCTTAAAAAAAAAAATGGTGAGGAAGCAAGAGCAAAAGGAAAACAGCGGCACTGCTCCTTTAGGAAAGTCACCCACGCCTCCTTCAACTCCGGAACTCCTAGACCCGCGGCTGCACAAGCGGACCCAGACAGTGTGGTGCTCAGCGTGACAAGAATAACACTTGACATGGAAGGTAGATAAAAGATGCGTGGCACTCACCAGGATCGAGTCTTCAAAGGAGCTTTATTGCTGACTAGCAGGGTAACATCAGCTGCACAGGCTGGGGAGCAGGACGGCCCAGGTGTGGAGAGGCGGTGACGGCCGTTTCACGCAGAATCGCGCTTCCTCGGACCGAAGAAGAGCGATTCTGCGCGAAACGGCCGTCACCGCCTCTCCACACCTGGGCCGTCCCGCTCCCCAGCCTGTGCAGCTGATGTTACCCTGCTAGTCAGCAATAAAGCTCCTTTAAAGACTCGATCCTGGTGAGTGCCGTGCATCTTTTATCTACCTTCCATGCCTTCATTACCTTAACACGTCAGACAGCTCATCTAAGTACAGGTCACATAAGGAATGGCTGATCTAAATAATGCAGTAAAGGTCAAATACTACATCATTTGGCAGTGGTGACCACTCATAAAGGGAACATATTGATGAAGACAACCACCGGGATGTGTCTAAACTGTAGTCCTCCATGGTGACATATTCACTGTATATATGAAGGACACAGCAGAAATTTGTTATTAAAAGGGTTATCCGTCCCTCTAGTCGGGTCCTGAACCAGTTGGGAAAGGTAATGGTCTTTGGTTATTACCAAGAACCTGTTTCCTTTATGAGATATACAGGTTTCAGTTTCCCAGTCTATATCTGGGTAGTTGAATTACCCCATAATAACGACCTCATTATGATTTGCCGCCTCGTCTATCTCGTTTAGTAGTAGATTTTCTGTGGACTCTGGTATATTAGGTGGTTTATAGTAAACTCCTATTAGTAATTTATTATTGTTTTTAGCTCCATGTATTTCTGCCAACAGTGACTCCACATGTTCGTGTCCCTCACTTATATCTTCCCGGACTGTGGGTTTTAGACAGGACTTTACATAAAGGCAGACCCCTCCCCCTCTCCGGTTTTGGCGATCCTTTCTAAACAGACTGTAACCTTGTACATTAACTGCCCAGTCATAGCTATCATCCAGCCATGTCTCAGTTATACCAAAATGATAGCTTTCTTTTTATAGTTTGACTGCTTTTGCAGAAGAATTATTTTTTTTTTTTTTATGTTTCACCCTAATCTGAGAGCCATATCTTTCTTTTTTTCAAGCACATAGCTGTGTGAGGGCTTTTTTTTTTTTTCATAGGAAGATTTGTAGTTTTCATAGGTATCATTCTGGGATAAATATGACCTCCTGGTCACTTTTTTAAGGCTCATATACACACTGCAGAAAGTTTACACACGTAACTTGACACTTGGCATGTTAATTTCTGCTGAAGATTTCTGCCGAGAGCTCACCCCCTGCAAGGCGAAGTGTGAAATTTGTGACAAATGTGCAGTGCACTCACTGTGGTCTTACCCTTAAAAATGCAGAAACAAGCATATTTGTCTATTTTGTGCATTGAAATCCGCTGCATATATAGGTGAATAGGGCTATTCACATTATATATATATATACACTGCTCAAAAAAATAAAGGGAACACAAAAATAACACATCCTAGATCTGAGTGCATTAAATATTCTTCTGAAATACTTTGTTCTTTACATAGTTGAATGTGCTGACAACAAAATCACACAAAAATTTAAAAATGGAAATCAAATTTTTCAACCCATGGAGGTCTGGATTTGGAGTCACACTCAAAATTAAAGTGGAAAAACACACTACAGGCTGATCCAACTTTGATGTAATGTCCTTAAAACAAGTCAAAATGAGGCTCAGTAGTGTGTGTGGCCTCCCTGTGCCTGTATGACCTCCCTACAACGCCTGTGCATGCTCCTGATGAGGTGGCGGATGGTCTCCTGAGGGATCTCCTCCCAGACCTGGACTAAAGCATCTGCCAACTCCTGGACTGTCTGTGGTGCAACGTGACGTTGGTGGATAGAGCGAGACATGATGTCCCAGATGTGCTCAATTGGATTCAGGTCTGGGGAACGGGCGGGCCAGTCCATAGCATCAATGCCTTCGTCTTGCAGGAACTGCTGACACACTCCAGCCACATGAGGTCTAGCATTGTCTTGCATTAGGAGGAACCCAGGGCCAACCGCACCAGCATATGGTCTCACAAGGGGTCTGAGGATCTCATCTCGGTACCTAATGGCAGTCAGGCTACCTCTGGCGAGCACATGGAGGGCTGTGCGGCCCTCCAAAGAAATGCCACCCCACACCATTACTGACCCAATGCCAAACCGGTCATGCTGGAGGATGTTGTAGGCAGCAGAACGTTCTCCACGGCGTCTCCAGACTCTGTCACATGTGCTCAGTGTGAACCTGATTTCATCTGTGAAGAGCACAGGGCGCCAGTGGCGAATTTGCCAATCTTGGTGTTCTCTGGCAAATGCCAAACGTCCTGCACGGTGTTGGACTGTAAGCACAACCCCCACCTGTGGACGTCGGGCCCTCATAGAGTCTGTTTCTGACCGTTTGAGCAGACACATGCACATTTGTAGCCTGCTGGAGGTCATTTTGCAGTGCTCCTCCTGTTCCTCCTTGCACAAAGGTGGAGGTAGCGGTCCTGCTGCTGGGTTGTTTCCCTCCTACGGCCTCCTCCACGTCTCCTGATGTACTGGCCTGTCTCCTGGTAGCGCCTCCATGCTCTGGACACTACGCTGACAGACACAGCAAACCTTCTTGCCACAGCTCGCATTGATGTGCCATCCTGGATAAGCTGCACTACCTGAGCCACTTGTGTGGGTTGTAGACTCCGTCTCATGCTACCACTAGAGTGAAAGCACCGCCAGCATTCAAAAGTGACCAAAACATCAGCCAGGAAGCATAGGAACTGAGAAGTGGTCTGTGTTCACCACCTGCAGAACCACTCCTTTATTGGGGGTGTCTTGCTAATTGCCTATAATTTCCACCTGTTGTCTATCCCATTTGCATAACAGCATGTGAAATTGATTGTCACTCAGTGTTGCTTCCTAAGTGGACAGTTTGATTTCACAGAAGTATGATTGACTTGGAGTTACATTGTGTTGTTTAAGTGTTCCCTTTATTTTTTTGAGCAGTGTATATATATATATATATATATATAAAATTTTAGCATGTCCTAGTTTGTCCTAGCTTGACTCTGGATACGCCCATTATAGTCTATGGGAGTGCATTAAAAATGCAGGAAGGACACAAGTAAATCCGGATGAAATACAGAAGGTATGTCATCCAGAATCCATGTATATCCATGTATATTCCGAAGCGGTGTGAAAGTGGCCTTAACTGACTGCCACTTATCTCTCTTCTGGGAGCCGCAGCAAACTCATCAGGGAGTTATTTTGTACATGTGAAATCCAAATGGGTGAAAGGACCTTTGATGATGTCATGATCATGTGATCAGTCACATGTATAGGAAGAGGCAGGCCCCAGGTTGTGCTGCTGGAGGAGTTTCATGAGTTAATTCCTTGACTACTCTTTAGTTCATCCCTTCCACCCTCTCATGTGACTGGTCACATGACAGTGACATCATCACAGGTCCTGCAGTTACTAGGAGAGAGCAGCTACACATGAGATGCTGATTGGGGTATGTATGACTTGTAGACGTTGTTATACTGTACAGCAATAACACCGAAACCACTGACAGGTCAATTACGTTGATATCTATTCTTACATTGGCTGTCAGTCGTGTCTCTATGACGACAGGAGCTCCACTGCTCTTCTTTGCTGCATGCCTCAAGTCGCAGGTTAAGAACCCAGTGGGGCGCCACTGTCACGCCTAATCAGAGGATGCTCTCAATGATCAACAATCCAGCTTCCATGGTCCTTGACGTTCTCTAGTAAAGGGCGATTTCTCTCAATAGTATGTGCAAAACTGAACTCGTAGACTACAATGTCTCCACCATTTTCTATCTATCTGCAGTCCAGCTTGCTTCCTGCTGAAGTCTCCTCCACATCACAATGGTTCTCTCCTTGACTGACCCAATAGGGATCAACAAGGTCAGAATTACAATGACCAAGGATATCCTAGACCTCACCCTGGAGATCATCTACCTGCTGACCGGAGAGGTGAGGGACGCTGACCATTATGTCACATTACATCACTCCTCTCTCCATTAATATCACGTGGACATGACTGGAGAGGTAAGGGACTGTGGCTGTAAAAAATTATATTTCTCAATTTGTAGGACTGCACAGTAGTGAAAAAGACATCTAGTCAATGCGTGACCACCAGCAACTGCCCTCTTGTGTCAGGAGGATGGAGCAGGCCCCACAGCCCTGTCATGCAGTCTCCACCTAATACACTGGTCCATGAGAGAAGCAATGAGCAGAAGATCCTAGAAATCGCCAGCAAGATCATTGAGTTGCTGACTGGAGAGGTGAGCCCTGCTGGGACCTTATACAGTAATACAGGTGATAATGGGGCACATTTACTAAACCTGTGTAAACTTAGATTAGACAGTCTAAACGTTTGGTAGATTTATCAAAGTATGGTGCAGCTTTAGACACTTGTCTAACTTTGTACCATCAATTAGGAAGTTTACTTTACGCCAAGATTTTGGCACACAATTTTGCATCTTGGGGAGTGTGGCTTAAAGACACTTACTAACGACACTGAGGAGACTGAGCGGTAAATCTGCCCCAATGTGTCTGGATGGTTGATGACTGTGTCTTTGTATGTGTGTCAGGTTCCTGTAAGGTGTCAGGATGTCACCGTCTACTTCTCCATGGAGGAGTGGGAGTATTTAGAAGGACACAAGGATCTGTACAAGGAAGTTTTCATGGAGGACTACCAGCCCATCATATCACCAGGTAAGGCAAGAACCTCATAACCTTAGGCTACTTTCACATCTGCGTATTTAATTCAGGCTTTGAGATCCGGCTGAGAATCCCAAAACCTGAATTAAACAGATCCATTTCATTTAATACATGCGGATGACTCAGTTTCAGCCGGATCCGGTTGTATTAAATCAAGACGCAACAAACCGGATCTGGTAAGAAAATCATTGTAAGTCAATGGGCACCAGATCCAGTTTTTCCATGACGGATCCGGTTTGTTGCATTTTGCAAACCGGACACAAAAATGCTGCTTGCATCAGTTTTGTGCCAGGCAACAAAACACAGCTGAACTGATGCATCCTGATCATTTTTGTCCCCATTAACAATGAATAGGAACAGAACTGATCCGTTAAATTCAGGGTTTTTGATCCTTTGCCGGATCTCAAAACCTGAATTAAAAATGTAGATGTGAAAGTAGTAGTCATAGAGTTATCATAGTGTTGTAAAAGGCATAATTTTAAAGTGTAACTGTCATGTTTTCATAAAAAAAAAAAAAAAAATTTAGCATATGTTACTGCTGCAGCAGCATTATGCATAAAGCAATCTTTAATTTCTTCACATACCACTTTTTTTTCCTTGAGCTTTTCCCGTAGTTACGGCTGTTCTGTACCCTGCATTATGAAAATCTTCTCAAGATGGTTCCTCTGCCAGTTTTTTGAGGCCAAAACTGCGTTCCCTCACTTCACTTATACAGTCAGGTCCATAAATATTGGGACAACGACACAATTCTAACATTTTTGGCTCTATAGACCGCCACAATGGATTTGAAATCAGGTGAACGGTGTAGGAATTACAACAGTTTGCATATGTGCCTCCCACTTGTTAAGGGGCCAAAAGTAATGGGACAATTGGCTTCTCAGCTGTTCGAGGGCCAGGTGTGTGTTATTCCCTCTTTATCCCAATTACAATGAGCAGATAAAAGGTCCAGAGTTAATTTCAAGTGTGCTATTTGCATTTGGAATCTGCTGCTGTCAACTCTCAAGATGAGATCCAAAGAGCTGTCACTATCAGTGAAGCAAGCCATCATTAGGCTGAAAAAAACCAAAACAAACTCATCAGAGAGATAGCAAAACATTAGGAGTGGACAAAACAACTGTTTGAAACATTCTTAAAAAGAAGGAATGCACCGGTGAGCTGAGCAACACCAAAAGACCCGGAAGACCACGGAAAACAACTGTGGTGGATGACCGAAGAATTATTTCCCTGGTGAAGAAAACACCCTTCACAACAGTTGGCCAGATCAAGAACACTTTCCCGGAGGTAGGTGTATGTGTGTCAAAGTCAACAATCAAGAGAAGACTTCACCAGAGAGAATACAGAGGGTTCACCACAAGATGTAAACTATTGGTGAGCCTCAAAAACAGGAAGGCCAGATTAGAGTTTGCCAAACGACATCTAAAAAAAACACATTTCTGGAACAACATCCTATGGACAGATGAGACCAAGATCAACTTGTACCAGAGTGATGGGAAGAGAAGAGTATGGAGAAGGAAAGGAACTGCTCATGATCCTAAGCATACCACCTCATCAGTGAAGCATGGTGGTAGTAGTGTCATGGCGTGGGCATGTATGGCTGCCAATGGAACTGGTTCTCTTGTATTTATTGATGATGTGACTGCTGACAAAAGCAGCAGGATGAATTCTGAAGTGTTTCAGGCAATACTATCTGCTCATATTCAGCCAAATGCTTCAGAAGTCATTGGACGGCGCTTCACAGTGCAGATGGACAATGACCCAAAGCATACTGCAAAAGCAACCAAAGCGTTTTTTAAGGGAAAGAAGTGGAATGTTATGCAATGGCCAAGTCAATCACCTGACCTGAATCCGATTGAGCATGCATTTCACTTGCTGAAGACAAAACTGAAGGGAAAATGCCCCAAGAATAAGCAGGAACTGAAGACAGTTGCAGTAGAGGCCTGGCAGAGCATCATCAGGGATGAAACCCAGCGTCTGGTGATGTCTATGCGTTCCAGACTTCAGGCTGTAATTGACTGCAAAGGATTTGCAACCAAGTATTAAAAAGTAAGTTTGATTTATGATTATTATTCAGTCCCATTACTTTTGGCCCCTTAACAAGTAGGAGGCACATATGCAACCTGTTGTAATTCCTACACCGTTCACCTGATTTGGATGTAAATACCCTCAAATTAAAGCTGACAGTCTGCAGTTAAAGCACATCTTGTTCATTTCATTTCAAATCCCTTGTGGTGGTCTATAGAGCCAAAAATTGTAGAATTGTGTCGATGTCCCAATATTTATGGACCTGACTGTACATTTGCTTAAACCAGCGGCTCCCTGCCGGCCAATCAGATTGGATTCCTATGAGACACGCCTCTTCACTCTGAAGCCTGATGCAGGCATGCAGTGAGAAGGACCGCCCCTCTGTGTTCTGTATACACTGAAGACCTAGCAATGCTCTCTTAAGGGACCAATTGAAAGGCATAGGGGACATTAATGAAAGTTGTTATTATAAGGTGATTACAGATCTTTTCACAATCATTGACAGACTAACTCAGGTATACATGCCTAGCTGTAATAAACTAGCAAATAACAAAAAATATGACAGTTACACTTTTTAAGTGTCAGTGAAAAACTGTGCGAACAGTATCAAAATAGGCTTCAAGAATTACTCTTACGCCACTTCATTACTGAACCATATTATCATCACATGCCTTTGTCTTGACCCTGTTAAACATTTGATATTGTTGTAAAAATTGTGTAAAAAACACAGATTTTGTTTGTAATTTTTTTTTTTTTCCGCAATTTGTCTTTGGATTATTTTCTACAGCTAGTTTAAAGGACAACCGATGAGCAATGAGTATGACTTTGTTATTCTCCGGAGCAATGGGCTGACTTGCGGTTCTTCACCTTCTGCTGTCTCTTTCCTCCTCATTTATGCCTGCATCTTTACTGTATATCAAATAAGTTGTGCACATATACTCTCCCACACATGGAGAGATCCCACTGAACAATGGTCGTGACAGCGATGCCCAGTGAGTATCATGCATGGCTCCCATTTGTCAGAATAAGACCCATGCATGATATTCGCTGGGTGTCTGACCGTTTCCTTGGCAACTGTCCCACCCAATATCTCTCTATGCTCCATGTCAGAAACATTATCCCAAAACTGTTGCAATATCACTTAGCTGATGGCATGTACATGTCTTCTGTAACCGACCATGCTATTCAATGTTCCTTTGCAAAGCACTTATGACATTTGATGGCAATAGAGAGAGTTCCCCCTTTCAGGACCATCCTCTAATAGCCAGAATTGAGAACCTGCACAGAGGGACCAGACTATTTACTCTACCATTTTTTGAAAAGCCATCTGTGAGCAGATTTGTACCTATGGAACTGTCTAACTGTCTGTTGCATGTGTGCTTGGCAGCTGAAGGCAGTGAACGTCATCATTCCTGGCGCTGTCAATCAAAGTGCAGAGGAGCCGCAGTAGTAGAGAAAACGGAGTCTCTAGGAGTAATGGCAATGCTCCCGTTGTTCCTACATTTGCATATATTGAAACTTCATTTTTCTCAGCAATGCAGACACATATGAACATAGATTAACACAGATGCCTTCAGCTGCCAAGCGCACATGCAACAGGTCAGCCAGTTTCATAGGTACAAATCTGCTGACAGATGCCCTTTAATCTCCAGTTTTGGACCATGATAATGCAGGGAGCTATTTGATCTCACTCTTTCAGACAGCAGTTTCCTTTCTATAATGCCTTACTGTAGGCCAAAAATATGTTTGTTCCAAATTCATTTCTTGATTATGCTGCAAAAGTTGTCCTAACTGAACATCCTCTTCTCAAAAGCAAACTTCTTCAGTGATTATCTGTCTCCACAGATTTCTTAAACCCCTGCAGAACAGCTGATTTTGAGGAGAAATCTGCATTTCAAAACTTGCATATTAAGGCCTCTTTCACACGACCGTATGGCTTTTTCAGTGTTTTGCGGGCCGTTTTTTCAGTTTCGGTTGCTCCGTTTTTTGTTTCAGTTCCGTTTTTCTGTATGGCCTATACAGTAATTACATAGAAAAAATTGGGCTGGGCATAACATTTTCAATAGATGGTTCCGCAAAAAACGGAACGGATACGGAAGACATACGGATGCATTTCCGTATGTGTTCCGTTTTATTTGCAGACCCATTGACTTGAATGGAGCCACGGACCGTGATTTGCGGACAAGACTCAAAATCTAGCGGAACAGAATTGCGGACATACAGAAACGGATTGCTCACGGAGTACATTCCGTTTTTTTTGCGGACCCATTGAAGTGAATGGTTCCGTATACAGACCGTATATGGAACGCAATAAACGGCCCGTATACGGAACGCAAAAAAACGTTCGTGTGAACGAGCCCTAAGATTTATAGAAGTGCCATATCCCAACATTTTTTTATTAAATTTTTTTTAATCTTTTTTGTTTTTGCCAGTAGATGACTATAAGAAAAGCCCCGAGGGACATTTATTTTTATCTTCAGATTTTGAAGACAACAAGAATAATATCACTCAGGATTCATCTGAAGAAAATCTCATTACCCCAAATATCTGTTCACAACTTCGAAGCAGACTTCCACCATCTAATCCATCTAATGAGAAACAATCTTCTAATCACTCAAAAGCACAAAGTGAAAATTATCGAGAGGGTGAAATGTTTCAGTCTCCTGAAAGTGAGCTCAGCCAGTCATCATACATGGAAGAATGGCCAATGATGTATTCAGAAAATGGAGAATGTTTAAAACAAAACACCAGGAGTGTGAATTTGTTTTTGTGTACAGAATGTGGGAAATGTTTTAATCAAAAAACTGTTCTCAGTGAACATGAAGGAATCGACACTGAGGAAAAGCCACATTCATGTTCAGAATGTGGAAAACATTTCACTCAAAAAACAGGTCTTGTTGAACATCTGCGAAGTCACACGGGAGAGAGGCCATTTCCATGTTCAGAATGTGGGAAATGTTTTTCCCGGAAGTCACTCCTTATTCGGCACCATAAAAGTCACACAGGAGAGAAATTGTTTCAATGCTCAGAATGTGGCAAATGTTTTGTCTACAAATCTGATCTTTTTAAACATCAGAAACGTCACACAGGGGAGAAGCCATTTTCATGTTCTGAATGTGGAAAAAGTTTTTTCCAGAAATCAGACCTTGTTAGACATCAGAAAGTTCACACTGAAGAGAAGCTGTTTTCATACAAATATGGGATAGTTTTCACCAAGGACCCAGATCTTCTTGAATATCAGACCAATGACACAGGAGATAATCTGTTTTCATGTCCAGAATGTGAAAAATGCTTTAGCAGGAAATCAGAGTTTAATAGACATTGGAAAATTCACACGGGGGCAAAGACGTATCCATGTTCAGAATGTGGGAAGTGTTTTTTTCATAAATCAGATGTTTCAAGACATCAGAAAAGTCACACAGGAGAGAGGTCGTTTTCATGTCAAGAATGTGGGAAATGTTATATCCATAAAACAGGTCTTGTAGAACATCTTAGGACTCACACTGGAGAGAATCTCTTTCCTTGTTCCGAATGTGGAAAATGTTTTACCAACAAATCAGCTCTTGCCCGTCATTTGAAAGTTCACACAGGAGAGAAGCCGTTTGCATGTTCTGAATGTGGGAAATGTTTTACCCATAAATCAGGACTTGTTGACCATCAGAGAATTCACACTGGAGAGAGGCCATTTCTCTGTTCAGAATGCGGGAAATGCTTTAGCACTAGATCAGATCTTACTAGGCATCAGAAAATTCACACAGGAGAGAAGCTGCTCACGTGATCAGATGGGATTCTATAGGCAATGCTGATACTTTTTGTTACAAAGTGCAAAACTTGAACAGAGTTGTTACCTATAAACATCCCTCTATGCATCCAACTCAGAAACCTACAGGGTCAAGATATTATTAACCAGCTTTGATCATACACATTAGGCTCTGTGGTAGGAATACAGGAATCTTACCATTATTCTAACAATGTTGGCTTGATAATATTTCCATTCAAATTTGTTCATGCCTTCCTAATATTATTAAAATATATAAAGATTTATTTTTATTAAATTCAACTTTGATTGGGAAAGTGAAGTATCAAATGACTGCACAGCTAGATTCCCAGCGTTATGTCTGTTGATGCGATCTTTATTGTGAAAATTTGACAATTTTGGTTAAAAGGCTTGTTCTGGATAAAAGACTATGGCTTCTGTCTTCACAAAATAGTGCTACAGCTGGCTAGTGTGCTTATTGAAGGTATATGGATTCTGTCAGCAGTTCTGAGCCTTCAAAACTGCTGACAGCACTATATAGGGGACAGAGAGCAAGGTAAACATACTTGACTGATGGTTATGCAGTATACATGACAGAGGAAGCAAAGTTTTAATCCTTCCAGATCAGCAAGTGCTTACAAGGCGGTTCCTTCATGTTCAATGTCCTGGGCTGTCTTCACTGAATACCTCCCAGCCCGCCTACTTTTCTCTGAGCAGGGGCGTAGCTATAAGGGAAGCGGCTGCTTTGAGGCCCGAACAGCTAGACGGAGGACTAAAAGATTTTATTGTCAGGGCCCCCTCAACACAATTAGACAATGACACGATATACAATGATACTGCAGGAAACGGAAAGAGAGGCTGCCGGGCCTCGTCTGAGAGAGCGATAGTCACTAGTCACAGGAGTGGGGGTTGCACGGGTGAGGGGTATGTGAAAAAGTAGTTTGGGGAAGGGGGGGCATTAAAAAATTTGCTGTGGGGCCCAGTCATGTCTAGTTATGCCACAGGCTCTGAGTGATATATCTAGCTGCCTCCTCATTAGACAATAATTCACTTGGATTCTGGTTGGATGGTTGATCCAAGAAAACGAAGAAGAAATGAAAAAAAGAACATATATTTTAGAGTAGGGGAGAGGGGAATACAAGATAGGGAGGAATCTTTTCACAAAATACTACCCCAGAAGCTGTCAGTTACTATGGTGGTTTGTTACAATGGCATTTCTTGGACATCACTGTCCACTGCGCACAGGCACCAGCTTCCTGTGTGTGAATTAGGGCCACTGTGCTTTGTATCTCTACTCAGCTGCAGTACTGCAAGGGTTAATCTCCTGCTCTGTGAGCTGCTGCATGGCTGTGTACAATTGCTAATTAGCTGCTCCTATATATGGCTGTTTCTGCTATTATGACCATGCCTAATGGTTTGCTGACTCCACCTACTTGTCTTGGCCATGTCTTCTACCAGTATTGCTCTGCCTACAACATGGGGCCATTTCTACGTTTTTTCCAGGGCCACGTTGAGTTCCCAACCTGTCCCTGACATCCACAACTTTTCAACTTGGTAAATCTGTACTCTCGCAAGGCTAAGAACAATCTTGTGGCCTAGTTTTCTCTTTATTTTTACACATCCATATAAGGGTAGCATGATCACCCCTCAATACGTCACCAGCTCAATACAATAAAAAAGTTATAGGTTTTATTATAAAAAGTTATAGGTTTTAGTGCAGTTTTTCTGGCTCTTTAAGGGAGGGGAGGTTCCTTCATTTTCCCCTGGGATTCTCCTATTGGATGGATTTAGGTCCACTCACTTGGTGAGAGGAGGTCGGAGGTAGCACATCTGTCAGATCTCCCGATGCCAGAAGAGGGTCCCAAGAGGTTCCATGTGTTGTTTTGTAGTCAGATCCTATCAGAGAAAAAAAATCCAAATAAGAAACAGAATGTACAAAAAAACAATGAGAGAGACAAGATGAAAGAAGTGGCCAAACTTACCAGATCTGCTGCTCTGCTCATCAGAGTCTTCATTCATGGGAATTTCACATGGTTTGGATGGTAAAAAACCATCTTTAGATGTTAAATTGGCCTCAAACGGCTGAGGAGCAGGTGGTAAATGGGCCCCAAGAGGCAGATAATATTAAGACGGCTGAGGTGCGAAGAAGACTTGTTGAGCTCATTGGGGGACTGAGGTAAGGTGACTACAAGGTTTATTTTTGTCTTCTTCTCGCAATTGTCTGAGGGGCAGGAGTGGGAATTATTATTTATTCGTGAGGCATTATTATCTTTCAGACGCAAAATAGGGCCTTATTATTAATTCAGGGGGTACAAGGGGCATTGTTATGTATTAAGGGACACAAAGGACGTTACTATTTTAAGGCCTCAATGGGGCATTTTTCAGGTGGCAATATTAGTTATTAAGGAGGCAATAGGGATGGATGGGGCAGCAACAGGCACAGAATTGGGGTATCTGTATGAGTTTTTGTTGGTTGGAAAAAGACAGGGGGGACCCAAAGTTGTCTCTGTTGCAAACTCTACAGACACAAGTCTTGACTGGAAGAAGTCATCGTAGTGGTCTGTGCCGAATGTAAAAGATGGGAAAGTGATTGTAATCAAAGACATCACTGTGTAGTGGTCATGGTGCGCCATTACCTAGGTTGACGGACCACCCAGGTGACAGATATGTTCCACCCATGCTTACCCCCTAACTACACCTTTGGGTCACGCTACTGATTGACAATCAGAATTTCTAGCTAACAGTGTTTCTACATTAGAAAGAAGTGTGACCATACCACAAATTTAATCAAATTAGTTAAGAACCCCCCCCCCCCCCCAAAAAAAAACTAAAGTTTAGTCTTACCGGTAAACGGTTTTCCAGGAGTCCGACATGACAGTACCCACTGGAGGATGTCCTATTGGATATCTGTAGGGACAGGAAGCGTGAAAAGGTTAAAAGGCCCCTCCCCTACCCTCCCACCAGTGTTCTTTCCAATTACTACACCAGATAGGATCCAAACCATTTATTGAACTTCCATGTTAATCTCACATTGGAAAGGTAATTAAGGACCCTGGCAATAATCGAAAAGAAATATGGGGGGGGGAAATAACGGGTACTGTCATGTCGGACTCCTGGAAAACCGTTTACCGGTAAGACTAAACTTTAGTTTCCAGGACGTCCCTCCATGACAGTACCCACTGGAGAACTACCAGCTAAATAACTAGGGGGGGACCACAGCCTGAAGGACCTTACGACCGAACGCTAGGTCCTGGTTGGCCAGAGAATCTAGTCTATAATGCTTAACAAATGTAGAGAAACTGGACCAGGTAGCGGCCCTGCAAATCTGCTCCACTGAAGCATCTGCTTTTTCTGCCCATGACGATGCCACTGCTCTGGTGGAGTGGGCTCTTATAGATAAAGGGCAAGTAAGTCCCTTCTGTATGTAAGCCTCTCGAATCAAGTCTCTGATCCAACGGGCTAGAGTCTGTTTCGAGGCCTTGCTGCCTCTGTTCCTTCCACCAAATGAAACAAAGAGGTTCTGAGATTTTCTCCACGGCGCCGTCCTCTGAAGGTAAGCGAGAATGGATCTTCTTACGTCCAGGCAGTGGAATCTTTCTTCCTTCGCATTCTTGGGGGAGGCACAAAAGGAGGGAAGGATTATTTCCTGGTTCCTGTGAAACGGAGATACCACCTTTGGTAAAAAGGACTGATCTAATTTTAAAATGACTCGGTCATCCAGAATCTTCAAGAATGGTTCCCTGATGGAGAGGGCCTGAATCTCACCAATTCTACGAACTGTGGTAATGGCTAGTAGAAAGACAGTTTTTAAGGAAAGTAATTTATCCGATAACTGGTCAATAGGTTCAAAGGGAGAACCACGAAGACCCTCTAAGACTATATTTAAGTCCCATGGGGGGACCGTCTGCCTAATAGTAGGTCTCAACCTGGAAATTGATTTAACAAATCTTCTAATCCACCTGTGGTCTGCCAGAGGGGTATCAAGAAAACTACTCAAAGCCGAAATCTGGACTTTAAGGGTACTGGGTTTTAGGCCCAAATCGAAACCTGCCTGTAAGAAGTCCAGAATGCAGCCTATAGACGGGACAGAGATCCCTGGATGAGTGTCTGAGAGCCATGATGTAAACCTCCTCCATATCTTTAAGTATATGGCTGAGGTTACAGGTTTACGGCTCTGCTGCAAGGTTGAAATTACCTTATCTGACAGGCCTTTACTTCTCAGGATTTGCCTTTCAGGATCCAGGCTGTTAGTTTTAGTTTCTCGAGGTTCGGGTGTTCCAGGGGCCCCTGTATGAGAAGGTCCTTCCTTCCTGGAAGGGTTATTGGATCGTCTAGGAGTAAATCCTTCAACAGCGGGAACCAGGCTCTCTTCGGCCAGGCCGGGGCTATCAGAATAAGGGTAGCTGAGCAAGCCTTTAGCTTCTTCAGGACCAAAGGAATCAAGGGAAATGGAGGGAAGGCATATGCCAGGTTTATGTCCCAATCCTGGGATAAGGCGTCTACCCCTAGCGGATTGTCTCTGGGGTTCAGAGAGAAGAACTGATTCACTTGGGTGTTCCTCCTGGAAGCAAATAGGTCTATCTGTGGGAACCCCCAATGGTGGCAGATCTGAAGGAAAACCTCCCGGATTAGGCACCATTCGCCTGCGTCGAGACAGTGTTTGCTTAGAAAGTCTGCCGCTGAGTTTTCTGCTCCCTTTAGGTGAACGGCCGTCACTGAGAGGATCTTCCTCTCTGCCCAGTGAACAAAAATTTTCTGACAAGACCTGAAGATGAGGGTTTCTGGTTCCCCCCTGCCTCTTCAGGTAACACACTGTAGTCATGTTGTCTGACAGAATTCTGATGTGGTGGTTGGAGAGAATGAATTCGGCCGATTTTAGAGTCTTCCATACCGCCTTCAATTCCCTGTAATTTGAGGACCTGTGGCTGTCCAGGCTGGACCATCTGCCCTGGAAGACATGATCCTTCAGATGAGCACCCCAGCCCCACTGGTTTGCATCCGTGGTGATGACTATGGATGGAGACGGGTTCCAGGCCACCCCCTTCCTTAGATTTTCGGGGTTGGTCCACCACGAAAGGGAATTTAGACACCGTTTTGTAAGCGTTATCTTTGAGTCTAGGGAATGATGATCCCTGTCCCATGATGTCAGGATTGCGGACTGTAGGATCCTGGAATGAAACTGAGCCCACGGGATCACTGATATACATGATGTCATCAGGCCCAGAATCTTCATTGCCTCTCTTAGAGTATGGACCTTCCTTTTTTGGAACGACACTAATCTTCCCCCTTATGATCTCCTGCTTGGACTCTGGAAGGAAGGAAAATTGATCTCTTGTGTCCAAGAGAACTCCCAGGAATTGTTTTCTGGTGCTTGGTATTAGGTCGGATTTGGGGTAATTTATTATCCAGCCGAGATCCTTGAAAAGAGCTATGGTCTGATGGATGCTGCTCTCGAGGTTCAGTTTGGTGTCTGCTATTAGGAGAAAATCGTCGAGGTATGAAACAATCCTTATCTGCTGTTCTCTCAGATACGCCACTACCTCCGTGATGACCTTTGTAAAAATGCGAGGGGCCGACGAAATTCCAAAGGGGAGACACTGGAACTGATAATGAAGGAGAGTCCCCTCCTGGATGACTGCAAACCTGAGATATTTCTGGTGTAGAGGATGAATCGGGATGTGATAATACGCATCCTTCAGGTCCATGGTACATAGTAGATCTCCAACTGAAATTAACGGGATTGCTGATCTTATGGATTCCATCTTGAACTTGTGATAGGCTACTGACTTGTTCAGGTTGATAATTGTCCTGTAAGATCCATCCGGTTTTTTATTAGAAAGAGACTTGAATAGTGACCCAAGTACTTTTGATCTTCCGGAACCTGGACTATAGCATTTAATTTTAGAAGCTTCTGTAAGTCCAGACCTAACTGATTTTGTTGCCCCACTGAATGGAATTTGGTGATTAGGAATCTTTTCAGGGGAGGACCGCGAAATTCTAATTTTACCCCTTCTCGGATGGAATTGAGGATCCACTGATTTTGGGTAACCCGAGTCCAGGATTCCCAAAACAAGCGGAGCCTGCCCCCTACTGGCCTGATGTCATTGCTTGCTTGGGCCTGAGTTAGGATTGAAGAGGAAACCCCTACCTCTCCCTCCTTTAGGGTAGCTCCATCTACCCGTTTTACCTTTTCCTCTCTCTGAGGATGTAAACTGCCTAGAGGTTTTACGAAAGGGCTGTACTGGTTTCTTTGCCTTTTCTTCTGGAAACCCCTTCTTTTTGTCCGCTGCACTTTCCAAAATGGAATCGAGGACCTGGCCAAAAAGGTATGCTCCGGTAAAGGGGATTGCACATAGTTTATTTTTTGAGGCAATGTCTCCCGTCCAGGATTTGAGCCAGAGGGCCCGTCTTGCTGTGTTTGTAAGGGCGTCATTTCTGGCTGTGAAACGAATAGACTCTGCCGAAGTGTCTGCCATGAAGGACGCTGCAATTTTTAGTAAAGGTAAGGACTCAAGTATTTCCTCCCTGGAAGTTTTCATTTTGAGATGCTCTTCCAGTTGCTCAAGCCATAGGCACATGGCGCGAGCTACCGAGGTTGCTGCAATATTAGCATTAATAGTAGCCGCCGAAGATTCCCAGGCTTTCTTCAGAAGACCATCCATCTTCCGATCCATGGGGTCCTTTAACTGTGAGGAATCCTCGAATGGTATGGACGTCTTCTTCACCACTTTGACTACCTGGATGTCGACTTTTGGAATCTCATCCCAAAGTTTTGTTTCCTCCGGGTTGAAAGCCAGCCTGCTTTTAAATTCTCTGGGTACATAGAGCTTTTTGTCGCCCTCTTCCCACTCATCTTTGATAAGATCCTGTAAATACGAATTCACCGGGAAAAGCTTTCTTTTCCTGGCCCTTAATCCGCCGAACATCTCGTCCTGTACTGAACGTTTCGGCTC
Organism: Bufo bufo; assembly: GCF_905171765.1. NCBI lineage: Eukaryota > Metazoa > Chordata > Amphibia > Anura > Bufonidae > Bufo > Bufo bufo. The sequence goes on from NC_053394.1 coordinate 158,396,945, forward strand.
CTCCTCCTCAACCGCCATGGTCTGCCTCACTGCTGTTAGGAGCGAGTCAAGATGTTCTGAGGAAAACAGAAATCTCTTGGGTTCCTCTGACACGGAAGGGGGGATCTCCTCCTCCAATTCGTCCGAAGGATACCCGATTTCCTCCTCCGACTCTGATACCACATGTACTCTGGCACGCTTGGACGGAGGGGAAGAGGGAACTGGAAGGGAAGGGGGCTGACTCATTCCTGCCGCCTGTACTTCCTCTCTGACAATGGTTCTCAGCTCTTCCAGAAAGGATGGTTGTTCCTCCTTCAGGATTTTTGCCAAGCAATCCGTGCAGAGGGCCTTCTTATACGACTCAGAAAGCTTCTTAGTGCACGTAGCACATTTCCTAGCTTTTTTTTCTGGAGTCTCCATGTGGTTTATGTCCCGTCTCCTTTTCCACCTTAATAGGGGGAGAAGGAGATATAAAACTGGTCCAAAAGGATTTTTAACCTAACCAGCAGGATACTACTTACAGTATTCTGGATGAGGGGGTCAGCTACCGCATCTAGCCTGCTCAAACCCTGGGCCTCCATGATGTACCGCCTGGAGCACACATCACAGCGTTTTTTAAAAGGATCTTACCTTACTGGCCCTTCCCTCATCGCCGCCCGGATCCGCCTCCTCTTCCGGGGGACTCTTCCTAAGAGGAGTCGACCCCACATGCGAAGCCTCCGGCTGAGGCCTCCAGCATGAATGCGCGCCGGTATCCTGGATACGTCACTTCCGGGTCGCACAGGAAGTGACGTGGAACGCATCATCCGAGGAGGACGGAGCCGCTGCTGTGCGCAGAGCTCCATCGGAGAAGCCGCAACAGCGTCCTGGTACCGCGGCGTTGAAAAAAAAAAAAGGTACCCGGAAAGCTAGGGGACCCCTTCCCCGAGGGGTGCTGGCTTTAGGCCGCAACGGAGGCTGAAGAGGAGAGGCATGAGCCCCCCGACCAGCCTGGCCTAGTGCTGTTCCCTACAGGTAGCAGGGATCTCTTCTCACAGCTCCTATCCCCGTAGGGACAGGAAGAACACTGGTGGGAGGGTAGGGAAGGAGCCTTTTAACCTTTTCACGCTTCCTGTCCCTACAGATATCCAATAGGACATCCTCCAGTGGGTACTGTCATGGAGGGATGTCCTGGAAAAAAAAAGTTTATTTTGTCTTCTAGTTACTGTAGAATAATCTATCAACTGACAGACAGAGATATAGGTTTTAGCTAGGAACAGGATTCAGTCAGTCCTACTGCAGCGTCATTTAAAGCTATATCATTAATTTTTTTATAAGTGTGTATCACCCCAAAGTTCATTACAGAATTCACTATCACAGACACAGATCTTTTACAATATTAATCCTGCTGCTGATAGCATACCACTTGATACACTTTTCTGCATCACAATTGCCATATATTGTACTGGACTTTGTCCAATCGACCATTTAAAAAAATATAGCAAAATAACCTAATAAAAATGTAATTGGTGAAGACTCTATAGATATGTACTTTCTTTAACATAACTCCAAACGCAACAGCGCAACGTGGTTTAAAAAGAATGTTTGTTACCACCGGCTGCCATCCATTTACCCACAACTATACATGTAAGGCTACATTCATACGACCGTATTTTTGGCTCTGCGTCCGTTCCACAATTTTGCGGAACGGGTGCGGACACATTCATTCCAATGGGGCCGCAAAAGATGCGGACAGCAATGTGCTGTCCGCATCCGTAAATCCGTTCCGTGGCCCCGGAAAAAAGATAGAGCATGTCCTATCCTTGTCCGCAATCGCGGATAAGAATAGGCATTTCTATCACAGGGCCGGCTACATTCACACTGCCGATATCCATGTTTTGCGGACTGCAAAGCACATACGGTCGTGTGAATGTAGCCTTAGTGTCACTTTGCCAGTACTAATGCTGTCTTGGTATTAAAGAGCTTGAAAGGGGTTGGATACAGTCCTAGGAGACCCCAGTGTCATACACAACTTCACCAGGTATCAGAGCACTTTCAATTCAGGTAACATTTTTCATCCAAAATCGAATTTAACAACCAATTTGTGCAAATCAGACTCAAAATAAATTTCAAGAAATTCACTCATCTCTGTCTATAATGTAACATTTTATATCATTTCCAAAATAATAATAATAATAATAATCTTTATTTAAATAGCGCCACCATACAGGATTATACACAGGGTGCAGTGCACTATACAGGATTATACACAGAGTGCAGTGCACTGTACAGGATAATACACAGAGTGCAGAGCACTGTACAGGATTATACACAGGGTGCAGTGCACCGTAGAGGATTATACACAGGGTGCAGAGCACTGTACAGGATTATACACAGGGTGCAGTGCACTGTACAGGATTATACACAGGGTGCAGTGCACTGTACAGGATTATACACAGGGTGTAATGCAGCATACAGTATTAGGCCTCATGCACACGACCGTTGTTGCGTTCCGTTCCGAAAAATGGGGTTCCGTTGTTCCGTGATCCGTTTTTGTTTTCGTGTGTCTCCCTTTATTTTTGGAGGATCACCAGACATGAAGGAAAGTAAAAAAAAAGTCTAAGTCAAGTTTGCCATGCAAATGATAGGAAAATAACGGACGCGGACGACAATCTTGTGTGCCTCCACATTTTTTCACGGTCCCATTGACTTGAATGAGTCCGCGAACCGTACTATACACAGGGTGCAGTGCAGGATTATACACAGGGTTATACACAGTGCAGTGAGATATACAGGATAATACAGGGTGCAGTGCACCGTAGAGGATTATGCACAGGGTGCAGTGCACCGTAGAGGATTATGCACAGGGTGCAGTGCACCGTAGAGGATTATGCACAGGGTGCAGTGCACCGTAGAGGATTATGCACAGGGTGCAGTGCACCGTAGAGGATTATGCACAGGGTGCAGTGCACCGTAGAGGATTATGCACAGGGTGCAGTGCACCGTAGAGGATTATGTACAGGGTGCAGTGCACCGTAGAGGATTATGCACAGGGTGCAGTGCACCGTAGAGGATTATACACAGGGTGCAGTGCACCGTAGAGGATTATACACAGGGTGCAGTGCACCGTAGAGGATTATACACAGGGTGCAGTGCACCGTAGAGGATTATACACAGGGTGCAGTGCACTATACAGGATTATACACAGGGTGCAGTGAATTATACAGGATTATACAGTGCATTCCTAGCGAACTGCCCCCATTGTATGTGATGGGAATACCTCTTTGAAGATGCTTACCGTAGCTCTCTCTACAACTTCTGCGTTTATACCTTTGCACTAGGGAAATAGGCAAATGTCCAGACTTCAGAGTGTCCCTGCTCCAGGGCACTACAGGAGTAAAGAAACATCCTATGTCCTGTGAGGATAACGCCTATGGGGCACAATTAGTAAAAGCAGCGTTTTAGCCGCTGGTCTTCATAAGCCCCTGCGCTGGCGGTGGATCCGCCAGAGTTATGGAGAGGCACCAGTCTCTACATAACTTCAGTGCATCCAGGGCCGCTTCTAAATGTAAGGCAGCTTCCTGCCGGCCCATCACTTTCCACATCCCTCCCCCTCTTTTAGACCTGGTGTGAGCGTGGAAGAAGTCGTAGATTCTGCCACAACATGGTGTGCGACAGAATCTCCGCCACAATAGTGGCGTATATCTGTTCATAAATGTCCCCCTATGTGTTTTCTTCTCATACCCAGGAACTTTTCAAAAACCAAAGGAGGAACATTATCAGCGACGCACTATGTGCAGAGAAGCAATTTTCGCCGTTAAGCCACTTCTCTCACCAGGGGTGCACCTAGCCTTTCTGCTGCCTGAGGCGAAAACTGAAACGCACCCCACCCCCCATGCCAATTTCTTAACCTAACTCCTTTGCTGCCTGAGGCAATCGCCTCACCTAGCCTCATTGGTGGTGCACCCCTGCCTCTCACTCTGCCCAATTTCTAGTTATACACCCCACAGTAATTACCCTCAAGTAGCGGAATGCAGCATTTTAACCCTTACAATGCCATTCCAAAACACATTACACCTATGTACCCCTAAACTAATACAGACACCACCCTCCAACATGATGTAACCCCAACATCATTAGGGCTCTTGCACACGACCGTATGTATTTTGCGGTCCGCAAAAAATACGGATGACGTCCGTGTGCATTCCGTATTTTGCTGAACGGAACAGCTGGCCCTTCATAGAACAGTACTATCCTTGTCCGTAATGCGGACAATAAGAGGACATGTTCTATTTTTTGGTGGAATGGAAATGGGATGCACACGGAGTAACTTCCATATTTTTTTGCAGACCCATTAAAGTGAATGGTTCCTTATACAGTCCGCTAAAAAAAAAACGGATGGACAGGGAAAGAAAATACGTTTGTGTGCAAGAGGCCTTACAGTTTTCACATCTCCTGATGAGCAGCATTGGAGTGGGATACATTGGGGGAGATTTATCAAATGGTGTAAAGGAAAACTGTTTTAGTTGCCCATAGCAACCAATCAGATTCCACCTTTCATTTTCCAAAGGAGCCATGAAAAATGAAAGGTGGAATCTTATTGGTTGCTATGGGCAACTAAGACAGCTTTCATTTACAACAGTTTGATCATTCTCCCTCCATTGACTCTATGGGAGTGCCGGAGATAGCACTAGCGCTTGGCTTTCTCTGACAGTCTCACAGAGTGGAGACTAGTGCATGTCTACTGCTCCATTCAAATGGGGGAACACAAGCACCTATCTTAGATGACCCCCGCCATCAGACACTACTGTATATACAACCCTAATAATAATAATAATAATCCGCAGAGCAGACTTACTGAAGCAAGTCTCCATTAACAACCGTAAGGTTCATGGTATGAACTTCATACAGCCAGCATGTATATCGTACGCTACACCCTGCAGTATAAGGCTACAACAAAATGGCCGCCGCTCCTCTTCTCCTAGGAGTTAACGGTGTACAATCTCTCAGCTGCGGTCAGAGGTCCGCACAGCGGAAGTCACAGGTACTGACCGGAAGTGGCTGTGGAGAGGGAGGATTGTTTCCGGGATGGATTCATGACAGTACACAGTGAAGAAATAAATGTCAGGTTAGTGAGTGTCAGTCTTATGTGCTGTCATTGTGTCCTGGGGCTGTATACACGGCCACTCCAAACACTGCACCTCCTGCCTCTGGATGTGCTTTATACAGAATACACTGCACCTCTCTGCTGTCATCTATGTCAAGTACATACAGGATGGATGGGCACTGTGACTGGCATGATGTAATAGCATTAGCACTGACTGGCATTATGTTATAGCATTGGCACTGTGACTGGCATTAGTTTACATAGTATTATTGCCTGTCAGTGCTGCCCTGAAATCCAAACCATTAGCCCATGCCTATGTCCTAATAGGCTGACCCATCAGTGCCACAAGATCATGTTGTGGGGCACCAATCAGATGAAACCAGAATTGGAGGTTTCTTTTCTTTTTTTTTTTTTTTTAATCGGATATCTTTTTATTGATTTTTCTCTCATAATTAAGGCTACTTTCACACTCACGTTTTTTGCGGATCCGTCATGGACGGATCCGTTCAGATAATACAGCCGTCTGCATCCGTTCAGAACGGATCCGTTTGTATTATCTGTAACATAGCCAAGACCGATCCGTCCTGAACACCATTGAAAGTCAAAGGAGGACGGATCCGTTTTCTATTGTGCCAGATTGTGTCACTGAAAACGGATCCGTCCCCATTGACTTACATTGTGTGCCAGGACGGATCCGTTTGGCTCAGTTTCATCAGATGGAAGCAAGCAGCGTTTTGGTTTCCGTCTCCAAAGCGGAATGGAGACTGAACGGAGGCAAACTGATGCATTCTGAGCGGATCCTTTTCCATTCAGAATGCATTAGAATGCAAACTGATCAGTTTTGGACCGCTTGTGGGAGCCCTGAACGGATCTCCCAAACGGAAAGTAGCCTAAGCAAACAAAATGCACGTTATATTTACAATGTCAAGATCAATTTAAACACATTAAAGTATCATTTTTGAATTATGACAAACTTAATTGACCATCAAATAATAGTGAAACCTAACACCCCAGCTCCTACTAAACCCCCTCCCTCCCCTACCAGACTATAGCAATAACAGGCAGTTTTTGCAAGGGTCAATGGAAAGGAATAGAATCAGGACTCCAAAATGAGCTCCTAAGGTAAAAAGAGCAACAATCGGACAGATATTGCTCCTCCGGGGAGGCGGCACTACCAGTTATCAACACACAGACATCCTATCATTTGTCCTCAACTCCCAAGAATCGAAGGTTTCTAACATCATTTCACTGGGGATCCGCAGTCCGCCAGCCACAGATCCCCCCCGTAACAGTGTCCGTCATCCACAGATCCCCCCCGTAACAGTGTCCGTCATCCACAGATCCCCCCCGTAACAGTGTCCGTCATCCACAGATCCCCCCCGTAACAGTGTCCGTCATCCACAGATCCCCCCTGTAACAGTGTCCGTCATCCACAGATCCCCCCTGTAACAGTGTCCGTCATCCACAGATCCCCCCTGTAACAGTGTCCGTCATCCACAGATCCCCCCATAACAGTGTCCTTCACAGATCCCCAGTAATAGTGCCATCCACAGACCACCATTAGTTCCAAACCCACCAAAAGCACACCTTTTGGTTAAAAATATTTTTTTTCTTATTTTCCTCCCCAAAAACCTAGGTGCGTCTTATAGGGGGCGAAAAATACGGTATAACCAATCCCCTCATGCGTAACACCCTCAAGTTGTGGTATGCGGGTGTAGCGGAAAAATTATTATCAGGTCCGATTTCACCAATATTGCAGGTCAGAGATGTTATGTGGGACTCCACCCCTCGGTTTAGATCCACACTGGGCAAACTTGACCCCAATTCTAGATTTAGTATCAAGACTTCATGGTGATGAAGAGGCAGCTCTTGACTACCCCCAAATAAGGAACCTAACCCAATTTCAACGTGCTCATATCCTACAATCCATCGCCGAAGTACAGATGCTCAATTGCAGCTCCCCCACAAACTTCGAACAAATGATTATGGGAATGAGGGAACCGAGTAAAAAATCTCCAAGATATACTCTTCTCTCCTTGAAGTATCCAAAACGCACAAACCTCCTTTTATTAGGAGTTGGGAGAAAGACTTAAAGGGAACCTGTCACCGGGATTTTGGGTATAGAGCTGAGGACATGGCTTGCAAGATGGCCACTAGCACATCCGCAATACCCAGTCCCCATAGCTCTGTGTGTTTTTATTGTGTAAAAAAAAAATTATTTGATACATATGCAAATTAACATAAAAGAGTCATATCTTACTTGTGTGACCGGAGAAGAGTCATATTTTCAAGCTCTGACTCATCTCAGGTTAATTTGCATATGTATCAAATCGGTTTTTATACACAATAAAAGCACACAGAGCTATGGGGACTGGGTATTGCGGATGTGCTAGCGGCCATCTAGCAACCCATGTCCTCAGCTCTATACCCAAAATCCCGGGGACAGGCTCCCTTTAACCTCTTCAGGACACATGACGTACCGGTACGGCATGTTGTCCTGGTACTTAAAGGGAATCTGTCACCTATTTTGACCATATAAAACTGTTAACATAGCAATGTGCAATAAAGTACCTTCATTCCAGCATGTCTTCTTTCTTTTATTCAACTTTTCATTCTTATAAAAAAGCGATTTTTCAGATATGCAAATGAAGTCTCAAGGTGCCCAGAGGGGCGTTATTACTCTGCTCTAGTGCCCATTAACGTCCCCCTGCAGTGCCCAGCCGGCCTTTCTTCCAAGCCCAGCACGCCTCCTAAGAAATAAATGTACTCCCACATACTTGCTGAACGGCGCCGCCCCCTCCCCACTACGTCATTTAATTTATTCACTGCACCTTCCTGGCTTACTCCTCTCTTGTCCTCCGAAATCCCGCGCAGTCGCAGTATCGCTGAGTGCCTGCGCCTGTGCGATACTCCTGCTCCAGAGGGCAACAGCGCTCTGATTACGTCACTGGGCTTGGCGCATGCCCAGTGACACTATTGAGGCTGTTGCCCTCTGGAGCAGTAGTATTCTACCGGTGCAGGCACTCAGCAATACTGCGCCTGCGCGGGATTTCGGAGGACAAGAGAGGAGGAAGCCACGAAGGTGCAGTGAATAAATTAACCACTTCAGCCCCCAGTGCTTAAACACCCTGAAAGACCAGGCCACTTTTTACACTTCTGACCTACACTACTTTCACCGTTTATTGCTCGGTCATGCAACTTACCACCCAAATGAATTTTACCTCCTTTTCTTCTCACTAATAGAGCTTTCATTTGGTGGTATTTCATTGCTGCTGACATTTTTACTTTTTTTGTTATTAATCGAAATTTAACGATTTTTTTGCAAAAAAATGACATTTTTCACTTTCAGTTGTAAAATTTTGCAAAAAAAAACGAGATCCATATAGAAATTTTGCTCTAAATTTATAGTTCTACATGTCTTTGATAAAAAAAAAATGTTTGGGTAAAAAAAAAATGGTTTGGGTAAAAGTTATAGCGTTTACAAACTATGGTACAAAAATGTGAATTTCCGCTTTTTGAAGCAGCTCTGACTTTCTGAGCACCTGTCATGTTTCCTGAGGTTCTACAATGGCCAGACAGTACAAACACCCCACAAATGACCCCATTTCGGAAAGTACACACCCTAAGGTATTCGCTGATGGGCATAGTGAGTTCATAGAACTTTTTATTTTTTGTCACAAGTTAGCGGAAAATGATGATTTTTTTTTTTTTTTTTCTTACAAAGTCTCATATTCCACTAACTTGTGACAAAAAATAAAAACTTTCATGAACTCACTATGCCCATCACGAAATACCTTGGGGTCTCTTCTTTCCAAAATGGGGTCACTTGTGGGGTAGTTATACTGCCCTGGCATTCTAGGGGCCCAAATGTGTGGTAAGGAGTTTGAAATCAAATTCAGTAAAAAATGACCTGTGAAATCCGAAAGGTGCTCTTTGGAATATGGGCCCCTTTGCCCACCTAGGCTGCAAAAAAGTGTCACACATCTGGTATCTCTGTATTCAGGAGAAGTTGAGGAATGTGTTTTGGGGTGTCTTTTTACATATACCCATGCTGGGTGAGATAAATATCTTGGTCAAATGCCAACTTTGTATAAAAAAATGGAAAAGTTGTCTTTTGCCAAGATATTTCTCTCACCCAGCATGGGTATATGTAAAATGACACCCCAAAACACATTCCCCACCTTCTCCTGAGTACGGCAATACCAGATGTGTGACACTTTTTTGCAGCCTAGGTGGGCAAAGGGGCCCATATTCCAAAGAGCACCTTTCGGATTTCACAGGTCATTTTTTACAGAATTTGATTTCAAACTCCTTACCACACATTTGGGCCCCTAGAATGCCAGGGCAGTATAACTACCCCACAAGTGACCCCATTTTGGAAAGAAGACACCCCAAGGTATTCCGTGAGGGGCATGGCAAGTTCCTAGAATTTTTTATTTTTTGTCAAAAGTTAGTGGAAAATGATGATTTATTTATTTATTTTTTTTCATACAAAGTCTCATATTCCACTAACTTGTGACAAAAAATAAAAACTTCCATGAACTCACTATGCCCATCAGCGAATACCTTGGGGTCTCTTCTTTCCAAAATGGGGTCACTTGTGGGGTAGTTATACTGCCCTGGCATTCTAGGGGCCCAAATGTGTGGTAAGTAGTTTGAAATCAAATTCTGTAAAAAAATGACCTGTGAAATCCGAAAGGTGCTCTTTGGAATATGGGCCCCTTTGCCCACCTAGGCTGCAAAAAAGTGTCACACATCTGGTATCTCTGTATTCAGGAGAAGTTGAGGAATGTGTTTTGGGGTGTCTTTTTACATATACCCATGCTGGGTGAGATAAATATCTTGGTCAAATGCCAACTTTGTATAAAAAAATGGGAAAAGTTGTCTTTTGCCAAGATATTTCTCTCACCCAGCAGGGGTATATGTAAAATGACACCCCAAAACACATTCCCCACCTTCTCCTGAGTACGGAGATACCAGATGTGTGACACTTTTTTGCAGCCTAGGTGGGCAAAGGGGCCCATATTCCAAAGAGCACCTTTCGGATTTCACAGGTCATTTACCTACTTACCACACATTAGGGCCCCTGGAAAATGCCAGGGCAGTATTTTGCCAAGATATTTCTCTCACCCAGCATGGGTATATGTAAAATGACACCCCAAAACACATTCCCCACCTTCTCCTGAGTACGGCAATACCAGATGTGTGACACTTTTTTGCAGCCTAGGTGGGCAAAGGGGCCCATATTCCAAAGAGCACCTTTCGGATTTCACAGGTCATTTTTTACAGAATTTGATTTCAAACTCCTTACCACACATTTGGGCCCCTAGAATGCCAGGGCAGTATAACTACCCCACAAGTGACCCCATTTTGGAAAGAAGACACCCCAAGGTATTCCGTGAGGGGCATGGCAAGTTCCTAGAATTTTTTATTTTTTGTCACAAGTTAGTGGAAAATGATGATTTTTTTTTTTTTATTTTTTCATACAAAGTCTCATATTCCACTAACTTGTGACAAAAAATAAAAACTTCCATGAACTCACTATGCCCATCAGCGAATACCTTGGGGTCTCTTCTTTCCAAAATGGGGTCACTTGTGGGGTAGTTATACTGCCCTGGCATTCTAGGGGCCCAAATGTGTGGTAAGTAGTTTGAAATCAAATTCTGTAAAAAATGACCTGTGAAATCCGAAAGGTGCTCTTTGGAATATGGGCCCCTTTGCCCACCTAGGCTGCAAAAAAGTGTCACACATCTGGTATCTCTGTATTCAGGAGAAGTTGAGGAATGTGTTTTGGGGTGTCTTTTTACATATACCCATGCTGGGTGAGATAAATATCTTGGTCAAATGCCAACTTTGTATAAAAAAATGGGAAAAGTTGTCTTTTGCCAAGATATTTCTCTCACCCAGCAGGGGTATATGTAAAATGACACCCCAAAACACATTCCCCACCTTCTCCTGAGTACGGAGATACCAGATGTGTGACACTTTTTTGCAGCCTAGGTGGGCAAAGGGGCCCATATTCCAAAGAGCACCTTTCGGATTTCACAGGTCATTTTTTACAGAATTTGATTTCAAACTCCTTACCACACATTTGGGCCCCTAGAATGCCAGGGCAGTATAACTACCCCACAAGTGACCCCATTTTGGAAAGAAGAAACCCCAAGGTATTCGCTGATGGGCATAATGAGTTCATGGAAGTTTTTATTTTTTGTCACATGTTAGTGAAATATGAGACTTTGTATGAAAAAAAAAAAAAATCAGCATTTTCCACTAACTTGTGACAAAAAATAAAAAATTCTAGGAACTCGCCATGCCCCTCACGGAATACCTTGGGGTGTCTTCTTTCCAAAATGGGGTCACTTGTGGGGTAGTTATACTGCCCTGGCATTTTCCAGGGGCCCTAATGTGTGGTAAGTAGGTAAATGACCTGTGAAATCCTAAAGGTGCTCTTTGGAATATGGGCCCCTTTGCCCACCTAGGCTGCAAAAAAGTGTCACACATGTGGTATCGCCGTATTCAGGAGAAGTTGGGGAATGTGTTTTGGGGTGTCATTTTACATATACCCTTGCTGGGTGAGAGAAATATCTTGGCAAAAGACAACTTTTCCCATTTTTTTATACAAAGTTGGTATTTGACCAAGATATTTCTCTCACCCAGCATGGGTATATGTAAAAAGACACCCCAAAACACATTGCCCAACTTCTCCTGAGTACGGCGATACCAGATGTGTGACACTTTTTTGCAGCTTAGATGCGCAAAGGTGCCCAAATTCCTTTTAGGAGGGCATTTTTAGACATTTGGATACCAGACTTCTTCTCACGCTTTGGGGCCCCTAGAATGCCAGGGCAGTATAAATACCCCACATGTGACCCCATTTTGGAAAGAAGACACCCCAAGGTATTCAATGAGGGGCATGGCGAGTTCATAGAATTTTTTTTTTTTTGGCACAAGTTAGCGGAAATTGATATTTTTAATTTTTTTCTCACAAAGTCTCCCGTTCCGCTAACTTGGGACAAAAATTTCAATCTTTCATGGACTCAATATGCCCCTCACGGAATACCTGGGGGTGTCTTCTTTCCGAAATGGGGTCACATGTGGGGTATTTATACTGCCCTGGCATTCTAGGGGCCCTAAAGCGTGAGAAGAAGTCTGGAATATAAATGTCTAAAAAATTTTACGCATTTGGTTTCCGTGAGGGGTATGGTGAGTTCATGTGAGATTTTATTTTTTGACACAAGTTAGTGGAATATGAGACTTTGTAAGAAAAATAAATAAATAATTCCGCTAACTTGGGCCAAAAAAATGTCTGAATGGAGCCTTACAGAGGGGTGATCAATGACAGGGGGGTGATCAATGACAGGGGGGGTGATCAATGACAGGGGGTTGATCAATGACAGGGGGGTGATCAGGGAGTCTATATGGGGTGATAACCACAGTCATTGATCACGCCCGTGTAAGGCTTCATTCAGACGTCCGTATGCGTTTTGCGGATCCGATCCATCTATCAGTGCATCCGTAAAAATCATGCGGACATCTGAATGGAGCTTTACAGGGGGGTAATCAATGACAGGGGGGTGATCAGGGAGTCTATATGGGGTGATCACCACAGTCATTGATCATGCCCCTGTAAGGCTTCATTCAGACGTCCGGATGCGTTTTGCGGATCCGATCCATCTATCAGTGGATCCGTAAAAATCATGCGGACGTCTGAATGGAGCTTTACAGGGGGGTAATCAATGACAGGGGGGTGATCAGGGAGTCTATATGGGGTGATCACCACAGTCATTGATCACGCCCCTGTAAGGCTTCATTCAGACGTCCGGATGCGTTTTGCGGATCCGATCCATCTATCAGTGGATCCGTAAAAATCATGCGGACGTCTGAATGGAGCTTTACAGGGGGGTAATCAATGACAGGGGGGTGATCAGGGAGTCTATATGGGGTGATCACCACAGTCATTGATCACCCCCCTGTAAGGCTTCATTCAGACGTCCGGATGCGTTTTGCGGATCCGATCCATCTATCAGTGGATCCGTAAAAATCATGTGGACGTCTGAATGGAGCTTTACAGGGGGGTAATCAATGACAGGGGGGTAATCAATGACAGGGGGGTGATCAGGGAGTCTATATGGGGTGATCACCACAGTCATTGATCACGCCCCTGTAAGGCTTCATTCAGACGTCCGGATGCGTTTTGCGGATCCGATCCATCTATCAGTGCATCCGTAAAAATCATGCGGACATCTGAATGGAGCTTTACAGGGGGGTGATCAGGGAGTCTATATGGGGTGATCACCACAGTCATTGATCATGCCCCTGTAAGGCTTCATTCAGACGTCCGGATGCGTTTTGCGGATCCGATCCATCTATCAGTGCATCCGTAAAAATCATGCGGACATCTGAATGGAGCTTTACAGGGGGGTGATCAGGGAGTCTATATGGGGTGATCACCACAGTCATTGATCATGCCCCTGTAAGGCTTCATTCAGACGTCCGGATGCGTTTTGCGGATCCGATCCATCTATCAGTGCATCCGTAAAAATCATGCGGACATCTGAATGGAGCTTTACAGGGGGGTGATCAGGGAGTCTATATGGGGTGATCACCACAGTCATTGATCATGCCCCTGTAAGGCTTCATTCAGACGTCCGGATGCGTTTTGCGGATCCGATCCATCTATCAGTGCATCCGTAAAAATCATGCGGACATCTGAATGGAGCTTTACAGGGGGGTGATCAGGGAGTCTATATGGGGTGATCACCACAGTCATTGATCATGCCCCTGTAAGGCTTCATTCAGACGTCCGGACGCGTTTTGCGGATCCGATCCATCTATCAGTGGATCCGTAAAAATCATGCGGACGTCTGAATGGAGCTTTACAGGGGGGTAATCAATGACAGGGGGGTAATCAATGACAGGGGGGTGATCAGGGAGTCTATATGGGGTGATCACCACAGTCATTGATCACGCCCCTGTAAGGCTTCATTCAGACGTCCGGATGCGTTTTGCGGATCCGATCCATCTATCAGTGGATCCGTAAAAATCATGCGGACGTCTGAATGGAGCTTTACAGGGGGTTGATCAATGACAGGGGGGTAATCAATGACAGGGGGGTGATCAGGGAGTCTATATGGGGTGATCAGGGGTGATCAGGGGCTAATAAGGGGTTAATAAGTGACGGGGGGGGGGGGGGTGTAGTGTAGTGTAGTGGTGCTTGGTGCTACTTTACTGAGCTGCCTGTGTCCTCTGGTGGTCGATCCAAACAAAGGGGACCACCAGAGGACCAGGTAGCAGGTATATTAGATGCTGTTATCAAAACAGCGTCTAATATACCTGTTAGGGGTTAAAAAAAACACATCTCCAGCCTGCCAGCGAACGATCGCCGCTGGCAGGCTGGAGATCAACTCTCTTACCTTCCGTTCCTGTGAGCGCGCGCGCCTGTGTGCGCGCGTTCACAGGAAATCTCGCGTCTCGCGAGATGACGCATATATGCGTGACTCTGAGCAGGGCTGCCACCTCCGGAACGCGATCCTGCGTTAGGCGGTCCGGAGGTGGTTAAATGACGTAGTGGGGAGGGGGCGGTGCCGTTCAGCAAGTATGTGGGAGGACATTTATTTCTTAGGAGGCGTGCTGGGCTTGGAAGAAATGCGGGCTGGGCACTGCAGGGGGGCATTACTGGGCACTAGAGCAGAGTAATAACGCCCCTCTGGGCACCTTGAGACTTCATTTGTATATCAGAAAAATCGAATAAAAGTTGAATAAAAGAAAGAAGACACATGCTAGAATGAAGGTACTTTATTGCACATTGCTATGTTAACGGTTTTATATGGTCAAAATAGGTGACAGATTCCCTTTAAGGACACATGACGTACCGGTACATCATGTATAGTTCCGATCACCTGCGGTTTGCTGCGGTTTCGGAAGTTTCTGATCCCCGCGGTCACAAAATAAATAACCTTTATTTTAATGTTTAACCCCCCCCCTGCTGCCCTCTTTGTCATCTGCCGGCGGGGGGGGGGGGAGACGGGGATTGCGGCAGGGCATGCGGTGCTTGGGGGGGCGGGCAGGCATGCGATCATCCGCCCGCCCCCTCTCTCAGGATAGCCGAGCGGTTTGCAGAGTGTCAGCACATTGCTGACACTCTGCTTGAAACGCCTGACATCCGTGCTGGCACAGATGCCATGCGTTTAACCCCTTCCATGGCGCTGTCCGTAGGGACCGCTGTATGGAAAAAGGTTAAGAGGGAGGGAGCTCCCTCCCTCTCCCATCGGGGGCTGCTGTGCCTTTTCAGCCTCTGATGGGAGAGGGAGGGGGCCTTCCTCCCTCCCCATCACCCACTGCTCTGCTGTGGCAGCGAGTGATGGGTACCATGGCAACCGGACGCCTTCACAGGCGTCCGGCTGTCCATGGTACTGTTCAGAGGCTGTCCATGGTGCTGATTAGACTTCTGCTAAAGGCAGAAGTCTAATCAGACTTTGTAAAGTGAAAATACAGTACAGTACACTATATAGTGTATTGTACTGTATTATACAGACATCAGACCCACTGGATCATCAAGAACCAAGTGGGTCTGGGTCAAAAAAATGTTTAAAAAAAAGTGAAAAAAAGTTAAAGTCAAAAAACTGATTTATCATTGATTAAAAATGAAAAAAAAATAATTCCCTACACATGTTTGATATCACCGCGTCCGTAACGACCTGATCTATAAAACGGTCATGTTACTTTACCCGCACGGTGAACGCCAGTAAAAAAAAAAAAAAAAAACTATGATGAAATTGAAATTTTGCCCACCTTACTTTCCAAAAAAGGTAATAAAAGTGATCAAAAACCAATCAAACCGTCACCTCATCCTGCAAAAAATGAGATCCTACCTAAGATAATCGGCCAAAAACTGAAAAAACTATGGGTCTTAGAATATGGAGACACTAAAACATGTTTTGTTTTTTTTTTTTATGAAATAATTGTGTAAAACTTACATAAATAAAAAAATAGTATACATATTAGGTATCGCCACGTCCGTGACAACCTTCTCTATAAAAATATTACATGATCTAACCCCTCAGGTGAATACCGTAAAAAAAAAAAACGGTGTAAAAAAAAAAAGCTATTTTTTGTCACCTTACATCACAAAAAGTGTAATAGCAAGCGATCAAAAAGTCATACGCACCCCAAAATAGTGCCAATCAAACCGTTATCTCATCCCGCAAAAATCATACCCTACCCAAGATATTTGCTCAAAAACTGAAAAAACTATGGCTCTCAGACTATGGAGACACTAAAACATGATTTATTTTGTTTCAAAAATGAAATCATTGTGTAAAACTTACATAAATAAAAAAATAGTATACATAATAGGTATCGCCGCGTCCGTGACAACCTGCTCTATAAAAGTACCACATGATCTAACCTGTCAGATGAATGTTGAAAATAAAAACGGTGCCAAAAAAGCTATTTCTTGTTACCTTGCCTCACAAAAAGTGTAATATTGAGCAACCAAAAATCATATGTACCCTAAACTAGTACCAACAAAACTGCCACCCTATCCCGTAGTTTCTAAAATGGGGTCACTTTTTGGGAGTTTCTACTCTAGGGGTGCATCAGGGGGGCTTCAAATGGGACATGTCAAAAAAAACAGTCCAGCAAAATCTTCCTTCCAAAAACCGTATGGCATTCCTTTCCTTCTGCGCCCTGCCGTGTGCCCGTACAGCAGTTTACGACCACATATGGGGTGTTTCTGTAAACTACAGAATCAGAGCCATAAATATTTTGTTTTGTTTGGCTGTTAACCCTTGCTTCATAACTGGAAAAAAATTATTAAAATGGAAAATCTGCCAAAAAAGTGAAATTTTGAAATTGTATCTCTATTTTCCATTAAATCTTGTGCAACACCTAAAGGCTGGGTTCACAGGGGGGTCGCGGGAAAATGTGCAGGTGCGTTGTGGGAACACCCGCGATTTTTCCGCGCGAGTGCAAAACATTGTAATGCGTTTTGCACTCGCGTAAGAAAAATCGTGCATGTTTGGTACCCAAACCCGAACTTCTTCACAGGCTTGGAATCGGTGTTCTGTAGATTGTATTATTTCCCCTTATAACATAGTTATAAGGGAAAATAATAGCATTCTGAATACAGAATGCATAGTAAACTAGCGCTGGAGGGGTTAAAAAAAAAAATATATATATAATTTAACTCACCTTAGTCCACTTGATCGCGTAGCCCGGTATCTCCTTCTGTCTCCTTTGCTGAACAGGACCTTTGGTGACGTCACTCCGGTCATCACATGATCCATCACCATGGTAAAAGATCATGTGATGGATCATGTGATGACCGGAGTGACGTCACCAAAGGTCCTTTACCTGTAACTAATGCTCACCACAGGTCCTGTTCAGCAAAGGAGACAGAAGGAGATGCCGGGCTACGCGATCAAGTGGACTAAGGTGAGTTAAATTATTTTTTTTATTTTTTTAACCCCTCCAGCGCTAGTTTACTATGCATTCTGTATTCAGAATGCTATTATTTTCCCTTATAACCATGTTATAAGGGAAAATAATAATGATCGGGTCTCCATCCCGATCGTCTCCTAGCAACCGTGCGTGAAAATCGCACCGCATCCGCACTTGCTTGCGGATGCTTGCGATTTTCACGCAACCCCATTCACTTTTATGGGGCCTGCGTTGCGTGAAAAACGCAGAATATAGAGCATGCTGCGATTTTCACGCAACGCATAAGTGATGCGTGAAAATCACCGCTCATCTGAACAGCCCCATTGAAATGAATGGGTCGGGATTCAGTGCGGGTGCAATACGTTCACCTACCGCATTGCACCCACGCGGAAATCTCCCCCGTGTGAACGCAGCCAAAGGGTTAACAAACTTTGTAAAATCTGTTTTGAATACCTTGAGGGGTGTAGTTTCTTAGATGTGGTCACTTTTATGGAGTTTCTACTCTAGGGGTGCATCAGGGGGGCTTCAAATGGGACATGGTGTAAATAAACCAGTCCATCAAAATCTGCCTTCCAAAACCATACAGCGCACCTTTCCCTCTACGCCCTACTCTGTGCCCGTACAGTAGTTTACGGCCACATATCGGGTGTTTCTGCAAACTGCAAAATCGGGGCAATAAATATAGCATTTTGTTTGGCTGTTAACCCTTGCTTTGTTACTGGAAAAATGGATTAAAATTGAAAATTTCCCCAAAAATCTAAATTATGAAATTTTATCACCATTTGCCATTAACTCTTGTGGAACACCTAAAGGGTTAACGACGTTTGTAAAATCAGTTTTGAATA
This sequence comes from Bufo bufo, assembly GCF_905171765.1. Taxonomy (NCBI): domain Eukaryota; kingdom Metazoa; phylum Chordata; class Amphibia; order Anura; family Bufonidae; genus Bufo; species Bufo bufo. The sequence continues at coordinate 158,415,296 of NC_053394.1, forward strand.
CCTTGAGGGGTGTAGTTTATAGAATGTGGTCATTTTTGGGTGGTTTCTATTATGTAAGCCTCGCAAAGTGACTTCAGACCTGAACTGGTCCCTAAAAATTGGGTTTTTGAAAATTTCTGAAAAATTTCAAGATTTGCTTCTAAACTTCTAAGCCTTGTAACATCCCCCAAAAATAAAATATCATTCCCAAATTGATCCAAACATGAAGTAGACATATGGGGAATGTAAAGTAATAACTATTTTTGTAGGCATTACTATGTATTATAGAAGTAGAGAAATTGAAACTTGGAAATTTGCAATTTTTTAAATTTTTTTAGTAAATTTGGTATTTTTTTTATAAATAAAAATGATTTTTTTGACGAAAAAACAATCTCAGAATGGCCTGGATAATTCAAAGTGTTTTAAAGTTATCACCACTTAAAGTGACACTGGTCAGATTTGCAAAAAATGGCCTGGTCCTTAAGGTGAAATAAGGCTGTGTCCTTAACCCCTTAAGGACACATAACGTACCGGTACGTCATGTGTTGTTCCGATCACTGCCGCCCGACCTCGGAGAGGGGCCAACCCACGGTGGGCTTCATACTTGCCTGGTTCCCGCCGCTAGGTTCCGGCTCCATTGGTCCCGGCCGTCTCATCAGCTCTGTGATATTTGGCATCAACATCCTGTTGACTGAGGTCGCATGACTGCTGCAGCCATTCACTGGACGCAACAGTGACCTGTTGCCTGTACAGCATGTCACCCAGTGACGTGCCATATAGATGACCGGTCACCACTGCGGACAGTGATTGGCTGCAGAGGTCACATGACACCTATTAACAAACCCTTTAAATGGTGATGACGTTTTTTCCCCTTTTTTCATCTCCTGGATGTAAAAAGTCAAATTGCTTGTTAAATTCATAGATATATGTAAGAGAGTGATTACTGCTGCTACCAGTAAATCATGGAAAGAGTTAAGAGTTGTCTAGTTGGCAATTTTCTTTAAATGCGTAATGGGGAAAATAGAAGAAATCACAGGCATCTAGTTCCTGGTCCCTCTCGACACAGAAATGTGACCGCTCAGCCGATCAGTGGCCGGTGCAGGTCACAGCTGAGGCTGAGAGGGTCCCGGGGAGGGTCTGAACTGGAGCAGCAGTCAAGTGAGTGTGAATTTTTTTATTTCATTAAGCCATTCTCATCTTTTTTAGACTATTTTTTTACCACCCAGACAACCCCTTAAAGAAAATCTCTCAATGTTCAGTTTACCGTCTTGACCAAAACATTACACCCTGAAGTAGTTTGCTTTTGCCCTCAAAAGATTGCAACTTTCTGACAAATTCTCACAACTAACATTTTTTAGGAGGCTCTTTAAGCTTACCCTGTACTTTGTATATATTTCAGTTATTTTAAAATCCAAGCGTAGTGAGAATCTACACCTACTAATAGAATTGCTTGCGTTTTCCATCCTTGTTCCTGCAGTGCAGAATCCTCATTGCCGAAGACAATGATCCCCTCATTGACTGATCCTCTGGAGATGCAGGAGAATGGCAGTGAGCTGACTTATAGAGTACTAAACCTCACACTGGAGATCATCTACCTGCTGACTGGAGAGGTGAGGGATTCCAGAAATTGTCACATGATCTCACTGTGTTTTTTTAATTTAGCTTAAAGTATATTCACGTGAATTGGATCACGTGTGCTGTGGCGTAAGGTTGGACCACAGGTGCTTCTAGAGAGTGCAAGCCATATCTCCCTGCATAGTGTTCCTCAACTCCAGTCCTCAGGGCCCACCTGCTGCTCATGATTTGAGAACATCCCTCAGGATGAATACCCGTGGTAAGTCCTGATGTATTGACACCAATTAGATCACCTGCTTAATACTAAGAAAATCCTAAAAACATGACAGGTAGGTGGGTCTTGAAGACTGGTGTGGAACACTGTCCTAGCATGAAAAGAGAGAGACATAGGATAAACAACTTATCCTATCAGTAAACCTGTAAAGTTCCAGGTGTTAGGGGGTCCTTGGGCACAGGCCAGAGATATCTTGTGGGGGGACGTAGTTCAGTGGTACCAAATTTTGAGAAACTTGTCAAGACAGTTTCTGTAAAGGTAAGCACATTTTAAAGGGTACAGTGGCAATGACCCAATTCACCCATTTTCTTGGAGTTGGTGTGTGATTGACCATCCAATATGGCAGGACCAGAGAAAATAAAAGAGGGTTCCAAGGAACAGCATTTGGGACATAGGTAAATTATATCAAAACTTCCGCAAAAGGGTGTTGTGTAGTAGGCACCATGTAAAATATATAATTAAAGGGCATATTCTCCATGCTTTGGGGAACCCATTTTGGGCATTTCAAGGCATGTTATAATGGCAGTTCATGCCGCTGCTGTCCCATGCGCACATGTGTCGGCTGCCAATGTGTGAACTGGGACTAGTATTCAGTGTATGTAACTTTGGTTGTAGTACTGCTACGGTTAAGTCCCCGATTTCTCTGTGACTAATGGGCTCATCAGCTTTCCAATATATGTTGGGCTCTTGGTTCCACTTCTTGCCTGATCAACAGTTTCTGCCAGCTTTTGCTAGAGCTTGCAAAAGAGCTATAATCTGTTTGTCTACCTGTATACCTACCTCTGCCTGTTCACTTTACTCATCCTTTGCCACCAGCCCTGACCTCTGAATTGTTTCACGGATTCACATGAACTCTGCATGCCCTGACCTCTTCCTGTATCCTGACTATGAGTTTTGCCTGACTGCAAGGTGCTTTACTGTGGTGTTTCTGATCCCTGTGGGTCAGCAGCCATCCACACAAGTTGCTTGGCACAGTGGGTCCACAACTGTTGTCTGTAACAAGAGACCACTCAGTCAGTTAAGGGGACAACATCCCATGTTTTCTCTTTTGCCTAGAATGGAGTACCCTGTTTTTGTCTAAAAAGCATTGAGTAAAAGACAGAGAATTGTCATTTGCAGGGGGACAGATGAGTAAAGAAGAGAGAGAAATTTTGAAAAGTGGTAGAGGATTCTGGAACTAAGTTTTCAGAGATTGGTGGAATTGTTTTCCTATGTACACACTGAAAAGATCACTGCAAAAGATAAGACATCCTGTACAATGTGATAAATATGAGTATGTACATGGCTACATTTAAAAAAGAAAAATAATTGAAAACACAGTAGATGCAAATACAACATATAGACTAAGCTCTCATTCTGATATGATAAAATCTGAGACTCTCAGCCAATATATTTTGATCAAAACACATCTGTGCCCGCCTACCAGCGCCAAGGTTATCTCAGTCTTACAGGACCTACTCTAAACCTATCTCTATGCCATTGGGCATCTACATTCAGGAGAGTGTTCTTTTTTCTCTGTAGTATATACTTGAAGGAGTGGCACCTTCAAGTCTAATGCGCTCCTATTATACCACCTTGGGAGTAGCATTCTTGTGCACTTTGCCCCACCTATTCCACAGACGACCTTGATTAGATGGTGCATATAGCTGTGCGGGCTCCTCCTCTCATTGGTTGCTCGATGCACATAGAGGTAACTAGGAACAGCACACTATATGTGCAGGGTCTGCTCCCCTGAATATAGATGCCCAAGGGCATAGAGAGAGGTTTAGAGTAGGTCCTGCCTGACTGAGACCACCTTGGCGCTGGTAGGCGGGCACAGATGTGTTTTGATCAAAATATATTGGCTGAGAGTCTCAGATTTTATCATATCAGAATGAGGGCTTAGTCTATATATAATATTTGCATCTATTGTGTTTTTTTTTTTTTATGTTCACACGGCATGCATTCTGTCTTTAAATCCAGTAAGAACCAACTGTAATCTGCATTCAGTTCATGTGAATGTGGCTTTGGTAGCCCTGTTCACATGCATCGTTAATATTCCATTAAGGCCTCATGCACACGACCGTTGTTGGGTTCCGTGTCCGTTGTTCCGTTTTCCGTGATTTTCTGCGGACCCATTGACTTTCAATGGGTCCGTTGAAAACTCGGAAAATGCACCGTTTGTCATCCGCGTCCGTGATCAGTGTTTCCAGTCCGTCAAAAAAATATGACCTGTCCAATTTTTTTCACGGACAACAGTTCGCGGACCCATTCAAGTCAATGGGTCAGTGAAAAAACACGGAGGCACACAAGATTGTCATCCGCGTCCGTTTTTTTCCTATCATTTTCAAGGCAAACTTGACTTAGATTTTTTTTTCACTTTTCTTGTCTGGTGATCCTCCAAAAATCAAGGAAGACACACGGAAAAGGAAACGGATCACGGAACAACGGAACCCCGTTTTGCGCACCGTGAAAAAATACTGTCGTGTGCATGAGGCCTAACACTTTTTGTCTGTACTTTAGAAAAAATCAGCAGAATAAGGTAGCATACTACTTATTTCCAAGGATTCCACATGGAAAAGCCAAATTAAATCTCTCGCTTATTATAACAGGGAAGTGGCTGGAGGGTTGAGAGTTTCTGGAAATGTATATAGTCATATTTGTCCTTTTTTTTGCATCATAGGATTGTACAGTAGTGAAGAAGACTTCTGGTCAGTGTATGAACACGAGCAGCTGTCCCCTACTGTCAACGTCTTCGAGTCCCATGAACATACCTCCACTTCACTCACTAATATGTAGGAATAAAAATGAGCAAAAGATCCTAGAACACACCAAGAAGATCCTTCAGCTGCTGACCGGAGAGGTAAGCTCTGCTGGGAATGCTGGACATTATTCAGTAATAAGGGATGATATATCTGGATGATGACTGTGTCATTGTGTGTATCAGGTTCCTATAAGGTGTCAGGATGTCTCTGTCCATTTCTCCATGGATGAGTGGGAGTATTTAGAAGGACACAAGGATCTGTACAAGGACGCTATGATAGAGAATCACCAGCCCCTTACGATAACAGGTAATAGGAGACTTTGATTGTAAAGGCCATAGAAATTATAAGAGTGAACTAAGTCGTTGTGATGTCGGCAGTCTGTGCCCTTTCTGCTCCTGGCGGGTACAACTTCCAGAACACTTACCCCATTCTGGCAGTCCTTGCTCCTCAGTTTTTCCCTGTTCCTTGCCAGAGGCATGGGTGCCTTGATATTACTGCTCCATTCATTCCACACTGGCTGCAGCCTACTTCTCTTGCCTGCAGTGCATCAGTCTGCCCCTAGGGTCACATGTGCTTCCTCTGACTTTCAAAGGTCCAGCGCACACACATCCTAAACTGTGGGAGGTTGTCTGAGCAGTAGGTATTCTAGCTTGCTAGTCCCTGTGAAGGTGCGCTATATTTCATTCTGACTTCCCGTGCTCAACCTCTGTCTGTTTACTGGACTTGACCCTGAGCCGTTTGACCTGACCTCTCCTTGACTTTCGTGTTGACCTTGTGCTGCCTGCCCTGACCATTAGGCTACCTGCACATGGGTTCAGGTTTCAAAATAGAAAATCTGCATGCGTTACCTGCAGTTTTTGGTGCAGATTTCACCCTTGCATTGAAAAGAGTGTAAAATCCGCACCAAATATTGACATGCTGCGATTTCAAAATCTGCCCAGCAGGTCAATTTCTGCATGGAAAAAATGGCAAAGTGTACATGCAATTTGTCTAATCTCATTCACTTTGCTCGTACCGTATTACGTAGGGGTTTTTTTCGCACAAGAATCCGCACCGTGTGCAGGTATCCTTAGACTTATTTCAGATTGAAGAACTCTTCCTGTCCTGAACTTAGCGCATCCCTTGACTATGATTTTACATGTCCCGTCAGTGCTACGCACTGGTGTCTCTTAACCTGCCCAGGTCACCCCTCACTGAACAGAGACTACTTCAAGAAATGTCACCCTTAGAAGTAGCCCCAAGTCAAATCTGTTCAGTGACGTAATAGGTCTGCACCTTCTTTGTGACACTGGTCAATACCAATGCATAATGTATTCAGTCACTGTGTGTATTTTCTACAGATGGATTCAGAACGAGAATTCCACTAGAGAGAAGTCCCAGTCGTCTGTCTTCCCAGGATTGTGCCAGAGAAAATCACAATGGCCCACAGGATCATCAGGTGGATTAAACTGACATGAAACACCAAAGTAGATCTATCTACTCTATGTGGTCTTTAGAAAAGCTGTGTGCACCCCTTTGGTTTGATTCAATAACCCTGCATGGAGGAGATGTGCAGAATGTAAGAGAACTGTAGTTATTTGGCATAAATCATTAGAGCTGCAGACAAATTTGGTCAAAGGAGTTTTTCTACATTTGTCCAGTACATTTTGTTCAAATAATTGGCGTTAAGAAACCTACAAGTGTGACTTGTTTGAGAACATTGAAACATCATTCAAATCTTCATAAGTTAGTGCAATACAGGCAGGAACCTTGGATCCCACTTCTTTTGCCAACTTCAGGGCTAATTCCACGGGTTCCCCTATGGTCTATTCCCTCGGTGGATAAAATTTGCCACGTATATCCCAGCAGAAACTGCCGTGGTTTCCGCTGCAGTTTTCACATTGGATGCTGCAGACCTGTTTGTGGCTTAGCTCCACTGAATTGAGCTAAACCGTGAGCGAACACCCACCACGGCTTCAAGTGGTGTTTGTCCGCACACCGCGCCAAAACGGGACATGTCTCTTCTTGCCGTGGTTGCAACTTTATACTGCCGGACCTCGAACTCCAGTGCTGCCTCCCGTTGGAAGCAGATACCTTGTGGCCACTGACTGAATTTTGGAGTGGTCTGCACACCAGAATTCCAACTGTGAATTCCACCTTTTGAATGGGTCCTAAGGGCAATGATTAGAATAGAAAGCTCCTTTCCAGCAGTAAAAATTATTTTAGAGCTTGTAGGATGCTACTGGGTAATTGTGATGTGGTTAACTATATTGCAGCGCACACCTGATGGGAGTAGATGGACCTACCATGAATACTAGTGGTGTATAGTACTGTTCCCACCTATGGTTACGCACTGGTTTTGTTGGTAACCTTCCAGATGCAGGACTCCAGTTTATGTAACAAATCATTTTCCGTTTCTTAAAACGTTTCTGCTCAGCGTTTTTTCTGATTAGTACATTATTTGTTCCACATGGTGAATCAGGGTGAAGATGTGATTGATTTTAAAGTTGACGTCATTGCAGAAGAAGGGAATATGGATGAGATGGGTGATCATTTGTGTAAGGAGGGCACACCTGATGGGAGTAGATGGACCTACCATGAATACTAGTGGTGTATAGTACTGTTCCCACCTATGGTTACGCACTGGTTTTGTTGGTAACCTTCCAGATGCAGGACTCCAGTTTATGTAACAAATCATTTTCCGTTTCTTAAAACGTTTCTGCTCAGCGTTTTTTCTGATTAGTACATTATTTGTTCCACATGGTGAATCAGGGTGAAGATGTGATTGATTTTAAAGTTGAAGTCATTGCAGAAGAAGGGAATATGGATGAGATGGGTGATCATTTGTGTAAGGAGGAGGAAATTCCTACAGCTATAAGTCCAGGTGAGTATTAACCACTAAGTACAGAAGAGTCTCAGGTTGACCTTGTTCAGTTACTACAACAGTCAATAGTGGGCTATCCCTAAAGCTGTGACATTTATTCTATCTAAGGAATTTAGGCATTTGCTGTATGCCATACTATATACACACTAGTAGATAGTGGTAGTCTGCCACTGGTTGGGGAAGCAGAAGCATTTCCGCCATATGCGCAGGTTAGTGTAGGGTAGGGGAAGCAGTTCTCCTCTACACTGCTGAGTACAGAGCACAGTGGAGTGAGTTTGGATGAGACGGCTTCCCCCTCCCTCCCTATGCTTGGTACCGCCCACATCACTCTGCACATTCCTGTACAGCGCTTAGATGTGGGCACTAACTGTGAATATAACTGGTGAATGGGTGGAGCAACATTGTTTTCCCTCAAACCCAACCTGGTGAATGCAAGCGGCAGTCTCCTCTACAGTGTAGAAAATTAGGTGTCAAATATTCCCTCTATTGGTATGCCTTGGTGTGTCATGTGCTCATCCAACCACATGGTGGCAGTATTTTGTTTACAGACTGACACAAGAGATACTAAGGCATATATGTAACCCGAACCAAGAAATGTGCCAAAGAAAGTGCAATATTGGAGAGTAGCTTCTAAACATATGCCAAACTAGGGTAGCTTGGTAGTAAGCATCGTTTTAATGCAACATTGATATTCTGTTATGAACTGTATCCATAAAATCCATTTTTATTCCTAGAAAATGACCACACCAAGAGCTCAGAGGAACATCTCCTTTTATATCCAAATTGTGAAGAAGAAAATGATGACGCACAAGATTCTCCAGTGGAAAACCCCATGACTCCAGATACACATGCAGTCCATTACAGTGGAGATGTATCATCTGATCCATCTAACCATGACTATCTTTCTCCTGATCAATCACAAATTATTACACAAGGCACAGGCCATAGTGAGAATAAAATCTTTACATTTCCAGACTGCAAGAAACAATTTTTGCAGAGACCAGATATGTTCCCATTTGCTCAGTGCAGCCAGTCTTCTACTTGGAAATCTTATGTTATGGAACATCAGAGACTTTACACAGGAGGGGAACAATGTTCTTGTTCAGAATTTGCTAATTGCTTTTCACAGAATACATATCTTCTTAATAATCAGAGAACACACACAAATGTGAATCAGTATCAGTGTTCAGCATGTGGGAGATGGTTTACACATAAAGCAAATCTTGAGAGACATGAGAGAATTCACAGGGATGAGAGGCCTTATCAGTGTTCCGAATGTGGGAAATGCTTCACTCAAAAATCAGATCTAATTAAACATCAGAGAATTCATACGGGGGAGAAGCCGTTTTCATGTTCAGAATGTGGCAAATGTTTCACCAAGAAATCAGTTCTTGTTAAACATCAAAGAATTCATACTGGAGAGAGGCCATTTCCATGCCTGGAATGTGGGAAGTCCTTCACCCAGAAGTCAGGTCTTGTCGAACATCGGAGAATTCACACAGGGGAGAAACCGTATTCATGTTTGGAGTGTGGGAAAAGTTTTACTAAGAAATCAAATCTTGCTAAGCACTGGAAAATTCATACAGGGGAGAGGCCGTTTCCTTGTTTGGAATGTGGGAAAAGTTTTGCTCATAAATCTGGTCTCATTGAGCATGGCAGACTTCACACAGGGGAGAAGCCATTTTCCTGTTCCGAATGTGGGAGATGTTTTAAATACAGATCAAATTTTATAAGACATCAGATTCTTCATACAAATTAGTCACTCATTCATATTCCTGACTTTGACTTGAATTACTATACCCCAAATTTATCTTTATGTGGAAACCACAGAGTGAAAACAGAAGGAATCCTTGTTGGAGCAGTGGCCACCTTTAAAATTGTATTCACTAGTTCCCTTCAATGGGTCTTGGGCAGGATGCTTAATCTCCTCAAAGAGACCAGTAATTTATGGAAACTTACTGGAAGTACCCCATGGTATGGAAACTTATTGCCAATGCTCCATGGGAAACAAATATGCACAGAGGTATCTCCCAAGGAAGAGACCCATCTCAACAGTGCCACCTCTTGGAAATGGCTCCCTATGAAATCAAAATTGGACTTTCCAACAAGCCTTGGGATTTGACAAGGAAATATATCCAAACCATGGGTATCTTGGCTACATTCCCTTGTCAAATCCCAAGGCTTGTTGAAAATTCTGATTTTGACTCGTAGGGAGTCACTTCCAAGAGCTGGTGCTAGTGAGATGATTCTCTTCCTCGGGAGATACCTCTTTGTACTTCTATGGGTCTTGAATACTTTCTTGTTCTTTAGAGTTATAGTTTGAAGGGATATGTGAATGAGAGCAACTGTACCCAATACTAAGTTAACCATTGAATTTTCATGTAGTAGAAACTATTCACATTTGTAATCCAACCACAGAACAAAAAAAAAATTCTGTATTGGAATGAAGGTTTCACATTGTTTTCTCTTATGCTTCTCCAAGAAGGACCTCCCTTGTAATGTTCTGAGCTGCTGTGATTTTCTCCAGGATGATATTTCTTTCCTCACACAATGTGTGATTTTTGTCCTAATATATTGGAAGTGTTTGGTGAACCTTGTTTTATTTAATGTTAATATTTTCAATGTTATATAATGTGTCGTTCTTGGCACATGTCTTCCAAATCAAAATAAAATAGCATGGTATTCTGTATGGTCACCACTTCAAGGTGTTAATCTATTTCCACTTAGTCTTGCACTCACCCTCCACTTGAGCATAAATCACATCCCCAACACAGTCCACACATGCCAGGTATACAACTTGCTGTCACCACCCAGATTTTAAACCAATAAATACACGCACTGCTGTCCAGCAGTCAAACTGTGAACAAACTGACAAAGGCTATGGATTCTTTACAGCATACAAGGACCAAGCTTTATTAAAGTTGCAGCACACTGAACACATTCTTAGGGTCCCTTAAACATCACTACCATTTCTTAACCACTGCCCAAGATCTGCTCTGGCTGTGGGAAAATGTCTTTAACTGTTCTTTCAGCTGCATTCACTGCTTCCTGATTTCTATCAGTGATATCTTGCCCTGTACTGAACATATTGCTGTCATTCTGGTATTGTTTGAAAGCTTGGAATGTCAGCCTTCGAACCAGGAATATAAGCAGCTAAAGCAGCCACAACCTCTCCTGTTCGGTCTGGAAGAGGGGGGTAGGCAGTCTGCAGGAAAAAAGACTAAATAATAAAAATATATAGAAATGTGGTATTATTATCATTGTAGTTACCACTAGAATAAAGGTATGTTATATTTTTTTAAATCAGATAATTTTTATTAATGGCATTTAAAAAAAAAACAGATACAAATAGTACCTACTGCCCTCCCCCCGCTCCCAAATCTGCAGCACAACAAAAGTCCATGTCAAAGGTCATGAAGCGAATCGACCATAAAGTCCAGTGGTGCTCAATGGTGTAAAATATATATGGTCACAGCGTGGTACTTCTTTGTGTGTAGCATTTGTCTTCTCAGAACCTGTACACATTCAACACCTTCATTCATTCACTCCCTTACATAGTGTTATACATCAATTCCGGCATGAGAGAGCTATTACACCCGGAGTATTTCATATTTCTTTAGGAGTTATCCCAGCCACACAAGAGGATGAAATGAAATACAAGACCAACCTACCCCTATTTTATGCCCCCATGTTGTCGTCCGCCAGGTAGTGGACACTACCTTTCCCCACCACCTACACTCACCCTATAGAACAGTGTTATAATGCTGCAACCACAGACTCCATATCTTCTCAATTTTTTTTCTGACTTTCTTTTCTGGTACATGTAACTTTCCATTCGGATATACATATGAATCTTTTCCACCAATTCCGTAACTTTCGGAGGATGATGATTGATCCAATGATAAGCGATCAGTTTCCTTGCTTGATATAATATGCGCATTAAAGGGTTTCTACCACCACATTTTGACCTATTTAGCTGTCAGACACTAGCGATCTGCTAGTGTCTGCTCTACCTAACCATGCTATTGTAATTCCTTTCTGTGCAGCGGTTACCCTAAAAAACTTAGTTTTATTGCTATGCTAATGAGCCTCTAGGTGCTATGGGGGCGTCTTTTCAGCACCTAGAGGCTCCGTCCACTCACCATTTCTGACGCCCAGCGCGCTCCAGCCCGCCCCTCTCCTCTAGATTGACAGACTACTCACGCCTGCGCCGTGTGCTTCTGTATTCGGCGCAGGCGCAGTGACTGTCTCCCTGCGCCGGCATCTTCACTGCGCCTGCGCCGAATACAGAAGCACACGGCGCAGGCGCGAGTGGGCTGTCAATCTAGAGGAGAGGGGCGGGCTGGAGCGTGCTGGGCGGCGGAAATAGTGAGTGGACGGAGCCTCTAGGTGCTGAAAAGACACCCCCATAGCACCTAGAGGCTCATTAGCATAGCAATAAAACTACGTTTTTTAGGGTAACCGCTGCACAGAAAGGGATTACAATAGCATGGTTAGGTACAGCAGATCGCTAGTTCGCTAGTGTCTGACAGCTAAATAGGTGAAAATGTGGTGGTAGAAACCCTTTAAGGCTAATCTATTTTCCGGAGACAGTTGCAGTGTTTTAACATGCCCTAACACACAGAGAATTGCAGACTGATCTATTTGTATATCGAATACCTGCCGCAATAGGTCAACAGTCTCATTCCAGTGGCATCTAAGTCTAGGACAGTTCCACATAAGGTGGATTAAGTCAGCGTTAGGTGTTCCAAATCTTGGGCAATTATCGTCTTCCCTGTATCCCATTTTTTTTCAGTAAAACCAGAGTTCTATAGACCCTATGCAGTAGAAACAGCTGGGACACTCTATGAGCCTCACTCACAGCCACTGCCGTAAACTCCTCCAACACCACTTCCCATTGTTCTACAATCAGTTCGGGTATATCCTCCTTCCATTTATCATATAACGTTAAAGGGTATTTTTTGAGTTGCATCTCTAGCAAAACCTTATAATGTAGAGAAATATCTCCACTGGTACCCCCTTGTGAGATAGTAAGATCCAGGATGCTTATTGGCCGGTGCTATCTTTTCATGCTGCTCCTGTGTCTGTATTGCGTGTCGGAGTTGCAAATAAAGATGGAACTGAGTTTTGGGCAGAGAATATTATTTTTGTAGCTGTGCAAACTCCTTAAGGGAGCCATTCTCGAAAAGTTGATGTATACGATTAAGCCGAAATCGTTCCTACACCCGGGCATTTTTTTTTATTTTATTCAATTCTTTATACATATCGTTGGGCCAAATGGAAGTGAATTGAGTATACCAAATGAGCCCTACAACCGTTTTAGCCTTCCACCACACCCTATGTATAGTGCTGAGAAAGCTGACAATGCTTCCCTATTTCAAGGAATGTACCGTCCTCTATGGCTGACAACAGGTTTTTATCGTTAATCAAGTATTTTACAATCCTGCCTGCTGTATTGAGCCCATCATCCACTCCCCAGCCCCTGATATGCTGCAGCTGGGCCGCCAAATAATAAATCCATGCGTCTGGGACATTCAATCCTCCTTGAGTTTTAGGTCTACACAAAGTAGCTAGCTTTATACGCGGTATTCCCTTTTTCAAAATTAGGTCTCATCGCATTCACGGTATAGAAAAAGCGGAGGGGAATCCAGGTTGGGGCAATATGTAGCATATATAGAAGTTGGGGCATGAAAATCATTTTAAGCAGATTAGTACGCCCAATCATAGTAAGGGGCAAGCGATTCCAAGCCTGGACTTTTTGTCTAAACCTATGTATCAACAGTGTCAAGTTAAGTTTCTCATACTCCTGCACGTTGTTCGAAATTTGGATGCCTAGGTACTTAAAGGAGGTAACTATTTGTAAATCTGCTGCATGCGCTGGAAAGCTTCCCCCATCATTAGAGAGCGGCATCAGTACCGACTTCGTCCAATTTATAGTCAAGCTGGATAACTTCCCAAAAACCATTTATAATGCTCATGGCCTCCGGAAGAGAAGAACTCCAGTCATCTAAAAATAACAGGCACTTTTTCCGTTAATGGGCCATACCTCAGTCCTTTCACTGTTACCGCTCTCCTTAATGCTTCTGAAAGGGGCTCTATCGCCATTGCAAACAGCAACGGAGGACATCCCTGCCTAGTTTAGTAAAGGGTTTAGAAAGTCTGCCGTTTATTTGGATTCTAGCCATGGGGCAATTATACATTAACTGTATCCATTTAACGAATACTCGTCCAACTCCCATTTTCTGGAGCACCAGCCATAATTATTGCCATTCCACGCTATCGCTATCGAATGCATAGGCCGCATCATGAGATGCGACCGCCGCATTCAAGGCGTGGATCTGACTCCCTTGGATATTCAGGAATAACCTACTAATATTCACGGCCGTTGACATATTAGGCATGAATCCTGCCTGATCAGTATGTATGAGCGAGGCTATCACTGAATTTAACCTATTTGCCAATATTTTAGCTAAAACTTTAACATCTACCATATATGATTCGTCCTCCAAACTATCCTTCCCTGGTTTGGGGATGACCACAATAATAGCTTCATTCATAGACCCAGGAAGTGTACCCTGTCTTTGTGCTTCCTTATAGACCTATAACATTTGAGGTAATAGTGTAGAGGCATAGGTTCTATATATTTTGAACGGCAATCCATCCCACCCCGGTGCCTTATTATTTGACATGGTCCCCAAGGCATCTTCTATTTCCTTTATAGTTCTAGAAGCATCCAGGAAGTGTCGCTGCTCCTCATTTAGAGTAGGGAGTTGCAATCTGTCTAGGAATCCTGCTATCTCTGCGTCTGCAACGTCCACTTTTGATTTATATAATGAGGAATAAAACTCGTGCATGACCTCTAGGATCTGATCTGTTGCCGTGCACAAGATTCTTAGCTGAATTACGCAGATCAGGTATGTATGCCGATGGTTGTTGGGCCCTAGATATGAGTGCCAATAACCTCCCCGTTCTCTCCCCCTCCTCGTAATACGACTGCTTTTGAAAAAAGCGTTTATTCGTCTCGTTACGGAGCAAGCGTTTATTTAGAGCTTGCTGCGTTTCCTTCCAGAGTGTTGTGTTCTCCAGAGAAGGACTCTCCACATACTCTGCCTCTGCCTTTTCCACCACCATCATTAGTTTCTGTACAGTCGCTCTAGTTTCATTACGTTTCGCGTTAACTTCTGCTATGAGCAGCCCTCTCAAGTATGCCTTCATGGTATCCCACACTACTAACCTAGTTGCTGTAGGTAGATTATAATGGAAAAACTCCCTCAGCCTTTCTCCCACTCCCGACAGGTCAGGTAGAATAGAGAGCCAGTGCGGATTGAATTTCCATAATTTACCTCTAACCAATGTTGGGGGAAGAAAATTAACCGTTGCTAAAACTGGGGAGTGATCAGAGAGTCCTCTGGGTAAGTATTGTATATCCTCAATGAGGCGGCCCATTTCAGCGTTCCCTAGAATTAGATCTATTCTGGATAACGATTCGTAGGTACTGGAGTAACATGAGTATTGTTTTGTGTATGGATTCCTCAGCTTCTAATAATCTAACAGGGATGCTTCAGTCAGGAGCCTGCCAAATGGGGTAGTCTCCTCTGACGTCAAATGGGTGAATGTACCCATTTTGTCCAATGCCGGGCTAATCACATTATTAAAATCCCCCATAATTATCGTTGGAACAGTGGGTATGTCCGCAAGAAATGACACCACTTTCCTAATGGTCAATGGTGAGTATGGTGGTGGTATATAGACCCTGACTATAGCACAAGGTGTATTGAGAATTGTGCCATATATACAGACATAGCACCCTTTATCGTCTATCTTATCAGATATATATTGAAAAGCTACACTCCTATGCTAACCCCCCTCGCATAGGTGGAATAAGTGGCATGAAAGCAATGATTCGCCCGTTTAAGTACCTGGGTCTGATCCTACATTAAATGGGTCTCCTGCAAGCAGCATATCGGGCTGGTAAAGTTTCAAAGTTTCCATTATGGCCTTTCTTTTATTAGCCTCTTTAATCCCTCTGACATTCCAGCTTAAGAAGCTTGTTGATTTAGCCGTGGTTATCTAGAGGCCCCAGTAGTAATAAGAACGCCTAATGTCCCCTGGATTTATAATACCCCTACAGTGCCCCCTGTAATTATATTCCTCTGTCCACCATACAGGCCAATGTAAATAACATCAAACCATCCCTCCTGCCCCCTCCAAAATACAGTCCTATGTAAATAACATCACTCCCCTCCCTTCAGCTCCTCCAATATACAGTCCAATGTAAATAACACGGTTTCCCTGTCTCCGCCATAGAGTCCCATGTAAATAACATCACACCATCTCTCCAGCCCCCTCCAAAATACAGTTCCATGTAAATAACATCACCTCCTCCCCAGCCACCTCCAACATGCAATCTCATGTAAACATCACCCCATAAACATTCAGTCCCATGTAAATAACATCATTCCCCCCCACCAGCCACCTTCAACATACAGTCCCATGTAAATAACATTGCCCCCTCAACATTCAGTCTCATGAAAATAACATTACTCCCTCCCACAGTCGCCATCAACATACAGTCCCATGTAAATAACATGACCCCCTCCCAAGCCACCTCCAACACACAGTTCCATGTAAATAACATCCCTCCCTTCAGCCCTAACATACAGTCCCAGCATTGCTCTGCCTCTCCCTTCACTTACCTCTCCTCATGTAGCAGATCTCACCACAGCTTCTTCCCCCAGGTCTTCTCATCTTCACTGCCATCCTCTCCTGCACTGGTCACATGATGGTGACATCATCGCAGGTACTTCTCAACCACTGCCTGTTTTGCTGGTCACATAACCTGTGATGTCACCACAGGTCCTTCAGATCTTCCAGTTTATTAGATTGAATTGTATTGCTGTCCTGAGGATGGCAATATACAAACCGGATTCCAAAAAAGTTGGGACACTAAACAAATTGTGAATAAAAACTGAATGCAATGATGTGGAGATGGCAAATGTCAATATTTTATTTGTAATAGAACGTAGATGACAGATCAAACGTTTAATCCGAGTAAATGTATCATTTTAAAGGAAAAATACGTTGATTCAAAATTTCACGGTGTCAACAAATCCCCAGCAATAAGAGGCTGGAAAAAGTAAATTTGAGCATAACGAAGAGCTGGAAGACCAATTAACACTAATTAGGTCAATTGGCAACATGATTGGGTATAAAAAGAGCTTCTCAGAGTGGCAGTGTCTCTCAGAAGCCAAGATGGGTAGAGGATCACCAATTCCCACAATGTTGCGCAGAAAGATAGTGGAGCAATATCAGAAAGGTGTTACCCAGCGAAAAATTGCAAAGACTTTGCATCTATCATCATCAACTGTGCATAACATCATCCGAAGATTCAGAGAATCTGGAACAATCTCTGTGCGTAAGGGTCAAGGCCGTAAAACCATACTGGATGCCCGTGATCTCCGGGCCCTTAAATGACACTGCACCACAAACAGGAATGCTACTGTAAAGGAAATCACAGAATGGGCTCAGGAATACTTCCAGAAACCATTGTCAGTGAACACAATCCACCATGCCATCAGCCGTTGCCAGCTGAAACTCTACAGTGCAAAGAAGAAGCCATTTCTAAGCAAGATCCACAAGCTCAGGCGTTTTCACTGGGCCAGGGATCATTTAAAATGGAGTGTGGCAAAATGGAAGACTGTTCTGTGGTCAGACGATTCACGATTCGAAGTTCTTTTTGGAAATCTGGGACGCCATGTCATCCGGACCAAAGAGGACAAGGACAACCCAAGTTGTTATCAACGCTCAGTTCAGAAGCCTGCATCTCTGATGGTATGGGGTTGCATGAGTGCGTGTGGCATGGGCAGCTTGCATTTCTGGAAAGGCACCATCAATGCAGAAAAATATATTCAGGTTCTAGAACAATATATGCTCCCATCCAGACGTCATCTCTTTCAGGGAAGACCCTGCATTTTTCAACAAGATAATGCCAGACCACATTCTGCATCAATCACAACATCATGGCTGCGTAGGAGAAGGATCCGGGTACTGAAATGGCCAGTCTGCAGTCCAGATCTTTCACCTATAGAGAACATTTGGCGCATCATAAAGAGGAAGGTGCAACAAAGAAGGCCCAAGACGATTGAACAGTTAGAGGCCTGTATTAGACAAGAATGGGAGAGCATTCCTATTTCTAAACTTGAGAAACTGGTCTCCTCGGTCCCCAGACGTCTGTTGAGTGTTGTAAGAAGAAGGGGAGATGCCACACAGTGGTGAAAATGGCCTTGTCCCAACTTTTTTGGGATTTGTTGACACCATGAAATTCTGATTCAACATATTTTTCCCTTAAAATGGTACATTTTCTCAGTTTAAACTTTTGTTCCGTGATTTATGTTCTATTCTGAATAAAATATTAGAAGTTGGCACCTCCACATCATTGCATTCAGTTTTTATTCACGATTTGTATAGTGTCCCAACTTTTTTGGAATCCGGTTTGTAGTTGTATATAGCAGGCAGGACATTCGGGGCCTGGGACAAAACATCAGGGGCCCAGGCCCTAGCAACACCCCTGTTTTAACCTAGCAACACCCCTGATCTAAATGTTTTTTTTATTTTTTTATGTCCCAAATGCCCTAAAAAAAAATTATTCTAATATACTTTCTTTCTTTTTAAGGATTTTGATGTTTTCCTAGCAAAATAGGCACCTGAAGTTCAGGGGTCTATCAAGCTTTAGAATCAGTATTCTTGTAAGTTTTGTTTTTATTAGCAAATATAATAAGATCATTACAAGCTTAACAAGGTATAAAGTGAGGTAAATATCACCATTTCAAGTGTAAATTTGTAAGCAATATATCCTGTTATATCATCACAGGAATAATACTTCCTAATTCTAAAGTACATATTGGACATGAGAATCAGTTGGAAAACTCAGTATAAATCAATTCGAAAACTGACTCAGTATTCTAGTACAGCGCTTACTGGAGTACGGATACCACTGGGGCCACAGTGAACGCCTTAGAGGCTGGAGCATGCATCGCTACTTATGTCTGTGCCCTCCTGAAGCTTGGATAAACCCTGGCACAGCACATTGGTATCCTGTATCATCTGGTCAGCAATAGACCTGGGTTGTTTCAAATCTTGTAATTGCATAGTTGATCTGACTTCTTTCAGCAATAGTTCTGTATCCTCAGCTGGAAGCCTTTAACACTACCAGTGGCCATCTTGGAGGCTGGCAATTGTGGTCCCAGCTGTGTGGGAAACACAACCTAGGATGGACTAGATTAGGGACACATGGTATGCCACACCAGCTCCCACCCAAAAATGTGGGGGCCTGGAATAGAGAGTGGAGTAAAAATCAAGTTTAGATAGATGGTATGTCCCCTTATAGTTAGTATAGCAAAATCTTTCCCAGCTCCTAGGAGTGAAGCCTTAAGCAAAAAAAATCCTCCAGGGAGCAAGAGCTCGCTCAGGACATCCTATAAGGAAGACAGGAAACCTGAACTGAGGTGTGGCTGTGAATCTTTGTATCGTCTTAGGTTTCCTCTCCTGGATGGGATGTCTCCTCACATGGGTAAAGGGAAACAACCAGCGGCAGTCAATTTAAAAACAATGTTGATTTGTGGTAAAACAGCATGTCTGTGGTTTTCGGACACATTGCAGCTGCTATGTGTGACCTCTGTGTCTTAAGAAGTTTCCTTTTGGCATACCATCTGTGGGGAAAACTACAACTCCCAGCAAGTGGTGGTAGATAGTAGCGCTATTTGTTATTCTATGGACCTAGTTTATTTTATATGGATGCATTGGCTGATGGCTGGCTGAGATCCTGTATGTCGCCTACGTAGTCCAGCGAACGTACTGTGCCATGTGGTGCTGGGGCCCACTCCTATCTCGGGGTCCATCTGGAGGATTCACCTGTTACCAATGTCAGTCTCATACTAATAAATAGAAAAACGGAATTCCTGTCCACACATAAGATGTGATGAGTTATCAAAACTAGTGCAAAGGAAAATTGGCTTGGTTGTCCATAGCAAACAATCGGATCCTTTCATTTGCCAAAGGACTTCTGAAAGGTGGAATCTGGTGGGCCCAAGCTCTGACACTAATAGACCCCTAATAAAACAGGGCCCCCTAAGGTCCTATACACACAAAGAGTGGGCCCTTAGAATCCTTTTCTCTGGAGGGCCCAAGGGACTTCAGGCTGACGCTGGTCACATGACACACAACTACAGCCACCGATTAAAAAGAGTACTTTTATTAAAATTGACATTATTTACCTTTCTATCATGTGGCAGTGCTTCTATAAAACTTCTATTTTTTATCATTAGTCTACCTTTGCAGCTGTATTACACAAAAATTAGTCCACCTGTCTTATGATAGCTAGTTTAGGCCACCTACCTTGATGTGACAAGATGTTATTGCATGAACAGTACATCACTAGGATATACCCAGGGGCGGACTGTCCATAGACCCTACAGAGAAAGTTCCTGGTGGGCCGATGCCCAGGGCGCCGTCTGAGCCCCCTTCACAGCCGCCGGCCAGGTACATAACGATCCTCTCAGCCTTTAATTAATACTAGAAGTATCAGGCACTTGGCCAGGGGCCCTCTTGAATTCTACTATGTTACCATCAATACAGTGATGCAGTTAAATACTGTGGAGGGTTGTCAGCATTTTGTGCTGCACTGTGGTATTTGATTCTGCTGGGGCTGTATTTTGTCCTGCACTACGGTATTGCTGACCCTGCCTACTTCTGTTGTCCCTGCCTACGTGTGTTGCCCCTGCCTTCTGTCAATTTGAACCCACCTACAACATGAGGCTACTTTTAGATTTTTTACAGAGCCACTTAAAGTTCCCAGTTCTCCCCTGGATATATACAGATTGATGGGATTTGACTATGGTTGGACTCTTCGGCCTCGGTGTGGTTACTTCAGAGGAGGCAAAGTTGATTCATTAGTCAGTGGCCAACCATCAGGCCTCTGGAAATATAATTTACTACAACCAAAGTCCCATGCATGTAACTTGAAATGTTCCTGAATTATCTTATTTGTAATCTTGATCTCCAATCATTGCATAATTTACCTTTTTTTTATTTTTTTTATTTCTTGACATGACTACAGAATACACATTATATGTTACATATGAACTAACATATTATAAAAATTATTGACCAAGCACTTCCAATATATTATACTAAACATCACGCGTAAGAAAAGGAAATTAATATCATATAATAATATGCCAACTGGAAGAACATTACATGGAGGTCCTCTCCAGAATGACAGAGGTGAAGAGAGCTCAATCTAGAGCCAGATCAGTTCTGTGAATAAATACTAATACAAATGGCAGCTTTTTTTTCCAAAGTCCATGCCAAGGCAAAAACTCATTGTCCAGGTATAACAGGAGCACGGCACACACTCACTGCTTCATTCCTTTTCTGCTACATTAGAGGCTTCAATTTCAATTTTGTCCAGACAAGGAAAAATGTGGTCACTTTGGTCTAAAGGGCACAACACAACAAGAAAATGCTCTGTTGTACACTACAATGACAGGGTGACAACTCAGCTCCGCTGCTTAGATAGGCGACGCACCTGCATCCTTTACCTCTTTTTCTCCTCGGAATAGCAGCCATGGTCGTCCTCAAGAAAATATAATATGACGGTGTAAAATGGTGAATAATTCCACCCAAATTGAAAGTTAAGGACCTGGTGTGATTATTACTTGGGAAGAACCTCATATCTGAAAAAAAAAAAAAATGCTCTGAGCATTTCACATATTGCGATATAAAAAGGGTCTATCCCCCGTGTGAATTCTCTGATGTTTCATAAGGACAGATTTCTGGGTAAAACACCTTCCACACTCCGAACATGAAAAGGGCTTCTCTCCTTTGTGAATTCTCTGATGTTTATCAAGAACGGATTTCTGGGTAAAACATCTTCCACATTCTGAACATGAAAATGGCTTCTCCCCTGTGTGAATTCTCTGGTGTTTGACGAGAACTGATTTATCGGTAAAACATTTTCCGCACTCGGGACATGGAAATGGCCTTTCGCCTGTGTGAGTTCTCAGATGATTAACCAGAACTGCTCTCTTGTTAAAACATTTTCCACATACCGAACATGAAAATGGCCGCTCTCCTGTGTGAATTTTCTCATGCTCACTAAGGCCTGATTTATAAGTAAAACATTTTCCACATTCTAAACATACAAAAGGTTTCTCCCCTGTGTGAATTCTTCCATGTTCAACAAGGCTCGATTTTCGAGTAAAGCATCTTCCACAATCTGAACATGAAAAGGGCTTCTTTCCTGTGTGAAGCTTTTGATGTTCAAAAAGGCCTGATTTCTGAGCATATGATTTCCCACATTCTGCACATGAAAATGGCTTCTCCCCGGTGTGAATTTTCTGATGTTTTAAAAGATCGGATTCCTGTGGAAACCATTTTCCACATTCCAAACAAAGAAACTGAGGCGGGCCCATGTTTGCTCTCTGTTGATTGAGAAGATTTGGCCTTTGTGGTAAATATTTTCCATCATCTGTATAAGGAAGAGACTTCTCTCCTGTGTAACGTCTCTGATGTTCTATGATATAAGATTCCCAAGTAGAGGGTTGGCCGCTCTCATTACTATCTGATTTTTTTGTGAAATTGTCCTCTGGCTCAGGAAATAGGAATATATTACCTTCTCTATAAGTTGGCGACTGATCAGAAGTTCTCTTGGTATTAGAAGTATAAGATGATGAATCACTGCTGAGAAGCTGTGAATGTATATTGGGGCAAGTGGAATTTTCGCCTGAAGAACTTTGTATGGCACCATTAGCTTCTTCTAAATCTAGGGATAAAAAAAGGTCAATATGAGTTACTGCCATGGTCATCTAATGTTAATAAGGAGCATGAATAGTATCTCAAAAAGTTTTTACTGGCTTGCAAAATGACCGGAATGTTTTATAAGTCACGGTTAACACAAACCAAATATCCTTATTTGTTGACACAAAATATATTAGAATTGAGTTGGTCTATAATTCACACGCCCAAGTTTAGGTGAAAGACAAACATACAGTACAGACCAAAAGTTTGGACACACCTTCTCATTCAAAGAGTTTTCTTTATTTTCATGACTATAAAGGCATCAAAACTATGAATTAACACATGTGGAAAATATATACATAACAAACAAGTGTGAAACAACTGAAAATGTCATATTCTAGGTTCTTCAAAGTAGCCACATTGTGCTTTGATTACTGCTTTGCACACTCTTGGCATTCTCTTGATGAGCTTCAAGAGGTAGTCCCCTGAAATGGTCTTCCAACAGTCTTGAAGGAGTTCCCAGAGATGATTAGCACTTGTTGGCCCTTTTGCCTTCACTCTGCGGTCCAGCTCACCCCAAACCATCTCGATTGGGTTCAGGTCCGTTGACTGTGGAAGCCAGGTCATCTGGCGCAGCACCCCATCACTCTCCTTCATGGTCAAATAGCCCTTACTTTCAAAGTTTTCCCAATTTTTCGGCTGACTGACTGACCTTCATTTCTTAAAGTAATGATAGCCACTCGTTTTTCTTTACTTAGCTGCTTTTTTCTTGCCATAATACAAATTCTAACAGTCTATTCAGTAGGACTATCAGCTGTGTATCCACCTGACTTCTCCTCAACGCAACTGATGGTCCCAACCCCATTTATAAGGCAAGAAATCCCACTTATTAAACCTGACAGGGCACACCTGTGAAGTGAAAACCATTTCAGGGGACTACCTCTTGAAGCTCATCAAGAGAATGCCAAGAGTGTGCAAAGCAGTAATCAAAGTTAAAGGTGGCTACTTTGAAGAACCTAGAATATGACATATTTTCAGTTGTTTCACACTTGTTTGTTATGTATATAATTCCACATGTGTTAATTCATAGTTTTGATGCCTTCATAGTCATGAAAATAAAGAAAACTCTTTGAATGAGAAAGTGTGTCCAAACTTTTGGTCTGTACTGTATATATATATTTTTTTTACTTAGAAAAATAAAACTTATCTGAAGGATGCACTTGCTAAGAATCACGGTACCACAGCTGGAAATTACAATTAATACACTATACAGGATATGGGCTAGCATTATTCTAATGTTCAGATGCACATTTAGCAGATTTAATCTGGATACCTCTCTTTGTCTTAGATCACCTTTTCCGATGAATATATACAGCTGAATTGTATTTTAGCATTTTCAACACAAACAATGATAAAATCACTTTTATTTTTTATTATAACCCCTTTCCTGACATCCGCATGTGCTGTGCATGTTGGATCTTTAACAATGGCGCCTGCTCAGCATAGACTCGAGCAACCTGGTGTTTTATACAGCAGACACCCAGAGGTAAAGTCTTAGATTGGTGATAACACTGATCGTGGACTTTTAAGCCCTCAGATTCCACGGTAAATTGTAACCACTGCATCTGAGAGGTCTTTCCCTAGCAGCGCTGCACTTCTGGGGCCCGAACTGTTTGTTTGCTGTGACAGCCTTAAGCCTTTTGCAGGCTCTGAGGCCTGTTGCAGCAATGTTTCTTTGGAGCCCTGCCTGATTTGATATTTTTTTTTGCTTCACCTGCCAAAAAAATGTAACAAAAGAAAAAGTGATCAAAAAGTCATACACATCCCAAAATAGTAACAATAAAAACTATAGATCGCCCCCTCCCCAAAAATTGTTTGCTGTGACAGCCTTAAGCAGGCTCTGAGGCCTGTTGCAGCAGTGTTTCTTTGGTTTCTTTGGAGCCCTGCCTGATTTGATATTTTTTTGTTGCTTCACCTGCCAAAAAAATGTAACAAAAGAAAAAGTGATCAAAAAGTCATACACATCCCAAAATAGTCACAATAAAAACTATAGATCGCCCCCTCCCCCCCCCCCAAAAAAAGAGCCCTAAGACAGCTCCATAGTCATAGCTTTAAAACAAAATAATGGGGGTCAGAATATGGTGATGCAAAGTAAAAAAAAAATTTTTTGCAATGTTTCTTTTTTTTTCCAGTATTAAAACACAAGAAAAACTATATAAATGTGGTATTGTTGTAATCATACTGATCCTGAGAATGAGGCCTCCTGCACACGACCGTTGTCCGTTGACTTTCAATGGGTCCGTTGAAAACTCGGAAAATGCACCGTTTGTCATCCGCCTCCGTGATCCGTGTATCCTGTCCGTCCAAAAAATATGACCTGTCCTATTTTTTTGACGGACAACGGTTCACGGACCCATTCAAGTCAATGGGTCCGTGAAAAAACACGGATGCACACAAGATTGGCATCCGTGTCCGTGATCCGTGTCCGTAGGCTACTTTCATACAGACGGATCCGAAGATCCGTCTGCATAAAAGCTTTTTCAGAGCTGAGTTTTCACTTCGGGGCTGTGATACGCACAATTAACCCCTCAGGTGCCCCCCCCCGGCCCCCCCTCCGTCTATTGTATTAATATCATTGGTGGCACAGTGTGCGGCCCCCCCTCCCTCCCTTTATTGTATTATCATTGGTAGCCAGTGTGCGGCCCCCCCTCCCTCCCTCTATTGTATTATCATTGGTGGCCAGTGTGCGCCCCCCCCGGCCCCCCTCTATTGTATTAATATCATTGGTGGCCAGTGTGCAGCCTCCCCTCTCCCCCCCCCCTAATACTTAGCAATATTAGAAGCATCATACTTACCTGCTGCGCTGTCTGTGACCGGCCGGGAGCTCCTCCTACTGGTAAGTGACAGATCATTAAGCAATGCGCCGCACAGACCTGTCACTTACCAGTAGGAGGAGCTCCCGGCCGGTCACAGACAGCGCAGCAGGTAAGTATGATGCTTCTAATATTGCTAAGTAACCATGGCAACCAGGACTGCAGTAGCGTCCTGGTTGCCATGGTTGCCGATCGGAGCCCCAGCGATTAAACTGGGACTCCGATTGGAACTCTCCGCTGCCACCAATGATCGGGGGGGGGGAAGGGAGGCCGCACACTGGCCACCAATGATAATACAATTGAGGGAGGGAGGCGGAGCCGGGGGGGGTCGCACACTGGCTACCAATGATAATACAATAAAGGGAGGGAGGGGGGGGCGCACACTGGCCACCAATGATATTCAAACTGGGGAGGGAGGGGGGTCTGCCCCCTGCTGCCTGGCAGCCCCTGATCTCTTACAGGGGGCTATGATACGCACAATTAACCCCTTCAGGTGTGGCACCTGAGGGGTTAATTGTGCGTATCACAGCCCCCTGTAAGAGATCGGGTGCTGCCAGGCAGCAGGGGGCAATCATGTACACAGTTCGTAGTATATTCTAACTTGAAGTGTCCCCATCACCATGGGAACGCCTCTGTGTTAGAATATACTGTCGGATATGAGTTTTCACGATGTAACTTAAATCCGATGGTATATTCTAACATAGAGGCGTTCCCATGGTGATGGGGACGCTTCAAGTTAAAATATACCATCAGATTGGAGAAAACTCCGATC
Source organism: Bufo bufo (assembly GCF_905171765.1). Taxonomy (NCBI): domain Eukaryota; kingdom Metazoa; phylum Chordata; class Amphibia; order Anura; family Bufonidae; genus Bufo; species Bufo bufo. Next base: position 158,441,172 of record NC_053394.1, read on the forward strand.
CTATGGTATATTAACTCCTGACTTTACATTGAAAGTCAATGGGGGATGGATCAGTTTGTAATTGCACCATATTGTGTCAACATCAAACGGATCCGTCCACATTGACTTGCATTGTAAATCAGGACGGATCCGTTTGGCTCCGCACGGCCAGGCGGACACTAAAACGACTTTTTTTTCATGTCCTCCAAAAATCAAGGAAGACCCACGGCTGAAAAAACGGTCACGGATCACGGACCAACGGAACCCCGTTTTGCGGACCATGAAAAAATACTGTCGTGTGCATGAGGCCTGAAGTGGACACATTAGTTTTACCACATAGGGAACTCCGAAAAAACAAAAGCCATAAAACTGTTGGAACTGCATTTTTTTTCCCCAATCACACCTCATTAGGAATGTTTTCCAGCTTCTCACTAAATCATATGCGATATTAAATGGTGCCATTAGAAAGTACAACTTGTAAGGCAGGGAGAAAAAAAACGAAAAAGCAAAAACGGAAAATCACCCAGTCAGGAAGAGGCTAATCATGACTTGGAATTACAAGTCACATTATTTTCCCTCCATGCTTTGTTTGATCCATAGCACCAGTTCTTGAAGATTAAACAAATTCATTCAAATCTTCAGCATATAAAAGAAATTGTGCAGATTTAAGCTTTTAGACCACGCAGTCCTTTCTATTTTCCAAGAACACAGCAGCGAGACACACCGTACTTAGGCAGGATAGCATTCTGATGTGTTATCACAGTATATCAGTACTATTGCGACTACACAGACTGGACTGTCATACGATGTTTCCAAGGAAATCAGAAGTCATTTTGAACTTACCCTGTCATTTCTTCATTTTTGTTACATATTGAGAGTGAATATATTACCATGTGCACGTTCATCTATTACTGTAGTTGATTGCAGATTGTAATCAATCTACAAAACTAAACATTTTTCAGCTTCATTACTACCAAATTTAGTTGCTGCAAATAATACACTTGGCTAAAAACACTTCTTAAAAATGCAAGGAGAAGTATTTCTACTCATTTGAAATGTATTTGGTGTGCACTCTGCTTGAAATACACACTGCAATTACTTACTGGAATACAGATATTGTGATAATTACTCACTTTGGCGGATATCTGCAGGAATGTCCTCTTCTTTACATTGCTGATCTGCCTTTAAAAATTCATCCTCTTCATCACCATCTATAACTTCAATTTTAATATCGATCAAGTCTTCATCCGGATTCAACTTGTAGAAGAAATAATGTACAAATTAACAAAGAGTTGAAATAGTGGCCAACCCACAGTGGTAATAATACTTAACTGGTCTCTGACGCTCTTGGGTCGGCTCTTCCTTTCTCCGCAGTGCTGAACTCAACATCCGTCGACAAGGAGTGGGAAAGCAAGGTAGGAGCATTTGACCACTGGCCACTTCAGCCAATCACAGGCTGCAGCAGTGATCTGCTCCCTTTGTTTCACGACAACTGGTCATGTGACACAAGGGGAGCAGGGCACCACTATGCCTGTGATTGGCTGCAGTGGTCACGTGTTCCCCCCAACGACGGGTGTTGATTTTAGAGGTGCAGGTAGAGGAAGAGCCAGCCCAGGAGCGACAGAGACTGAACCCAGCGGCGGGGACCAGGTAAGTATGATCACACCATGGGTCGCCCACTCTGGGAGGTCTTTATTATTCTTGGATAATACCTTTAAATGGGCATTAGAATCTTAGCCATTCTGGCTGAGATTGGAATACCTGTTGTTTGTGGCGCTAGATGTGCTGGGATTTCAGAAACAGTCGAGATGGCTGTGGTATGCTGTTTCCATGACTCCAACAGAAATGAAGGGTAGTCATGGACACAGCAAGCTACGCTGTTTTTATAACTTATAAGCTAAGGACATAGCAGAGTTTGCTGTGCAACACTGTTTCCATAGCTCCCATTTAGTTTGGTTGTTTCTGTAACCCAAGTTATTCTGATCTCAACCATGAATGCTTGCGATGGGAATATTCCTTTAATCACATCAACAACTGAATGGAGATACTATTGCTTTATCCTACTTAAAGGTCTCCCATGATATGTTTCTGGAAAAGAGGTCCACACAGGTCTTCTACATGGCATACACATTTCCTGAGCCCGCAGCTTCACTTACCTGATGATTCTCTGGGACACTGTGATTTTCCTCTGGGCAGTCCTGGGAAGACAGAGGACTGGGACACCTTTCTGGTGGATTTGTCTTACTGGATCCATCTGTAGAAAACACACACAATGGCTGAATACATTATGTATATGTGATGCTCAGACGATGGGATAGCGAAATGATCCTCAAAACCTCATTACCCACCCATGTAATTCTCCTCTTACCTGGTGATGTGAAGGGCTGGTGGTTCTCCATCATGATGTCTTCATACAAATCCTTGTGTCCATCTAAATACTTCCACTCCTCCATGGAGAAATGAACAGTGACATCCTGACACCTTATAGGAACCTAGGAGAGAATTATAGTGGCTCACCCGTTTTGGCTTCTGGATATAGGTGCACTGTTATCAGACTGCCCCACAGTAAGAATAATATTTTAAAAGTATTCAGGCACTCAATCACCAGGAACTGTACCGAAAACAGATATTTATTATATCAAAATATAAAATCAATGTTAACTAAAATATACAGACATTAAAATATATGTATTTGTATATAAAAAAAAATATATAAAAAGTAGTAAATTGCTACTGGTACATGACACTATGACTGAGCAAGACAGGGATACATCCTGATCAGTTTACACAGTATTTTTTAATATTTCATTTTTCATAGGTTTTTTTTTTCATATTATTTTTTATATACAAATACATATATCTTAATGTCTGTATATTTTAGTTAACATAGATTTTATATATTATTTTTTTTTTGAATCAGATCATTTTTTATTGAACATTTTACAATGTAAATACACGTTTTAACATATCACGTACAAAGATGACATAGAGACATATTATCCATAAGGCTGATAACAAAAAGGATACCCAACCATGTGTAATAATCAAATTTCAACCCAACCCCCCAACCCCTCCCATCCCACCCCACCCCACCCTAACCTGCAAAATACAAAGGCACACTGTTAGACATTTCTATTCAGACGTCGAAACGACAGCCATGGTTCCCATAATTTTTCAAATTTTGCTGGGCATCCACGCTTCTGGTACACCATCCGCTCATAACTCAACATCGTGTCAACCGCACTTAAGAATTCGCCTAGAGTTGGCGGCGCTGTCTGTATCCAATGTAGGGCGATTAATTTTCTAGCAACATATAACACTCTACCTATAGCTATTTTATGCACCTGACCGGTGGCCAATTCAGAGACATATCCCAACACACACACTTTAGGGTCAGAGGGTATCCGTACCTTGTAAACGTCCTGTATTGTCTGAGATACCAACTCCCAGTATCTCCCTAACCTCTCGCACGTCCACATCATATGCAACAAATCTGCAGAAACCACAGAGCACCTTGGACATTCATCCGTGGGTCTAAACCCTATACGAAACAAAAAAACCTGTGTCTTGTAGACCCTATGGACAATAAACAGCTGCAAGAGTTTACGTCCTTCACTCAGGGAAGAGAGAGGTATCGCCTCCAGTATGTCAGACCATTGGTCATCAGTTAGCTCGCCAACATCTTTCTCCCATTTACCTTTAGCCGCAAGCGGATGTGACATTAGAAACTTATCAAGCAACAGCTTGTATATACAGGAAATCATACCTCTCCTCGCCCCCCTGGACAGAATCTGGTGCAATGCAGCATCTCTCCCTGCCATCACAATCGTACCTTTAAATGTGGAGTTGTATGCGTGTCTCACCTGAAGATACTTATAAAAGTGAGTTCTAGGCAATTCATACTTCTCCTGAAATCTGGTAAATGACATATACTTCTTTTCTTCCAAAAGGTGGCCCAACCTCAGAATACCCTTTCTTTTCCATGCCCCAAAATCAGACAGGGAGAGGAATTCCGGCAGCACGGGATTATCCCACAGTGGAGTGTATTTCGTATTGCCGATAACCCCCCTCAGGAGCTTAACCCTGTTCCACACGGAGTGCATCAAGTATCCCAGATCTCCCATCGTACCATTCTTCCCGGCTCCCTTAGTCTCAAGGATCAGCAATAGGTCATTAGATGACAAGCAATGAGTAAACAACTGACACGACACCTCACTCGACTCCAGTTCTATCCACCCTTTAAAATGTTGGCATTGTGCAGCCAGGAAGTACACCCAGGGGTTTGGCACTGCAAGGCCCCTTCCGTCTTAGGATATTGCAACGTTTCGAGCTTAATTCTCGGTTGCCCCTTCCGCCATATGAGCTCCCTGAAAGTAGCATTGATTGGAGCGAATTTGGACTTTGACAGCCAGACCGGGGAGTTATGTAGAATATAGAGTAGCTGAGGCATCAACACCATTTTAATAAGATTGGCTCTTCCCGCCACCGACAGGTATAATTTACACCATGCCTTAGCTTTATTACGAAATTTAATAACCAGCGGGTCAAAGTTAAGGCGCACAAAGTCTCGGATTCTAGGGGATATATGGATACCCAAATACTTAAAGGTCGCTACACATGGAATACTTCTGTCTCGCACTGTCTGCGATTGCACTTGCCCGTCAAGCAGCATAATCGCCGACTTACTCCAGTTAATAGTCAGACCCGACAGGTCACCAAAGCAATCAATGATTTTCAGAGCCGCTTCCAAAGATGGACCAGTGTCCCCCAGAAAAAGCAAAGTGTCGTCTGCATACATCGCCACTTTATTATTAACTGTCCCATACTGGAACCCCTGAATGTCCGGTGACTTACGAATCGCTGCGGCTAACGGCTCAATCGCAACTGCAAATAGCAGAGGCGACAGCGGGCATCCCTGTCTAGTACCCCGGCCCAAACAGAACTTGGGGGACACCCCTCCATTCCCCCTGACACATGCTTTGGGATTAGAGTATAGCACCCGGACCCATGATATATACTCATCTCCAAACCCCATATATGCCATAACTCTCCACAGGAATCGCCACTCAATGCTGTCAAAGGCCTTGGCCGCGTCTAAAGAAAGGATAGCTCTATCTCCAACATTGTCAGCTGGAAGTTGAATACTGGCAAACACTCTTCTAATATTAATTGACGTTGATTTCTGAGGCATGAAGCCTGTCTGGTCAGGGTGTATGATAGACAAAATCACTTTAGACAGACGCATGGCCAAAACCTTTGCAAGCAACTTAACATCAGTGGAGAGTAACGATATCGGTCTATATGAGTCAGGGAGAGAGTGATCCTTGTCCGGCTTAGGAATGACTACTATTAACGCCTCCTGCATAGACGGAGGTAGCACCCCCCTCTCCTTGGAATAATTGAATACCTTCAGAAGTTCCGGGAGCAACACTTCCACAAAGGACTTATATACTTCCGCCGGGAGCCCATCTAAACCTGGCGCCTTGTCGCTAGCCATAGCAGCTAGTGCCGCCCTCAATTCTTCTAACTCAATCGGCTACTCTAACCGCATACTGTCTTCCCTGGAGAGCTTAGGGAGATTTAATGTGGCTAAAAAGGCGTCAATCTCTTCATCCGAGCATGTCACCTTAGAAGCATACAGAGAGGAATAAAAATTATTCAGTATATTCAAAATGTTGTCAGTATCACGCCTGAGGACGCCACCAGCATCTAACAGGCCAGATATACATTGTGACCCTTGCTGCGCTTTCGCAATAACCGAGAGCATATGGCCTACACTCTCGCCTTCAGTAAAAAACTGCTGCTTGTAAAACAGTCGTTTCCTCTCTGCTACCTCCAAGAGGTGACACCTCAACTCCTCCTGCCTAGTCTTTAAGGCATTGCTTGTTAGGTTAGATGGATTCAACACAAAAAAGGCTTCCTCCGCTAGCTTCATGTTATCATGTTTCTGCAGATCAAGCTCTCTAGATTTCGATTTAATCCGACTGACTGCTTTGATAAGGGAGCCCCTGAGGAAGGCCTTCATCGCTTCCCAAACGACTATCGGAGACGCAGTCCCCTCATTTATACAAAAATATTCCCTAAGGGATTGAAGCGTATCGGACGGGTCACCCATAAGTTTTAACCAAAAGGCATTTAAAGGCCAGTATCTAATCCCCGGCCTGGCTGTCTCAGAAATATCAAGGGCGATGCTGAATAAGGAGTGGTCAGATAAGGTCCTAGTCAGATATTCTGAGTTCTGTACAAACGGAAACATATGAGCATTTACCAGACCCAGATCTATACGCGACAGGGAGCCATACGTCGTGGAGCAACACGAGTACTTCCTGTCCAGGGGGTGGGTCTCTCTCCATACATCCATCAGACCTACTTCCCTCAGTATTCTTGCAAACGGGGTTTCACCCGTATTACTACCGCTAGGTGTGATCTGGCATCTATCAAGCGAACTGTCAAGTACATTAATAAAGTCTCCCACTATTAACATTGGAAGTTCCGAAAATTCTGCCATAAACTCCATAAGCTTCCTTAAAGGCACCGAGGAAAATGGTGGGGGTATATAGATTGTCGCTAACACCATTCTCATCCCTTGGACCACACAATGCACTCCTATAAACCTTCCCTCATCATCCACACATACCCTGAGGCATTCAAATATGATATTCTTATGAACTAGGATACTAACCCCCCTGGAATGCGAGGAGAAGACGGAATGCACCGAATAACCCAACTACAGCTTTTGTATAACATGTGTAGATTGTTTGGTCATATGCGTTTCTTGCAAGCATATTATTGCCGGCTGATATCTAGATAGGTAACGGAACAGACCGTGTCTCTTTGTAGCATCCGCCATTCCCCTCACATTCCAGCTAAGTATTCTCGTAACAGGTCCCATAAGAATGCATACATACATAAAAGTACAATTGAGATTCACACCTCTCCACCTCCCAGCAGCTGCAAGGAAAAACAATGTTAATCACCAGAATATAGTCTCCCATCCCTTCTCCATTTCCCCCCGACAAGGTATAAAAGGACTGTACGTTTCAGCATTTTAGAATTGCCATCAATAGCACCTTTGACAGTATTAACCCCCACTAACCCCTTCCCCCCTCCCTCCCCCCACCCAACTATCCCTCCCCACACAATAAACATATGCAGCATAATTAGATTCAGTAGTGAACCTGGCCCAACAGCGCCTGAAGCAGCACAGCACCCAGCACGGTACCATACGCAGGCACATTGAGAAGGTGGGGAGCAACCGAGGGCGTATGCTCTACCCACAAAGTGTCTCCAGCAACCGGCTAAAGACAGAAGTAAAATGTCCACAACGGTGGGTGGATAGTCCAGGGGACATCAAAACTTTGATCAGGAACAGGAATGTCCATCAGTCTCAGGTGTCTGTTGAAGGGATCCTAAGGCGACGTTCATTTTGATCCAGCCACTTGACCGCAGCATCCAAGTCCTCAAAGAACACAGCGGTTCCAAACGCCACCACCCGGAGCCTGGCCAGGAACATCATGGAATACTGGACTTGCAATTTCCTCAGCCTCCGTTTAATCTCCACAAAACGAGCTCTCTTCTTTTGTACATCCGTCTCGATAGTGCAGGATTTTAGCCAGTATTGGGCGTGGCGGACGTCCTGGCGGCAAGGGCCTGGTGGGGACCCTATGTGCTCGTTCAACAGCGTAAAGTGCAGAGAGTCCTCTATCACAGAATTTTTCCGCAAGCCATTTTTCAATAAAATCAGTAGCCTCTGGGCCTTCAGACTTCTCAGGAATGCCCACCAGCCTAATATTATTGCGGCGAGAGCAGTTTTCAAGGTCGTCAGTTTTTGCATAAAGCGCCGCTATATCCTTTGACGCAGCCTGACTCTCTCTCTGTAGGGTAACAGCCCCATCTTCCAGATCCGAGACCCTCCTCTCTACTTCTGAGGTGCGTTCAGCCACCTTATGCAGGTCATGACGGATAATGGATATATCCGCTTTTAAGCTCCCAATGTTAATATTCATATTCTGGAGGGTGACGTTACAACTAGCAATAGCTGCCATCACGTCTTTCAAGGTGGGCTCAGGGGCAGTGATCACTGGCAGACCCTTTTCAGTGCTGCACAGGCTAGAGCTCGCCCCCCCCTCATGCTGAACAGGGGAATGCTGGTCATCATTACAGGGGCCGTCTTGCTCCCCTAAGCCTTCCTCCACTTGTGCCAGGGTGTCATCTCCTTCTCCCCATACATGGCTGGGGGACTGATGGGACTTGTGAGCGAAGCGCTCTAGCCGCGCTGCAGCTCCCTGACTCACCGCCGCCCTCAGGTCAGGCCATTCCTCCTCCTCAGCGCCATCTTGAGACCGGGTCTCTCTTTCCTGACGGCTTGGCGTTTTGCCTCTTTTCGCAGGCATAATGCTGTTTCCTTGCACCGGACCGCTTCCTGGATATGTCCCCAGCTCCTTCAGGTATTTTAAAGATAGATCGCCACCGTAGTAGGTATAATAGAAAGGATACTTAGCGGAGCTAGTGCGGCGTGCGTCCTACTCCATGCGCCGCTAGGCTCCGCCCCCCATAGATTTTATATTTTGATATAATAAATATCTGTTTTCGGTACAGTTCCTGGTGATTGAGTGCCTGTTAATACCCTATAGGAACCTCACACACAAAATGACACAGACCCAGACACATTATCCCTTATATTACTGTATAATGTCCCAGCATGTCTCACCTCTCCAGTCAGCAGCTCAATGATCTTGTTGGTGAGTTCTAGGATCTTCTGCTTGTTGTTTCTCTCATGAATTCTCTGACGTTTGCTCCTTTCTGCTGAAACTAGTGGATGGATTCTGGGTATCACAAAATGACCAGTTGTGTTTTTCACAATTGTGTAATCCTGTATATGGAGGATGACAATTACATGACAATACACATTTCCAAAATCCCTCTCCAGTGAGAATGCCATGTAAGAGTAATGCCATGTGAAATTATTCCCATGATCTCTTACCTCTCCAGTAAGCTGGTAAATTATCTCCAGAGTGAGGTTTAATATACTCTTTGTCATCTCATTCTTGTCCTTTTCCATCCTTGCTTGGTTAGTCAATAATAGTACCATTGTTTTGAGGAGATGAGTATGAAAAAACTTTAACTAGAAAGATCCTGTACTGTCGGGACATGAACAGAAAGAAATGAGAAGCATTTCAAAAAAATTTATGCTTGAATATTTCCCCTAGCAGCTAAAAAATATCTTGGACAGGTGGGAAATTAAGCAATAAATCTGACTCTATAACAATAATCTATATCAAAGTAATCTTCTGTAACAAAACAGAAACAAAAACGGTTTCCAAAACATTACTGGAAACATACTGTAGTTAAAGGCTATGTAAACCTATGGAGGCAATTTTTTTATGATTGCATTTTTTGCTAAAATAATTTTTTCAATTGTTCTTTATAAAAATATTGAGCCGTTCTGTCACAAAGGGTTAACTGTTTTTCTAGCTGTTGACTGGTACTTTCACTTTGTGCCGGTCATCTAATAAACTTTATCTCATAAACACTTATTTAAGCCACATCAGTAAGATAAGAGCTGAGCTATAATGAGTGTTTATAATGTCAGAGATTAGAGATAAGGAGCCTGTCAGCTCCCTAACTGACGGAAAAGAGAGAAAATCCAAAAGGGTGCTACTACAGCATCTCAGCTCTGTACAGAAAAAAGTATGCCATATTTTTAATAAAGACCAATTGAAAAAAAGATTTTTAGCTCAAAGTGAGTACAATGCAGTAATAAAAAAAAAATTGCCCCCAAAGGTGTACATAGACTTTAAACATTCTTAACATGGTAATGCTGCTTTCACATCTGTGTCGGAAGCTCCGTTCAGGGCTTCCGTCACAGAGTTCATCAAAAATAGCAGAGAGAGAAGTCCTGCATGCAGGATTTTTTTTCTCCACAAAAAAATATTCTCCTGAATGGTAACCTAACGGATCCCATTATAGTCAATGGGATCTGTTAGGTTTCAATCCTGTCAGTTATCGGTCATCGGACTCCAGGTCCTGAGAGCCCCACCAAATGCTGAAATAAAGGGGCAGAGGTGCAATCCCGAGTGCTGTGCCTCTTTGGCTCTCCTTGGATCTGTTCATTGCTCTGCTTGAGGCTCCAAGGAAAGTCCAGCATAGCAGATCACTGTCAAAACAGCAAATCGCTCAGCACTTTAGCTCCTTTGTTTCAGTGATGAATGGGGGTCTCAGGACCCAGACCCTCTCCAATCAAAATTTCTGGGATTTTGGTATAACATGTCAGTAGTTTTTATAAACTCTAGTGATCCTTTTAAAGGAAGTCTGTCACCTTGATCTTGCTTATTAACAACAATAGACTGTAGCACATTTAAAGAGGGTCTGTCAGTAGTTTTGACAAATCTAAATGGTGGACAGCACAAGGACTGGGGAGAGCAGTACAAACATACCTTTTGTTGAGCTTTTTTCATCAGGAGTAGGGTGATTATGAAGTTTTATTCTGCCAAATTCTGCTCTCCCAAGCTCCCAGGGTGGTGCTTCACTATGAAGTGTTCCTGTAAATAAGTGATAAGTACTTTTTGTGGAATAACCCTTTTAAGCAGAATCTGTCAGTTCCCATGATGCCTTCACTGACTCTTGTGATGGCATTCAGTACTTTTAGAGTACTGACCTGCCAAAGCCCGCAGTGCTGGAAGAGACATGAGTCCGATGTCGCACACTTTCTCCTCTGCCTATACACAACATTAAAAAAAAAAATAGAGGTGGGGGAGGAGAGGGCAGCATGTGGAATCGGATTCATCTCTCTTGCAGGACTGGTGCACACCGCTGGCTTTGGCAGGTCATTAACTCCTGAAGTAGTGAATGCTATAGAGAGCTCACAGGTTCTTTTTACAATAAAAGGCATGATGATAATATTATAATGAAAGAGGGAAAGTGGGGACATGCACAGAAAGGCATTCATTTTTCATCATCCCGTGTAAAAGGCCTTTAAAACTATTGTTAATTGACTTGAATATTGGCTTGGTGTTGGCCAACTGAGAGGAACCAAAGCCCTTCTTCAATGAGATGTAGGATTAGGAGATCTTCTATACATCAGAAGACCAGTACAGTACTGGGGGCAGATAAGATGTCCTGTAAATATAGATGAGGATCAGTTTCATTTGCTGCAAATATTAAACCTGGCAAATCAGTTCTATCACCTCTACTACCCATAATACAGTATACAGTATTTCCATATCATTTTATATTGTCTTATTTAGCACCCATAAACACATTCATCTTCTTTCTTGCTCAGTGTCTCCTCTAGCAAGCAGAAAAATGATGCAGCTGGAGTTCTACACCAGGGACCCATCAGCATATCCAGTAAAGCAAAGGCAGACACAAGACTATGGCCTCTTTCACACAAGCGTCCATGTAGGGCCCAGATTTTATGTATCGGAATCCGCTACTAATGTTAATGACTAGGGCTATTCACATTGGCGTATAATATTCCTCAGTATTTGAAATCCGCAGCATGTCCAAGTTTTGTGTGTATTTGTTTTCAAATACACCCATTATAGTCTATTGGAGTGCATCAAAAATGCAGGGAGGAAAGAATCCACCTGTAAATCCTGATGAAATCCTAAAGCAATACTGATGGTATATCATCAGGAATCTGTATGTAATCCAGAGCCAGAATACTGACAGATTCAATATGCTTGTGTGAAAGAGGCCTTGGACTGATAGATTTTGGGGCCAAGTATCGGGAACAATCATAAAAACGCTTCTTCCTGATAATTGTCCCGTACTGTGTGGTGCTGCCGATCAGCTGATGAATGAGGAAATGCCTGTTTGTTGGCTGACTAGAATCTTTTATCGGAATAAAAGATGCACTATTATGATCAGCATGTCTCCTTGTGTAATCAAGGTATGCCACCAATAATCAACAGAACTGAATGAGGGAGGAACGACTGTAGTAGCGTTCATTCCTCCCCACTCACTTAGCATCGGGCTGTGTAATTGGCCAGTGGATGTGTTTATCATCCATCAATATCAGGCAGTCTAATGGAGCCCTAAACATGAAGACTTTGGACACCAAGTCAAAACCTTGTGCTCTTTGTCATGTTCCTCAAACCATAATTTCTGCATTGTGGCAGGGTACATTATTCTACTTGGTCTGTACTTATATTTAGGTAGCTGGTACACCCACATGAATACCAGGACCCAAAATCCGCTAGCAGAATACTGCAGAGAGCTTCACATTGCCTCCTTCCCATAGTGCACCCTGGTGCTAGCTGTTCACCAGGTAAGTGATGCTCATCTGTTCAAATGATGTGAAAGAAAATGTGATTCATCAGAAGATGTCCCCTGCTCTACAGTCTAGGTCTGAGACTCACATGCATCTTTTAGGTGCACTCGTCGGTTGACTTGGGTCATCATGGCACTATGACTAGTTTGTGGTCACACAGTCCCTTACACAACAAGCTATGATGCCCTGTGTGTTCTGACACCTATCATATCATGGCCAATGGTACATTTTTCAGTAATTTGTGCTACAGTGGCTCTTCTGTGGGATCAGACCAAATTGGTTTGTTTTCACTTCCTACATGGGTGCCCATGACCCTTCTTTTCAAAACTCTTTTTATTGGTTTTATCAATAATACATTACAATGTATCAGTATTACACTTAGACACATCATGTAAGATTAAATGGCATAAACCGTTATCTAACAGTAAGAAGACTTTACAAAGAATATCCTTTTGAACTGGTTTACATGTATGATAGCGCATGTCTTCTAAAGTTCAGTCATATGGATAAAGATGTGGCCAAATATAACACAAGTGGTATAACTAAAAGCAAAAAAGAAATGAGAGAAGGGGGGGGGCGGAGGAACAGTTAGGTACTGGGGGAGGGGGGGTATGTAGTCCTACAGACAGACATTTACTTACATCTGAGAGGTCCTCGAGAGGTCCATGGATCAATTTCTGTGGTAATAGTGTATATAAGAAGCCATATTGAATAAAGTTAGATGCAAAAGTTTATATCTTAGAAGAATATAGGACGTGCAAGGAAATGGAGATGAGGAAAAGCAGTGCGATTGGTATGAAGAAGAAGAGGGGGGTGCGTTAAGCGGGGAAGTGTCTATGTTGAGCCCATGGGTTCCAGATGGATTTGTATAAAGAATGAGATTTATTTTCCCAACTAACCAATTCTTCTAATCAGTGTAAGGAATCTACTTTTTCAGTCCATTGTGCTAGGGTTGGAGGTGTACGTGCTTTCCAGAACTTAGGGATTAAAATTCTAGCTGCGGCAAGAAGCTGTCTCGTTAATACAAGAGTATTTTGGGGGATTTTGTCTAAAAAGAGGTGTAGTAAGAAAATCTCTGAAATAAGAGGGAGAGATAGTCTAGTGATTTGGTTAATTTGTTCTAAAACAGAGGACCAGTAAAGTTTAATAAGAGGGAAAGACCATAATAAGTGGAAGTACGTTCCCATATGTTGGCTGCATCTCCAACAGCAGGGATCGCAGTTAAGATTATATTTATTTAGAAATACTGGGGTAAGATGCCATCTAACTAATATCTTATAACCACTTTCCTGCATTCTTACACATTTGGAGGATTGTGTAGGAGCCTCTGAAGATCCTCAGGCGTGAATTTCCGGTCTAAGTCAGATTCCCATGCCTGGATGAAGGAGTGTGTTATATCTCCTGGTGGTGATAGTAGTACTTTATTAAGGGTTGATAACACCTTTTTAGGTGGTTTCTGTTGAGCGAGGAAGGATTCAAATTTGGTCAGTGGTCTATTAAGGTTTTCTGCACGCATAAGCTGTTTAACATAAAGCTTAAATTTGTTATAGAGTAGTGGAGATAAAGAAGGGACACTGTAGTTGTCTAATCAATGCCTCATAAGAAGGGAATGTGTCTTGAGATAACAAAGAGTCAATATTGGTAATGTTGAGTTTAATCTCTTCGGTATAGTATTGTTGTAGGTAACATCTGAGGTCTCAGAAATATCTCTGATTTGCATTAGCGGAGATGGGAAGGGTGAGCACTTTGAGCGAACCCCTCCTAAATTCCAAATTCTCCACGTTTCTGAGGTCAAGATATTACAGATTTTGGGGAGGGGTGGGTTCTTTTTTTCTGAAAAGACTATCTGTCTAAGTGGGATCTGAAGAATTTCTTCTTCTATAGATATCCATAGTTTTTGAGAAGGTCTCCTGATCCAATCAATTATTATATTGAGGTGTACTGCCTGAGTAAATATCTGTGGGGTAGGGAGATCTATACATCCGAATTGTCTCGGAAGTTGAAGTGTTGAGTATTTAATACGTGTTTTTTTGGAATTCCAGACATATTTAGAGAGGGTCTTGTTAACCAAAATATAAAAGGAATTGCTAATATGTATAGGCAATGCCTGAAGCAAATATGTGATTTTTGGCCATATGAGACATTTAGCAACGTTTTTGCGACCAAGCCAAAACATATATGGGGTTGGCCATGATGCTAATATTTTAGACATTTCACTCAGTAAAAGAGGGAAGTTGATTTTGTATAATTGTGACGGGTCCGAAGAGATCTTTATGCCTAAAAATGTGATATGGGGTTGTGAATAGTCAAAGGGGGGATGTTTCAGAGAGTGAAGAAAATTGGTGGCTAAATATTGAATAGTGAAATATTTAATACATAGGATTTACTCATATTAACTTTAAAATTGGAGATCTTGCCAAAATCTTGAAATAATAGTTCTATGATGGGGAGTGAGTCTGACGGGTTAGACAGTAGCAATAACAGTTCATCCGCATATGCTGCAGCCTTGTGTTCTCTACCTCCACAGCTAAGCCCACAAATTCGGGAGTCTTGTCAGATTTTTTGCAGCAAGGTCTCCATCATCAGAGCAAAAAGTAGGGGAGATAATGGACAACCCTGTCGGGTACCGTTGGAGATGCAAAACACAGGCGACAGAAAATCATTTACCAAAACTCTTGCCGTGGGACCCTTATACATAGAAAATATCGCCTCAATAAACATGGGCGGAATACCGAAGGCAGACAGTGAGGATTGTAAATAGTCCCAATCAACTCTGTTGAATGCCTTTTCGGCATCAGTACTGAGCAGTATTAAAGGTTTGGCTGAGAGCTTGGCATATTTCATCAGTTGTAGAACCCTGTAAATGTTATCTTTCCTTTCCCTATTGGGCACGAATCCTACTTGAAAGGGGGCAAGAGAGAGGGAAGAATATTCTGCAGCCTTTTTGCTATAATTTTTGCAAAAAGTTTCAAGTCAGTGTTAAGAAGCGAGATCGGTCTGTAATTATTACATAGGGCTGGGTCTTTCCCATCTTTATGTATAATAGATATTTGAGCTGCTAATGTTTGTTTCTGAAAGGGGACTCCCTTCAACGCGTCATTGAACAGTTTACTCATGTATGGGATTAAACAGTCTTGAAATGTGTTAGAATAAAAGGAAGATAAGCCGTCTGGGCCAGGGCATTTATTCTTAGGGGAATTCGCAATGGTGTCTTGGATTTCTCGATGTGTGATAGGAGAGCAGAGATTCTGAGATTGTTCTGTCGTTATTTGAGGTAGGGTTAAGGAGGATAAGAAGTGGGATATCAGTTCTTTTTTAAGTTGTGGTGTATCTGCATCTTGTGAGGATTGTAAATCTTTTTTGTAGTTGGGTGTAGAAATTGCTGAATTCCCGTGCTATTTCTTCTGTTTTATATGGGGAATTGCCGGAGGAATTTTTAAGGTTGGAGATGTATGATTTGGTTTTCCTGTTCTTAATCTGGGCTAGCATAAATCTAGTTGGTTTGTCTCAATGGGTGTAGTGCTTATATTTTGCATATAGATAGGCTTTAGCTGAACAAAGATTAAGAGCGTTTTTCAGTTCTACCCGTAGAGCTGTTAAGTCTGCTAAATGTGTCTTAAGTAGGGATCTCTTGTGCAAACACTCTAGTTTTGAAATATTTTGTTGTAGTTCCGTTATTTTTTTTGCCTTTCCTTTATTGGAATGAAAGGAGAGGGATATGAATTCACCTCTTATATGTGATTTATGAGCCTCCCAAAGTGTCTGCAGAGAGATGTCATTATTGTCATTTATCTCAAAGAACTCTTCTAATATCTCTTAATCTTTTGAACATTTTGGGGGGGTTTTAGTGATAAATCATTTAATCTCCAGCAACGGGAGCTTGGGAGAGAAGAATGTATTGTATATACCAATTCTATCAGCAATTTTGAATTTGATTGGTGGGTAAGAATATGTAGTTGATTCTTTGGTAGGAATTATGCGGGGCGGAGTAGTGGAAGAAGTCTTTGACTCCAGGAGTCAGACATGTTTAAGTATAAAAGTTGTCGTTTACCGTAAGTTTTGCTAATGCTCTATAGCTAATCAATGTTTTTCCACTGGATGTAGCAATTAATGGATTTAAGAAGACGTTAAAGTCACCTTTCAAGATAAGTACACCCTCAGAAAAACGGGACAGTTTCTTCATAGTAGAAATGAGCCAAGAAATTTGTCCTTTATTGGGAGCATGTATGTTCCCTATGGTCACAGTAAAATTACCTACCTTTCCCTTACTAAAGAGATAGCGACCATCTGGGTCGGTACATTTATCTAATAAGGAGAAGGCTACATTTTTTCTTATTCCGATACTGACTCCTTTCGAGGCTTTGCTGTCTGACCCAGCATGGACCCAGGTGGAAAAAAAGGTTTTGTTCATCGTGGGGATATGTGGGTTTTTAAAGTGTGTCTCTTGTAGCAAACAGATGTCTGCTTTGTGTTTCCTGAGAAAATAAACTACCTGACCTCGTTTGGATGGAGAGTTCAGTCCACGCACGTTGTAGGTTATTATTCTAAGTCTCGTCATTGGAGTATAAATGTAGATGGATGATTATGCATGTGGCTTCTTCCATTGTCCAGGACCTGTATAGAGGGGGGGGGGGAGGTATGAGCAGGGACAGGAGGGAAGGGAAGGTGAGGGGTACATAATAAGACAAAAGATAACAAATAATTGCAAAGATATCAAAATTTAAATACGAATAGGGAACGTCTCTCATATAACTAAAAGAATGAACACAGTTAAAGGTAACCTGTCACCGGGATTTTGTGTATAGAGCTGAGGACATGGGTTGCTAGATGGCCGCTAGCACATCCGCAATACCCAGTCCCCATAGCTCTGTGTGCTTTTATTGTGTAAAAAAAACGATTTGATACATATGCAAATTAACCTGAGATGAGTCCTTTCCCTGACTCATCTAAAGGACAGGACTCATCTCAGGTTAATTTGCATATGTATCAAATCATTTTTTTTACACAATAAAAGCACACAGAGCTGTGGGGACTGGATATTGCGGATGTGCTAGCGGCTATCTAGCAACCCATGTCCTCAGCTCTATACACAAAATCCCGGTGATAGGTTCCCTTTTATATACCAGTAGGGGACAGACAGTTCGCCCTAAAGATGTATGACTGAGGATGAAAATTATGGTCTCTGACACCATAGTCGGAGAGACCCAACTATCTTGATGATGTGGTGAGGTAGGCTAAGATAGAAGAAAAAAGGGGTGAAAGCAGAGGATAGCAAAGATTGAAGGTGTAAAAATGTTGCAAGAGAGCAACGGAGTTGTAGAATGAGAAGGTAGATAAATGAAGTGCGTTATGGGTGGAGTTGCGGGACCAAATAGATCCCTTAAATCTCATCTAGTGGAGAATTGGCGTCCTGTAGGCCCATGAAAGGCATATACAAAATACTGTAGGAGAGCAGTAGAGCTGAAGAAGGCTGCAGTATAGATTGAAACAGCGATATCATATTGGATAAAGTGGAGAAAGGTTAATAATGCGGAGAAAGATATCCCAAGGTAGAATAGAGAGAACCTCGGTATTGTTTGGTATATAAATTGTAGAAACAATTATACCTTACATGAGTCATTTATAATCTCTCGGTAAAGGGAGGGAGGCTTGGATGGGGAAGGAGGGGGAGGGATGATAGCGGTCAAGCTAAGTAAAGGGGTATAAGGGGGGGGTATAGGGAGGAATGGGGGAGGGCGAGAGATAATTTACCGCAAGTGCTAATGAAATAGAAAATACAATATAGTCCCAAGAAACACTGTAGCGTGTCAGGTGTTGTCAGCGATTAGGTAATTGGGTGTCAGTTTTCCTGCTTTTTTCTTGGATCTTGTGTTGCAGCTGTAGGAAACTTCTTCCCAAGGAGTAAATGGCTTTAAATGGGGTAGATTAGCTAGGCCTGTCACCGTTGATCAGTCGGGAATCTGAAGGTCTGGAAGTTCTAGAGCAGCGTAGACTTCAGGGAGGTCAGACAATGAACGAACCAGGAACCTCTTCTTTTCCAAGGAAAATGTAAGTCCAAAGGGGAATTTCCAGCTGTATTGGATTCCTTTGGATCTGAGGGCCTCTGTTAGTGGCTTGAGAGCTCTTCTTTTTTGTAGGGTTTGTGGAGATAGATCTTGGAAGATTTGGATTTCTGCACTTTCATATTCAATATGTTCAGATAGCCTTGTATGTTGCAGTATTTCCTCTTTCACTCTATAGTTTAGAAGACAGCAATTGACGTCACGTGGCAGTTCAGAGTCTTTGGGTTTTCTCCGTAGTGCTCTGTGGGCTCTCTCTATGACGATTTCTTCTGAGCAGGTGTCTTTCAGGATAGATTTAAAGATTGTTATCAGTGTTTCATGTATGGCTGCCGGAGCTACAGTTTCTGGGAGGCCTTTTATTCGTAGGTTATTCCTGCGGCCTCTATTCTCTTGGTGTTCCTGAGCTTCGAAAGCGGCGTTAAAAAAGTTTTGGCAAGTGGAGATACTTTCAGTGACGGCAGTACTGTAGCTACATATAGCCGTTTGTGCATTTTCAATTTTTTCCACTCGGGAGCCAATGTGTTTCATTTCTTGCTTTATATCTTGTAGGTCCCTTGAGAGAGGGTCTAGCGCTTTGGCCAGTGTTTATTCTAGGGATTTTTGTAGGAAGGAGCGAGAAATTGGAAGAAAATCTTGGTGTGATGGATTATCTGTCTCGCTGTCTGTATCTTCTCCAGTGTCTACTTGAGCTACAGGTGAGGAGGCTTTGAACGGTGTGTTCACTTTTTGAATAGGTGAATTGGAGTTTTTTATGTATTTATCCATTTCTCCCTGTGGAACACCAGGTTTTTGGAAGATACTGTTATGTTTAGGAGCTGATTTGGTGGTGAATGCCGAAGCAGACACTTTTAAAAATTGGGGCAGATTCCCGATCCAGAGTTAGTGTGTCACTTATTTTGGTGACTTGCATCAGTAAAGTAGATAAATAGACCTCTGCTTAGGCCTGTAGAAATTAGAGTTAGGGTTACATGGGGTGAGGAACCTGCCAACATCCCCCTCAGACGTTTAGGAGGGACACATTATAAGGGCACGGAATATATGGCGCTGACATATTCCGCGGCGCTTTACAGACATTAGCATCTTGCTGTCCCCAGTGGGGCTCACAATCTAAGTTCCCTATCAGTATGTCTTTGGAGTGTGGGGGGAAACCGGAGAACCCGGAGGAAACTCACACAAACACAGGGAGAACATACAAACTCCATGCAGATGTTGTCCTTTGGACCTAGGACCCCAGTGTTGCAAGGCACAAGTGTTAACCCATGAGCCACTGTGCTGCTAGATATTTGCTGTAAAATCTGTGGCAAAAATCTGAGGCTGACCCTCGGATTTATGTTGCATATTTGTAGCTTGAATGCTGCACATCTGACCTCGCAAACTGCACCAAGAAGAACCTGTCTTTTTTTTTTTTATGGATTTCAAGTGTGTGGGGCAGTGTGAACGGCAATGCAGATTCCCATCGGAATGGGCCTTAGATTTTCTGCACACAGATTTCTGCTTGGAACATGTGCCGAAATCAGCATGGAATCTGCTGTGTGAACATAACCTAAGATGACTGCTTCTCCTAATGTGACACTGCCATTATTAAAGGGAAGTGTCATGTGACACTACTTCTTGCCATTGGCTGAAAGCAATCATTAGGAGCAAAGAATCCTGGGAAGGCACTATTATTACTTTGCCTTGACAGAGGTGACAGCCGGCACCCGGCAGCCATCTGAGGTCTACTTCAACCTTCACAAGTGGACACAAATTTCTGAAAATATCAGCGCTAGTGGAGAGATCTACTTATCGGCCACAACAGGGATCAGCAACCTCCAGCTGTGGTGAAACTACCACTCCCAGCATGCACACTTGCTTGGCTGATCTTGGAAACTCCCATAGAAGTAAATGGGACATGCTGGGAGATGTAGTTTCACCACAGCTGGAGTGCCAGAGGTTGCTGACCAATCTGCAACCATCAAGTCACAATAACACAAGGGAAGCCACAGAAAGTATATGAGGTGAGGAGGAAGATGGATGTGGCTGCCAGGACAAGCCAGGTCCTGCAAATCCCAGACAAAGGGGTGGGGGCTGCCCTGTCTATCACTCACAAAAGAGCAGTGCTATATACAAGGGGGGTATATATGACAGAAGGCTGTATCCTGCCTCTGTATACACACATGACAGCTCTGTACGTGGATACATGGCGGCAGCACATAACCGTTACTAAATACATACCCTGACCAAGAACTGAAGCTCTTCAATCCTAGTCACTACAGGACCTGTGATGATGTCACCGTCATGTGATAAGTCACATGATGGGGGCGGGGCTGAGCAGTGCGTGTCTGGTGAGAAGCTGCTCTGTGAGTGGAGACTTGTACCAGCTGTAATGCAATTCCGTTATAACAGGATTATAACGGAATCAGTGCTGTGCCAAGATGTTTGGCACCCTTTCTCTGGCAAGCCTCGCCCAATACTTCAAAAAATTGTGCCACCTCAGAGTAGCATTGCCCTCATTGTATAACCTTCACAGTAGTTATGTCTAGATATGTGCCTACTATTAACCCCTTAAGGACTCAGCCCTATTTCACCTTAAAGGGGTTATCCGAGTTAATAAAAAAAAAAAAAAACACTTAAAATCCATCAGGATATACATATAATTTGGTTAAGCTTGATTTCATCAAGTTAAAACCCATATTTGCACCTTTTCATGGTCCTGTCATTGCTTTGTTTACATGCTGAGGGGGCGTATAACAACAAAGCCTGAGCTCTGCCTCATGAATATTTCTGGGCGTGAACAACCTGACCTTCCCCGCCCCCTGCTCTGCACTTTGCATAAAAATAAATAAATACACACACAGGGCAGAAGACCTCCCTGTCACATTGCAGCTGTACAGTGTAAGGCTACTTTCACACGAGCGTTCGGAGCGGATCCGTCTGATGTGTCATCAGACGGATCCGCTCCAATAATGCAGACGTTCGCATCCGTTCAGAACGGATCCGTCTGCATTATAACTTAGAAAATTTTCTAAGTCTGAAAGTAGCCTGAGCGGATCCGTTCAGACTTTACATTGAAAGTCAATGGGGAACGGATCCGCTTGAAGATTGAGCCATATGGTGTCATCTTCAAGCGGATCCGTCCCCATTGACTTTCAATGTAAAGTCTGAACGGATCCGCTGCAAGCAGCGTTCAGGTGTCCGCTCACTGAGCGGAGCGGAGGCTGAACACTGGCAGGCGGATGCATTCTGAGCGGATCCGCCTCCACTGAGAATGCATTGGGGCTGGACGGATGCGTTGGGGGCCGCTTGTGAGCCCCTTCAAACGGAGCTCACGAGCGGACACCCGAACGCTCGTGTGAAAGTAGCCTTAGTTATGTTATTTTACATACATTTCTTTCATGTTTGGTTTTGTTTCTAGTCTAAAAATGTTCTTTCTGTTATTACAGTATATCAAGGAGGACGTATTTGCACTAATTCCAAATTCCGTCACCATAGAAAATGAATGGGTCCGCACCCTTTCCGCAAAATTGCAGAACAAATGCGGACCCATTTGCGGATGTGTGAATGGAGCCTAAGGGTACTTTCACACTAGAGGCAGGATCGATCCAACAGGCTGTTCACCCTGTCGGATCCGGCCAGCCGCTATTTTGCCGTGCCGCTGGACTGCCACTCTGTCCCCATTGACTATAAAGGGGACGGTGGTGGAGCTATGGCGCAGCACGGCGGTGCACAGCGAACGGCCACTTGACTAAAAGTCCTGGATTTTTTTTATGGTACTTTCACACTAGCGTTAGTGTGATCCGGCAGGCAGTTCCATCGGCGGAGCTGCCCGCCGGATCCGCCGATCAGTGTGACAACTGACAGCATTTGTAGACTGATCCAGGTGCGGATCCGTCTAGAAATGAATTGCAATAACGGATCCGTCCAGCGGCACCGTCAAATAGCGGCAGGGCGGATCCGACAGGGTGAACAGCCTGTCGGATACGTCCTGCCGCTAGTGTGAAAATATCATTAGCATTATCTGTATCTAAGCAATATCTATATTATTCAAATATATATTCAATATGGATATTGCTTAGATAAATCCATATATTGGTGGCAGATAAGGATTTTATATAGCTGAATAATGATGATGATAATAATGATGGCCAATAATTTATTTATATTTCCCAGGGGGTGTTCAATGTGTACTAGTGTGGGGGGGGGGGGGGGGGGGGGACCAGGGCTGTAATAATGATCCCCAGATGCAGAGGGGAACGTTTACAAACTGCCACCTCTAGCCCCAGTGAATGCAGGAGGGACAAACTTACCCTGTGCTGCTGGAGATCACCTCTGATTTGTACTGCCTCGATCGCATAGCAGTGCTGAGGCAGTGACAAGAGCTGGAGGGGGAAGGGCACCAGAGGCTCTGACGTTCCGTTTACACAGCCTGGACACTCCCTCAAGCAGAGAGAAGCTTGTAAACGGGACGTCAGTGCTACTGACGTCAGGTGTAACATGACCCTGAACTGAACTGGCCAAACAGTGATAGATAGGTGATGAAAGTGATTTTAGGAATCTTTCACTGGTCTACAATAAATGCAATTAGAATAGATTTATTTAAGTCGGATAACCATTAAGGACTTGGCCATTTTTTGCAAATCTGACCAGTGTCACTTTAAGTGCTGATAACTTTAAAACGCTTTGACTTATCCAGGCCATTCTGAGATTGTTTTTTCGTCATATATTGTACTTCATGACACTGGTAAAATTGGGTCAAAAAAGTTAATTTTTTTGCATAAAAAAAATACCATATTTACCAAAAATTTTGAAAAATTAGCAAATTTCAAAGTTTCAGTTTCTCTACTTCTGTAATACATAGTAATACCCCCAAAAATAGTTATTACTTTACATTCCCCATATGTCTACTTCATGTTTGTAGCATTTTGGGAATGATATTTTATTTTTTGGGGATGTTACAAGGCTTAGGCTCCATTCACACGTCCGCAAAATGTGTCCGCATCCTTTCCGCAATTTTGCGGAAAGGGTGCGGACCCATTCATTCTCTATGGGGACGGAATGGTTGCGGACAGCACACAGTGTGCTGTCTGCAGCCGCAATTGCGGAGCGCGGCCCCGATTTTGGGTCCGCAGCTCCGCAAAAAGATAGAGCATGTCCTATTCTTGTCCGCAGCTTGCGGACAAGAATAGGCATTTCAATGGGGGTGACGGGCTGGTGTGTTGCGGACCCGCAATTTGCGGGTCCGCAACACACCACGGACGTGTGAATTAAGCCTTAGAAGTTTAGAAGCAAATCTTGAAATTTTTCAGAAATTTACAAAAACCCAATTTTTAGGGACCACTACAGGTCTGAAGTCACTTTGCGAGGCTTACATAATAGAAACCGCCCAAAAATGACCCCATTCTATAAACTACACCCCTCAAGGTATTCAAAACTGATTTTACAAACTTCGTTAACCCTTTAGGTGTTGCACAAGAGTTATTGGCAAATGGGGATGAAATTTGAGAATTTCATTTTTTTTGCCTAATTTTCCATTTTAACCCATTTTTTCCACTAACAAAGCAAGGGTTAACAGCCAAACAAGACTGTATCTTTATTGCCCTGACTCTGCCGTTTACAGAAACACCCCATATGTGGCCGTAAACTACTGTACAGACACACAGCGGGGCGTAGAGGGAAAGGTGCGCCGTATGGTTTTTGGAAGCCAGATTTTGCTGGACTGGTTTTTTGACACCATGTCCCATTTGAAGCCCCCCTGATGCACCCCTAGAGTAGAAACTCCATAAAAGTGACCCCATCTAAGAAACTACACCCCTCAGGGTATTCAAAACTGATTTTACAAACTTTGTTAACCCTTTAGGTGTTGCACAAGATTTAATGGAAAATAGAGATACAATTTCAAAATTTCACTTTTTTGGCAGATTTTCCATTTTTATATTTTTTTTCCAGTTACAAAGCAAGGGTTAACAGCCAAACAAAACTCATTATTTATGGCCCTGATTCTGTAGTTTACAGAAACACCCCATATGTGGTCGTAAACTGCTGTACGGGCACACGGCAGGGCACAGAAGGAAAGGAATACCATACGGTTTTTGGAAGCCAGATTTTGCTGGACTGGTTTTTTGACACCATGTCCCATTTGAAGCCCCCCTGATGCACCCCTAGAGTAGAAACTCCATAAAAGTGACCCCATCTAAGAAACTACACCCCTCAAGGTATTCAAAACTGATTTTACAAACTTTGTTAACCCTTTAGGTGTTGCACAAGATTTAATGGAAAATAGAGATACAATTTCAAAATTTCACTTTTTTGGCAGATTTTCCATTTTAATGCACCCCTAGAGTAGAAACTCCAAAAAAGTGACCCCATTTTAGAAACTACGGGATAGGGTGGCAGTTTTGTTGGTACTAGTTTAGGGTACATATGATTTTTGGTTACTCTATATTACACTTTTTTGTGCGGCAAGGTAACAAGAAATAGATTTTTTGGCACGTTTTTTTTTGTTATTTACAACATTCATCTGACAGGTTAGATCATGTGGTAATTTTATAGAGCAGGTTGTCACGGACGCGGCGATACCTAATATGTATACAATTTTTTTTATTTATGCAAGTTTTACACAATGATTTCATTTTTAAAACAAAAAAAATGTTTTAGTGTCTCCATAGTCTAAGAGCCATAGTTTTTTCAGTTTTTGGGCGATTATCTTAAGTAGGGTCTCATTTTTTGCGGGATGAGATGACAGTTTGATTGGCACTATTTTGGGGTGCATATGACTTTTTGATCGCTTGCTATTACACTTTTTGTGACGTAAGATGACAAAAAATGGCTTTTTTTACACCGTTTTTATTTTTATTTTTTTACGGTGGTCACCTGAGGGGTTAGGTCATGTGATATTTTTATAGAGCCGGTCTATACGGACGCGGCGATACCTAATATGTATACTTTTTTTTTATTTATTTAAGTTTTACACAATGATTTCATTTTTGAAACAAAAAAAATCATGTTTCCATAGTCTGAGAGCCATAGTTTTTTTCAATTTTTGGGCGATTATCTTGGGTAGGGTATGATATTTGCGGGATGAGATGACAGTTTGATTGGTACTATTTTGGCGTACATGCGACTTTTTTGATCACTTTTATTACCTTTTTTGGGAAGTAAGGTGGGCAAAATTTCAATTTCCTAATAGTTTTTATTTTTTAATTTTTATGGCGTTCATCGTGCGGGGAAAGTAACATGACCGTTTTATAGATCAGGTCGTTACGGACCGCGGTATGGAAAGGGTTAAATGGCTGACATCTGCACAGATGTCAGCCGTTTATACCAGGGTGTCAGCAATGTGCTGACACCCTGGTATACCCACTAGACGCCAACAAATTTTCAAGAGGAGGCGGGCCCCCAACACCGCCCCCAACTCCCCCCCTGCACCACCCGCCGGCAAAAAATCATGCAGTGGTGCAGGTGGGGTGCAAAATCTTTATTTTAGGGACACTAAAGTTTCTGCAGAAACTGCAGAAAGCGCAGCAAACCGCAGGTCTGAATTGACCTGCGGTTTGCGGCGATCGCCGATACAGGGGGGTCACATGACCCCCCCTGGCGTTGTGACAGGATGCCGGCTGAATGATTTCAGCCGGCATCCCGTTCCGATTAACCCCCGCGGCGCCGGAATCGCCATTTAAAGTTAGGACGTACCGGTACGCCCTGAGTCCTTAAGGACTCGGGAAATAGGGCGTACCGGTACGCCCTGCGTCCTTAAGGGGTTAATAGACATATTGTGCCCCCTCACAGTATTTATGCCCTCATTGTTCACTGGAGATGAGCGAATTTCTAAAAAATTCAATTAGTCCGGTTCGCATTTAAAAAAAAAAAAAAAAAAAACCTAAAATGTCTATTTCCTGGTTGCAGACAGGGCCGGACTGGGGATAAAAACCAGCCCTGGAAAAAGTTGCACACCAGCCCCACAGCATTGCGTCATTATTTACTTGTTTATAATAGGAGAAAGCATTCATTTTAAAACACGTGTGTAAACACGAATATGAACTTTGCCCCACGATAGCTCTTTTGTAGAACCCCCATTGTTCATATTATCACAGTGTTTTCCCAACTAGGATGCCTCCAGCTGTTGCAAAACTACAACTCTCAGCTTGCTCAGACAGTGTTTTACCACGCCCTTCGACCCGCCCCTTTTTTGTTGGCCACCTATTTAATGATTGTTGCATGCAACATTTTAGTTGGCCAGCTATTTTAGATATTCTACGGCAGTCCTGTTACAATCCCCCCTCCCCCCCAATGAGCCTTTCGACCAAATAATAAAAATATTTATAAAATCTCACCCATATGCTGAAAAAAAATAATAATTTGCAATGTAAAATCGATAATAAAGATCAACTACAAACATAAACATATTTCACATGAAAACTTACAATTACTTGGCTTGGTCCTTGGGGATCTCGGACACCACTTCAACACTTGGCTGGGGGCTCGGTGGAGCTGATGTTGTGCTTTATCCTAATGAGAAAGATTTCATAATAAGGATTTGGAGAAGGGGCAGAGGGATAGCAGAGCAGGGAGAGGCTGGTGCTGCTACTAGGGGGTCATACCATGGGGGAGTAATAAAGCCCACCATAATGTCCCCCCCAGTAGTAATAATTCTCCTTATAATGTGCAAAACATACCCCTTTGTAATGCCCCCAGTTGAGCTAATGTTCCCATAATGTGCCAATATAAAATACCCCTTCTCAGTGCCCCCGTAGATGACCCCACAGTGCTCCTCTCCGCCCTTCCCCATAGTACCCACCATAATGTGTCCCAGTATTAAATGCCCCTATACAGAGCCCCCTATATAAAATACCCCTTCTTTTTAGCCTCAGTAGATGCCCCTATAGTGCCACCCAATAATCTGCCAGTAATAAGTGCCCCAATAGATGCCCCCAATCATGTGCCAGTATGATGTGGCCCCATAGATGCCCCCAATCATGGGCCAGTAATAAGAGCCCCCCACCATCATGTGCCAGTAGCCAGAGCCCCCCCATATCATGTGCCAGTAGCCAGAGTGCCCCCATCATGTGCCAGTAGCCCCCTCTTATTATGTGCCAGTAACCCCCCTTATGTGCCAGTAGCCGCCCCTTATCATGTGCCAGTAGCTGCCCCTTATGTGCCAGTAGCCGCCCCTTATGTGCCAGTAGCCCCCCTTATCATGTGCCAGTAGCCCCCCTTATCATGTGCCAGAAGCCCCCCTTATCATGTGCCAGTAGCCCCCCCCTTATCATGTGCCAGTAGTCCCCCCCATCATGTGCCAGTAGTCGTCCTTATGTGCCAGTAGCCCCCCCTTATCATGTTCCAGTAATCCCCCTTATGTGCCAGTAGCCCCCCTTATCGTCTGCCAGTAGCACCCCCATCATGTGCCAGTAGTCCCCCTTATGTGCCAGTAGTCCTCCTTATGTGCCAGTAGCCCCCTTATCATGTGCCAGCCCAGTAGTCACCCCTTATCATGTGCCAGCCCAGTAGTCCCCCCTTATCATGTGCCAGTATTGTACCTATATAAAAATAAAAATAAAACACTTATACTTACCTCCAGCGATGCGATGAAGGCCTCTTCCGGCCTGTGTCCCTCGCTATACGGCTCAGGCAGTGCGATGACGTAATCGCGCCGCCTGCACCGGCCTCTGATAGGCTGCCAGCACTAGGCCGGCAGCCTATCAGAGGAACAGGAGGGGACACACCTCTCCCTCCTCTGCCGCAGCATAGACATCTGTATCGCCGTCCTGAGGACGGCGATACAGATGACTATGGAAATGAGCGCTTCCACAATGGAAGCGCTCATCTCCTGCTGCTGTGCCCTGCCGCCGGCCACCCCCACTTGTCACCAGGGCCGCGGCCTTGCGGCACTCAGGCCTGCCGGCCTAGCGGGAAATTTCCCGGTATCCCGGCAGGCCAGTCCGGCCCTGGCTGCAGAGAGCCTTTATAGTAGTGTAGAACACTGTGCCTTGCAGTAACACGTATAGGGAGTCTTCTGTGGTAGTGAAACAATACTGTGAGTCCGTATAACATGCATATGACAGGTGTCGCTCTTAGAATCACTGCACACTTCACTTATTTGGGCAGTCACGGGGCCAAAACTGACCAAATAACTCAAGTGTGAACTCAGCCTTACAGGTCAATGTTAGCGCCAAGAAGAAGCGCAGTCCTTTTACACCGTCGGCAGCTGATTCCACATAGATGTCTACAGAACCTGTTCTATTAAACGCTTATACAAGTAGAGCCCCCCCTGACAGAATGGAGAGGATGTCAGCAGTAAGTTTGTGTTGACGTCACTGATTATTTTGCATTCCCTCTGATCCGTCAGGACAATAACCCCCCAAAAAACGTATCCTGTCTGTGGAGCATCCGCCTTCACTCGGTCAGCATTTGGTCAGTAATCCATCAGTATTGCTAAAGCCCAAAAAAACTGGAGTGGATCCAAAACAGAGATAACACATGAATGGAATATTTGCATGTCTTCTGTGTTTTGTACCCACTCCTGCTTTTGGCTACCAAATCATAAGCCAATTCTGATGCAAAATAGGGACCATGTCATGCAGGCCTTACAGCTGTTACATAGACAGGATCCGCTGTGCATTTAATTTTTCCTTCCTTCTGACAGATCAGAAGAAGGGTCAAATAAATAATGATGTCAGCTAGGCCGAAAGGCAAAATAGCGGCCCAGTCATGAAGTGGGAAGGGTGGGAACAGCATGAGAAGTCCACAGTGGCCTTATGACATAGTGGTGAGGTGGAAGCAGCATGAGGAGACTACAGAGTGGCCCAATGACAGAGTCTGAAGGTTGCAGCAGGATCAGGAGGAGGCCACAGAGTGGCACAATGACAGTGTGGAGGTGGTAGCAGCAGCATCAGGAGGCCACAGAGTGGCACAATGACAGAGTGTGGAGTGGGTGGTAGCATCTAGAGGAGGCCACAGAGTGGCACAATGACAGTGTGGAGGTGGTGGCAGCATCAGGAGGCCACAGAGTGGCACAACAACAGAGTGTAGAGGTGGCAGCAGCATCAGGAGGATGCCACAGGGTGGCACAATGACAGTGTGGAGGTGACAGCAGCATCAGGCGGCCACAGAGTGGCACAATGACAGAGTGTGGAGGTGGCGGTAGCAGCAGCATCAGGAGAAGGCCACAGGGTGGCACAATGACAGTGTGGAGGTGGCAGCAGCAGCAGCATGAGGAGGCCACAGAGTGGCACAATGACAGAGGGTAGAGGTGGCGGCAGCATCTGGAGCAAGCCACAGGGTGGCACAATGACAGTGTGGAGGTGGCAGCAGCATCAGGAGGACACAGAGTGGCACTATGACACAGTGTAGAGGTGGCGGCAGCAGCAGCATCAGGAGGAGGCCATAGGGTGGCACAATGACAGATTGTGGAGGTGGCAGCAGCATCATCAGGAGGCCACAGAGTGACATGGGGACATAACGTTGAGGTAGCAGCAGCAGCATCAGGAGACCACAGAATGGCAAGGTGACATAGTGTGGAGGTGGCAGCAGCATCAGGAGACCACAGAGTGGCAAGGTGACATAGTGTGGAGGTGGCAGCAGCATCAGAAGACCACAGAGTGGCAGGGTGACATAGTGTGGAGGTGGCAGCAGCATCAGGAGACCACAGAGTGGCAAGGTGACATATTGTGGAGGTGGCCGCAGCATCAGGAGACCACAGAGTGACCCGGCGACAGATTGTGGAGGTGGGTGGCAATACCAGTACCAGCTGAAGATGGTGGGTGAAAGAAGGAGCACGGCATCAGATGTGTGCCATCAGGCGGGTGGCAGCATCAGAATAGTAGCTGAGGTAGGTAGCCAGAAGAAACCGGTCTCTTTTGTCAAGTGTTGGTGTGGCACCATGGATGATCTAGTCTGATGCATCAAGCATTGGTGGGTGGAAATCCTGGCTGATCCACAGCTGATTCATCTTGACAAAGGTCAGTCTCTCCACATTTTGGGTTGACAGGTGAGTTCTTCTTGGGGTAACTATGGCCCCCGCCACACTAAACACCCACTCTGATACTACTGGTCAGGCAGGACAGCTTTTCCAGGGCAAACTCTGCCAGTTGCGGCCACCGATGTGGTGGTCCAGCCTGCCGCAGCAACCGCTGCATCACCCAGTGGCACGACCGCTCACTCTGCTGCGACCTGTGCCTGCTCCAGAAACATTTAGGGCTCTGCCACTCCCCTGTGCAGGGCCTGGCACTTCTCTGTCTGACATATTGTTAGATCAAATAAATAAATAAAAAGGAAATTAAAACACCACAAAAAAGTCTGTAATTTTCTCACTGCACCACACAACGGCTATTAGGCAATTTTTTTTCCACTAATACACACCAAAAAGGGCTTTAGAACATATAACTGCACCGCTGAACGGCAAATATATGATTTTTGTTGCCACTAATACACGCCAAAAAGGGCTGTAATTTTCTCACTTCACCACACAACGGCAGATACTTTTTTTGTGCCACTAATAAACGCCAAAAAGGGCTTTAGAACATATAACTGCACGGCTGAACGGCAAATAATATATATTTTTTTGCAACTAATACACGCCAAAAAGGGCTTTAGAACATATAACTGCATGGCTGAATGGCAAATAATATATTTTTTTTTGCAACTAATAAACGCCAAAAAGGGCTTTAGAACATATAACTGCACGGCTGAACGGCAAATAATATATATTTTTTTGCCACTAATACATGCCAAAAAGGGCTTTAGAACATACAACTACACCGCTGAATAGGAAATAATATATATTTCCTTTTCGTCCTACAGCAGCAGCAGCACCATTGGGGATGCCTGATCCTCCTGAAAGATACGGACAGGAGATGTCAATTAATCTGATTAACCTTTTGTCCTATAAGAACCCCTAATGCAACATTGCTCATTGGGTTTTTTTCTGTCCTTTTGGAAGAGTGTCTCTCTGGATCAGGAAGACCGCAGGAGATGTTGTGAAGTTGTTTATATTTCTTTTAGTATGTTTGTGGAAATAATCTAGAGTTTAATCTTCTCCATATATAATAATAATAATAATAATAAAATGTATTTATATAGCGTCACAATATTCCGCAGCACTTTACAAGTTCATAGGGTTCATATACGTATATGTATATACAAACCGGCTTCCAAAAAAGTTGGGACACTATACAAATCGTGAATAAAAACTGAATGCAATTATGTGGAGGTGCCAACTTCTAATATTTTATTCAGAATAGAACATAAATTACGGAACAAAAGTTTAAACTGAGAAAATTTACCATTTTAAGGGAAAAATATGTTGAATCAGAATTTCATGGTGTCAACAAATCCCCAAAAAGTTGGGGCAAGGCCATTTTCACCACTGTGTGGCATCTCCCCTTCTTCTTACAACACTCAACAGACGTCTGGGGACCGAGGAGACCAGTTTCTCAAGTTTAGAAATAGGAATGCTCTCCCATTCTTGTCTAATACAGGCCTCTAACTGTTCAATCGTCTTGGGCCTTCTTTGTTGCACCTTCCTCTTTATGATGCGCCAAATGTTCTCTATAGGTGAAAGATCTGGACTGCAGACTGCCCATTTCAGTACCCGGATCCTTCTCCTACGCAGCCATGATGTTGTGATTGATGCAGAATGTGGTCTGGCATTATCTTGTTGAAAAATGCAGGGTCTTCCCTGAAAGAGATGACGTATGGATGGGAGCATATGTTGTTCTAGAACCTGAATATATTTTTCTGCATTGATGGTGCCTTTCCAGACATGCAAGCTGCCCATGCCACACGCACTCATGCAACCCCATACCATCAGAGATGCAGGCTTCTGAACTGAGCGTTGATAACAACTTGGGTTGTCCTTGTCCTCTTTGGTCCGGATGACATGGCTTCCCAGATTTCCAAAAAGAACTTCGTGACTCGTCTGACCACAGAACAGTCTTCCATTTTGCCACACTCCATTTTAAATGATCCCTGGCCCAGTGAAAACGCCTGAGCTTGTGGATCTTGCTTAGAAATGGCTTCTTCTTTGCACTGTAGAGTTTCAGCTGGCAACGGCGGATGGCACGGTGGATTGTGTCTGGAAGTCTGACAATGGTTTCTGGAAGTATTTCTGAGCCCATTCTGTGATTTCCTTTACAGTAGCATTCCTGTTTGTGGTGCAGTGTCATTTAAGGGCCCGGAGATCACGGGCATCCAGTATGGTTTTACGGCCTTGACCCTTACGCACAGAGATTGTTCCAGATTCTCTGAATCTTCGGATGATGTTATGCACAGTTGATGATTATAGATGCAAGTCTTTGCAATTTTTCGCTGGGTAACCCCTTTCTGATATTGCTCCACTATCTTTCTGCACAACATTGTGGGAATTGGTGATCCTCTACCCATCTTGGCTTCTGAGAGACACTGCCACTCTGAGAAGCTCTTTTTATACCCAATCATGTTGCCAATTGACCTAATTAGTGTTAATTGGTCTTCCAGCTCTTCGTTATGCTCAAATTTACTTTTTCCAGCCTCTTATTGCTACTTGTC
The DNA here is from genome assembly GCF_905171765.1 of Bufo bufo. Taxonomy (NCBI): domain Eukaryota; kingdom Metazoa; phylum Chordata; class Amphibia; order Anura; family Bufonidae; genus Bufo; species Bufo bufo. The sequence goes on from NC_053394.1 coordinate 158,473,986, forward strand.
CCAACTTTTTTGGGATTTGTTGACACCGTGAAAATTGGAATCAACGTATTTTTACTTTAAAATGATATATTTACTTGGATTAAACGTTTGATCTGTCATCTACGTTCTATTACAAATAAAATATTGACATTTGCCATCTCCACATCATTGCATTCAGTTTTTATTCACAATTTGTTTAGTGTCCCAACTTTTTTGGAATCCGGTTTGTATATATATATATATATATATATATTTGTGTAAGGTGCTTACAATAGTACAGTGAGGAACCCTAGGAAATAGGGTAATGAACGTAGTCGGTTGTGGTGTGCCGAAACCGAGGATGAAGTAGGCCTGAGAAAGAAGAGGGCCTACCCAAGGAAAAGATATGGAAAGGGATGAGTGTGAATAAGTGGAGTGGTGGGAGGGTCAAGCAGTTCAGACCTCGGACGGTACAGGAGCCAGGTAAGGGGAGTGCCTTAAATAGGCTGGAGGTGGATCTCAGCCCCTCCCACAAATCCAGGCAAATTGCCTTAATACTTGTGTAAGGCGCTTACAATAGTACAGTGAGGAACCCTAGGAAATAGGGTAATGAACGTAGTCGGTTGTGGTGTGCCGAAACCGAGGATGAAGTAGGCCTGAGAAAGAAGAGGGCAAAAATGAAGAGAACAAGTTTATTGCAGACAATCAATACACGTATTTCTTAACCAGACATGTTTTTGAAAGCAACCCTAACCTCCTGAACTGGATTGGGTATGTATCGCAAGTAAGTGGATGATTTCCAGCACCCTAATGTTTTGATGACATAAGTTGGGATGTTGGCACTTGAGGCTGTGGATGCAGCTCTTATACGAAAGCAGTGCCCTGAGTAGTTGGCCGCGTTGAGGCCTAGTTGTGTGAGGGAAGACTTGACATAAGTCATGAAGGTGGTGGTGGTGAGTACAGAACTTTGCAGCTGTAGAAATGGCTGTGAGGGTAGAAGATTATGACGCTGCCTGTAGGCATCAAGAACCCTGACTGGACACCATCTGTTGTGCGTGGGGTAGTACGGAATGTTGATGGGAATGTGCTGACTGTTCTTGGAGTGAGGTAACGTCAGGATGTAACGATCCATGTGTTTTGGCAAGTGGGAGACAAGGAGAAAAGGCGTAGTTTGGGTCGTGGAAGATGTAGTGAATTCTCCCGGCCTTAGGAATCCGTAGAAAGCCAAGTAAAGCTGTTTTGAAGATGGAGTTTGTATCTGTGTAAAAAGGCCTTGCGTCTAGTAGGTCGGATAACGCCTTGAAGACATGATTGTCTATGGGTAGCCTCTGGGCTGTGCGTGCGGGTTCCGCTTTCTGAATACCTCTGAGTATGGTTTTGATTTGGTGAGAGGCCATGAAACTGATGTTATTAGGGTGTAAGATTAGCATGTGGTATTGAATGCCAGTGAGATAGAGTATGATGGCGTTGTATGACATTTGAGTTTAAGGTGGCAGAAAGAAGCAAATCCCAGAAGAGAAGACATGACAAAAGGGTGCGTGATGTTATGTTCCAAGAGGAATCTGATAACCTAGAAAATAAAAAGTCAGAGAAAACGAAAACGTGAGAGAGACTCTGATGGCGCAAGCCACGCGTGCGAGTCACCACAAGATAATTGTATTGCAAGCCACAGATGACCGAGCCATGCGAGCGGGTCTGAAGGCAGAAAAGACATGGAACCTACTGGTTGTGGGATCACGCAGCCGGCCTCGACTGGCGTGGTTATGTGTGTAGAATTTAAATGGGGAAGCGATACGTGAGAGACTCTAATGGCGGAGCCATGCGTGAGAGACTCTAATGGCGGAGCCATGCATGAGAGACTCTAATGGCGGAGCCATATGTGTAAAATTAACACGGAGAAGCCATGCGTGAGAGACTCTAATGGCGGAGCCATATGTGTAAAATTAATACGGAGAAGCCATGCGTGAGAGACTCTAATGGCGGAGCCATGTGTGTAACATTAACGCGGAGAAGCCATGCGTGAGAGGCTCTAATGGTGGAGTCATATGTGTAAACCTAAAATGGAGAAGCCATGCGTGAGAGGCTCTAATGGCGGAGTCATATGTGTAAAACTAGAACGGAGAAGCCATGCGTGAGAGGCTCTAATGGCGGAGTCATATGTGTAAAACTAGAACGGAGAAGCCATGCGTGAGAGGCTCTAATGGCAGGGCCATGCGTGAGAGACTCTGATGGCGGAGCCATATGTGTAAAAATTAACACGGAGAAGCCATGCGTGAGAGACTCTAATGGCGGAGCCATGCGTGAGAGACTCTAATGGCGGAGCCATATGTGTGAAACTAATACGGAGAAGCCATGCGTGAGAGGCTCTAATGGCGGAGTCATATGTGTAAAACTAGAACGGAGAAGCCATGCGTGAGAGGCTCTAATGGCAGGGCCGTGCGTGAGAGATTCTACTGGCGAAGTCATGTGTGTGACACTAAACGGGGAAGCCATGCGTGAGACTAATGGCAGAGTCATATGTGTGAAACTAAAACGGCAAAGTAATGCGTGAGAGACTCTAATGGCGGAGTTATATGTGTAACACTGAAACGGAGAAGCCATGCGTGAGAGATTCTACTGGCAAAGTCATATGCGTGACACTAAACGGAGAAGCCATGCGTGAGACTAATGGCGGAGTCATGTGTGTAACACTAAAACGGAGAAGCCATGCGTGAGAGACTCTAATGGCGGAGTCATATGTGAGAGACTCTAATGGCGGAGTTATTGTGTAAAACTAAAACGGCGAAGTGATGCGTGAGAGACTAATGGCGGAGTTATGTGTGTGAAAGTAAAACGGCAAAGTAATGCGTGAGAGACTCTAATGGCGGAGTTATATGTGTAAACTAAAACGGCAAAGTAATGCGTGAGAGTCTGTAATGGCGGAGTAATGTGTGTAAAACTAAACGGCGAAGTAAGGCGTGAGGGACTCTAATGGCGGAGTTATATGTGAAATACTAAAGCGGAGAAGCCATGTGTGAGAGACTCTAATGGCGGAGTTGTGTGTGAAACACTAAAATGGAGAAAGCCATGCGTGAGAGACTCTAATGGCGGAGCCATGCGTGAGACTCAAATAGCGGAGTCGTATGTATACAACTGAAACGGAGAAACCATGCGTGAGCGACTAATAGTGGAGTCGTATGTGCGTACTAACCGGAGAAGCCACGCGTGGGAGACCAATGGCGGAGTTCTGTGTGTAAAACTAAAATGGAGAAGCCATGCGTGGGCGACTAATGGCAGATTTTTACTTTATTTTATTTTTTATTTTTATTTATTTATCTATTTATTTATTTATTTATTTTTTATCACTTATGCGGCACCAATAGGACTCGCATAACCATGACCATCTCCGACAATGAACTTGAGACATTAACCCGCCTACAACCGTATAGTACCTCTAATGGACAACACGAAGAACGGTCACCGGGATCCCGAAGCCAAGGGACTGAACTGGATGACCTCACGGTGATGATAAGTAGTTAAACATGAGCCAGACCTGATGGAAAAAAGCATGGACAGTAGTGATCCGAACCACGTGCACAACTGAAACATTAATCAACCGCGAACCGTAAAATTGAACTGATGGAGAAAAGAGCCAGAGGCATTGCAGTTCGCTAAGAGAAGACCCTTATCGTGACAACGAATAACCAACTTGTGAACATAGTAGGAACACACTCTTATAGGCCTAGAAATGAAAAGAAATGCAGCTTTAGTGGAAGCACAAGTGGGTGAATGCAGCACTGGATGTGAGTGGTGCCTCACTCTTATAGGCCTAGAAATGAAAAGAAATGCAAATCGTAAGAGCAGGTGTAAGTACCTGGTGGTAAGAAAATTCACAGAACACATGTGTAGAGAAAAATATGTCTATGCTAGACCGCCTAAAAGGGGTTAAAAGAAAGTGGTAAGATGAGTGTGGACTGTGGTGCGAACGGACACATGACCTTGATGGGATCATGAACGTGAGAGTGAAAACAAGTACATGCTTGCGCGTGTGACCGGTTGGATCGAGACGTGAGAAATGAGGCTTAGCATGTGGGCTGAAATGACCGTCATGAACGTGTGACCGCATGGTCTACGTAGGCGCCATACCATGCGTTTTTTTTTTTTTTTTCCCATCAGTGCTAAACAAGGAAGATCTATGTGTAATGGAGGATGGCTATGAGTACATGAAGTGACATTTATGGTGGTTTCCACCCGATAGTATACCCATGGGGTGGTACTAAAATGCTTGCTGCCTGTGACTCAGAATTATGTGTGGCTGTAAATATGAGTGACCCGAATGTGCTGGGGATGAATCATGGCTCTAATGCGCATGGTTACATACAGGATTTGCAACCACCGCCGGTCCCATGCACCACCACACCATCGCCCGAAACACGCGGACTATATGGCGGATTCCCCTTTTGTTGTTGTTTTGTTTTTTTTTTTTTTTCAGCACTGTGGTGCCCGCATGAAAGGCGGTGGCGGGGTGGCATACCGAGCCGCCAGGTGAACCAAATCTGGAGCCAGGACCTGACCCACCACCGGGGTGCAAGTCAGCTAGGTGGCAGTGCCATTGGAGCTGCTTGACCCGGCAGGAGGAAAAGCCTCACAACCCGAAATGGCCCCTGGCGGCATCGGGACCGAAATGCCACCACGATCGTGCTGCCCGTGTGGGTGTGGGGTGGGTGGGCTGACTGCCGGCTTCCGGTGCTCCGCTGATCCGCCGGGTGGCAGGACCGAACCGCCGGCGGCTCTCCGTGCTAGGCCGCTACGGCGGACGATAGTCTGGGTATCGCGCGTGCGCGGACGGAAACGCCACGCATGCGCGGACGGAAACGCCACGCATGCGCAGCACCGCCGGGCCGCGTGTGCGCAGACCAGCCAGGGGGACGCGGCCGGCCGCCATCGGCGGCGTGACTGGGGTGAGGGTAACAGCAGCGGAGGCAGAGTGGCCTTGCAGCAGCGCGGGTACCGTGCGGACAAGTGCCTGTGGAAAAAGCAAAAGGCAGTGTTTGTGTGTGTTACCGTGTTTTAAGTATTTGTGCGGACATGTCATGTATGCAAGTTGAGGGCTTCCTGAGCATGTTGCTGATTAATGGAAGCCCCGGCACGTGTGAAAGAACCTTGCCGGTTTCGGTGAACCGCATGAGGCATGGTAGCAGCAACAAACCCCCGTGGTAGTTTGTGGTTGATATGCATGGAGCGGAGCTCCCGTGTGATTGCATTCTTGCACATGTTCTGACAGGCATGACCGAAAAAAAAAAACAAAATTGGCAAATTGGTACGAGTGAGAACCTGACATGAGCCCCACAATGTTGAAATGAAATGAGTGGTACAGGGGAACAAACGGAGTGGCCCCGTGCTGTACCATGTGGATGACTCACAGTTAAACGGGCAAACGTGACCCACAATGAACCGGGTGGAGCAGGACGAATGGAACCGGTATGCTCCAAATCCAAGCATCGCTGTCTAGAAAGTACACGCCGCCGCGCATGCGCCATGGTGACTTCTTCCTGGCCAGTATAGTACAGACGCGCACGCCGCCGCGCATGCGCAATGGTGAGTTCTTCCTGGCCAAGTATAGTATAGAGCTGTGCTGCATACAGAGCATGCGCGTCTCTGTACTATACTCGGCCAGGAAGAAGTCACCATTGCGCGTGCGCGGCGGCATGTGCGTTCGTGGCTCTGTACTATACTGGCCAGGAAGAAATCACCATGGCGCATGCGCGGCGGCGTGTACGTTCTAGATAGCGATGCGCGGCCTGGCCGGGACAAGCCTTCAATTAAGCTTACTAAGCCTGCCCAGCCTCACAAGCCGGAAACCAGGAAGTGAACAGCGCAGCACGCAGCAGGTGAGTATGAAATTGCTAGATGGGACAACCCCTTTAAGTGACAAGCCAGAAGGCAATAAGTGGCTGCAAAGAGATTGGGCCTGGCCGCCGCGCATGCGCAATGGTGAGTTCTTCCTGGCCGTGTATAGTATAGAGCTGTGCTGCATACAGAGCATGCGCGTCTCTGTACTATACTCGGCCAGGAAGAAGTCACCATGGCGCATGCGCAGCGGCGTGCACATTCAAGACAGCGATATGCGCGTTCAAGACAGCGATGTGCGGCCCGGCCAGGGGAAGAAAATGTGTTCTACGCAGGCTCGGCCCACTGATGCAGCAGACAAGCGGTGGCCATATCTAGTGGATACCAGAAGACAACAGTGGGGTAGGATTGAAAGATTTTTTCCGAGATAGGTAGGGATTTGCTAAAGGAACATAATTACAAAAATGCTCACAGGCCACTTCTCTAACAAATTAAAATAGAATCAATGAGATGGGAATACCCCTTTTAGATTAATTGCATCTCTTATAAACTTAATCTGGGGATTTCTGATACACCTATTGGTGTTTTTTCACCCCCTTACCTTTTCTTTAGCCCTTAGCGCTCCACTGTTACATTCTTTTTTCTTCCTTCATTGTTGTACATCAACCGTCAGGGAGGTACCAAATCCTTAACTGCCATAGTAATAATGTTCATAATGCTACCTTTATAGTAGTAATGCCCATTGTGCCCCCTTCATAGTTATAATGCTCATTGTTTCCCCTTCATAGTAGTAATGCCGTCTGTGCCCTCTTCGTAGTAGCAATGCCCATTGTGCCCCCTTAATAGTAGTAATGCCCTCTATGCCCGCTTCATAGTAGTATTGCCCTCTGTGCCCCTTCACAGTAATAAGTTCCATTGTGCCCCCTTAATCTTAGTAATGCCCCCCCTTGTAATAGTAATGCCCATTGTGCCCCCTTCACAGTAGTAACGCCCATTGTGCCCCCTTAATAGTAGTAATGTCCTCTGTGCCCACTTCACAGTAATAATGCCCATTGTGCCCCTTAATAGTAGTGCCTTCTATGTAGTAGTAATGCCCATTGTGCCCCCTTCACAGTAGTAATGCCCTCTGTGCCACCTTTGTAGTAGTATTGCCCTCTGTGCCACTTCTGTTGCTCAGATCCAGCTCTCCCTGCAGGTCAGAATTGCTCATTTCTTTTGTTGGCCTGCTATCTGCTGGCCAAAATCAGAATTGCAGCTTAAATGCCCCAGGTCTTTTCAGCTAGACCTAGCACATTTAAATCAATTACCAGCATCCTCATTGGCTGTAGAGGATGCCGGTAAGAAGCCCGGAAGCGGGTCTCTGTTGTTTGAAATAGTAGAGACCTGCTGGCCATGACGCCCGCTGCACATGCAAGCGGGCACCAGGTTTGCCCATCGCCGAACATGTACGGCACTGGTAGTGCTTTCACTACTAATATCCCATAATAACAGCTTGGACATGCTGTATCTGTAGTTCTGTCCCCTTATGCACTCTTTTCACAAATGTTGGTGCAATAAATTTTTACAACAAAATTTGCAACTTTTAGGTGTCTTCAAAAAATCCCATCATTACACATTCCCCTCAAGGGTCCTTATCCATTTTTCTTTTACACCTGAAGTAACATGGAGACAACCAGGCGCAGGACTACAGCTCTATATGACTAAAGGATCCATTCACAAGGTCGTAATGTGGGTGCATTTTATCATCCATATTAGGGCGGCTATTCCAAGGCCGACTTCAAACTTACAGCATCATACATGCCTTTGATCCTTTTGAGACCTGCAGTCTATGTTAGTAGAATACTAACGCTCCCAGTGGTTGCTGTGTCCCTCACTATTTGGTATCTTACGATCTTCCACCCTTTTCCCCTTGTCATTGGGTGTATTTGATCTGTGCTATGGGCAGTATTGAGCAGCAGTGGCTGGTTGTTAGCAGGATACCTGGTGCAAGTACCCAGCACCTGTTTAGGGTTAGAGTAGGTCGCAGGGCTGTGAGCCTGGTGTATCGCTCTATTTATTCTCCTGCTCCTGTATTTATGTGGCATTTTGTGTTATAGATGTCCAGTCACAATGGAGACCATTGCAAAAGTAAGAGAAAAGGGAAACATCAGCCATGTCTGCAGTGTTCCCAACTGCTGCCAGACAAGTCCGATGTATGTGACTCACCAGCTGATGATTCCGGATTTCAGCCAGAAACAAGTAGATTTTTCAGATGGTTCAAATCCCAATCGTCTAAGGATTTTCAGTAGGTGAAGAAATCCCATAGCCGTTCTAAAAAATTAAAAATATCCAGGAACCATTCTCCCAGGCATTATGCTCCCTCTTCCCCCACTTCTAACTGTGATGTTCAGTGCTCACCTGAAGATGAAATTCAGTCAGGCTCTGATAAGGCTACTTTCACATAGTGATGAGCGGCATAGACAATATTCGTTTTCGTGATATTGCGCAAATTTTTGGCATAATAAATTCGCGAATTCTAGAATTCGTGATCTCGTCATTATTGCGCAAATCGGCACTAATGATGTGCATATTTTTTGCGCAATACATGCAACTTCACATTTTATCAGGTCTGAGTAGATATTATTATTATTTTTTTTAATTCTTTTTATTGAAAGCAGATCAGCAAAATGACAAGAACAAGGGTCATGTACAGACAAATCATACAACAATGAATCTCCCATGTTCCCACTGCGAGAACAAAGGAGTCGGTACGGCATTTAAAGGATCATGAGCCTTAAACATGCGCGTCTGACTGCATTTTTTAAATAAAACAGTGAACAAGAACCGGGGAAGGGAAAAGGGGAGGGAGAGGGGGTCATGGGGAAAAAGATGGGCAGGGCTACACTGCCAGAGGACCCAAGGTGTCACACAGAGAGGATTTGAGGTACCAGGAGGTATACTGAAAGAGTTTGACCAGCTCCGTAATATCCGCAGGGCTAAAGTGGGCAATGATGAAGGTTCGCCATTTGCTGAAATTTTTTGAAGCCGAGCACTCCTTGTGTCTTACTGCCTCCACTCTTTCAAAACCCATCAGCACCTTCAACTCAGAGATCACAACAGAAATGTCTGGCATGGTATCTATGAGCCAGCATTGCAGCAGAACTCTCTTGGCTATCAGCAATATAGAATGTAAAATGATCGGGATCTTAGTCGGACAACCAGACTGCCCCCCATCAAGACGTATGTAGTGGAATATCAGAGCCTGGGGCTCCATAGGCAAGTCTAATAGCCAGTGTTTTTTGATATATAAGCCACCACTGTGAGCCAGAAGTTAGCAACCTTGGTACACGTCCATATACCATGCCAGAAGTCAGTTGCCGAGACTCTGCAATTAGGACAATGAGTGATGCGATCCGGGAATTGAGGAGAGGCTGGAAAATAAAATAAAAAATTGCGTGGTGCATCATTTTAAAGTATGTTTCACGCCATGTTTCGCTTATCACACACTGGCGGACCTTGCCCCAGCCCTCCAGGATTTTTTCCCCGATCTCATCATCCATGGTGATGCGTTCCCATTTCTTAAACAGAGTGGATGGTTTGGCCTTCGTGAAATTACCTGAGAGTGCCCTATACAACCGCGAGAGAGATACTGTTTGAGGAGAGAAACTGAGAATATCGTCAAAGTTCTTAGTCGCCTCCCTTGACAAGTCTCGTAACCTGTGTGTACAGAAACCCAGAGTCTGCATAATCAGCAGAAAATGGGAATCAGGCAGGGCGTATTTTTCCTTCAGTTCCTTAGGGGTCAGCCATCGTTTCTCCTCTCAGTGCATCAGATGTTCCGCCCTGACCAACCCTCTAGACTCCCACAGCTCAGAGAGTCCTGTTCGATTCCCCTGGGGGAACTCGGGATGTTCCCACAGCGGCATCCACTTAGAGATCGAATGAGACAGTCCAACTGTTTTTCTAATCGCCTTCCAAGCTGCCACCGTATCCCTTAATAAGAGTGAGATTTTGATAGCCTTGGGAAGCAAAGCCAGATTGGAATGGAGGCATGCCACTAGATTCCACGGGGCTACTAGGTTTTGTTCCAGCTCTCTATTCTAAAAGTGGTCGGTATTGTGTACCCAATCCGAGATATGTCTCAGAAGGCAAGATAGATTGTATCCCCGTATGTTCGGGAATTTTACCCCTCCCTCAGGTTTCCATAACATGAGCTTTGAGAGAGAGATACGGGGTCGCCGACCAGACCACAAGAAGGTGGTAAATTCCCTATTCAAAGCAGTAACATCAGCATGTTTCAGTAGAATCGGGAGCGTTTGGAGGGGGTAAAGTAATTTAGAGAAGCTCATCATTTTGATGAGCTGACATCTGCCGAGGAGAGACAAGGGAAGCGAATGCCATCTCTGTAGTTCTGAAATTATTTTCGCTATGAGGGGTGGGTAGTTTAGCTGATACAGTGACCCAGGGAGCTTACCAATCTTCACCCCCAAGTAGGTGATATGTCACTTAACAGTCGCTAGGGAGAAACCAGAGGAAGTCCAGAGGTAAGGGGGATTCGTGGTGTGCAACTCCAGGACCTCACTCTTGGAATAATTAATTTTATATCCCGAAATAGACCCAAAACGACGGAGGAGATCCATCAAGGGGCCTAGATGTCGCTGGGGAGTAGCCATAAAGAGCAATAGGTCATCGGCATATAAAGCCAGTTTGACCTCTTTCCTACCTACAGTGATTCCCGAGTATAGCTCAGAGTCCTCTAAAAATCTAGCCAGAGGTTCGATGGCCAAGTCAAAAAGGAGGGGGGAGAGCGGGCAGTCTGGTTCCTCTCTGAAGGGGAAAAATGGGGGATAGAAACCCTCCCGTATGAATGCGCGCCGCGGTGCTGGTATAGAGTCCCTGTAAAAAGGTACGGATATCCCCGAAGATCTTGAATTTATCAAACACCACCCCCAGCCAGTCCCACCGCAGCGAATCAAAAGCTTTTTTTCCGCGTCCAAAGCCAACAAGATAGGGGCTGTGTCCGGCTGGGGGCGGCGTCGAACCCAATCCAAGGTTGCCAGCATTTTTCTGATGTTTGCTACCCCCGACCTCCCCTTTATGAAACCCACTTGCGAGGGGCCTATCAGAGCAGGCATTAGGAGGCTCAGTCTATCAGCCAGGATTTTAGTCAAAATCCTAAGATCCTGATTGATGAGCGAGATCGGGCGATATGAACCCGGATCTTGCGGGTCCTTATTGGGCTTTAGTATCAATTTAATGTAGGCCACATTGACGTGGGCGGGGAAACCGCCCGTGTGCAGGAGATGATTGAAGTATTCAACTAGGGTGTGGGCGAGGTGATCTTGTAGCATCTTATAGAACTCCCCTGAAAACCCGTCAGGGCCTGGCGCTTTCCCGTTATGTAGGAAACGTATAATATGTAGGACTTCCTCAGCCGATATTTCGGCATTCAGGATCCCCCGCTGTTCCTCCGTCAGGGACGGTAGCTTGATTGCTGATAAAAAACGTTCGCCCTCCTCCTGTTCCCCTGGGGTGTCCCTATAAAGCCGCTCGTAATACTTTCCTAGCAGTTCATTTATCAACTTGGGGTTTGTGTGAATAGCTCCGTCTTCACCTTTCAGTGACGTAATGACCGTGGGACCCCTCCTTCCCTTAGCTAAATTTGCTAGCATTTTGCCCGACTTATTCCCAAATCGGAAAAGATCCAACTGATATTCTGATCGATACATGGCTTCCCGCCTATCAACCCATAATTTAAAATTGCTGACCGAAGGCCACCTGAAGAAAATCTAGTGTATGCTAGCCGGAGGGCTGTGCTAGCTTCCTGATATTGTTTAGCCACCACATTGCGCAAGTTGCTCACATAGCTAAGTATCCGACCCCTCAGGACCGCTTTAGCGGTCTCCCAATGGGTCGAAACATCTGATGCACCCCGAGGATTGTCCCCCTGGAACTCCCTCCACCAACCTCGTATTGTATCTTTGAAGTTGTCATCTTTGGCCAGGAACGAAGGAAAACGCACCAGGAAATCTGTCCCTCTAGGGTATGTATTCTGCAAGCAGATGGAAACGGGTGAGTGATCAGTAAGTCATGGATTTTAGAGGAGACTACCTTAGAAGACATATGTGATGACACAAATAGATAGTCTATACGAGACCAAGCATTGTGCGCATGGGAGAAGTGCGTGTATTCCCTATCATTGGGGTGTAGAGAGCGCCAGATATCATATAAGCCAGTAGAGGCCAAGAGAGGCGATATGACCTTGTCAGAAAGCCTCTGTGTACCCACAACCCCCTCGCCTCTTTTCCGATCCTCCAGAACAGAGGCAACTGAGTTAAAATCGCCACCCACAATTCTATTATGGGTTCCGTCCGCATGTAGTCTGTTCTCAAGAAGAGCGTAAAAAGGCGCATTAGTGTCATTTGGGGCATATACGTTGTGGATACTATATGATGTCCCCTCAAATTCAAGAAGCAACCTATGCCATCTGCCCTCGCTATCATGGGATTCTGATAACACTGTCCCTGATAAATTCTTGTGGAGCAGTGTAAGCACTCCTGCCCTGCGCTCCCTGGCCAAGGATCCGTAAACAGAGCCCACCCAAAAAAAATTCAATCGAAAGAAATCCTTATCTTCTAGATGGGTCTCCTGTAGGAGAACTATGTCAGGCTGGAGGCGTTTTAAATGACGCAAAATTTTGGAGCGCTTCTGTGGTGAGCGTAACCCCTTGACGTTCCAGGAGATGATTCGCATTTCAGCTCTGATAATCACGGATCCCCGGGCAGAGAGAGCAGTGGGTGGGTAGGGGAAATGGAAGGGAGGAAAAGGGGTAAGAACACACAAAAAAATGAAAAACAATATATAACACTGCCTGTAAATATAGCAGATGATACCCGCCAGGCACCAAGGCTAGATGGTGTTTGCCTTCCCTAAATCTGGGTGTTGACGTCTCTTTTTTCCGCCATGGCGGAACTCCCGTATACACTGCCTAAACAATAACAACCAGTAAGGCTAAATTATCAAGACCCCGTAAATTAGATAAACTCCTGGCCAAAAGTATCCGGATACGTCCCGTGCATGGGCCAGAAAGGCAAGATCTGCTCAGGTCCGGGTGCCACCCCCGTAGCTCACGAGTAAGCGTGGTGGTCCCTGAGGTTGAGTCTCGCATGAGACTAATGCACTTCAACGTCCCCTTCTGGAGTGCCTTCCCGAGCCATTCCGTAAACGGTCACTCCCCCGGCGGGCCGTTGGTTCCGCTGACGGCTTTGGTGTAGACCGCTGAGGAGATAGGGCGACGTCACGCAGCTCCGAGTCTAAGATCCTGCCGATAGCCTCCTCCGCCTCAGAGGGGGATCTAAAAGTGACTGTACCTCCTCGTGCGCAGTGGATCCTCAGCACTGCCGGAAAAAGGAGCTGAAAGCGAATGTCCTTGTGATAAAGCTTGGTGCAAATAGGGCTAAAAACCTTGCGTTTTTTCGCAACATCTGCCGAGAAGTCCTCAAAGAGCAAGATTCTGTGGCCCCTGATAATGATTTGGTGCTGTCTCTTGCGAAAGCTGCATAGCAGGGCCACCTTGTCGTTGAAGTCCAGCAGCTTAAAGATGACTTGACGCGGTCGTCCATCCCCGCCACGGGGGGACGCCGCTACAGAGTCGCCGGGCTTTTTTCCGGGCCTATCCTGTGGGCGCGTTCCACCCTGCAGAAAAAATTTAGGCCGAGGGCCTTAGGTAGTTCCCTTTCACATAAGTCCAGAAGCTCAGGTTGCTTGATAGATTCGGGCAGACCCACCACCCTCAGATTATTGCGGCAGGACCTGTTCTCTAGATCATCCACCTTGGAGCGCAAATATTCTAGGGCATGCTGCTGCGATTGAATGACAGAATCAGAGTCCCCAACTTGTTGCTGGAGAGAGCGCAGCTCTTTTTCCAAGTTCCCCACTTGAAGACTGCTCTGCTTCACCTCCTCTCTCAGGGAGTTAAATGAGGCCATTATAGTAGTCTCCAGTGTCTTCTGGATGTCCGGCATAATGCGCCGCACCACTTCTATGGCTAGCTTTTTGTAATCCAGGGGGTCAGGGCTACCCAGGGGAGTCATATCTCCCTGGAGATTCTGGGAGCTCTCATCTTGAAACAGCAGCGGCTGGCTATCTGCCATCTTTGCCGCGTCCTGTGAAGCTGCTTGCTGCGCACCTGTAAGTTTCTGGCCGCTCCGGAGTAAGTATCGTTCCATCGGCGTCCAGGAGTAGGTAAGTAATGTCAGCCACACTTCCCTCGGGGGTATGATCGCCTCCCCACGCTGCTAAATGATCGCTGGAATCGCCTGTAAGCGGGAGCTCCGAGAGTTGCTTCTTCACATGATGGCGCCGGAACCGGAAGTCTCTGAGTAGATATTACTGATTGGTGTACTTGTTGTTGTGAACTTGTGACATCACAGCACTATGTCTGTAGCATGTATGTATGGACAGCAGAGAAACAGTAATTCCTATCACACTACCTAACACCCTGCAGTGGAACCTATCAGCTACACTATATCACTATCTAACCTACACTGACTATCTCCCACTAACTATCTGTATTATATATATGAGCTAACTAACTATATAATGTAATTGGATAAGGAATAGGATCCAGATGAAAGCACAGAGCGCAGTAATGACACTGCTCTCTCTCTCAGAACTGCAAAAAAACTGCAGAAAATGGCTGCTGGGGGGTTTCTTATATAGTAAGGGGTAGGCAACGTTCCTATTGGTTGCTAGGGATGTTGCTAAGCTCTGACAAAGACATTGCAGCCTTCTCATTGGCCCACAAGCAAGAAGGGAGGTTACTGTTGAAAAAAAAATCTAGAATATTTGCGATTACGAATATATAGCACTATATTCTACATCTTTGCGAATTCTCGAAGTTCCGATATTCGCGATTAGAATATTCGCGATCAACACTACTTTCACACTAGCGTTAATATTTTCCGGTATTGATATCCGTTATAGAGTCTCAATACCGGAAAAAAAACGCTTACTTTCTGTCCCTATTCATTGTCAATGGAGACAAAACGTAACTGAACAGAATCCTCCAAAATGCATTCCGTTCCATTTGGTTGCGTTCTCATGCCAGATGGGATGCGGAGCAAGACGGATCCGTCATGACCCACAATGCAAGTCAATGGGGACAGGTCTGTTTTACTCTGACACAATAGAAAACGGATTAGTCCCCCATTGACTTTCAATGGAGTTCATGACGGATTCGTCTTGGGTATGTTAAAGATAATACAACCGGATCCGTTTAAATTGGATGCAGATGGTTGTATTATCAGTAACGGAAGCGTTTTTGCTGAACCCTACCGGATCCAGTAAAAACGCTAGTGTGAAAGTAGCCTTAGTTGGACAGTGCCTTATCTGATGATTATTACTGTTTGCAGAAAAACAAAGCGGTGGTATTAACCCATTCAGGACCCTGCCATTTTTCACCTTAAGGACCAGGCCATTTCTGGCAAATCTGACATGTGTCACTTTATGTGGTTATAACTTTAAAACGCTTTTACTTATCCAAGCCATTCTGAGATTGTTTTCTCTTCGCATATTGTACTTCATGACAGTGATAAATTTGAGTCAAAATATTTCATTTTTATTTATTAAAAAATACAAAATTTACCCAAAATTTGGAAAGATTTGCAATTTTCAAAATGTCTATTTCTCTTCTTTTAAAACAGATAGTGATACCTCCTAAAATAGTTATCACTTTACATTTCCCATATGTCTACTTCATGTTTGGATCATTTTGTAAATTACATATTAATTTTTTTGGGGACGTTAGAAGGCTTAGAAGTTTAGAAGCAAATCCAAAAATTTCCAAAACCCAATTTTTAAGGACCAGTTTAGGTCTGAAGTCACTTTGTGGCACTTACATAATAGAAACCACCCATAAATGGCCCCATTTTAGAAACTACACCCCTCAAGGTATTGTCAACTGATTTTACAAACGTTGTTAACCCTTTAGGTGTTCCACAAGAATTTAAGAAAAATGGAGATGAAATTTCAGACTTTTTTGGCAGATTTTCCATTTTAATAAAAAAAAATTCTGCTAACAAAGCAAGGGTTAACAGCCAAACAAAACTATTTATTACCCTGATTCTGTAGTTTACAGAAACAACCCATATGTGGTTGTAAACTGCTGTACGGGCACACGGCAGGGAGCAGAAGGAAAAGAACGCCATATGGTTTTTGGAGGACAGATTTCACTGGGATAATTTTAAGTTGCCATGTCACATTGAGGACCCCCTGATGCACTCCTAGAGTAGAAACTCCAGAAAAGCTACCCCATTTTGGAAACTACACCCCTCAAGGTATTCAAAACCGATTTTACAAACTTTGTTAACCCTTTAGGTGTTCCACAAGAATTAAAGGAAAATGTAGATGAAATTTCAGAATTTCACTTTTTTGGCAGATTTTCCATTTTAATAAAAAAAATTCCAGTAACAAAGCAAGGGTTAACAGCCAAACAAACTCAATATTTATTGCCCTGATTCTGTAGTTTACAGAAACAACCCATATGTGGTCATAAACTGCAGTACGGGCACACGGCAGGGCGCAGAAGGAAAGGAACGCCATATGGTTTTTGGAGGGCAGATTTCACTGGGATAATTTTTAGTTGCCATGTCACATTTGAAGACCCCCTGATGCACCACTAGAGTAGAAAATCCCCAAAAAAGACCCCATTTTGGAAACTACGGGATAAGGTGTCAGTTTTGTTGGTACTATTTTAGGGTACATATGATTTTTGGTTGCTCTATATTAAACTTTTTGTGAGACAAGGAAAAAAAAATAGCTGTTCATCTGACATGTTAGATCATGTGGTATTTTTATAGAGCAGGTTGTTACGGATGCGACAATTCCAAATATGACAACTTTTTTGGTTGTTTGTTTCAGTTTTACATAATAAAGAATTTTTGAAAAAATAATTTTTTTTGTGTCTCCATATTCTGAAAGCCATAGTTAATATTTTTTTTTTGGGTGACTGTCTTATGTAGGGACTCATTTTTTGCGGTATGAGATGTCGCTTTGATTGATTGGTACTATTTTAGGGTACATATGACTTTTTGTCATGCAAAATGGCTTTTTTTTTACACAGTTAATTTTTTTTTTTTTTTACGCTGTTTACCTGAGGGGTTAGTTCATGTGATATTATTATACAGCAGGTCGTTAGGGATTTGACAATACCTAATATGTATAATATGTAGAATTTATTTAGGTTTTACACAATAACAGCATTTTTGAACCAAAAAAAAAAATCATGTTTTAGTGTCTCTGTAGTCTGAGACCCACAGTCATTATCTTTTTTTTTTTGGGGCGATTGTCTTAGGTAGGGTCTCAAATTTTTGTGGGATTAGATGACAGTTTGATTGGTATGATTTTGGGTGAGTATGACTATTTGATTGTGTAGTATTACACTTTTTGTGATGTAAGGTGACAAAAAAATGGCTTTTTTGAAACCGTTTTTATTTTTATTTTTTTACGGTGTTCACCTGAAGTGTTGGGTCATGTGATATTTTTATAGAGCAGGTCATTATGGACGTAGCAATTCCTAATATGTCTACTTTTATTTTATTTAACACAATAAAAGCATTTTTGAAACAAAAAAATTATGTTTTAGTGTCTCCATAGTCTGAGAGCCATAGTTTTTTTTATTTTTTGGGCGATCGTCTTAGGTAGGGGTTCATTTTTTGTGGGATGAGGTGACGGTTAGATTGGTACTATTTTGGGGGGCATACGCCTTTTTGATCGCTTGGTGTTGCACTTTTAGTGATGTAAGGTAACAAAAAAACATATTTCTTACCGGTAATTTCCTTTTCATGAATCCTTCATGACGGCATACTATGACCCGTCTCCAACCAGGTAGGGACAGGAAGATAAATTTGACCCTCCTCCGGATCCTCCTCAGTGTCTTTCTAAACCGACAGCCTAGAGCAGTGATGGCGAACCTTTTAAAGACCGAGTGCCCAAATCGCAACCCAAAACCCACTTACTTATCGCAAAGTGCCAATGGCCTAATGTTGAGGTTTTATTTTAGAAAAACTCATACATTCACATCTTTTGCTTTAAAAGAAAAATAGAATAACAGACCTTTCAATGATACAAATGTAGGACCCCAGCTTTAATGTACCCCATGTAGGACCTCAGCTTTAATAATCGCCCCCATAGTGTAGGATTTTTTTTTACTGTCCCCAGCTTTAATAATGTCCCCTATAGTGTGTGTGTGTGTGTGTGTGTGTGTGTGTTTTTAGCACCCTCAGCTTTAATAATGCCCCCAATATAGGTCCCCATCTTAAATAATGGCCCCCCGTAGGGTATGAATAAATTTTTTTAATGCCCCATCTTAATTTCCTCCATGCTTTAAACAATGCCCCCATAATGGTCCACCGTTGTTTCTGTTTTCTTGATTTTACACGGAAAAAATCCCCCACAGCTTATCCACTTGCTCGCTCTGCAGCAGTCTCTTCTATCTTCACTGAACAGGACCTTCAATGTGTGTGATGACGTCACTGCACGCTCCCACGTGGTTACGTCACCACACTGTCACGACCTTGTGTTAAGGTCGTGGCTTCATTTAGTTGCCTGCGGCAACGTTTAATGGTGTTTTCCCTGCTTTGGTGTGCACGGGGTTAAACTTGTTGGAGTGTGGTGGGTGTGACCTCAGGCCTCCTTATATGTTGGTGTGGTGCAGCTTGAGGTCAGTTTGAGTTTGCTTGTTGTCAGTCTGTGTTGGAGCTCTGCTACCTGGCTGAATGTGTCATGCTGTGTGAGCCACCCTTAGTTGTCATTGTTATTATTTGTGTCTGTTTCCTGTACCCTTCCTCTTTGGTTTTGTTGTACGTCTAGTGTGGTGTGCCATGTCTGGTCTTTGTGGTGTTGTTACCAGCATGGCTGCTTGACGTGTCACTTTTGGTGTGTGTATGTTGCACTGGAGGGGTTTAAGCAATATGCAAGACTGTGTGCTTCCCAGCCCGGAACCTCCATGCTTCTTGTGGTCGCAGGGAAGTCCGGGTTGTCGTTGGTGCCGTCCTTCCATCTCGGCTGCGGCAGGTAAGAGTTGATAGCATTTGTGGTGTTACTGTGCTACAGGGGCGGACTGACCGGTCGGGCATTTCGGACGTGGTCCGAGGGCCCGGCCAGGATAGGGGCCCGCCGCAGCTGTGCTAAAGAGTTTTTTTTCACCGGCTATTTCGCGTCCCCTCGTCACGTGACCTATTCCTCCCAGTAGCCCATACATTACAGGCTTTTTCTAGTTGGAGGAGGCTAAAAGACCTTTCATGATGTCACGACCACGTGATCCTGCGTGGGCGGAGTCAGTCTCCTGGGCTGGCTGTTCAGCGTGAGGAGGTAAAGGACCTGTGATGATGTCAAGACCATGTGATCCTGTGTGGGAGGAGTCAGGCTCACAGGCTGTGCAACTGGAGGAGGTAAAGGACCTGTGATGCTGTCGCTACCCTGTGATGCTGTATGGGCGAAGTCAAGTGAGATTCCCTAGGTAAAGTCTGTGACCAGGGCCCCACCTATGTTGCAGATCTACAACTTTCTGAATTTCTTGCCCACCAAAGACTGCCAGGACATGCTCAGAGTTTTAGCAGCAGCCTCAGAGCCACAGGTTGGAAAATATTGGTCTACAGAATTATTTATATATCTTAAGGCCTCTTTCACACTTGCGTTGTCCGGATCCGGCGTGTACTCCATTTGCCGGAATTACACGCCGGATCCGGAAAAACGCAAGTGAACTGAAAGCATTTGAAGACGGATCCGTCTTCAAAATGCGTTCAGTGTTACTATGGCAGCCAGGACGCTATTAAAGTCCTGGCTGCCATAGTAGTAGTGGGGAGCAGGGGAGCGGTATACTTACAGTCCGTGCGGCTCCCGGGGCGCTCCAGAATGACGTCGGAGCGCCCCATGCGCATGGATGACGTGCCATGCGATCACGTCATCCATGCGCGTGGGGCGCCCTGACGTCACTCTGGAGCGCCCCAGGAGCCGCACGGACGGTAAGTATGCTGCTCCCCCGCTCCTCACTACACTTTACCATGGCTGCCAGGACTTTAGCGTCCCGGCAGCCATGGTAACCATTCCGAAAAAGCTAAACGTCGGATCCGGTAATGCGCCGAAACAACGTTTAGCTTAAGGCCGGATCCGGATCAATGCCTTTCAATGGGCATTAATTCCGGATCCGGCCTTGCGGCAAGTGTTCAGGATTTTTGGCCGGAGCAAAAAGCGCAGCATGCTGCGGTATTTTCTCCGGCCAAAAAACGTTCCGGTCCGGAACTGAAGACATCCTGATGCATCCTGAACGGATTTCTCTCCATTCAGAATGCATTAGGATAAAACTGATCAGGATTCTTCCGGCATAGAGCCCCGACGACGGAACTCTATGCCGGAAGAAAAGAACGCAAGTGTGAAAGAGCCCTAACTTGAACAAGTAATAGTTCATTTGGCTTCATTTGTGTCATCCTCTAGGCTCAAACTTGCTTGTCTAAAATAAATATTTTCTTTCCTTCTTGGTCTATAGTTTCTGAGTTTCTTTGTGAATGTACACTACTTGAAATATATCAAATTCCCTTTTGTCCTCTTAGTGAAATTGGCACCTCCTAACCTCCAATGGCATCAGGGATCCAACAACTTTTATATTTTAAAGGGTTGTCAATTATCCTATTAGGGTATCCTAGATTGGTCCTAGAAGGGGCCTATGTTTTGTATGTTCATTAATTAGCACAACTGTGTGTGTCCTCCTGCCCCTTACCTCATCCTAGTGGTGGTCCCAGCCCTTCTGTACCTTGGTGCCTCCATTACAGCACCTGTGTTACAGTGTGTCAGCCCAAAGAGAGCCCTGCATACAACCTGCTGACTGTCTCCATCTAACATAAGCTTTTCCAGGGTGAAATCCACCTGAAGCTGCTCGGTTCTTTCTTTCAGCCAGATGTTCTCTGTGATTTCTGGGATCTGTCTACAGTACTCTGTGAGAGTCTGTCCCTGTGTGTGTGTCTCTCCGTGTGTGTGTGTGTGTCTCTCCGTGTGTGTGTGTGTCTGAGTCTCTCCGTGTGTGTGTCTGTGTCTCTCCGTGTGTGTGTGTCTGTGGCTCTCCGTGTGTGTGTGGGTGTGTGTGTCTGGGTCTCTCCGTGTGTGTGTGTCTGGGTCTCTCCGTGTGTGTGTGTGTCTGGGTCTCTCCGTGTGTGTGTGTCTGGGTCTCTCCGTGTGTGTGTGTGTCTGGGTCTCTCCGTGTGTGTGTGTGTCTGGGTCTCTCCGTGTGTGTGTGTGTCTGGGTCTCTCCGTGTGTGTGTGTGTCTGGGTCTCTCCGTGTGTGTGTGTGTCTGGGTCTCTCCGTGTGTGTGTGTGTCTGGGTCTCTCCGTGTGTGTGTGTGTCTGGGTCTCTCCGTGTGTGTGTGTGTCTGGGTCTCTCCGTGTGTGTGTGTGTCTGGGTCTCTCCGTGTGTGTGTGTGTCTGGGTCTCTCCGTGTGTGTGTGTGTCTGGGTCTCTCCGTGTGTGTGTGTGTCTGGGTCTCTCCGTGTGTGTGTGTGTCTGGGTCTCTCCGTGTGTGTGTGTGTCTGGGTCTCTCCGTGTGTGTGTGTGTCTGGGTCTCTCCGTGTGTGTGTGTGTCTGGGTCTCTCCGTGTGTGTGTGTGTCTGGGTCTCTCCGTGTGTGTGTGTGTGTTTCTGGGTCTCTCCGTGTGTGTGTGTGTGTTTCTGGGTCTCTCCGTGTGTGTGTGTGTGTGTGTGTCTGTGTCTCTCCGTGTGTGTGTGTCTGTGTCTCTCCGTGTGTGTGTGTCTGTGTCTCTCCGCGTGTGTGTGTTTCTGGGTCTCTCCGCGTGTGTGTGTTTCTGGGTCTCTCCGTGTGTGTGTGTGTATGTCTGTGTCTCTCCGTGTGTGTCTGGGTCTCTGTGTGTGTGTGTGTCTGGGTCTCTCCGTGTGTATGTCTGTGTCTCTCCGTGTGTGTGTATGTCTGTGTCTCTGTGTGTGTGTGTGTGTGTGTCTGGGTCTCTCCGTGTGTGTGTGTTTCTGTGTCTCTCCGTGTGTGTGTCTGTCTGTGTCTCTCCGTGTGTGTGTCTGTCTGTGTCTCTCCATGTTTGTGTGTGTGTCTGTGTCTCTCCATGTGTGTGTGTCTGTGTCTGTGTCTCTCCGTGTCTGTGTCTCTCCGTGTGTGTGTGTGTGTCTGTGTCTGTGTCTCTCCGTGTCTGTGTCTCTCCGTGTGTGTGTCTCTCCGTGTGTGTGTGTGTGTGTGTGTCTGTGTCTGTGGCTCTCCGTGTGTGTGTGTGTCTGTGGCTCTCTGTCCCTGTGTGTCACCATCACCATGCCCACAGTGTTCCTATGTCTTGACGCAGATGCATCAAGACATTCTGTGCGGGGCAAGAAGAAAAGGAGGAGGCAGCGCCGCCAGCATGGAGTCCGTGGGAGAGACATAGGGAAGTGTGTTGAGCGAACTTGTGTTTTAAGTTCGGCATCTAAAGTTCGGGTTCGGATTATCAAAGTATCCCGTTATGGATTCTGCTACCACGGACCATAACGGAATTTAGAATCCATAACGGGATACTTTGATAACCTGAACCCGAACTTTAGACGACGAACTTATAACCCTAAGGACGTAGGTAACACTACCACATTATCAGCACTAGTGTTATCTGTAGTTTTACATAGGACTGCAGGTAACACTACTACAATTTCTGTACTCAGATAGCCAGCACTGTGTTATCTGTGGTGTTACATAGGACTGCAGGGGACATCTACTATATTTTCTGTACTCAGAGAATTATCACTGTATAGGGGGACCCACTGAGATTTTATCGCCCAAGGGCCCACATGAGCCTGAAGCCGACACGGTGCGATGTGGGTGGGGCTGTGTGTGGGTGTGGATTGAGGGTGGGCAGGGACACAGGGGCCCCATAATCTCCTATTGCCCGGGGGCCCTATGAGTTGTCAGTCCGCCCCTGCTGTGCTATTTACCTGCCGTACTGTTTATAGTATTGCAGCCTGCCAGCTACTGGGCCTCTGGAGACGCCTGTCATCCGTGTCCTGGATGAACAGGTGTTCTCTGCCCTGTCACCAGCTGTAGGGCAATGCAGGGTTACTTAGACTTCTAGGCACGTGGGTATGAGTCCCCTTACATTTGAAGGGGGCTCATACAGCTAGGAGACTAGGGCCTGTTGAGGGAAGTTTTAGGAGGTGACCAGCTCCCTTTTCCCTGCATTGCAGCCCGGTAGCAAAGGACATTGCGCAATGGGGGATTCCCCCACTCCCCGTTGTGACACACACACATCGCAGGTAATTCAGCAGGTCCTGCTCAATGAAGAAAGAAGAGACTGCCGCACCGCGAGCAAGTGGATGAGGTGAGTTTTTTTTTTTTTTTTTTGCTGCGGGTCACCATGGGGGCATTATTTAAACCATGGGGGCACTTTTTTAAACCCCTAATGAAAGTGTACTCGTCAATTGGCTGTTAAAAACGGTCTTATTGATTTCAGTGGGGTCCGCATGGCTGTGGAAACTGACAAAAATAGGACATGTCCTATTTTTGGACAGATGCTATTCACTGGCTGTTAAAAGAACGGCCATGTGAATAGCCCCATAGACTTTCATTGGTGCTAAAAATGGCCGTGTGACGGACGTTACTTAGACGGCAGTCACACGGCCATTATTCACTGTCGTGTGCATGAGGCCTAAAGGATCACACAGAAATGGATCAAATAAATGCTAAATGTGCAACTGATGCACGGGATTTTTTTTTTTTTTACAGGATTATTTCATTTTTATATTTTATTCAGAATGGAAAAATAATGGTAACTTGAACACTTCCCAACTTAGGCTACTTTCACACTAGCGGCAGCCTTCTCTGGCAGGCTTTTCCGGTGGGGGAACAGCCTGCCGGATCCGTAACTACCACGTGCACTGCCGGAAGTTCACCTGGCCCTGTTCGCTATAATTGAGGACCGGCGGAGATCCGGTTTTTTCATTAAAATAACATGAGCGGGCCAGATATCCCGGACTGGCATTGATTGTGTACAGGGGAGCACACAACATCATAGGTTACTGTGATGCTGTGCATGTTGGGCTGCCGGCGGGACTAATGTCCCACAATCATAAGATCTTATGATGTCGTGTGCTCCCCTGCACATGATTAATACCAGTCCGGGACATATGGCCCACTCAGGCTAGTTTCACACTAGCGACAAGATGGATTCCTGTTGGATCCGTCCTGCCACTAGTTCACGTGTGGCCCGGACTGCTGCTCATCCCCATTGACTATAATAGGGGCGGAGTTCCAGCGGCAGCACTTGGTGAGAGGCTGCCGTACTAAATGTCGGACATGTCGTAGTTTTAGTCCAAGGGCCTCTCGCCGAGCGCTGCTGCCAGAACTCCGCCCCCATTATAGTCAATGGGGATGAGCAGCAGTTCGGGCCCACACGTGAACTAGTAGCAGGATGGATCCAACATGCTATCGGATCTGTCCTGATGCTAGCGTGAAAGTAGCCTTAGACTGGTCGTGTGCATGGGCCCTTAGGGAGGAGGACTCCTCTACCACCTCTCATACACTGGACTGGAGTCTGGAGGTGTATGAGTGGGGAACAGGGGTGCTCTCTGAGTCCCTCTTAGTCAGTGTGAACTTTTACATTAAAAAATAATTATACTAGGGCAGATGTGATTCTCTGACTGCTTGTTCTGCTCCCAGGAACAGCTCATGTGTCCAGGCTGCACCACTCACAGAGCAAGATGATGTTGTACTGACACAGCAGAGGAAGAAGCATAACGCTGATTGGCAGAAGCTCAGCCAACCAGCGTTATGCTTCTACCTGAAACCCACAAGCAGTCACTAAAGGAATACTGAAGGGTAGTGAGCTCCCCTGCAATGTCCTCTGGTTCTGCCTCCGCCCCTCCCATATCACATGTTGCGCCCTCTCTGCTTCCTGATTGCAGGAGGCGCGCAGGGATGTGAGTCCCTCCCCTCTGTGTTCGGCGCACTGATGCCAGTCCCTTCCCTCTGTGTTCGGCGCACTGATGCCAGTCCCTCCCCTCTGTGTTCGGCACACATGATGTAATTCTGCTGGAGTCCGGGACGGCGATCCTCCTCTTTATACATATGGGCTAGGGCGCGTGTGCCGACAGAGAAGGCTCTGCATGCCCTCTCTGGCACGCGTGCCATAGGTTCGCCATCACCGGCCTAGAGAGTCTTTTTCCCATTTATTTATTTATTTTATTCACACCAACACATACCTCCACCTATATACAGTCGTGGCCAAAAGTTTTGAGAATGACACAAATATTAGTTTTCACAATGTTTGCTGCTAAACTTCTTTTAGATCTTTGTTTCAGTTGTTTCCGTGATGTAGTGAAATATAATTACACGCACTTCATACGTTTCAAATGCTTTTATCGACAATTACATGACATTTATGCAAAGAGTCAGTATTTGCAGTGTTGGCCCTTCTTTTTCAGGACCTCTGCAATTCGACTGGGCATGCTCTCAATCAACTTCTGGGCCAATTCCTGACTGATAGCAACCCATTCTTTCATAATCACTTCTTGGAGTTTGTCAGAATTAGTGGGTTTTTGTTTGTCCACCCGCCTCTTGAGGATTGACCACAAGTTCTCAATGGGATTAAGATCTGGGGAGTTTCCAGGCCATGGACCCAAAATGTCAACGTTTTGGTCCCCGAGCCACTTAGTTATCACTTTTGCCTTATGGCACGATGCTCCATCGTGCTGGAAAATGCACTGTTCTTCACCAAACTGTTGTTGGATTGTTGGAAGAAGTTGCTGTTGGAGGGTGTTTTGGTACCATTCTTTATTCATGGCTGTGTTTTTAGGCAAAATTGTGAGTGAGCCCACTCCCTTGGATGAGAAGCAACCCCACACATGAATGGTCTCAGGATGCTTTACTGTTGGCATGACACAGGACTGATGGTAGCGCTCACCTTTTCTTCTCCGGACAAGCCTTTTTCCAGATGCCCCAAACAATCGGAAAGAGGCTTAATCGGAGAATATGACTTTGCCCCAGTCCTCAGCAGTCCATTCACCAAACTTTCTGCAGAAGATCAATCTGTCCCTGATGTTTTTTTTGGAGAGAAGTGGCTTCTTTGCTGCTCTTCTTGACACCAGGCCATCTTCCAAAAGTCTTCGCCTCACTGTGCGTGCAGATGCGCTCACACCTGCCTGCTGCCATTCCTGAGCAAGCTCTGCACTGTTGGCACTCCGATCCCGCAGCTGAATCCTCTTTAGGAGACGATCCTGGCGCTTGCTGGACTTTCTTGGATGCCCTGAAGCCTTCTTAACAAGAATTGAACCTCTTTCCTTGAAGTTCTTGATGATCCTATAAATTGTTGATTGAGGTGCAAAGGTTTCTTTGCAGGTCACCATGGTTAACAATGGAAGAACAATGATTTCAAGCATCACCCTCCTTTTAACATGTCAAGTCTGCCATTTTAACCCAATCAGCCTGACATAATGATCTCCAGCCTTGTGCTCGTCAACATTCTCACCTGAGTTAACAAGACAATTACTGAAATGATCTCAGCAGGTCCTTTAATGACAGCAATGAAATTCAGTGGAAAGTTTTTTTTGGGATGAAGTTAATTTTCATGGCAAAGAAGGACTATGCAATTCATCTGATCACTCTTCATAACATTCTGGAGTATATGCAAATTGCTATTATAAAAACTTAAGCAGCAACTTTTACAATTTCCAATATTTATGTAATTCTCAAAACTTTTGGCCACGACTGTACTATCCTATACTTATATATCTATATATTTTATTATTATTATTATATAACTATATATATATATGTACCGTATTTTTTGCCCCATAAGACTCTTATGGAAGCGCTCATTAGTACCGGAGGACCGGGAAGCGGTGAAGGATCTGTACTCACCGCTTCCTGTTCCTTCGCTGTCGGCGGTGCAGGGCTGCACACAGCGTGAGTCGCTCTGTGATGTCACGCTATGTGCGCCAGTTCACAGAGCACAGCGGACAGCCGGATGAAGAGGATCGCGATGGTGAGGAGCGGTGGCGTCCAGGAGCAGGAGAGGTAAGTGATTGTTTGTTTTTATTTTTTCATTTGAAGCAATATGGGGCTGATAAAAAGGCAATGGGGGCTGATAAAAAGGCAATGGGGGCTAAGGCTACTTTCAGACTCGCGTTTGGTGCGGATCCGTCATGGATCTGCACAAACGCTTCCGTTCAGATAATACAACCGCATGCATCCATTCAGAACGGATCCGTTTGTATTATCTGTAACATAGCCGTTTTCTATTGTGCATATTGTGTCAGTGAAAATGGATCCATCCCCATTAACTTACATTGTGTGTCAGGACGGATCCGTTTGCCTCCGCATCGTCAGGCGAACACCAAAACGCTGCAATCAGCGTTTTGGTGTCCGCCTCCAGAGCGGAATGGAGGCGGAACGGAGGCAAACTGATGCATTCTGAACAGATCCTTATCCATTCAAAATGCATTACTGCAACCTTGCCCTGAAACGGATCTCACAAACGGAAACCAAAACGCCAGTGTGAAAGTAGCCTTATAAAGAGGCAATGGGGTTAATAAAGAGGCAATGGGGGCTGATATGAGACTAAGGCTAGTCAAAAGAGGCATGGGGGGCTGATTTGAGACTGGGGGGCTGATCTGAGGTCTGAATGGGGTCTTATTTATATTGGGGCTCATATCTGAGGTCTGATTGGGGGTCATTCACTTTTGGGTGTGAGCTGAGGTCTGATTGTGGGTCTGATCTGGTTTTTCCCTTTTCCCTTTCATCCTCTATGACGGCATACCATGAGATATAACAGATTAATCTTGTTTAGAGAGGGACTATGGCCTGCAATACCTTCCTACCAAAGGAAAGCTCCTGATTAGCCCAAGTATCTACCCTGTAGTGTTTAGTAAATGTTTGAGGGCTTGACCATGTTGCTGCTCTACAGATCTTTTCTAACGAAGCGCTTGCTCTTTCGGCCCAGGATGTTGCGACAGATCTTGTAGAGTGAACTGTGTGAGACTTTGGTGGAGATACCCCTAAAGACTTATAGGATTCCATATGGCCATTTTTATCCATCTGGAGAAAGAATTCTTTGTGGCTTTATGTCCTTTATGTGCCCCACTGAACTGTACAAACAAGTAATCAGTTTTCCTAAAGGACTTCGTGGTCTCTAAGTAGTACAAGATAGCTCTACGTACGTCCAATTTGTGAAATTTCTCCTCTCCATCTGATTTTGGATTCGAACAGAAAGAGGGAACAATAATCTCCTCCTGTCTATGAAAATTAGATACAACTTTTGGAAGGAAAGAATTGTCCAATCTAAAAAAAATCCTGTCTGGAAAGACCATGCAAAATGGCTCCACTATTTTTAGAGCCTGGATTTCACTTACTCTACGTGCTGAGGTAATTGCTACTAAAAATAGGTGTAACGGTCACGTACACACACACACAGGGGGGAGGGAAGTGACCACTGCGCTCCACCTTCACCCCTGGCCCTGCCTACTTGCCTCGCGAGTCCTAATGACAGGGGACAACTGGACGGCAATCCCTAGCTTGGAATAAGTGCAGGGATGACAGACAGACAAACAACAGAACGTGAACGGACCGAGTCAATACCAGGAAATCTACAAAGTACAAATGGAGCAAGCAGAGAATGGTCAGGAGAAGCCGGGGTCATAAATACCAGGAGAGTCGTGAAGTACCAAAGGAGTCAGCAGAGGATCGTCAGGATTTCAGCAGGGTGTCAGTACGCCAGGAAAGACAAAATCGCAGGTGGAACCTAAATTAACAGGCAACCTGTGGCCAGCAGGCTGCCTGTATTTATAGTGGAGAGTGAGGGTCATGTGACGTGGCCAGCGTCACATGACCGACAGACCAACCAGTCGACCACCGAGTGATCAGCTCGGCGCTCAAGGCAGACTAGGAGCAGGGAGCCACCCAGCTAGTAAAGCCGCCCTGGGAATGAGGTCAAACACAGATCCTCATTACCAAAGCTAAGCAGCAGGTCTGCGGGCAATGGGGGACCGAGTGCACCCTCGGAAACCCGTTACAATAGGGTTTTTAGGGAAACATATTTTAGTGCAACCTCCGAAAGGGGTTCAAAGGGGGAATTCGTCAGACCTGACAGAACTAAATTAAGATCCCAGGGAGGAACAGTAGGTCTTAAGAAGGGTCTTAATCTATCTGCCCCTTTCAAAACCGGATAACCCAAGGATGGTCCGCAATTTTTTCATGAAACACTTAAAGGGTTTCTACCACCAGATTTTCACCTATTTAGCTGTCTGACACTAGCGATCTGCTAGTGTCTGCTGTACCTAACCATGTTCATGTATTACCTTTGTCTGGAGCGGTTAAGCTTAAAAACGTAGTTTTATTGCTATGCAAATGAGCCTCTAGGTGCTATGGGGGCGTCTTTTTAGCACCTAGAGGCTCCGTCTACTCGATTACGGCGCAGGAAGTGGATGTGAACCCAGCCCTAGTATCAAAATAAGCACCAGTACACAGCAGAGCAGCATGTCGGAAAGGGGAGGCCGCCATGTACTGACAGAGCGCTAACTCGTCCTGGTGGTCAGGGATGAGGACTGTGTTTCCCAAGGATCATTTTCTACTGGGAAATACAGGGCACAGTATAATGCACTAGAATCTATATAATATAAAGATATTATCCCTACCCCCGAATGATAATACAATTAGGTGATCATTTATTATATAGAAATACGTCTATGTTAGGCGTATTTATGACACTGATTCTGTGGCGCACAGGTCCTTAGCACTGCAATCTGCATATTTTTCCCGGTCATGCCAGGTCTAAAAAAGAATGGCATGGGCAGGGAAAGGGATAAAGTTATGGCCATCCAGATATTGGATACCACCGCCATACATTAACCGGAAGACACCTCTGCACAGTGACCGGATAACACCGCCATACCGTGACGGGTTAAAAGAGTATAAGAGGGCACAGTACAGGGAATGACTAGGGGCACTGCACATGGTGTGGTAAGAGGGCACAAATCAGAGTATAAGGGGGCACAGTACGGGGTGAGGGTCACAGTACAGGGTTGGGGGCATGACCCTGTGATATTAAAAGGTCCTTATGGTGAATGCGGTTCATACGCCACCATAATGAGAAGCAGAGGAGTGAGACAAGAGTGTGATAATGTGGCTAGAGATAAAAAAAATTTAACTATCGGCCAGTACAGGACCCAAAAATTAGCCAATAGGCATTCACCTGACAGCAAAGAACTTTGGATTCTGTGGCTGGAGGTACATTAGGCGATCACAGGATAAAAATGTAACTGTCGGCCAATACAGGCCCTAAAAATTTGACAATAGGCATTCACCTGACAGCAATGAACTTTGGATTCTGTGGCTGGAGGTACATTAGGCGGTCACAGGATAAATATGTAACTGTAGGCCAGTACAGGCCCCAAAAATTACCCAATAGGCATTCACCTGACAGCAAAGAACTTTGGATTCTGTGGCTGGAGGTACATTAGGCGGTCACAGGATAAAATTTTTACTGTCGGCCAGTACAGGCCCCAAAAATTAGGCAATACGCATTACCTGACAGCAAATAACTTTGGATTCTGTGGCTGGAGGTACATTAGGCGGTCACAGGATAAAAATGTAACTGTCGGCCAATACAGGCCCCAAAAATTAGCCAATAGGCATTTACCTGACAGCAAAGAACTTTGGATTCTGTGGATGAAGGTACATTAGGCGGTCACAGGATAAATATGTAACTGTCGGCCAATACAGGCCCCAAAAATTTGGCATTCAACGGACATAAAAGGCCCTTATGTCATGAGGAAATTCAATCAAACGTGGTCGACTCGTCACATGTGTTGAATTCCTCCGAGATCCATGCCTCATTCATTTTTAGAAATGTGAGGTAGTCCACACTGTTGTGAGCTAGGCGAGTGCGCTTATCGGTCACGATCTCCCCCTGCTGCGCTGAACGTCCTTTCGGACAGGACACTGGACGAGGGGCAAGCCAACAGTTCCATGGCAAATTGTGCCAGCTCTGGCCACAGGTCAAGCCTGCACACCCAGTAGTCCAGTGGTTCATCGCTTCTCAGAGCGTCCAGATCGGCCGTTAACCCGATGTAGTTGGACACCTATCGGTCTAGGCGTTCACTGAGGCTGGATCCAGAGGACGGCTGTCGATGGGTTGGCAGCAAGAATGATCTCATATCCGAAGTGACCATCACATCTTTAAAACGCCCTCTTCTTGCATGCGCTGTTGGATTGGTA
Organism: Bufo bufo; assembly: GCF_905171765.1. Taxonomy (NCBI): domain Eukaryota; kingdom Metazoa; phylum Chordata; class Amphibia; order Anura; family Bufonidae; genus Bufo; species Bufo bufo. The sequence continues at coordinate 158,504,994 of NC_053394.1, forward strand.
CCCGCAACTGTTTCTCTGTGAGTGGAAATTCCTCTGCCAGCGCCCTCAAAAGCAGAATGCAGCATTTCTCGAAGCAAGGCCTGGAAGTGCTGCATTCTGACAGCCCTCTGTGATGGTGGTAACATTTCTGCCATTTTGTGTTTGTACCGGGGGTCTAAGTACGTTGCCAGCCAGTACTGGTCCTTGCCCTTTATGTTTTTTATACAGGGGTCCCTCTTCAAACACTGGAGCATGAAGGCCCCCATTTGCACTAAACTGGAAGCGGTGGAGTGGCCTGGCTCCTGCTCATCATCCAGGATAATGTCGTCCTCGTTCTCCTCCCCCCCAGCCACGGACAACACCAGGGATCCCATAAACTTTTAAAGCATGCTCTTCTTGCTCCTCCTCGGCCCCAGCACCATCCTCCTCTGACTCCTCTTCAGACTCCTGTTGTTGACTTGTCTCAGATGGAGTAGCCCCCTATGGGAATTCATCCAGCATTGCGACTTCCTCATCTTCCTGCTCCTAGATGGCTTGATCAATGACACGACGCAATGCATGCTCCAGAAAGAAGGCGTACGATATCACTGATGGCGCCCTGGCTGCGACTGACCAGTTTGGTGATCTGATCAAATGGCCGCAGAAGTCTGCATGCGTCGCGCATGAGCAGCCACTGGCGCGGTGAAAAAAAACAATCTCCCCAAAACCTGTCCTGCCGCAGAGTTCGTCCAGGTAGTCATTAACTGCACGTTTTTTGCTGGAGCAGCCTATCAAGCATATACAAGGGGGAGTTCCATGGCGTCGGGCAGTCACAAATCAGACGTCGGATGGGAAGGTGGTGTCGCCACTGAATGTCAGCAAGGCGAGCCATGGCCGTGTAAGATCTTCTGAAATGGCCAGAGATTTTCCTGGCCTGCGGCAAGACGCCTTGGACCCCGGGGTATTTGGCAACGAATCGCTGCACTGCTAAGTTCAGGACGTGTGCCATGCATGGCACGTGTGTCATTTTGCCCTGTTTCAGCGAGCTCAGCAGATTGGCACCATTGTCGCACACCACTTTACCAACTGTCAAATTGAGCGGGGTTAGCCACTGATCGGCCTGTGACCGCAAAGCTGAAAGCAGTGCAGGACTGGTGTGGCTCTTGGCTTCCAGGCACAACAGCCGCAGCACAGCATGGCAACGTCTCACCTGGCACGTCGAATAGGTTCTGGGGAGATTGGGGGGCGCAGCAGAAGAGACGGTAGCAGCGGAAAAGAAGTAGTCAGCCGAGGAGGAGACAGAGGATGGAGTAGGAGGAGGAGAAGAAGAGGCATGCAATCCGTGGCGGTAACACCAAATCTACACGGGTGCCACGGGTTTCATTCTTGACGTCCATCAGAAGGTTCACCCAGTGGGCAGTAAAAGTTATGTACCTTCCCTGCCCGTGTTTGCTAGACCACGTGTCTGTGGTCAGATGTATCTTGGCACCGACACTGTGTGCCAGAGATAAATTCACTTGCCGCTGAACATGGCCATATAGCTCTGAAATGCCATTCTGGGAGAAATATTTCCTTCCGGGGACCTTCCATTGCGGTGTTCCAATGGCCACAAATTTTGTAAAGGCCTCCGAGTCCACCAGTTTATATGGCAGTAGTTCGCGGGCTAGCAGTTCTGACAAGCCAGTGGTCAGCCATTGTGCAAGAGGGTTATCCGGCGTCATCATCTTTTTTCGCTCTAACATTTGGGGCAAGGAGGCCTGCCTTTTGCCACATGAACGCGACGACGGCACGGTGGAAGGTGGAGTGAAGGAGAACTGGGAGGAGAAAGGAGAAAGAGAAGAAGAGGCAGAACCGGGAGCGCCGGGAGTGTGGCTTTGTGGGTTCTGACGGTGTTGCTCCCACTGGACTTGTGATGGGAGGACAGGTGCCTTCTTAAGGCGGTCGTCCCTAGGTGAGTGTTGGGCTTACTGCGACTTATGCGTTGACAGCACAGGCTGCAGATGGCAACACCATTGTCAGCAGCGGACATGTTAAAAAAAGCCCACACTGCGGAGCCATGTGCCAGCATCCTGGGAGCGTCACATGTGACCGTGCATGGTGGATGGCTCGTTCCAGATACATTAGCAGTCTACTTTTTGCCTCCTGTGCACTATAAGTTCTGCCCGCTTCTCCTCCCTATCTGTTGCTCAGTCTCTCCCTCTGAACTCCCCTCCTTTTCCTCTCTTGTGGGCACCCACGTGACGTCCATCGACACGTCATCATCGGATTCGTCACCTTCACCACCACTGACATTAGAGATCTCGCAGTAGGCAGCAACAGCGGGGACCACCCTCCTTGGGCTGATCTGGGTACTGTCGTCAGACTGTTGGGTGGCGACCATTAATACCTCCTCTTCCTGATCTGATGCCAACAATGGCTGCGCATCGGTAAGGTCTTGTAATGGATGGGAAAATAATTCCTCTGACTTGAGCGGAGGGGATATGGTGGTGGTGTCTTTGGGGGTGGACACAGCAGAGAGTGAAGAGGGTGCAGATAGAGAGGATGAGGAGGGTGCAAAAGCGGAAGGCTGAGTGAGCCACTCAACCAAGTCTGGTGCATCTTTTGACGTAATCGCACGCACCTTCTCCAACTTTCCATTTAGGCTGCGGCCTGGTGCACCTGCCCGACCCCTACCACCCCTGCGGAATGGCCTGTCTCTTCCTCTGCCTGTCATTTTCAAAATGACCCTGTGACAAAAGTCCTTATAGAAGAGCATTTGTGGAAGAAGGTATATCACACCCCTGCCTCAATCAGTTTTTTTGGGGGGCAACTGGTTAATCACACCAGTGGAAATTATTTCTTCAAATAGTGTTTTTCACTCTGTGTAGATGCGGTAACGCAGCAAAACCGCAGACAAATGCTGCACTACCTAAATGCACTATGTAACAATGGCAGTTGGCAGCCGTCAGCGTGCAGCACATCCTGCTATGTACCTCAGTCAAACTGCACACAAGGCTCCTCCTCTCCGCTGCAGGCTCCGGACCCGCTTTCCTGCACTGTCGCAGGCAGCGACAGCTTCAGTTGCACCTTGTAGGAGCCGCATGCATTCTGTTTCTTTAAGGGTTCGTGCACGCCCCTGATTCCACCTTCTCTCCAATCCCGCTTCCTGTGATGCCTGAGCAATATTGTAGTTTTCTACAGAGAAGGTTACAGCTCATAGTTTCTGTGTTGTTATCCTGCTTCCGACCTTAGCCTGTATCCTGACCTCGTCTCTGCCTGATCCTCCTGTACCTCGCTGCCCTGAAGTGTATGATTCGGATTGTTGACCACGCCTCTGTCTGCTGTTCAGCTTGTTACACCTGCTGCACCTGAGCTATCCAGCTCTGCTGTTCTAACAGCTCGAGCTCTGCTTCATCTGACTCTGCTGCTGCGCTTCTTCCATCCAGCGACAGCTCACTCCACCTGCCTGTATCCCCAGTGCTTGCACTGGGGCATTCTGGCCTGCTCGGCCAGCTGCCCCTTAACCGGGACCACTCTTGCGGTAGCTACCTGGTGTCTCCCCTGCAGCTAAGACCAGCTTCCACATCTTGGAGCGGGATGAAGGGTGAAGACCAGGGGAACACTTAGATTCCACTCCCAAGTTTGGCCCAAAGCCATACCGGTAAGTGGCACAGCGGGTCCACACCCGTTGGAGTATTACACACTATATTATTGGTATATAGCACCCCTGCTTCAATCAGTTTTTTGGGGGTCAACTGGTAAATCACACCAGTAGAAATAATTTGTTCCAATAGCGTTTGGCACTGTGTAGCTGCGGTATCGCAGCAGAACGGCACACAACTGCTGCACAATACAATTGCACTATAATATACTTTCTATGTTAGAAAGTATATTATAAGTATAGTACACCCCTCAGTACGTCACACATGTACCAGTACTTAAAAGGACTTTTGTGGCCCTATTAGCTAGCGTTTTGTGAACCCAACAGTCTGTCCCTGCTCCACACAGCAACCTCTCCCTACACTGGCAAAAGACTGAATGTAAAATGGCGCCCAGATCAGGTTTATTTATAAGGTAGGGGGTATGTCCATGTGCTGAAATGTCTAAATTGGCTGTCCTGTACCACCTGATGGATGTGTCATGGGTCAAAGTTCTTCACAATGTAAAAGAATATGGCGGGCGCGACTATCGCCATATGTTCGCCCGTTCAGCGAACGAGCAAAGTTCGCCGCAAAACGACCGCCGGGCGAACCGCAAGGCCATCTCTATTACCCAGCCTGTCTGATATAATGTCTGACAAGTTATGAACAGATTGTTTTCCAGGACTGTTTTTGAGCTTCCAACTATTAACAGATCGTCCAAGTAGGGAATTATTTAAATGTTTCTCCTCCTTAAATGAGCCACTACTTCTAACATTACTTTGGTAAACACCCTCGGAGCGGAGGTGATGCCAAAAGGGAGAACTTGGAACTGGAAATGATGTAGCTCCTTTCTTAAAAAGACTGCTATGCAGAGGAATTTTTGAGCTTTTTCGCATACCGGAATATGGTAATACGCATCTTTTAGATCTACTGATGCCAAGAAATTTGAATCCCTTCTTCAAATTTTTCTTGTAGTATCGCTGATTTCTGAATAGGGGTTACTCTGAAAACATCCATGAGAGGAGGAAGACGAAAGGGAATATCGTCTGATAAAATATTTAAGACCCAAGGGTTTACGGTAATCTCTTCCCATTCTTTTAAGAAAAATTTTAATCTCCCTCCTACCTGAAGCCGGGCGTCATTGGATTATTCTGTATTTTTAGGATTAAACAAGAAACCTCTGTTTCCGATTTTTTTAGTTTTTTCCCTCTGGACCACTGTCCTTCTCTATTGGATCTTTTGGCCTGGAAGTAACTACCTTTTTTGACCCTCCGAAAGGGAAATTTTATTTTATTATCCTTAGGAAATGATTTTTTAGAGTCCGAAGCCTTCTCTAAATTATTTTCTAAATCCTGATCAAATTTCCGTGAAAGGGCAAACTACATAGTTTCATCTTGGAACTGATGTCACCTGTCCAAGATTTCAACCAAAGCGCCCTTCTGGCCACTAACGCTAGACCCGAGGTTCTTGCTGCTATTCTGACTGATTCTGCAGTGGAATCAGACAGAAAGTCCACCGCTTTTAATAAGAGGGGAAAGGAATCTTTTAGGGAGTCATAAGTGGCCCCTTCGTTCAGAAGCGATTCCAACTGTGATAACCATTTTTTTAGGGATCTAGAAACGGATGTGGCAGCTAGATTTGGTTTGAATAAAGCTGCTGCAGCCTCCCAGGTTTTCTTTAGACTTGAATCGGCTTTCTTGTCCATGGGATCTTTTTGGGACCCCATGTTCTCAAAAGGAAGGGCATTAGCCCCATTGACTAATTTTGATAAGGAAACATCTACCTTTGGACAAGAAGAAAACAACGCCTCTTCTTCATTGGAAGGCGACGTCTCATCATTTCTGGAACAAATAACTTCCTATCTGGAGCCTTCCACTCTCTTTTTTAATTAGTTTCTGAATATTTTTATGAACTGGAAAAACTCTCCTTTTCTTTTGTTCTAGTCCACTAAACATTTGATCTTGAACAGACCTCTGGATCTTTTCGTCTGAGAGATCCATGATCGTCCTGACGGCCTTAATTAATTCCTGTCAGAGGAGAATGAAAACCTTTTAAATTCTGAATCAGACCCAGATGAATCAGAGGAGACAAGACCCTCTGAATACGATTCTTGATCTGACTCTGAAGACGATGAACTAAAGTAACTTATTTTTGGTTCCCTATGTTTTGATGTAGATGCACCAGGGGTAGGCATAGGATTTTCAGACAGGGCTGCCCATATTTCTTCCCTGATTACGTCTTTAAATTCCTCTCTAAAAGATGGAACCAAATCTTTTGCCACATGGGAAGTACATTTCCTGCAGAGTTTTTTAGTATATGAATCAGGCAATTTTACTGAACATATAACACATTTCTTAGTTTTTTGACTAGGATTAGCTCTCTGAGCCCCATCCTTATCACTCTGCATGCATACAGGAAGAGAAGGATACAGAGGTACAAGGGGGTTAGCATAAGTAAAATTATACAGCATTCTCCCCAAGAGACTTTCAGTAACTTACAATAGTCGGCCCCTAGGAGGTCTCCATTTGGACTGTACCAGGCTCAGACGTGTTTGCCGTTTCTACCTCTAACCCCTTTAAATACTCTTACCTGCAGACCTCAGATCAGAGGGCGACATCCACCTTGATCCCGCGCGCCAATACTAGCTCCGCCCCTTAGCGTGAGTTCCATAGACCGGAAGTACCTCTTGGAACGCACATGGACCGCACCTGACTTCCGTTGACGGCATCGTAAGCTCTGAAAGTATCTGACTGCAATGTGGAGCTTGAACATGACCGGAGGGACTCCTTGAGTGTCCGGTCCGCACATTGACCTCCACGCCCGACGCGCAGAGCAGGAATGTCCATGGTTATCAGCACCTTAAATACCCAACTAGGGCTTGGGTGCTGCCTGCTTCCCTCATGTGGAAGGCATTTTTCTTCTTCTTATCCACCTCTGCCTGCCTTAAACAGAAAGCGGCCTCACCGCAAGTGCCATGAGGATAATCCCTCTCCACCTGAAGGGACAGGAAGACACTGAGGAGGAGCCAGGGGAGGCTCAAATTTATCTTTCTGTCCCTACCTGGTTGGAGGCGGGTCATCTCATGGTATGCTGTCATGGAGGATGAAAGGGAAAAAATGTTTTTTTAGCATAGCTTTTATTTTTTTACGGTGTTCACCTGAGGGGTTAGGTAATGTGATATTTTTATAGAGCCAGTCGATACGGATTGTAGTGCATTGGCTGTAAGTGTATTATACACTGTAATACACCTACAGCCTGCTTCCTGTGAGATCCAGGGCCACCCCGTGTGATCCTGCACGTGCCGTGGTCGGCGCTGACCGCGGCAGTGCGATGGTTAATGCGCCGACAGCTGTGTTTTCACCGATGACGGCGCATACGGCAGGGGTCCAGCTATCAGTGACTGCCTGACCCCTGCCGCTGATCAGGCGGGCGCAGCTCCTGCACCTGCCCGATCAGCCAGCCGTACATGTACGGCGCTGGTCCATATGGGGTTAACTAACACTGTAAAGTAAACATTTGAGGTGCTTACCGTAGTTTCTAAAAATATTCCCATTATTTTCTTCCTAGTCAACCTTTGCTTAAAGGAATTTATGCAGTTGGCCTGGGTCAAGTCAGATAAAAAACCTAATGTGGATTCACAATTTAAAGCGATGTACAGTACAGACCAAAAGTTTGGACACCCCTTCTCATTCAAAGAGTTTTCTTTATTTTCATGACTATGAAGGCATCAAAACTATGAATTAACACATGTGGAATTATATACATAACAAACAAATGTGAAACAACTGAAAATATGTCATATTCTAGGTTCTTCAAAGTAGCCACCTTTTACTTTGATTACTGCTTTGCACACTCTTGCCATTCTCTTGATGAGCTTCAAGAGGTAGTCCCCTGAAATGGTCTTCCAACAGTCTTGAAGGAGTTTCCAGAGATGCTTAGCACTTGTTGGCCCTTTTGCCTTCACTCTGTGGTCCAGCTCACTCCAAACCATCTCGATTGGGTTCAGGTCCGGTGACTGTGAAGGCCAGGTCATCTGGCGCAGCACCCCATCACTCTCCTTCATGGTCAAATAGCCCTTACTTTCAAAGTTTTCCCAATTTTTCGGCTGACTGACTGACCTTCATTTCTTAAAGTAATGATGGCCACTCGTTTTTCTTTACTTAGCTGCTTTTTTCTTGCTATAATACAAATTCTAACAGTCTATTCAGTAGGACTATCAGCTGTGTATCCACCTGACTTCTCCTCAACGCCACTGATGGTCCCAACCCCATTTATAAGGCAAGAAATCCCACTTATTAAACCTGACAGGGCACACCTGTGAAGTGAAAACCATTTCAGGGGACTACCTCTTGAAGCTCATCAAGAGAATGCCAAGAGTGTGCAAAGCAGTAATCAAAGCAAAAGGTGGCTACTTTGAAGAACCTAGAATATGACATATTTTCAGTTGTTTCACACTTGTTTGTTATGTATATAATTCCACACGTGTTAATTCATAGTTTTGATGCCTTCAGTGTGAATCTACAATTTTCATAGTCATGAAAATAAAGAAAACTCTTTGAATGAGAAGGTGTGTCCAAACTTTTGGTCTGTACTGTATAAACTAGATTCCCAAAGGCACTGAACAATGATTTGGCAGTCACTAGATTTTATTAAAACATTGATGTTAACTTCAAATAATTCATAACTGCTTAAAAGGCCATGGACTATATTTCAAAACTTAAATTGGCTTCAGAATTTCTAACTTTCCTCAATATGTTTTAAAGGGGTTCTCCGGGAAATAAATATTACTGCAGTCATCGGGCGCACTACTTGGGGTCCCTTAAAGTACATGTTTGTTGTGACGCCAGTTGCAGTGAAGCAACAAGGGCACAGGGACCCTTTTAGTGATGTTGTGGATGGTACCCAGGTGTAGGAATGCCAGAGTGGTGTAGGGTGGCCTAAATTTCCCTTTAAGGTGTTGTGCACGTGTCATGGTGCTTCTACCTGGATACGCCGGAACCCCAGGCGTTGCCCTCCGAGTCCAGACCTTGTGATGAAGTTAGTAACAGCTTTTCTTCCAATAAACGTTCCTCCAACACTTTTCAGGCTTTGTTTTAGTTCCCAGCAGACTTTGGCATTAAAGGGAACCTGTCACCGGGATTTTGTGTATAGAGCTGAGGACATGGGTTGCTAGATGGCTGCTAGCACATCCGCAATACCCAGTCCCCATAGCTCTGTGTGCTTTTATTGTGTAAAAAAAACGATTTTATACATATGCAAATTAACCTGAGATGAGTCCTGTCCCTGACTCATCTCAGGTTAATTTGCATATGTATCAAGTCGTTTTTTTAACTCAATAAAAGCACACAGAGCTATGGGGACTGGATATTGCGGATGTGCTAGCGGCCATCTAGCAACCCATGTCCTCAGCTCTATACACAAAATCCCATTGACAGGTTCCCTTTAACTGTGGCAGGCAAACTCCTCTCTTCTACGTCTGTTGCACTTCCACCCGGCAGTGTGTTCGGTGACGTCACCGGCTCTGATGGGCGGGCTTTAGCGCTGCCCTAGTCGTTTTACTGGAGAGCCCCGGTACGTCACCGGATCTCCAAAAAATACCTTTGCCCTGCGCGATTTAGCGCAGGGCAAAGGACAGCATCGGAGCATGAACTGCTCTGATGCTGAAGTCAGGGGGCTGCCGGGGTGAAGATGGAGGGATGTCCGAGTTCAGCTCTGAACCCAGACAACCCCTTTAAATAAAATGAGTCAGTAACTCACACCTGATCGCCATCCCACGGATTGAGGACACCTCACTAATTTCACTTTTCAAATTATCTGCTAATCCTAAAGGTTCACATACTTTTGCTACTCACAAACATAATATTGGATCATTTTCCTCAAATACACTGATAAGCAAAAGGTTAACAATGTTTTGAACTTTTGACTTTCAAGCTCCATATCTAACCATCCACTACAGCTTCGAACGTTAGACTACTATCATTTTATAGAGAATCATCTGGTCATCTCAAACATAAATTGGACTTGCAACTATTTAGCATACGATTAGTTATGCAGGCTCTTGTCATGTAACTGCATTGTTACCGTTTTGCTCCTGGTGGTGGAAAAACGTTTTCTTCTTGTATACTACAAATTACAACCAGTTCTCACATTCCCTAATAGCTCAGTGTGTTATTAGGTTGGTTCCCAATTGAAAGGTCACTGGTTCGAATCAAGGAGCAGCCATAAAGAAGATTTCCCAAGAAAAGAGAAACAGCATCAGCCAGCAATATCTCGGCCCAAAAAAAATTGTCAAACTGCATCACTTGAGTGCCATGACAGTTGGAAAAAACAAAATGAAGTCCATCTATGCATTCCAAAGAAGTGGAAATCCAGGCAAAATTTTAGAGTCAACAAACTGGCTCATCACAAGGTCTATCAGTTGAGGCGAGACAAACGCGGCGGTGGCTCGTATGCTTCATAATAGTGAGACCATAGACGTCCATACAAGCACCGTGTAACATGCATTACACAAGCCTGGAATGGTGGCCCGAAAAAAGGTGAAGAAGCCTCGACTTCAATATCATCATAAGAAGCGTCGGCTCAAGTTTGCAAAAAAGTACAAACAGTTGACAGTAGAGGATTGGAAACGGGTGATTTGGAGTGATTTCAAGGGAACTATGAAGTTCAATGGAGGAAGAGTGATAATATGGGGTTGTTTCACAGCCAAAGGTGTTGGATACTTGACTAGGATCGATGGTGGTCTCAATGCTGATGGTGTGAGTATCCTACAAGACTAGTTACTTTGTACACTCAAGTATTATGGGTAGGAAAAGGACAACATAGTCTTCCAGCAGGACAACGAAGCATGTGTTGAGATTGGGGAAGAAATGCTTCAATGACAATGAAGTAGAGGTGCTGGATTGGCCCCCACAGTCCCCAGAACTCAACCCAATCGAACACTTGTGGGTAGAGTTGAAAAAAAAAGCTGTATTCGTACCCAAGTTGACCAGTAAGCACCAATCTGATGGACAGCATGTCCTGAAGCATTTAGACAGTGTTGTTAGCCAAAGGTGGATTTACAAAATAATTAAAATTTAGAATTTTAGGAGCAAAACAGTAACAATGCAGTTATAGGACAATAATCTGCATAACTAATCATATGCTAAATAGTTGCAAGTTCAATTTATGTATGAGATAGCCAAAATAATTGTCTATAAAATGATGGTAGTCTCATGTTCGAAACTGTGGATGGTGAGATATGGAGCCTGAAAGTCAAAAGTTCAAAACGTTACCCTTTTGTTTCGTCAGTGTAAATGACCACATCTAATATTTTTGACTGATTTGTTTGATTTGGCTATTGTGGGGTTTTGCTGTGGTAGATAGAGTAAGTGGGCGCAGTACAGATGCAAAATACCAGTTCTTAACTCAAAATGTCAGTGTTTATTCACACTTGAGGCAATTGCACAAAACAGCACGTAACTTTGCAGTCTTGCTGTTAATTCACACACAACGAAAAGTTCATATAACACAAGTCACCTTGCTGGCAGTTCTGCCTCCAGTAGTTCACACCAGGCTTTAGGGGGCCTGTTTCCCCAGCGTCCAGCTCTCATCCCTCCAGCACGGCACAAAGCCTCAGATCCCATCAGGTCCCAGAGACATCTCTGCTGAGCCCAGCTGCCTATTTAAGGACAGCCAGGTGCTGCCAAAACCTGAAGCGGCACTTAAACTCCGGTCCGGTATTTGACCTCACCTCGCTGGAAACAAGCCCAGCTGCACATGCTGGGAGGAAAACACCTGCCTTTCCAGACACAACCCCTCACTGTGTCACCCTATCTTTACCTATTTTTAGAACTTATGAGAAAATCAAGGTCAAATTTATGCAGAAATATATAAAATTCTGAAGGGTTCCCAAACTTTCAAGCACCACTATTGATCCATCCAGAAGAGAAAAATTTCAGCTGTTCATGATGAACTCTGCAGTAAAGACATTGATTGTATCACAAGAGAGAGTTCTGAAAATTTTGAAGTCAGGTCTCTATTAGCTTGTTCCTAATTTTCTGTTCATTCAGCCATGCAGATTCTGATTACCTGAATCAATGCAGTCTATTGGGCGAGGGGACACGAGACTTTTACAGAACTATATTCTGAGCCAACAGAACAGGTTTGCCATGGGGTCTGCACAATGCATCCATGCATCCACCAAGAGCCAGGGAGGTCTCTGTTTAGTGACCCTGAATCTGTTCTAACTACAGATGCATGTAATACAGGTTGAGGAGTCCATATCAACTATTTATGAATTCAGAGAAAATGGTCCGTGAAAGAGACAAAATATTGTATGACCCTACTCAGTAACAATAGTGCTGACCTGGCTCTACTTAGAATTGGGTGTGAATTTTATTTGATACAATTAAAAATTACATTTAAATGGTACTCAGTCAGTGATATAAAGATGACATGTTATCTTTATTCTGCAGGTCAGTGCGATTACAGCTATACCAAATTTATATACTTTCTGTTTAAATACAATAAATATTTGAGCATTTTTGGAGGAGGAGAAGCTACCAAAATGGAGATTTGGGCATATTTTTATATTTTATTAGTTCCGGCATTTTTGGATTTACCATAAATGACTCCTCAGGTGCCATGGTTGCAGTTTTTGTCTCTGATGACGGACAGATCCTGTCTGATCATATTACAACTGTAGGAAAGCAGTCACCCTTTGCTGATAAGATTTACACATTATGGGCACAAAATACACATTAAACATAAACTGACAAGTAAAAATACAACAATACGCTTCCAGTATAATAGGTTAAAGCTTCCCCGTAATTAGGGAAATTTATAGCATCTGCTTAGAGGCAAAATGAGTTGATGGGAGATCAATGCAGAGCACCAATCAGAAAAAGGTACTGCTTGTTCTTGTTTCTGGTGGACATAAACAAACATAATTTTTCAGTATTTCAAAGTTTCTATATTTTTTACTTGAGTAAATGGAAAATGTATTTTAAGGCCTCATTCAGATCGACATAACTCAGCTTTATTTTAGTAACCATATTAAGGAATATTCACACATTTATTGCAAAAATTTCTAAAACTGAAAATCAATTCTATTCATCCGGATTGGGCTATTTTATGGGAAGCACATGCCTTTTACAGGGACCAATTTAGTGGGCAATTATCAGGAAAAAACTAAATGTTCCTGATAACTGCCTGATTGTCAGGGAGATGAGAGCTACATTTCAATGCTGCAATCATCTCCTCTGTATAGGGACACCGTACAGTTTCCCCGTTTCTGGGCAGCAGATCCCTGTTTATGCAGGCAGATCTGCTGTATAGAAACAATGATTTAGGTGCTAGCTGAAAGACAAGATCACCTGATGTACAAGCATTTGCTCGTTCTTTGGGTGATCACCAGCACCTTTTACACCGGGCAATTATCAGAAATTAAAAGCTTATTCCTGATAATTGGCCAGATTTTTGGTCCACGTAAAAGGACAATTACTGAATATGAAAATGGCCTCTGATTTCTGAGTAACACATTTCCTATGCTATGAATATGAAAATAGCTTCTTCCCTATGTGAATTTTTTGATGTTTAATAAGATTTGATTTCTGAGTAAAACATTTACCACATTCTGAACATGCAAATGGTTTCTCCCCTGTGTGAATTCTTTGATGCTTTGCAAGGTCTGATTTTTGGGCGAAAAATCTCCCACATTCCAAACATGAGAACGGCTTATCCTTAGAGTGAAATCTACGATGATAAACAAGTCTATATTTCTTGATAAAACATTTCCCACATTCAAAACATGAATATGGTTTGTTCTCAGAGTGGATTTTTTGATGACTAACAAGATATGATTTACGGATAAAACATTTTCCACATTCAGAACATGAATATGGTTTCTCTCCTGTATGACTTATCTGATGATCTCTAAGTTTGGCTTTAGTAATAAAACATGTTCCACATTCTGAACATGGATATGGCTTCTCCCCTGTGTGAATCCTCTGATGTTCAACCAGATAAGACTTCTGAGCAAATGATTTCCCACATTCAGAACATACAAACGGCTTCTCTCCTATATGAGTTTTCTGATGATCTTTGAGTTTAGCTTTAGTAGGAAAGAATTTTTCACATTCAGAACATGTAAATGGTTTCTCCCCTGTGTGAATTATCAGATGCTCCTTGAGTCTGGTTTTTGTAATGAAACATTTTTCACATTCGGAACAAGTAAATGGTTTTTCTCCTGTGTGAGTTCTTTGATGTTGAATAAGATGAGCCTTCTGGGTAAAACCTCTTTCACACTCGGAACATACAAATGGTTTCTCTCCTGTGTGAATTATTTTATGTTTAAAAAGAAATGATTTCTTACTAAAAGATTTACCACATTCTGAACATATAAACGGCTTCTCTCCAGTGTGAATTGTTTTATGCTGATTGAGACCTGTTTTACGGGAAAAACATTTCCCACATTCTGAACAGGAATATGGCTTCTCACCTGTGTGAATGTTTCTGTGTGCAAAAAGATTAGCATTTTTTGTAAACCGCTTTCCACATTCATCACATTGTAATCTTTCAGTCGATCTCTGAGCTGTGTTTGGTGATAACTGAGCAGTGTATAACTGTTCAGGACAATGTTCCTCATTATTAGATGACAGATCTGTATCCTTAAGTCCTACATATACATTATGAGTAGAGATGTTTCCTATTGAAGCCTGCTGCATGATATCATTATCTTCTATTTTACAATTTGGAGATACACGGTTGTCTCGCTCCAAGATCTTACCAGGATTATCTGCTGGATGAAAAATGGATTTAACTATTTTCAGTTTTTACAAGCCATAAAGTAGACCCATTTTATAACACATCCATTATGAAGCTGCTTCATCTTCAATACTACCTGAGCATCGTCTCCTTTGTAGCAGGTTCACAGTGTACTTATAAATGCTCCGTCCCATTCAAGTTAATGGGATGAGCAGCTGTAATCACCCTGCACCGCCAAGGAGATGACAGGTAATTTTATAGAGAAAGCAGGACACTGATGAGCGACAGTACCCCTTCAAACAGCTGATCGGCAGGGGTGCCAAAAGATGGAACCCCACCGATCTGATATTGATTGCCTATCCTGACAGTTCATCATTATTAAACAACTGCACAACCTATTTAAATGTGGCTCAAAGGTGGATCATAACCTTAAGAACACATTCAAGTCACACAGTTAATACTCACCTAAGCCTAAATCTACTGGAATTTCCTGCTTACGCTGCTCATCACCATTCATATACATCTCTTCGTATTCTGATTTAATCTCCACTGTAATAGAAGTCAGATCTTCACCCTGATTTGACATAGGTACAACAGTATAGTTCAGCAGACAGTTTGAGATTGACATGAACCACCAAAAATCTAGATGCCATCTATGACTGTAAGTGACCAAAGAGGTCCACATGACTCTGTAGATTTAGTAGAGCTCAGCTCCATTTACCTGATTATCCTGTTGGATATTGCAATTCTGGGAATACAGGAAACTGGGAAGTCTCTCTGGTAGATTTTTCTTACTGGATCCACCTGTATGAAATATACACAGTGACTGACTACATGGTTATATGTGATGATCAATATCTAATAACTTGTAAAAAATGGTCAGCACCTGACTTCCAGTTCGTCGGCACAGGAAAGGAATCACTCCAATGGAAATATAGCAAAAAATCCCAGCGGACGCTCTTTGTCTTCAAAACAACAGATGTTTTGAAGACAAAGACCATCCGCTGGGATTTTTTGCTAGATCAATATCTAATAGGCCGTCAAAACAGATCTGCTTAGTAACTATTGAAAGCCCCTTCCCTTACACTGCTGCTCAATCCTCATGTATGTGCCCACTTCTTCATCCACAACTTCAACATCGAGCAGATCTTCACACTATACAAACAAGAAAAAAAACATATCACTAACCTTAAAGGGCTTCTGTCACCCCACAAAAGTCTTTCTTTTTTTTTTTGGATAGTTACATTCCTTATAGCGCGATATAGGAGAATATAATCTTATCACTTACTTTCATGCGGCCGTTTCTTTAGAAAACGAAGTTTTATAATATGTAAATCCGGTCTCTACCAGCAAGTAGGGCGTCTACTTGCTGGTAGCCGCAGCAGAAAACCGCCCCCTCGCCGTGTTGATTGACAGGGCCAGCCGGGATCTCCTTCTCCGGCCGGCCCTGTCAGTATTTAAAAAATCGCGCGCCTCTGTTCATTCGGCGCAGGCGCTCTGAGATGAGGAGGCTCGTCTCCTCAGAACTCCCTCAGTGCGCCTGCGCCGATGACATCACCTAAAGAGAAGACGTCATCGGCGCAGGCGCACTGAGGGAGTTCTGAGGAGACGAGCCTCCTCATCTCAGAGCGCCTGCGCCGAATGAACACAGGCGCGCGATTTTTGAAATACTGACAGGGCCGGCCGGAGGAGGAGATCACGGCTGGCCCTGTCAATCAACACGGCGAGGGGGCGGTTTTCTGCTGCGGCTACCAGCAAGTAGACGCCCTACTTGCTGGTAGAGACCGGATTTACATATTATAAAACTTCGTTTTCTAAAGAAACGGCCGCATGAAAGTGATAAGATTATATTCTCCTATATCGCGCTATAAGGAATGTAACTATCCAAAAAAAATAAAAATGACTTTTGTGGGGTGACAGAAGCCCTTTAAGAACCAAGCAGCAAAATATTGGCGGCAACACTTTTGGGTTTTTTCACCTTTATTCCCATATCGTATTGAGAAAATGTACAAAAAATATATTTGTGGAGTGGAATGGAAAGTTTTACCTACCTGATGATTCTGTGGAACATCACTATTTTTCTCTGGACAATCTTGGGAATACAGTGGACTGGGACATCTTTTTGGTACATTTCTGGTACCAGATCCATCTATAGGAGAAACAAGTAATGATAAATGTATCTAAAAGTCAGTAATGAATGGAGTAACATAGAAAACACTATTTCTATGCCATATTGTGACCTTGAATGGCCACTGCTTCGCAGCTGTTAATCTTAAGGCCCCATAGATATGAGAAAAGTTGGCCAAAATGGATGAATATAGTTTGTGTATGGGATCTTCCTGTCAGAAGAAAGAATTTTCAATAGACAAACCGAATGTGCATGTGTATAGAAGAGTCTGGAGAGATACAGTAGCTATCGGCCAAACAAGCATTCAGTAATGCAACAGCTTTTAAAGGGTTTCTACCACTTCGTTTTCACATAATTAGCGATCCGCTAGTGTCTGCTCTACCAAACCATCCTAATATAATAGCTTTTGGGGCAGCCGTTTCGATAAAAAAAGAACTTATATTGATATGCTAATGAGCCTCTAGGTGCTATGGGGGCGTCATTAGCACCTAGAGGCTCGGTCTACCTTCACAAAATGCCGCCGCCCAGCGCGTCCCTCCAGCCCGCCCATCTCCTCCGGAATGCGATCCTCCCTGTGAGCGTATATTTTCGGCATATGCGCAGTGAATGTCTGACCACTTTCTGCACAGACATCTCCACTGCGCCTGTTCCTCGGAGCACTATGACGTCATCGGCGCAGGCGCAGTGGAGATGTCTGAGCAGGGAAGCGGTCAGACATTCACTGCGCATGCGCCGAATACATACGCTCACAGGGAGGATCGCATTCCGGAGGAGATGGGCGGGCTGGAGGGACGCGCTGGGCGGCGGCATTTTGTGAAGGTAGACCGAGCCTCTAGGTGCTAATGACGCCCCCATAGCACCTAGAGGCTCATTAGCATATCAATATAAGTTCTTTTTTTAGCGAAACGGCTGCACCAAAAGCTATTATATTAGGATGGTTTGGTAGAGCAGACACTAGCGGATCGCTAGTGTCTGAAAGCTAATTATGTGAAAAGGAAGTGGTAGAAACAATTTAAAGGTGTATGGGTACCGTTATACTCAGTTCATATTACATTTGAACCCCACATTTGGCATATATGCTAGGAAAAGCTTACAGAGTGTAAACCAAATGTATCCGTATGATTCCAGTCATCTGTCACATGTCAAATAAGCGCCCTGATAGCTTTCTTTGGGCTGGTAAAAAAAAGTCACAGGAACAAAATGGTGCTGGAATTAGAGAAAGGGCCCATAGTACATGCATGCAGCCATTTTTTTTTAAATCAGAGTTTGTATGAAAGCAACATCAGATTAGAGGAGGGATAGAGGAAGGAAGGATCTAGTGAAGTTTCCTGGTCATTCCACAAACCAGGTGGTTTATTGCTACCAAGGTTACACAGCAATATCTAATCAGAGGACCTATCTATTACTTCTGGCCTGAAGAAGGGACCTAAGAGTCTCGAAAGCGTGCCCTATAACATAATTTATTTTAATTAGCCATTAAAAGGTATCAAATTACAATATTTTATATTGTTTCTCTTTTTGAGAGCATCAAGTCTGAAATCTACAGGGCACAACCAGTTCAGCACTGGCTAAACCAGGTTACAGAATCTAAGTAACCCCCTTAACACCTCATGGAGGCACATATTTACTTTATTGGACCTCTAGGTCATGGCCCCGGAGTAGCCATTAATTGATCATGGGTGTGCTTCAAAGAATATCAAACAGAGGTTCGGACTAGCTCAGGGTACTTTCACACTTGCGGCAGAGGATTCCGGTAGTTTCATAGCCGGAACTGCCTGCCGGATCCGGCAATCTGGACGTAAACTGATGGCATTTGTCAGACGGATCCGGATGCGGATCCGTCTGACAAATGCATTGCAATACCGGATCCGTCTCTCCGGTGTCATCCGGAAAAACTGATCCGGTATTCATTTTGTTTTGCATTTTTAAAGGTCTGCGCATGCGCAGACCGAAAAGCCGACTCCGTTTTTCCACTTAATGGCACTAATACACTTCAATGTAAATTAATGCCGGATCCGGCATTCCGGCAAGTGTTCAGTATTTTTGGACGGAGATAAAACTGCAGCATGCTGCGGTATTTTCTCTGTCCAAAAAATGTAAAAGGAACTGAACTGATGCATCCTGAACGGAATGCTCTCCATTCAGAATGCATTAGGATAAAACTGATCAGTTTTTTCCAGGAATTGAGTTTCTGTGACGGAACTAAATACCGGAAAAACAAAAACGCTAGTGTGAAAGTACCCTAATGGTCAATGCAAGCAAGGCAATCCTAGCCAGAGATTTGAGTAACAAGTCTGAATACCAGCATGAATTAATAGGGTCAAACCTTAACCTACATGTTATTGCACACATGTGAATACGTGAGGGCTTCAACATGGCTCCAGTATCCATGTACTTACACAGCAGTTCTTGGTTTTAACCACCTCCGGACCGCTGTACGCACAGACGCGTCCTGGAGGTGGTTGATTTATTCCTCCTGGACGCGCCGGCGCGTCCTCTCGCGAGACGCGAGATTTCCTGTGAACGCGCGCACACAGGCGCGCGCGCTCACAGGAACGGAAGGTAAGAGAGTTGATCTCCAGCCTGCCAGCGGCGATCGTTCGCTGGCAGGCTGGAGATGTGTTTTTTTTAACCCCTAACAGGTATATTAGACGCTGTTTTGATAACAGCGTCTAATATACCTGCTACCTGGTCCTCTGGTGGTCCCCTTTGTTTGGATCGACCACCAGAGGACACAGGTAGCTCAGTAAAGTAGCACCAAGCACCACTACACTACACTACACCCCACCCCCGTCACTTATTAACCCCTTATTAGCCCCTGATCACCCCATATAGACTCCCTGATCACCCCCCTGTCATTGATTATCCCCCTGTCATTGATCAACCCCCTGTAAAGCTCCATTCAGACGTCTGCATGATTTTTACGGATCCACTGATAGATGGATCGGATCCGCAAAACGCATCCGGACGTCTGAATGAAGCCTTACAGGGGCGTGATCAATGACTGTGGTGATCACCCCATATAGACTCCCTGATCACCCCCCGTCATTGATTACCCCCCTGTCATTGATTACCCCCCTGTAAAGCTCCATTCAGATGTCCGCATGATTTTTACGGATGCACTGATAGATGGATCGGATCCGCAAAACGCATCCGGACGTCTGAATGAAGCCTTACAGGGGCATGATCAATGACTGTGGTGATCACCCCATATAGACTCCCTGATCACCCCTCTGTAAAGCTCCATTCAGATGTCCGCATGATTTTTACGGATGCACTGATAGATGGATCGGATCCGCAAAACGCATCCGGACGTCTGAATGAAGCCTTACAGGGGCGTGATCAATGACTGTGGTGATCACCCCATATAGACTCCCTGATCACCCCCCGTCATTGATTACCCCCCTGTCATTGATTACCCCCCTGTAAAGCTCCATTCAGATGTCCGCATGATTTTTACGGATGCACTGATAGATGGATCGGATCCGCAAAACGCATCCGGACGTCTGAATGAAGCCTTACAGGGGCATGATCAATGACTGTGGTGATCACCCCATATAGACTCCCTGATCACCCCTCTGTAAAGCTCCATTCAGATGTCCGCATGATTTTTACGGATGCACTGATAGATGGATCGGATCCGCAAAACGCATCCGGACGTCTGAATGAAGCCTTACAGGGGCATGATCAATGACTGTGGTGATCACCCCATATAGACTCCCTGATCACCCCTCTGTAAAGCTCCATTCAGATGTCCGCATGATTTTTACGGATGCACTGATAGATGGATCGGATCCGCAAAACGCATCCGGACGTCTGAATGAAGCCTTACAGGGGCATGATCAATGACTGTGGTTATCACCCCATATAGACTCCCTGATCACCCCCCTGTCATTGATTACACCCCTGTCATTGATCACACCCCTGTAAAGCTCCATTCAGATGTCCGCATGATTTTTACGGATGCACTGATAGATGGATCGGATCCGCAAAACGCATCCGGACGTCTGAATGAAGCCTTACAGGGGCATGATCAATGACTGTGGTTATCACCCCATATAGACTCCCTGATCACCCCCCTGTCATTGATTACCCCCCTGTAAAGCTCCATTCAGATGTCCGCATGATTTTTACGGATGCACTGATAGATGGATCGGATCCGCAAAACGCATCCGGACGTCTGAATGAAGCCTTACAGGGGCATGATCAATGACTGTGGTTATCACCCCATATAGACTCCCTGATCACCCCCCTGTCATTGATTACACCCCTGTCATTGATCACACCCCTGTAAAGCTCCATTCAGATGTCCGCATGATTTTTACGGATGCACTGATAGATGGATCGGATCCGCAAAACGCATCCGGACGTCTGAATGAAGCCTTACAGGGGCATGATCAATGACTGTGGTTATCACCCCATATAGACTCCCTGATCACCCCCCTGTCATTGATTACACCCCTGTCATTGATCACACCCCTGTAAAGCTCCATTCAGATGTCCGCATGATTTTTACGGATGCACTGATAGATGGATCGGATCCGCAAAACGCATACGGACGTCTGAATGAAGCCTTACACGGGCGTGATCAATGACTGTGGTTATCACCCCATATAGACTCCCTGATCACCCCCCCGTCATTGATCACCCCCCCCGTCATTGATCACCCCCCTGTCATTGATCACCCTCTGTAAGGCTCCATTCAGACATTTTTTTGGCCCAAGTTAGCGGAATTTTTTTTTTTTTTTCTTACAAAGTCTCATATTCCACTAACTTGTGTCAAAAAATTAAATCTCACATGAACTCCCCATACCCCTCACGGAATCCAAATGCGTAAATTTTTTTAGACATTTATATTCCAGACTTCTTCTCACGCTTTAGGGCCCCTAGAATGCCAGGGCAGTATAAATACCCCACATGTGACCCCATTTCGGAAAGAAGACACCCCCAGGTATTCCGTGAGGGGCATATTGAGTCCATGAAAGATTTAAATTTTTGTCCCAAGTTCGCGGAATGGGAGACTTTGTGAGAAAAAAATTAAAAATATAAATTTCCGCTAACCTGTGCCAAAAAAAAAAAATTTCTATGAACTCGCCATGCCCCTCATTGAATACCTTGGGGTGTCTTCTTTCCAAAATGGGGTCACATGTGGGGTATTTATACTGCCCTGGCATTCTAGGGGCCCCAAAGCGTGAGAAGAAGTCTGGTATCCAAATGTCTAAAAATGCCCTCCTAAATGGAATTTGGGCACCTTTGCGCATCTAGGCTGCAAAAAAGTGTCACACATCTGGTATCGCCGTACTCAGGAGAAGTTGGGGAATGTGTTTTGGGGTGTCATTTTACATATACCCATGCTGGGTGAGAGAAATATCTTGGTCAAATGCCAACTTTGTATAAAAAAATGGGAAAAGTTGTCTTTTGCCAAGATATTTCTCTCACCCAGCAAGGGTATATGTAAAATGACACCCCAAAACACATTCCCCAACTTCTCTTGAATACGGCGATACCACATGTGTGACACTTTTTTGCAGCCTAGGTGGGCAAAGGGGCCCATATTCCAAAGAGCACCTTTAGGATTTCACAGGTCATTTACCTACTTACCACACATTAGGGCCCCTGGAAAATGCCAGGGCAGTATAACTACCCCACAAGTGACCCCATTTTGGAAAGAAGACACCCCAAGGTATTTCGTGAGGGGCATGGCGAGTTCCTAGAATTTTTTATTTTTTGTCACAAGTTAGTGGAAAATGCTGATTTTTTATTTTATTTTTTTTTCATACAAAGTCTCATATTCCACTAACTTGTGACAAAAAATAAAAACTTCCATGAACTCACTATGCCCATCAGCGAATACCTTGGGGTCTCTTCTTTCCAAAATGGGGTCACTTGTGGGGTAGTTATACTGCCCTGGCATTCTAGGGGCCCAAATGTGTGGTAAGGAGTTTGAAATCAAATTCTGTAAAAAATGACCTGTGAAATCCGAAAGGTGCTCTTTGGAATATGGGCCCCTTTGCCCACCTAGGCTGCAAAAAAGTGTCACACATCTGGTATCTCCGTACTCAGGAGAAGTTGGGGAATGTGTTTTGGGGTGTCATTTTACATATACCCATGCTGGGTGAGAGAAATATCTTGGCAAAAGACAACTTTTCCCATTTTTTTATACAAAGTTGGCATTTGACCAAGATATTTATCTCACCCAGCATGGGTATATGTAAAAAGACACCCCAAAACACATTCCTCAACTTCTCCTGAATACAGAGATACCAGATGTGTGACACTTTTTTGCAGCCTAGGTGGGCAAAGGGGCCCATATTCCAAAGAGCACCTTTCGGATTTCACAGGTCATTTTTTACAGAATTTGATTTCAAACTCCTTACCACACATTTGGGCCCCTAGAATGCCAGGGCAGTATAACTACCCCACAAGTGACCCCATTTTGGAAAGAAGAGACCCCAAGGTATTCGCTGATGGGCATAGTGAGTTCATGGAAGTTTTTATTTTTTGTCACAAGTTAGTGGAATATGAGACTTTGTAAAAAAAAAAAAAAAAAAAAATCATCATTTTCCGCTAACTTGTGACAAAAAATAAAAAGTTCTATGAACTCACTATGCCCATCAGCGAATACCTTAGGGTGTGTACTTTCCGAAATGGGGTCATTTGTGGGGTGTTTGTACTGTCTGGGTATTGTAGAACCTCAGGAAACATGACAGGTGCTCAGAAAGTCAGAGCTGCTTCAAAAAGCGGAAATTCACATTTTTGTACCATAGTTTGTAAACGCTATAACTTTTACCCAAACCATTTTTTTTTTACCCAAACATTTTTTTTTTATCAAAGACATGTAGAACAATAAATTTAGAGCAAAATTTATATATGGATGTCGTTTTTTTTGCAAAATTTTACAACTGAAAGTGAAAAATGTCATTTTTTTGCAAAAAAATCGTTAAATTTCGATGAATAACAAAAAAAGTAAAAATGTCAGCAGCAATGAAATACCACCAAATGAAAGCTCTATTAGTGAGAAGAAAAGGAGGTAAAATTCATTTGGGTGGTAAGTTGCATGACCGAGCAATAAACGGTGAAAGTAGTGTAGGTCAGAAGTGTAAAAAGTGGCCTGGTCTTTCAGGGTGTTTAAGCACTGGGGGCTGAGGTGGTTAAAGGAGTTGTAGTCTTGGAGCAGACGATTTCTGGTTTTCTCCCATTTCCCCCCCAAACATAAAACCCCCACTTAGCTGTCTGCAGTTCTGCTGCTGCTTCATTCTCAAATGCTATCGGTCCCTGCAGGACCAGGAAGCAGTTTGGTCCTGTGACCAGTGCGGCCAATCACAGGCCTCAGCAGTCACAATGGCTTAAATGCTATGTTTTAGCAGTGATGTACCATTTAAGCCGCTGTGACCATTGAGGGACAGGGGAGGGCCCAAGGGGTTGTTATCTTAAGTTAATAAAAATAAAAATTAAAAATGTCTCGTCTTACCCATCAATATGAAAGACGGGTGGTCTTCTGTCAGAACATCCTTGTAGAGATCCTTGTGTCCTTCTAAATACTCCCACTCCTCCATGGAGAAATGGACAGAGACATCCTGACACCTTATAGGAACCTGACACACACAATGACACAGTCATCATCCAGACACATCATTCCTTGTGTTACTTTATAGTGTCTCAGAATTCCCAGCAGGGCTCACCTCTCCAGTCAGCAGCTCAATGATCTTGTTGGTGAGTTCTAGGATCTTCTGCTCACTGTTCCTCTCATTTTTCAGTG
Source organism: Bufo bufo (assembly GCF_905171765.1). Taxonomy (NCBI): domain Eukaryota; kingdom Metazoa; phylum Chordata; class Amphibia; order Anura; family Bufonidae; genus Bufo; species Bufo bufo. The sequence goes on from NC_053394.1 coordinate 158,529,202, forward strand.
AATGATGTGAAGGGTCTATCATGGGGCTCTGGTTCCTGCTCCATCCTCCTGAAACACAGCTATGGTTGCTGGAGTCCACCCTTTCTCTAAACATCCTCTTCACTACTGTGTAATCCTGTGTACACAGCGATCTTGATAAGTATCACTATATACAGTACATTCCCAGAATCCCTCACCTCTTCAGTCATGTTTTAATACAAGAGACAAAAGCAATGTTAAGTGACAAAATTAGATTTAAGTGCTTGGTAAAAGTATGTATTCTTTTCCAAGTTGCCGCCCTACAAATCTGTTGTAGAGAGGCTGACGATCTCTCTGCCCAAGAGCAGCAATGCCCCTTGTAGAGTGTGCTCTAAGTGAAGGGGGAAGGGGGGTCTTCCCTCTCTTCTGACTTATAGGCTTCTGAAATAGCTGTTCTTATCCAGCAGGAAATAGCACTTTTCGCCGCTTTTTTATTTGGTCAGCAAAATTGAACAAAAAGGTTCTTGTCAATTCTACAATCTTTTGTCATTTCTAGATACCGTAGTACTGCTCGCCTGACATCTAAGGTATAAAAAATAGCCTCTTGCTCATTTTTGGGGCTGGCACAAAACGAGGGAATTACTATATTCTGCGATCTATGAATAGATAAGACCTGGAGTTCACAGACACGTCTCGCTGATGTAATAGCTACCAAGAAAATGGTTTTTAAGGTGAGCCATTTTATGGAACTAGATTCTAATGGTTCAAAGGAGCTTGAAGTTAGCCCTGACAGGACCGTGGTAAGGTTCCAAGGGGCTACCATATATTCCTGACTGTAGGTCTAAGCCTGTCTGCTGCTTTCAGGAACCTGGTTATGCAGGGAACCTCAGCCAGACTAGTATTATATAAAGCCCCCAATGCTGAAACTTGAACCCTTAGAGTATTAGGAGAAAGACCTAGGTCTAATCCGTCCTGGATAAAATCTAATTTCGTTGATATGTTGGGTCTAAATTGATCAAACAAATCTCCACACCAAGAGGTGAATTTCCTCCAAACTTTAAAATACGCCTTGTTTGTATTTTGCTTCCTGCTAAGGAGTAGGGTGGCAACCACTTTACTAGATAACCCCAATTTTAACAGGATGGATTCTTCAGAATCCAGGCCGACAACTTAAGGATTTTTCAATTTCGATAGAGAATGGGACCTTGATACAACAGATCCGATCTCAGAGGTAGTAGAAGGGGGGCTTCTATGCTGAGTGACTTTAAAAGTGCAAACCAGCTCCTCTTGGGCCAGAAGGGAGCCACCAACATCAAGGTACATTTCTCTCTCTGCAATTTCTGAAGGACCTTGGGAATTAAAAGGTATAGGCGGGAATGCGTATACTAGGCAAGATGCCCAGTCCTGATTGAAAGCATCCACCGCTCTTGGGAGATCTCTCGGGTTGAGGGAGAAAAACTGGTCTACTTGGCAATTTTTTCAGGAGGCGAAAAGGTCTATTGATGGTTTGCCTCACTTTTTTATTATCAACTGGAATGCTTCTGGGCATAACGTCCACTCGCCAGGATCCAGAACATGACGGCTCAGGTAATCTGCCTCTATATTTAAAAATTACTTTAGGTGAACTGCCGAGATTGAGATTATATCTTGTTCCGCCCAAGAAAATATTTTGTTTGCTAGACTCTGAAGTGTATGGTGTCTCGTCCCTACCTGATGCTGAATGAAGGATACTGTTGTTGAATTGTCCGAATAAATTAGAACATGACGGTCTTTTGATAAATGCGATGTTTACTTTAGACCTTCCCAAATTGCTTGTAGTTCTCTGAAGTTCGAGGATTGTTGTCTTATGAGGAGTGGCCATCTGCCCTGATAGGTTTTCTGCTGAACTACCGCCCCCCAACCCTGAAGACTGGCGTCCGTTGTGATTACAAGGGGACGTTCCTGCTTCCAGTATATTCCCTTCTCTAGATTGTTGTCTATGAGCCACCACTTTAGGAAATTTTTTACATTTTCGTCTAGAAATATCTGTTTGTCTAGGGTCACCTGTGACTGGTTCCACTTGGATAGAATACATTTTTGAAGGGGTCTTAGATGGAATTGAGCCCAAGTGACTGCCAGGATACATGATGAGAGACTTCCTAGAATCTTCATTGCTGTTCTGATAGAGCAGAATCTCCTCTTTTTTAATTCTCTTATCTGGCTTTTCAATTTCTCTATTTTGATCAAAGGCAGAAATTATCTCTGAGACACTGAATCTAAAGATATCCCTAGAAACAGTTTTTGGTTGCTTGGGGAAAGATTTGATTTCGCCCAATTGATGATCCACACTAGCAATTGGAGGTGGTCTAGAACTTTCTGCAAGTGATCTTGTAGTAGACCTTTGTTGTCCTCTATCACTAGAAGATCGTCCAGATATGAGATGACACTGATTGCTTCTTGTCTTAGTGCCGCTACCACATCCGCCATGATCTTGGTGAAGACTCTCGGCGCTGAGGAAATTCCGAAGGGGAAACATACAAATTGATAATGTTGAATGTGACCCCTCCTGCGTATTGCAAATCTTAGGAATTTTCTTGATGTTTTGTGTATCGGGATATGGTAATAAGCATCCCTCAAATTGATTAAGTCCATTACCACTTTCCTTTTAATAAATTTTACTGCTGATCTTAAAGTTTCCATCTTGAACTTTTGATATGTAACATGTTTGTTCAAGGGTTTTAGATTTATTATAATTCTGGACTTCCCGTTTGTTTTTTTCACTAAGAATAGGCGTAGTGACCCTCTCTTAGCTGATCTTTTGGGACAGGTTATATTACTCCTAATTTTAGTAAATCTTCTATGCCGGTCATTAAGGTACCTTGTTGAGAGGGGGGAAGAGTGGTGATAAATTTTTCTGGAGGGGAAGACTGTAATTCCACACTCTTATGATGTTTAATATCCATGAATTTGATGTTATTTGCTCCCAAGTTCTTAAAAAGGAGCTAAGTCTTCCACCTACTTGTATGGCGTCATTGTTTCGGGTTTGAGGCGGAGGTCTCCCCTCTTTTAGGGTTAAAAAGGAAAATTTTTCCTTTACCTCCTTTTGCATAACTCGACCTCCACAATTTCCTTTATCTTTTGTTCCGATTGGTACTGACAGCCACGGAAATTCTGTCTTTTTGATTTAAATCTCTCTTCTGGAAAACCCCTCTTTTTGTCAGTGGCGTTTTCTAAGATCTTGTCTAGATCTGGACAAAAAATGTATTGGCTGTGAAAGGGAAGGGAAATGAGCTTGTTTTTGGATAAAATATCCCCAGCCCAAGCTTTGAGCCATAGAATCCGTCTTGCTGTGTTAGATAACCTTGCAAACGAACGACCCTTAGTTACATTCAGAAGGTGCCCCACGATCAAGGATAAGGTGGTCAGGAGCGTATCCAATGCGCCCCCAGAAGAGACCTGGCTTAAGAAACCCAGAGGGAATTACAGATGTGGCCATTGCTCTTTCTGTACACTCAACAACTGCAGTAAGGGCCTGCAGATAGAGGGAATTAAACATGCTGTACGTGAATTTATTAATTGCCGTACACCCTATGTGGTATACGTAGTCTTTTGCCCCTGTAAACGTTTTTACATAGGTAAAACGATCCGCCCCCTATTTGAACGCATCCGTGAACATGTTGGCTCTATACGGTCGGGCAGAGGTAGCCCACGACTCTTTGACCACATCCGCACCGCCCACGACGCCTATCCGTGTTGTCTCTCCTTTGCGGGGGTAGAGCATGTCCGACCCATCCCCAGGGGGGGTGACCGGCATCGCCTGCTCCTGCAGAGGGAGGCAAGGTGGATTATGCAAACTGGAGCTATGGGAGCGGCAGGGTTAAATGACAAAAACGACATGTCAGTGTTTTTGTAAATGGGATGTGTTCATCAGGGGGGTGAGTAGCCGCATGTGGCCTCTAATACTTGTACTCTGCATAAACTTAGCTCGAATGTGACTTGTGTATAGATTATAGCCGGCATAATTGCACTTGAATCTGTATCGCTATATTTAACCTTCCTTGTCATATGTGCATGAGCTTGTAGCCATGCGCTTAATTGTATGGGCATTGCTGCATAAGTTGTATTCTATTGTACCCCCTTGTGTATCTCCTAGTATCTATATCTGTACTTGTCCACATTGGTCATGTTTTTAGCTCACGTCACGGACCTACGGGCGCACAGCTGTAGCTGATGGTGCCGGCTGCTCTGACTCCGCCCCTATAAAGCGCAGGCCTGCGCGATGACGTGCACAGCGGCCAGAGGAAGCACGATCCCGCGCGCGAAACGGCAGTCGCCGCTTGCTACAGTGTGTCCGCCCCAGGATCCTTCATGCACTATCTTCCCAGGAAGTTTTTCAATAAAGCTGCATCATTATTTCAACTCCGGTGAGTGCCGCGATTTCCTTTATTGCTTCTCTCCACATTATGTGTTAGATAACACTGCCGTGCGTGCTCAAGGTTTTACGGATTCAGCTGCAGCATCTGCTAAGAAACTAGTTGCCATTTTTAGTAGAGGAATGCTTTTTTCTAGAATCTGATCTCTCTGCATTTTATTAATCAGATGAATCTCCAATTGTTCTAACCACAGGTTAAGGGTTCTAGCTACACAAGTGGAAGCCATCCCTGGTTTAAGAAGAGCTGCCGTAGTCTCCCAGGTTTTCCTTAGTAGGCTCTCTGCTTTCCTATCCATAGGACCTTTAAGTTGCGCTGAATCTTCAAATGGTAGGGCAGTATGTTTAGCTACTTTATCCATGGGAGCGTCTACTCTGGGAATGGATTCCCAATCGGTGCAATCCTCATCTTTAAAGGGATAGAGCCTCTTGATACCCCTGGGAATATAAGATCCTTTATCTGGCTTCTCCAATTCGGACTTAATAAACTTCTGAATATTATCTGGAACTGGGAATACCGATTTCCTCTTTTCCCCCAGCCCCCCAAATATCTCTTCCTGCACCGACTTAGGCTTTTCAGGCACTTCCATCTGAATTGTGTCTCTAATCGCTTTTATAAGCTCATCAATGTCACCTGGATTAAATAAGAACCGTTTATATTCGTTATCTTCATCAGAAGATGCATATGTTTTTTCATACGTTTCCGCGTCCGAGCCTCCCAAAACATCAGAATCCGAGTCAGACACCGGATTGCGACTATCACGGATGATTTGAGGAGGGTTAGGGGAGTTGGATCCTGGAAAGCTAGTGCGGACTGAACCTCTTCCTTAACTAATGTCCTTATATCTCCCAGGAAACTAGAGGATTCAGCTTTTACCACATTAGAAGTACATTCTTTACATAAGGGTTTAGCTCCAGTGCTGGGTAAACGCTTATAACATATTCCACATTTTCTTGTCTTTATTGGAGCTGAAGCAGAATCCTTTTCTCCCTGAAATTGTAAGGGAGAGAAGGATCAGCTAACCAGGAAATGGGGGTGGTACACCATGTGCCTGATACCAGGCTACTCACAACTCCTGGATTTGATGCAAGCTCGGCTCCAGAGCCCGGCGTGATGGGGGCACTCATCTGAATAAAACGCTCCTGTCCGCCACAGACACTGTATTGTTCCTCTCCAGTGGAAGGGATCACGCTGTCCGGACGCCATTGAGCAGGTCCTGCGGGCTTTTATGCTTCCTGTGACCTGCGGCGTCCGGAGAGGACGTCATGACGTCTGGCCCTGCCCCCAGCGTCTGACGCCACACACCGGGGTCCGGAGGGAGCACATCACAGTGTTGCTCCGGCCACCATCTTCCTTCCCCACTGCATGAAATCCGCCTGGACCGCCGCAGGGGGATCTTCGCACGGGACAGCAACAGTCTGTGCCCGTGCACAGGCCACCAGAGGAGGAGAGAGAGCCGCACTGTGGATTTGACCTCGGCCTGCATATGTGTTTAACAGGTGGGCCCCAAAGAGCCTCCATGCACCTCTCCTGCTTCCTATCCTGGTAGAACAGGAAAAACACTGGTGGTGAAGGTGTGGGATTTAAACCTCTCTGTGTTTTTCCTGTCCTATCAGAGGAAGTCAGTCTCAGGATGTGGTGTCATGGAGACGACTAGGGAAAAACTGAACATGATCACAAACAAAACTGAAAAGACTTGCTTGCGAAATCGCGCCGTTTTCACTCAATGCATCCGGACCTAATCTGGACACACTCGTCTGCAAGGGGCCTGAGGTGTGTATCACCAGGTGTTGGTGAGATGCAGCAGGGGACACAGTGTCTCTGGGTGTAGTAATCTCTGGTTTTAACATAAAGGAGTACTCCTATTTCAGCCACTCATGGCTGATATCGGAATATCTATTGTAACGGATCTCCTGGCACCCTGACTGGGTACCTCCGTTGAGGGATGCTCCTAGTGCTTCCTGAGGGCTCCAAGCACTCTACTTGACACCGTAATCACTGCCAACCCCACGAACTGCCGCAGCTTGGTTGAGGTCTCGCCGTCTTCCACCCACCCTGGGCCCAAGACTAGGATCCAACTTCCAGTGGGTAGAACCGTGTTGTAATCCCAGGGGAGTATAATACCGATAGCAATCCCCAGAGTAAATATAGCTGTTCCCCCACACATGAGACGAGGCTCTATGTTGAGGGTGAAACAGGAACTCACTTTATTTAAGATCAACTCAGTATATATACAGTTCAAGAAGTCTAACAACATAACGCAATCAACCATGAACAACATGCAAACAGACATCTTCACCCCCTCCATAATAAGTGAATAGGGAGAGAGGAGACACATGTGATGGGATTATCTCCTGAGTGTATCATAGGGTGATCTACTCATCTATGAGTCGGCTGCTCCTAGAGTCAGCTATCTTAATCCCATCACTAACACAATCAGTGGGAGTCTCAGTGCAGCGTTAACCCTTTTTGTGTTGCTGAATCCACACCATGCCTTTTTAATGGGCAATAGGAAATATGTGGCATATAAATTCCACACACAAATCAGGGTTCATAGTTCCTTTTAACCCCAAAAGGTCTGAGGGAGTCTCCATAGTTCTGGGTCCATAGTCTGTAGGAAGGAGGCTGGCCCTCCGGCTTCTCCAGCAGCCCCAGTGACGGTTCAGTAAGTCACACCTATCATATATGGTTGGCCAGAGTTACGGAAACAGAAGAGCAGGCAGTGCTACTCTGTTTCTGTAACTCCCTTATAAATGAATGGGATTTACCGAACTGTGTAGCACAGTGAGCTGTTTGTGTAACCCGAGTTGGAAATGCCCCTCTAATCAACTTCTTTTGTGCCCATTTTAATATTATACTGGTTTCACAAAACGACAGATAAAGTGAGATACAGTGATACATTGAGATAAATGTTTAATATTGGCATGGATTTCAATCACCATGTTCTGGCTGTTGAGGTCTCATTTGGGAAGCTCAAGTTTTATATTTCCCCAAATGTCCCTTCCGAACTTACTGGAAGAGGTCCTGTAATTTTATTCAGCTTTTCTAATTATATAGAAGTAAAAGGATTCGCTACAAGATTTCTTCATTTCATGTGGACATCTTGATTATCTGGGCATGTGTCTTGCTGCCACTGGAACTACTCTCCCTAGTTAATTTAAGCTGTCTCTTGGAAGAACAAAGCAGACATTACGTGATGTGCATAGGTTGGCCATACTCCCTCAAAATGACTCTCCTGCCTAAAATTCTTGGTTATTTTAGGCTTTTAAAAATTGCAGTCCCCATTTGCTATTGTAATAAAGAGAGAACCACCGCACACTCAAGGGTTATTTATATGGAAAATAAAGTTATATTTAATTTATTTTTTGACAAATCCTCCAAAAAAAAGGAACAATTGCCAATAATTAGATTGTGACTGCTTTTTTTCGGTCACAGACGGACCTTGGTCACAAGAGTCACAGTAGGTTGAAGAAGAGGTAAACAAGGTGGTCCCTTTGGCACAGCTTGTGAGCGCTGCGGGGAAGGTTGGAGGCCAACCACCTTGATTACCTCTTCTTCAACCTACTGTGACTCTTGTGACCAAGGTCCATCTGTGACCGAAACATCAAGAAAAACAGTCACAATCGAAGTATTGGCAATTGTTCCTTTTTTCTCTTTTGGAGGATTTGTTAAAAAATAAATTAAATATAACTTTATTTTGCATATAACCCTTGAGTACGCGGTGGTTCTCTCTTTATTATTTATGTTTGGATCATATCCACTCCACCGAAGCACCTAATTACTTGGTCAGTGAGTGCAGCCCAAAATTATCTACTTCCCATTTGCTATTGTGTCATCCTACCACACTCTCTTTTTGTTCCTTCTCTTCACCTTGGTTGGCTCCTTTCTTCTTCTCCATCTAGTAAGACTATTTATTATTGATTTAATTACTACTATTGGTGCAATGGTGCCTTCATCATTGTACAGGTCTTATTTTCTTGCACTTGGAATGTCACCCCTCCACATGTTGCATGTAATTCCCACAATCCTCACCTCTCCAGTCAGCAGGTAGATGATCTCGAGGGCGAAGTCTAATATTCTTTTGGCAATCGTATTCTTGTCCTCGTCTTTCCTTAGAGATTCAGTCAGAAAAAGGACCATTTTAGAAGACAGTACGAGACAACTAGATCAGTTGGAGTGTTCCTGTGCTGCAGGCACCTTCATGAAAAGAGGAGAGGCTCTTAAATCATTCAGGTAACTTCATTTGTGAGAAATATTTTGGTGATAACATTTGAGGTGTTACCGTAGGTAAACGGTCTGGCCTTGAAGTGAATGTCCACGCTTGGATACCTTTTTATTTTTATAATTTAAATAGGTTAAAAAATCTGTAGCCTTCTCTTCATCGTTCGCCTGCTCGCCGTCACAACAGCAGCGATAAGCAGGTGTTAATTACATCTCAGCCGTCTCATTCATTTACATGGGACGGCTTGTTCCTATTTAGATATATAGGAACGAGCCGCACCTTCTTGCAGTTACACCTGCTCACCGCTGCTGTTGCAATAGCAAGCAGGTAAACAGTGAAGAGAAGGCTGTGTTGACACGGTGTGCGCCTTCTCTTCAACCAGCTGATCGGTGGTGGTGGTGCTGAGTGTTGAACCCCTGCTGATTTGATATTGATGACAAAAACTGGACCGAATCTGTGTTAAAACCGCCTCCCATTGTTTTCAATTGGAGGCCGCACCGCAGTTCATGCGGCGAAGGGTTTTTGCATAGTGGTTTTCAAGACTGAGCCAGGGATTTACAGGAAACTGTGCGGACCCTTTGCAATGCGCAGCGGGAGCCTAATATCTGAATTCTGCCCGATCACCAGATGACTAACTAGTTTATCGATTATCACCTCGGTTCACCGCTGTGTACCCACACAACCAGCCTTGAAAGTCACATGCTCCTCCTGCAGTCCTCTCCATTAGGCCGGTTTCACTCGTCAGTGAATCACAGACGTGTTCAATCAAAATGAGACAGCTCACCACTCTTGGTTAGTAAAACCGCTTGCACGGGAAGGGATGGTTCCCAATTCCAAAGTTTCAAGATTATAGTGAAGCATTCAGAAACTAATACGCCTGCTGGGATTTGTTTGACTTTGGAATCACAGACGTGCGCTGTTTTCCCCACGGACAGCACACGTACCCATTGATTTGAATGCGTTTATTTACAGATCAGCGATTTTCCACACCACAGAGACATGCACTACTTTGCTCTGTGATGTGGACCAAACATACTCATTGAAGTCTATGGGAGAGAGAGAGAGAAACAAACTGGGGAGGGAGGGGGGTCTGCCCCCTGCTGCCTGGCAGCCCCTGATCTCTTACAGGGGGCTATGATATGCACAATTAACCCCTCAGGTGCAGCACCTGAGGGGTTAATTGCATAGGCGTGCGCAGCCTATTGCATTAGGGTGTGCACCCTAAAGCACAAACACAGACGCAGCGCACGCACCTGTGTGTGTATGTATGTATATATATATTATATACACATACACACACATATATATACACAAATACACTCTGTATACATACATACAGACCTGCACTATCAATATAGGGCGAAAAATACGGTAAGTTTAAAAATGATTTCTTCTCCCTTCATTATAAGACGCTCTGGCCCATAAGGTGACGCACCTAGGTTTTAGAGAGGGACAATAAGGAAAAAAAAAATGTAATTACACCTCAGGTCAGACCACCAATCATACCCCCAATGTCAATAAGACCCCAATAAGACCTCTGATCAGACCCCAATGTGAATGACCCCCAATCAGACCTCAGATAAGAGCCCCAGTGCCTCATATCAACCCCCCGTGCCCCCATATAAAATAAAATAAAAACACTTTCCTGCTCCGGACGTTGCCGCTCCTCACCGCTCACGCTCGGTAATCCTCTTGTACAGTATGCTGTGTGGGCACGCACAGTGTGAGGTCACAGCGCGGCCTCACACTGTTCGCAGCCTTTACAGTGGAGCGCATGAGGACCAGGAAGAGGTGACTATAGCGCTTCCTGGCCCTCTGGTACTAATAACTTGATTAGTATTCGCCCCATAAGACGCAGGGGCATTTTCCCCCCACTTTTAGGGGAAAAATGCATCTTATGGGGCGAAAAAGTGCAGCACGGGGGTGACAGAACCAGTGTTCCCTCTAAGCCTTGGCAGCTGCTGAGCGGGATCGGCTCAGAGCTGGGCACAGCGCCATCAAAGGTGGGCGATAGGAAAACCTAAGATAATTGTCACATCAAAGAGCATAAAAACCACTGCACCATCCCATACAATATACAGTATAGTCCTCTCTGTTATCACTGGACATTGCTCTCCATATAAAACCATACGGGGGAAAAAATCTCATTGATCCAGAGAACTTACATAGAAAAACTAATAACCAAGAGGCTAAAAAAAAAAAACTGTTTCTGACCCTTATGTTAAAACATAACTTTCATTTGATTGCTCTAATACCTAAAGGAAATTTATTTTATTTTTTTAAAAAGCTGCTGTTTCTCTACTAGATGGCATTATGTTGATAGTAGTGGAAATAGAGTCTCAAGGGTCTATAAAAGCAGCTACACTATTTTTCCAAACCTTTGAGACTCCCCTTTAACACTACTATCAACATAAGGTCATCTAGAGAAACAGTAGGTTTTTAAAAAAAAAAAATCATTTAGGTGTTAAAACATAACTTTCATTAGATTGCTCTAACATCTAATTTCTCTAGATGACCTTATGTTAATAGTAGTGTTAATAGAGTCTCAAAGGTCTGTAAAAATAGTGTAGCTGCTTTTATAGACCCCTGAGACTCTATTACCACTACTATCATGTCATCTAGAGAAACAGCAGCTTTTTAAAATTATTTTTTTCCATTAGGTGTTAAAGCAATCAAATGAAAGTTATGTTTTAACATAAGGGTCAGAAGCAGTTTTTTTTTTTGCCTCTGTCTTGGCTATTAGTTTTTCCATTCATAAAGCTCCACATTGACCTCCCACCCAGCAGTAGATAGAAGCCTGCAGGACACTTCACCTTGTCACATCACCTGGGCACATGGGGATGGCTCCATTCCTATGATGTCCCTGGCACTTCAGCAGCAGCAGGGGCGGCGCGCTTCCTGTTCATAATAACTGAAAAAGAAGCTACTGCTGCTGTGTTCAGCTCCCGAGAGAAGGGGGTGTGAGAGGATCAGCCAATGGCATGGCAGCCAGCTGATACTGGCCAATCAGCAGCCTCCTCCCTTATAACAGAGCTCTGTAATGTACAGAGCTCTGTTATTGGAGATTTCAGGCATCAGCTGTATTGCTCTGCTGCCTGCAGTGCCATTTACAGCGCTCAGTGCGCTAATGAACAGTGGAATCGTCAGCTGAGAGCATATTGTAAACCTCAAGTCGGCTTGATTAGGGTGTGCCCAGGCACACCCGGCACACACCGTGCGCACGCCTATGGTTAATTGTGCTGATCACAGCCCCCTGTAAGAGATCGGGTGCTGCCAGGCAGCAGGGGGCAGTCATGTACACAGTTCGTAGGATATTCTAACTAGAAGCGTCCCCATCACTATGGGAACGCCTCTGTGTTAGAATATACTGTCGGATATGAGTTTCACGATCTAACTCATATCCGACAGTATATTCTAACATAGAGGCGTTGCCATGGCGATGGGGACGCTTCAAGTTAAAATATACCATCGGATTGGAGAAAACTCTGATCCTATGGTATATTAACTCCTGACTTTACATTGAAAGTCAATGGGGGACGGATCCGTTTGAAATTGCACCATATTGTGTCAACGTCAAACGGATCCGTCCCCATTGACTTGCATTGTAATTCAGGACGGATCCGTTTGGCTCCGCACGGCCAGGCGGACACCAAAACGACTTTTTTTTCAAGTCCGTGGATCCTCCAAAAATCAAAGAAGACACACCGACGAAAAAACGGTCACGGATCACGGACCAACGGAACCCCGTTTTGCGGACCGTGAAAAAATACTGTTGTGTGCATGAGGCCTTACTGTTCACTTTTTCTTTATTAGGCCTTTTGCACACGAACGTTGTGCATCCATTCCATGCATTGGGGACCACAATTTGCGGTCCCCAATGCATGGGCAACTACCATGCGGCGGCCGGAATGGATCGAGACGAAATCAACTTGAATAGGTCCGTGATCCGTCCGCACAGAAAAAAAATAGAACATGTTCTATCTTTTTGCGGTGCAGAGGCACGGACAGAAATACCACGGAAGCACTCCGTAGTGGTTCCGATCCGTTCTTCCGTTCCACATCTCTGTAGATGGTGAGTGCACAAGGGCTAGTGCCCGTGTATTGCGGACCCACCGTATGCAGGCTGCAATACGGCCACGGACCCACAACGGCCGTGTGCAAGAGACCTTAGGCCTCTTTCACATGACCGGTTTATTTTTTTCCATTTACAAGCCGTTTTTTGAGGTCCGTATACAGAACCATTCATTTCAATGGTTCTGCAAAAAAAAACGGAATGTACTCCGTATGCCTTCCGTTTCCGTATTTCCATTCCGTTGAAAGATAGAACATGTCCTATTATTGCCCGCAAATCACGTTCCGTGGCTCCATTCAAGTCAATGGGTCCGCAAAAATAAAAAACGGAACACATACGGAAATGCATCTGTATGTCTTCCGTATCCGTTCTGTTTTTTGTGGAACCATCTATTAAAAATGTTATGCCCAGCCCAATTTTTTCTATGTAATTACTGTATACTGTATATGCCATATGGAAAAACGGAACAGAAACAAAAAACGGAACAACAGATCCGTTTAAAACGGACCGAAAAACACTGAAAAAGCCATACGGTCGTGTGAAAGAGGCCTTGTGTAGTTGTTGTGGAGGGGGCAGATCTTTGTGAGGTTTTACTTCTATGTGTTTACTAGACTCATGATGACAACTTCTTATAATTAGTTCCATGGTTTATCATAAAATACAAAGAATTACAATCTACACCACACGAGTGACTACCAGTCGTACGTACCCGTCCAGCGCCTCATATGTAGCTGCTCAATACTGCAGGACCTGTGATGACGTCACCGCCGTGTCACACAGGGGGCGGGGCTCCGCTATGGAGACGACACAGAGGCTGGGTTTCCACGTTCAGGCTTCTTGATACAATTTTAACACTAAAGCGGATTCACAAAGCGAAGGCGTCACAGTCATTCCTTTCATATTTGTCCTCAGTTTATCAACCATTCCTGTACTTGGCTTCAACAAGAAACCTGAATGTGTAAACTCACCTTAATAAATCCTTGCAGGACCTGTGATGATGTCACAGGAGGGGCGGAGCTAGTCAGCTGTGAGAAGCTGCTCTGTGAGGGCTCCTGTGTGGTGTTTACAGTGGAGAAACAATTGTGCGAGAGCTGAGCGCCAAGACAATGCTGGGACTTACCAGACTTCCTTCTGATAAGCCTAGGATGGCCACTGGCTTCACCACAGAAAGCCAGACCTCACCTCACCCCCAAACAGATAAACCAGGTCCGTCTCTGTGAAGCCCCATCCCCATCGCTGGGGAAGGAGAGGGAAGAACTTTCTGAATGGAAGGCGAGCTGGGGCAGCAGCTCTAGTGACTGACTGGGGGTGAGCGCAGAGCTACTGAAAGGGTGGACATCCCCGTGTCCCTCCAGGCCCTGCGCCGGACAGAGGACAGGGAGCCGGAAAACCAGACTGTCCGGCCACCCTAGTTAAAGGGGTTCTGCAGTTTTTTTAAATGATGATCTATCCTCTGGATAGATCATCACCATCTGATCGGCGGGGGTCCGACACCCGGGATCCATGCCAATCAGCTGTTTACCGCAGGCCCAGTGACGTCACGACTAGTATCAATGGCCTGGGCGGGGATAAGTTCTGTTCACTTGAATGGAGCTTAGCTCGTGACGTCAGTGGGCCTGCGGTAAACAGCGAGAAGGCCGCAGCACTACTGCCAGCACCGCTGCCTTCTCAAACAGCTGATCGGCAGGGGTCCCGGGTGCAGAACCCCTTTAAGCCCCTGGAAACAGTCCAGGCAAAGACAGGGGTGTGTAATGCAGGTGCCACCTGTGTCTGACTGGTGGACAATAAAATTGTGGGAGCTGCTTGTGCTTGTCAGATAGTCAAATGAGCCTCTCTACTGGTGGTCTGTCTGGACTGTTTGCAATGTGTGCATATCCTCACGTAATCACTGTTCCCATCGCCTCCTAACAGCTAAGCCAGTATAGCCTATATGGCAGGCAATTCATTAAAATGACCACCCCGTTTGTTTTTTTTAGTCCAATGATGCACCCTTTCTCAAAGTCTATCAACCAGGCAAAATGTCTTTGAGTGTACTGTAGAGGAACATATAGCAGTGAATGACCAAGATGTACACTACCCAAAAGTGGCCTCTGAAAGCTCTTTTATAGGGCAGCAGGGGAAGCACTTTTACGCCCTCTTGTGGCAAGACCCAGCATCTAATCAGACCACACCTGTAATTATTTACACATCTGCCTGAGACATAACGGCATGCCGAGTTTTGCAGCAATCCTATGTTACTTTTTATTTTTTATCTGCCTTCTCAAACAGCTGATTGGCGGGGGTGTCAGGAGTCAGACCCCAACAATGTGATATTGATAACCTATTCTTAAGATAAGTCATCAATCATTTTTTTTAAAAGCGGACAATCCCTTTAACCCCTTAATGTCCAGCTCCTGCACCCGCCCGATCAGCGGCAGGGGTCTGGCAGTCACTGATAGCTGGACCCCTGCTGTATGCGCTGACATTGGTGAAATCACCGATGCCGGCGCATTAACCCTTGAACTGCTGCGGTCAGCGCTGACCACGGCATGTGCGGGCTTCAGACGTGTGTGCAGGGTGGCTATTGGGTCCCCGAGCTGCTGTGACGGGACCCAATGGCAGGTAAGGCAGCCTGATACCTTCCTTAGGCATCGTGGCTGCCTTACATACATATAGTACATAACATAGTACGTAAGGCCGAAAAAATTTGGCATTTTTTGTCATCTTACATCACATAAAGTGTAATACCAAGCAATGAAAAAGTCATATGCACCCTAAAATAGTACTAATCAAACCATCATCTCATACCGAAAAAAATGAGCTCCTACATAAGACAGTCGCCCAAAAAATAATAAAAATCCAATGGCTTTCAGAATATGGAGACACTAAAAAAATATTTATTTTCAAAAATGCTTTATTATGTAAAACTGAAACAAACAACCAAAATTCTTTGGTATTGTCACGTCCGTAACAACCTGCTCTATAAAAATACCACATGATCTAACCTGTCAGATGAACACTGTAAATAACAAAAAATAAAAACGGTGCCAAAACAGCTATTTTTTGTTACCTTGCCTCACAAAAAGTGTAATATAGAGCAAACAAAAATCATATGTACCCTAAAATAGTACCAACAAAACTGCCACCTTATCCTATAGTTTCCATAATGGGGTCTTTTTTGGGAGTTTCTACTGTAGGGGTGCATTAGGGGGTCTTCAAATGTGACATGGCAGCTTAAAATTATCCCAGTGAAATCTGCCCTCTAAAAACCATATGGCGTTCCTTTCGTTCTGCGCCCTGCCGTGTGCCCGTACAGCAGTTTACGACCACATATGGGGTGTTTCTGTAAACTACAGAATCAGGGCAATAACAATTGAGTTTTGTTTGGCTGTTAACCCTTGCTTTGTTAGCGGAAAAAAATTGATTAAAATGGAAAATCTGCCAAAAAAGTGAAATTCTGAAATTTCATCTCCATTTTCCATTAATTCTTGTAAAATCGGATTTGAATACCTTGAGGGGTGTAGTTTCTAAAATGGGGTCATTGTTAGGTGGTTTCTATTATGTAAGCCTCACAAAGTGACTTTAGACCTGAACTGGTCCTTAAAAAGTGGGTTTTGGAAATTTTCAGAAAAATTTAAAGATTTGCTTCTAAACTTCTAAGCCTTGTAACGTCCCAAAAAAAAAAAAATGGCATTCCCAAAATGATCCAAACATGAAGTAGACATATGGGGAATGTAAAGTAATAACTATTTTTTGGAGTTATTACTATCTATTATAAAAGTAGAGAAATTGAGATTTGGAAATTTGCTAATCTTTCCAAATTTTGGGTAAATTTTTTATTTTTTTTAAAAATAAAAATGACATTTTGTGACTTAATTTTACCACTGTCATAAAGTACAATATGTGACGAGAAAACAATCTCAGAATGGCCTGGATAAGTAAAAGCGTTTTAAAGTTATTACCACATAAAATGACACTGGTCAGATTTGCTAAAAACAGCCTTGTCCTTAAGGTGAAAAATGGCTTGGTCCTGAAAGAGTTAAAGGGCTTCTGTCACCCCACTAAACCGTTTTTTCTTTTGTTTACTAATAATCCCTACACTGCGATTTATGCATACATAAGTTAAATAATCATTTCTGTTCAGTAGAATTTGCTAAAAAGCGATTTTTAAAATATGCAAATTACCTTGCTACCAGCAAGTAGGGCGGCTACTTGCTGGTAGCAGCCGCATCCTCCGACCCTAATGACGCCCCCTCCGCATTGTGATTGACAGGGCCAGGGAACGGAATTGTTCTCTGCTGGCCCTGCCTGTTAGCATTCAAAATCTGGCGCCTGCGCTGCGGCCGTACGTATCTTCAATCGGCGCAGGCGCACTGAGAGGCGGCCTCAATGCTCCATCCTCAATGCGCCTGCGCCGGGTGTAGATGTGACGTCATCGGCGCAGGCGCATTGAGGATGGAGCGGCCGAGCGAGTGGCCGTCTCTCAGTGCGCCTGCGCAGATTGAAGATAGGTACGGCCGCGGCGCAGGCGCCAGATTTTGAATGCTAACAGGCAGGGCCAGCAGAGAACGATTCCGTTCCCTGGCCCTGTCAATCACAATGCGGAGGGGGCGTCATTAGGGTCGGAGGATGCGGCTGCTACCAGCAAGTAGCCACCCTACTTGCTGGTAGCAAGGTAATTTGCATATTTTAAAAATCGCTTTTTAGCAAATTCTACTGAACAGAAATGATTATTTAACTTATGTATGCATAAATCGCAGTGTAGGGATTATTAGTAAACAAAAAAAAAAAAAAACGGTTTAGTGGGCTGACAGAAGCCCTTTAAAGACATACTTGGAAAACATTACTTAACGGGCTACAGAACATACAGGGTAATACAGCACCACATACCTCTCACATCCAGTGACATCTCCTCTGATGTAGATGTTCTCTTTCCTCATCTTCTCTATTCAGACCAGACCGCCATGATGACTTCTTTCAGCCATCTCTTCTCTCTGCACAGTTTAACAAACAGACATTTTAGTTTCCTACTTTTGCATCATCCTCCCACCAGAAGAACACTAGTACCACACAGATATGCAACCTTCAACAATTAGTGGCACACAGTGCCCTAAAAAATAACTGCACCCGGCAAATAGTGTCCATTACTAATAGTGTAATCATAATGTCCTATACAAATAATTGTGCTATAATGTGCCAGGTGCCCCCCACAGTAATAGTGCTCCCCAAAGTCCCACCAATAGAAATAATCTGCCAGAGTGCATAGTGTTAACAATGCCCCAATAGTAATAATGCCCTTATTGTGCCCATACTAGTAAACATGTTCCCCATAGCTCCCCAGTACTAATACTTCTCCTTATAAAGTGTTCCAGTAGAAAAATACCCCCTAATGTGCGCCATTACAAAAACTACCCCCTTATAATGTGCTCTAGTACAAAAAATACCCCCTTACCTTTCAGATTAGACCCCCATATCAGACCCCCCCATCTCAGATCAGACCCCCTTTAGACCTCCATGTCAGACCCCAATTTCAGACCCCATTAGAACTTCATGTTAGAAACCCCCATATCAGACCTTAGACCAGACCCCCATTAGAACTCTCAGACCCCCCCATGTATCAGACCCCATTAGACCTCCATGTCAGAACCCCCCAATATCAGACCTCAGATCAGACCCCCAATAGACCTCCATGTCAGACCCCCAATATCAGACTTCAGATTAGACCCCCAATAGACCTCCATGTCAGACCCCCAATATCAGACTTCAGATTAGACCCCCATTAGACCTGCATGTTAGACCCACCCATATCAAACCTCAGACCAGACCCCCATTAGACCTTTAAGATTCCCCCATATAAGACCTCAGACCAGACCCCTCATTAGACCTCTTAGACCCCCCATATCAGACCTCAGATCAGACCCCCATTAGACTTCCAGACCCCGCCATATTAGACCTCTCAAACCCCCATATCAAACCTCAGATCAGACTTTAAGATAAATAAACTTACCTCTCTTGCTCCGCCGCCACTCTCCAGGTCCGGTGGTCTCCCAGGCTCTCTTGTCTTCTCAGGGTCAATGCTGCACAGTCATCAGGTCATAGTGCGCTCTGTGCGTCCTGACACTGTAGGCAGCCAGGACACAGCAGCACGGGCCCCAAGAAGAGCAAGCAGGGAGGGTGAGTACTGTGCTCATAGCGCTTCATTCCTCCCGCAGACTAGAGAGTGCTTCCATAATGGAAGCTCTTACCAGTATTCCCTATATAAGATGCACTGCATCTTATAAATGGAAAAATACAGCACCACAAGCAAAAGGGTCCCTGTGGGCCCCCTTGGCTTAGGGGCCCATTCACAACTGCGACTCCTATAGCTACGCCAGTGTTCACATATTTTAAGGTTTCGAGCATGTTCCCCCTTTTCCTTCTTTCCTCAAGGATCTACAGGTTATGTTCTCTCCTGTTCGGTTTAATGATAGAACCCCTCCACTATTTTTGTAGCCCGTCTCTGCACCCGTCTCATTTTATTATATCCTTTTTGTAGGTGGGGTCTCTAGAACTGGACACAGTATTCCAGATGTGGTCTCACTAGCGCTCTATACAGCGGGATCACAATCTCTCTTCCTACTGGTTATACCTCTAGCGATACAGCCAGGCATCCTACTTGCTGTACCAGTCTCCTGTCCACAATATGCTCTCATTTGAAGCTGCCTGATATGAGGACCTGGCAAGTCTTGGCTAACACAGAACTGCCAATATGATACTCAGATCTAAGGCTCTTGCACACCGCCTTGCGCGTTTTTGTGACAAGAATACTGGCTGTGTTTTTTTCCGCATTTTGCGGAACAGAACGTCCTGCCCTAAATAGAACTGTCCTATCCTTGTCCGTAATACGGAAGAAATGTGGATTGATTACACTTTTACCTCTTTATCTTAACTTCTTCAGATTACTGGCGACTGGCAATTCCTTTGTGTCCCTCCACTTTCTGCTGTGGATCTCATCTGGCAGAAACTCAACTGTAAATTAGGCCTTGGGTGCAATGACGGTGTCACCATTGATCTTGCTGCCCGCTCCTTTCTGTGGTCAGTCTCTTCCTGGCTGCTTAATTGACAAGGCCAGGCAGTGGCAAAGCAGCGAGAGGGAGAGGTTGGCCACAGAAATGAGCGGCGCTAGGGTGCAACAAGTGCAAAAGTAACACCTTGATTGCACCAAGAGCCTAATGTGCATATTAAAAAGGGTAGAGGTGAACCCAGACATATCCCCTTCTTCCCCCACTCAGCCCCTCTGAAATGAGCATCGCAGCATTTAATTTAAGAAAAAGTATTAATACCTTGGGAAAGGAACCTCAGATCAACAAAAAAAACACCTAGCAGTGTTCCCGGTGACTTCACCGGCACTGATGAGGAGGCTTTAGCGCTGCCCTAGCCATTTTACAGGCTAGGGCAGCACTAAAGCCCATCTATTAGTGCCAGTGTCACTGGGCTCACTGCTAGGCGGAACTTACTCATGGAGAGCCTGGTACGTCACCGGATCTCCAGAAAATACCCTTGCCCTGCGCAATTCAGCGCAGGGCAAGGGAGAGCATCGGAGTATTTAATGTCAGAGGGGCTGAGTGGGGGAAGAAGGGGATATGTCCTGAAAACCCTTTTAATGCTGTACCGTGGTATTTATTTGGCGCCGCTGAGGAGGTATTTTGTGCTGCACTGTGGTATCAGATGCTGGTGAGGTACCTAATGCTGTACTGTGGTATTTATTTGGCACTGCTGAGGAGGTATTTTGTGCTGCACTGTGGTATTGGATGCTGGTGAGGTACCTAATGCTGTACTGTGGTATTTATTTGGCACTGCTGAGGAGGTATTTTGTGCTGCACTGTGGTATCAGATGCTGGTGAGGTACCTAATGCTGTACTGTGGTATTTATTTGGCACTGCTGCTCATAGAGTATGATCATTGCATATGGTGCTATTGGGAAGGTATTGTATGTACGTGACCATGTGATTAGGCATTTCTGTGTTCTACTTTTATTTCCTTTCTTGTATTGATGGTTTAGATAGGGGCATGGCCAAGTAAAGCAAAATTTGCTGTTGTTGCATGCATTGCGCATCACTATTTTTACACAACATCATATGTGGGCTGGTGCTGTTTGTGTGCCAGGGCTGCTTTGTAATCCCAGTCCTGGTTTTTGATATCCAACTGAAAACAGAATTTCTAAAACTAGGGCTGGTCCCCTATCTCCAGCTCTGGTTTTAGAAAGTCAGGTCTTACCCATTTTGCCTCACTTCACCTCTCCACCCCCTCTCCCCCCCCCCCCCCCCAATAAATGACACAAAGAAAGTCAACTTAGTTTGGTTGTTTTTTCGTTGTAACCAGAAGCATAATTTTTTTTTTTTTTTAAGTACAAACATGCACCAACATGGTACGAAATAACATCAAATTAGGCATCAACATAGTGCTAACAAATCAGAGTGGCAATAAAAAAAATTCTAAGTCTAATAACTGCTGTTATGACACTGTACTAGCAGGAGGACTAGCAGTGGTTCCTTCTCTACGATTGTGGCCAGACTGCAGGGAGCTAAACTTGGAAGAAGGCCCAGTAGTAGGCGGCCCATAACAATCATTGCGGTAATTAGGGCGCTTTTCCTGGGAGTATACGGGAGGGAAGGTTCTATAGGCCACTGGCCTACAATGAAGTGGCCTGGGAGCAGAAGGTCTGGGTATTTGAGGGGTTGGTGGCGGAGGGGTTACAGATGTACTGGCCTCTGCTCGCATGAGCCACTGGTTGATCATCATGAAGAACTCCTGGGGATCGTTGGGAGGCGTTGCTGCCTCCAGCACTGCCATCAGGGCTGCTTTGGTCCGAAGTTGTCGATTTTGTGGAATCTTACGAAGATGGGGTGCAAGGCTTCTGAGGAAGGTCTCCTCTTCTTTCCTGCTCTGATTTAGATAGTGTATGACCATGGAGTTGATTAGAGCCCTATTGTCTACCTGAGCAAAAGCGGCAAGACCCCCTCTTCTCCTCCGGTTTGCAGCCCTGCTGGCTGGTTGTGGCTGTTCACCACCGAACAAAGTCTCCGGGAGTGATAAATCTTCCATTGCCACTGGTGAAGACTGGGTGCTCGCAGGTGAGGCAGTCTCTGGGTCAGAAGTCTCAGTTTTTGACGTGTCCTTCTCTTGATCATAAAGGCTCTCTTTTGTGCTATAAAAAAAAAAAGGAAGAAAAAATTCAAGCTACTTCAAACTTTCAAGTTGCCATATTTGAATGATATTCCTATATTGCCATATTGCCATATACTGTAACATTACCATTCTTAACAGTACTGTATAATGATGATATGAATTAACCATATTAGCATATGGTGTTACCATACTGCAATTTTCCATTACCATCAACTATTACCATTTATTACTAGTACTGCCATACACGTACTGGCAAAAAAAGAAACAAACAATGGAAAAAAGTTTAAAAAAAAAATACTTACGATGGCAGATCTATGACATCCTGCAGAAATATCTTCTGCGTGGTCAAGATGTATGGTCTCTTGGTAGGGGGGGCATCTTCTCTGTTGGTCTTAAGGATGTCTTTAGCTAAAAAAAAAAATCTAACATTATAAAAATTTCATATTTCTGAGTGTGAAAAATAAGCAGTTACATTTTCAAAATAGTGCACCAACACTATCTGGGCCACATGGCAGAAATAAAGGGGTCATCTATGGTAGCGCCAACTCAGAGTTGTATGGCAGTAATAGGCAGCCTTTACTTTTTGGGGAACAGCTATGGCTGCACTTACCATATTGTTCACGTTCTGCTCTTGTCCCTCTTGTCCGGAGGAGTAAAAAAACAACTCTTAGCATTTGAGGAGTATTTTCCGCTGATGAGGAGTACGAAATAAGGCACTGGGCTTTTTTTTTTTTTCTCTAGCCATAACTTTTTTTATTTTTCTATCGGTTTAGCCACATGAGGGCTTGAGTGAACTGTACATTTTAGTGACACCATTTTTGGGGGACATATAACTTGATAGCTTTTTTAAAAAAAAGGAGTTCCTCCACTGCTTTTTGCACTTTCAATTTTGCAATGTTCACTGTGTGACAATACTAGGATGTTACTGTTATCCTATGGGTCAGTCCAGTTACGGTGATACCAAATATGTGTAGTTTTATGTGTTTTTTTCGACTTTTGCACAATAATAGTGTGTCTCATTATGTCGATCAATTCCAAAAGCCAGGAATCACTCATTTTTGAGTAGATGTCACAGTATGTAGATTCCATTGGGAATTTTTGGGGGGTTCATGGAACTTCTTGATTAAAATTTATTATTTTTTGGGGGGGCTGGGGTGAATAAGAAAAAACAATTCTGTATTTTTTGCGCTTTTGTTGACGGGGTGGTTAAAATAATGTTATCTTTACTATACTGATTCTGGCAAACACAGTGTGGTGTGTGTTTTTTTAATCACACAATAAAAACACTTTATATGAAAAAAAAAAATTATTTTATTTTTTTAATAAACATTATTGATCTATAACTAGTTTTTAGTCCCTCTAGTAGATATCACTTGCATAATGCAGTGGTATTCTTACATATCCAAAAAGAAATCCAAAAATCTATATATTTTCCATATATCACAACACTGCATGATCAATAACTGGATTTCCATAGGAGACCAGTCAATATATTTGTAAGGACTAAACCATTATGTAACATGTTATTGTATGCCATGACACCCCTCCCCCAGACAATAGCCATTCAGTGTCTGCATGGCATAAATAGCTGAGGGCGTGCTGGGCTTTGTAGTGCCAATAAGCATTTTTAGCTATATATATATGCAGGCATAGGTCTTCTAATGTGTATTAAAAACATAAGTATACCCCCGTCCACCTTATAAATACAGTAAAATCATGTTTGATAACCTGATAGAATCGCTCTCCTTTGCGCCCAAGGGGCGGCGTTTCAGCTCCACTTAAGCCCAGCCGCGCCCCAACCGCCGTTTTCAAGCGCCGCCCAGCTCATCAATATTCACTTTGCTGGGCGGCTTCTGCTGTCCCCGACGCAGGCACTTTTTCACACATATCTGCAGCAAGACATGTAGTGGCTGTGATCGCAAAGCCGGCGCAGGTGCAGCTGAAGCTGCTTCAGTGATGTTTATGGGACGCAGGCGCAGTATCAATGTGGCCACTGGGAGTGCCGGGCAAGGTATCCCGCACATGCCCAGAAGCTGCAAGTGAGGCCGATGCCCATAGCTTTCTATTGGGCATGCGCGGGATCTCGGAGCGTCGGGGACAGCAGAAGCCGCCCAGCGAAGTGAATATTGATGAGCTGGGCGGCGCTTGAAAACGGCGGTTGGGGCACAAGTGGAGCTGAAACGCCGCCCCTTGGGCGCAAAGGAGAGTGATTCTATCAGGTTATCAAACATGAATTTACTGTATTTATAAGGTGGACAGGGGGTATACTTATATGTTTTTAATACACATTAGAAGACCTATACCTGCATATATATATAGCTAAAAATGCTTATTGGGCCTGACAGTGTCCCTTTAAGGCTACAGGTTGCTTTTTTCACATTAGCTCATTGTATGATGCAAACACAAAGGGTAACCACAACCCTATGACAACAGCCAGGGCCCACTCGGCACACAGGATCAGGCACTGCAGGTGGTCAACAGCCCGGTGACTACAGCAAGCCACACTAACCTGAGCATTACACTGCCCGGCGGTGCTAAGCTCTGCCCCAATCCATTTATATCAGCATATGTCTTACCAGTAACCAATCAGTGGGCCTGTTATGGCTGCTCTCACATGAGGTGTACACAAGAGAAGCGCTGGGATTGGCTGGGGGTATTGTCAATATAGACATACTAATGCGTAGAGCAACACATTAATTTTTTTTCTGAGAGTAAAACTGCCTGTACAGGCGTATATGATGCTTGCACACGCGTTATTGCGACTTCTGCTGACATGGGAACATTTCCTCTATCCCAAGCTGCATCTTTTTGGATGCGGTCATGATAGGACTCGACCATTGAGTCTCACAGCTCTGCCCTGTTTAGGACCAGTGTTATGAGCCTCTACATGTCCATATAGCATGGCGTGGTGTCCGTGGCTCCAGCTTTAAAATAAATAGTGATGAACTGATATAGGGCGGATGCAAACTGTGTTCATGGAGAAAGAGTTTTTTGTTCTTAACCCCTTAGGGACGCATGACGTACTGGTACGGCATGTTTCCCGAGTCCTTAAGGACCCATGACGTACCGTTACGTCATGGCTTTAAATCGCGATTCCGGCGCCGCGGGGGTTAATCGGAACAGGATGCCGGCTGAAATCATCCTGCCGGCATCCTGTAACAACGCAGGGGGGGGGGTCATTTGACCCCCCCGTATCGGCGATCGCAGAAAACAGCAGGTCAATTCAGACCTGCGGTTTTCTGCGTTTCCGGTCCATTCGGGTCTCCGGTGATCCGATGAACCGGAAAAAGACTGTGATCGGTGGCGTGATTACACACCACCAATCACAGTCCGTGCATTTGGAGAGGCGGTGCTGGCCATGGTGCTGATGCCTGCTGTCCAGGGTGCTGATTGGTGCAGGGGAGAGAGGCGCGAGACTCAAACTTCCTGCGCTCCTCTCTCCCTTCCTCTTCCTGTTCTGCACGAGCACCCTGCAGCACCGTCCAGCACCAGCTCCTGAGTCCCCCTAATCACCATCCATCACCCTCCTGCACCCATCACCCTCCAGGTAGGTTAGGGTCAGTGAGGGAGAGGCACCGTTAGGCAGGAAAAGAAGGGAAAAGTTAGTTAGGAAAAAAAAAAAAAAGAACTTTTATCTAAACTTTCTTTGTTCCATCTTTCAGACCCCAGACCCCCCCCCTGCCACTTTCCCCCCACCACCAGCCGCCCCCCCACCACCAGATTCCCACAGTGGGGTTTACTGAAATTGACTTTTTTAGTGTTTTTTTCAGTAACCCACTGGTGAATCTGATGGTGGAGCAGACAAACCTGTACGCCCAGCAGACGAACCTGTACGCCCAACAGTTGGTCGCTCAAAACCCCGGCTCATTTTTGGCTAGACCTGGTGGCTGCATGCCGGTCAGTGCAGCAAAGATGAGGACATTTTGGGGCCTCGTGCTGCATATGGGTCTAGTGCAAAAACCCAGTGTCAGGCAATACTGGAGTGGGGACGTCCTCTACCAGACGCCACTCTACAGTATGGCCATGACACGTCCCCGGTTTGAGGCCATCCGGAAATGTCTGCATTATTCCGATAATGCAGCATGTCCCCCCCGAGGTGATCCTGCCTATGACCGTCTGTATAAGATACGGCCGGTCATCGATCACTTCGGGGCCAAATTTACGCAGGTCTACGTACCTGGAATGGAGGTCGCGGTTGATGAGTCTCTCGTTGCGTTCAAGGGGAGACTCAGTTTCCGCCAATACATTCCCACAAAGCGGGCGAGGTATGGCGTGAAGCTATACAAAATTTGTGAGAGTACCTCAGGGTACACTTACAAATTTTGTGTGTATGAGGGGCGAGATTCCCGTATTCAACCCCCAGAATGTCCCCCCACTCTGGGTATTAGCGGGAAACTCGTGTGGGACCTTATGTACCCACTGCTGGATAAGGGTTACCACTTGTACGTGGATAGCTTTTATACCAGCATTCCCTTGTTCAGGTCCCTTGCCGCCAGATCCACGTTCGCTTGTGGGACCGTGCGGAAAAATCAACGCGGCCTCCCTGCCCACCCCCTCCAGGTACCTATCCCCAGGGGTGAGACCCGTGCCCTTACCACTGGAAACCTGTTGCTGGTCAGATATAAGGACAAGAGGGATGTCCTTATGCTGTCCACAATCCACGGTAACAGCACCACCCCTGTCCCTGTGTGAGGTACCGCGGCAACGGTCCTCAAGCCCGATTGTATCGTCGACTACAATCGGTATATGGGAGGAGTTGATCTCTCTGATCAAGTCCTCAAGCCATATAATGCTATGTGCAAAACCCGGGCATGGTACAAAAAAGTCTACTTGGTGCAGGTTGCCATGTACAACTCTTTTTTGTACTATCCCGAAGCGCTGGCAACACAGGGACATTCCTCCAATTCTATGAGGCAGTCCTCAAGGCCCTGATCTTTTCGGACCGGGAAAGAGCAGGCCGGAGTACCTCGGGAACTGGAGGCCCCGGATCGTCCCTGGCCAACATTTTCCAGGTGTGGTCCCCCATACTGGAAAGAAGGGACGAACCCAAAAAAGATGCAGAGTGTGTCACAAGAGGGGGATACGGAAGGACACCACCACTCAGTGTGACACTTGCCCCGATCATCTGGGCCTCTGCGTTATCGATTGCTTCAGGGAGTATCACACTTCCATGGAGTACTAATTTTTTTTAATCCCCAACAGTCCACTAGAGAACATAAAAAACTATGACTCTCAGACTTTTTCCCCCCAAAAAAATATTAGTTTTAGTGCAGGCATCCTCAAACTGCGGCCCTCCAGATGTTGTTAAACTATAACTCCCAGCATGCCCAGACAACCTACAGCCATCAGCAGGGCATGGTGGGAATTGTAGTTTTACAACATCTGGAGGGCCGCAGTTTTTAGGATGCCTGCTTAGTGTCTCCAAAGTCTGAGAGCCATACATATTGGGCATCGTCGCGTGCGTAAAAGTCGTCGCTATAAAAATAACATTTGACCAAACCCCTCGGATGAACAGCGTTAAAAATATAAAATAAAAACGGTGCCAAAACACCAATTTTTGGGCAAAATTTCCATTTGAATCCTTTTTTCCGGTAATAAAGCCAGGGTTAACAGCCAAACAAAACTAAATATTTATTGCCCTGATTCTGTAGTTTGCAGGAAACACCCCATATGTGGTCGTAAATGGCTATATAGCCGCACGGCAGGGCGTAGAACGAAGGGAACTCCATATGGTTTCTGGAAGGCAGATTTTGATGGACTGTTTTTTTTTTTCACACCATGTCCCATTAGAAGCCGCCCCTGATGTAGCCTAGACTAGAAACTCCAAAAAAGTGACCCCATCTAAGAAACTACACCCCTCAAGGTATTCAAAAGTTACTTTACAAACTATGTTAACCCTTTAGGTGTTCCACAAAACTAAATTGCGAATGTAGAAACAATTTTAGAATTTAAATTTTTTGTTACCTTGCCTCAAAAAAGTGTAATATAGAGCAACCAAAAATCATATTTACCCCTAAAATAGTCCCAAAACAACAACCACCTTATCCCGTAGTTTCCTAGATGGGGTCACTTTTATGGAGTTTCTACTCTAGGGGTGCATCAGGGGGCTTGAAAGGGTACATGGTGTAAATAAACCAGTCCAGCAAAATCTGCCTTCCAAAAACCATATGGCGTTCCCGTTCTTCTATGTCCTGCCGTTTAGCCAAATAGTAGTTTACGACCACATATGGGGTGTTTCTGCAAACTACAGAATCAGGGCAACCCATTTTGAGTTTTGTTTGGCTGTTAACCCATTTTTTCCAGTAATAAAGTAAGGGTTAAATTGGAAAATTGTCCAAAAAATAGAAATTTCAAAATTGTTTCTCCATCTGCCATTAACTCTTGTGGAACACCTAAAGGGTTAACAAAGTTTGTAAACCCAGTTTTGAATACCTTGAGGGGTGTACTTTCTTAGATGGAGTCACTTTTTTGAAATTTCTTTTCTAGGGGTGCAATAGAGGGCTTCAAATGGGACATGGTATAAACAAAACCAGTCCTGCAAAATCTGCCTTGCAAAACCCATATGGTGTTCCCCTCCTTCTATGTCCTCCCGTTTGGCCAAACAGTAGTTTACGACCACATATGGGGTGTTTCTGCAAACTACAGAATCAGGGCAACCCATATTGAGTTTTGTTTGGCAGTTAACCCTTGTTTTTTTCCTGGAAAAAATTGATTATGTTGGAAAATTTTCCAAAAAATCTAAATTCTTAAATTTTATGTCCATTTGCCATGAAGTCTTGTGGAAGACCTAAAGGGTTAACAAAGTTTGTAAAAACAGTTTTGAATACCTTGAGGGGTGTAGTTTCTAGAATGGGGAGGTTTCTATTATCTAAGGCTCACAATATGACTTCAAACCTGAACTGGTCCATAAAAAGTGGGATTTTGAAGATTTCTGAAAAATTTCTAAATTTGCTTCTAAACTTCTAAGCCTTGTAACATCCCCAAAAAATAAAATATCATTCCCAAAATGCTACAAACATGAAGTAGACATATGGGGAATGTAAAGTCATCACAATTTTTGGGGGTATTACTATGTATTACAGAAGTAGAGAAACTGAAACTTTGAAATTTGATAATTTTTCCAAATTTTTGGTAAATATGGTATTTTTTTATGCAAAGAAATTAACTTTTTTTTACCCAATTTTAGCAGTGTCATGAAGTACAATATGTGATGAAAAAACAATCTCAGAACGGCCTGGGTAAGTCAAAGCGTTTTAAAGTTATCAGCACTTAAAGTGACACTGGTCAGATTTGCAAAAAATGGCCAAGTCCTTAAGGTGAAATAGGGCTGAGTCCTTAAGGGGTTAAGTTGGGTTTTGGGAAGTTGGTTAGGGGAACTTATTAGGGGAAAAAAAAACAGGAAAAAGCAGGGATTCTGTCTGTATAAATCATTTATTTCTCTGTACAAGCAAGTGTAAGATCATTTACAGCCATTCATATCTATGTCAAAGCAATGGTATGTAAACTCTTGTAATCCTTCTATATGCAGACTTTTTCCTGGAATAAAAAATTTTGTTTAATTTTTTTCTATAAATAGTGACAGTAGGTGACCCTAAAGGTTACTTCTTCTGCAGATCAGCTCTTATATACATACTATTCTCTTCTTCACCTTTAAGGCTCCATTCACACATCCGCAAATGGGTCCGCATCCGTTCCGCAATTTTGCGGAACGGGTGCGGACCCATTCATTTTCTATGGGGACGGAAAGGATGCGGACAGCACACAGTGTGCTGTCAGCATCCGCATTTGCCGAGCGCGGCCCCGATCTTCAGGACAAGAATAGGCATTTCTATAGGGGTGCCGGGCGAGTGTGTTGCGGATACGCAATTTGCGGGTCCGCAACACACCACGGACGTGTGAATGGAGCCTAACACGAGCGAGTTTTCTCCGCGGGTGCAATGCGTGATGTGAACGCATAGCACCCGCACTGAATCCTGACCCATTTATTTCAATAGGTCTGTGTACATGAGCGTTTGTTCTTTTCACGCATCAGTTCTGCGTTGCGTGAAAAACGCAGCATGTTCTATATTCTGCGTTTTTCACGCAGCCCTGGCCCCATAGAAGTAAATGGGTCTTCAGTGAAAAACGCAGTGCACCCGCGCAGAAAAAACTGAACAACTGAACACAATCGCAGATAAAACTGACTGAACTTGCTTGCACTGAACGCACCTTGAACGCATCCGGACCTAATCCGTATCGTTCGTGTGAAAGAGGCCTTGGAAACATCCTGCCAAAATTTGCATTATTTTTTTCACTCACATAGATGTATGAGGACTTGTTTTTTGCAATAAGGCCTCTTTCACACGTGCGTCATATTTTTGGCCCGGATAAGAGGCGGGTGCGTTGCGGGAAAATGCGCAATTTTTCCGCGCGAGTGCAAAGCATTGTAATGCGTTTTGCACTCGCGTGAGAAAAATCGCGCATGTTTGGTACCCAAACCCGAACTTCTTCACAGAAGTTCGGGCTTGGGATCGGTGTTCTGTAGATGGTATTATTTTCCCTTATAACATAGTTATAAGGGAAAATAATAGCATTCTGAATACAGAATGCATAGTAAAATAGCGCTGGAGGGGTTAAAAAATAAATTAAAAATTATTTAACTCACCTTAATCCACTTGTTCGCGCAGCCAGGCTTCTCTTCTGTCTTCATCTGTGCTGTGAGCAACAGGACCTTTGATGACATCACTACGTTCATCACATGGTCCATCACATGATCCATCACCATGGTGATGGATCATGTGATGAGCGTAGTGACGTCATCAAAGGTCCTATTGCTCACAGATAAAGACAGAAGAGATGCCGGCTGCGCGAACAAGTGGATTAAGTTAAAAAAAATAATAATAATTTTAACCCCTCCATTCCTATTGTACTATGCATTCTGTATTCAGAATGCTATTATTTTCCCTTATAACCATGTTATAAGGGGAAATAATAATGATCGGGTCCCCATCCCGATCGTCACCTAGCAACCGTGCGTGAAAATCGCACCGCATCCGCTTGCGGATGCTTCCGATTTTCACGCAACCCCATTTATTTCTATGCACAAAGAGGACGCACAAAGAGGAGCATGCTGCAATTTTCACGCAATGCACAAGTGATGCGTGAAAATCACCGCTCGTGTGCACAGCCCCATAGAAATGAATGGGTCAGGATTCAGTGCGGGTGCAATGCGTTCACCTCCCACATTGCACCCGCGCGGAATACTCGCCCGTGTGAAAGGGGCCTAAAAGTTGTACTTTCTAATGGCACCATTTTATGCTGCATATGATTTAGTGGGAAGCAGGAAAAAAATTCCAAATTGGGAGGTATTGAAAAAACAAAGCAGTTCTGCCACGGTTTTATGGGTTTTGTTTTTATGACTCGTGTTCTTCATTCTCTGGGTCAGTACAATTACAACAATAGCACATGAATATATATTTTTTTGTTTATTTTTTTAAAGGGGTTCTGTAGTTCTTTTTAACTGATGATCCATTTTCTGTAGAGATCATCAGCATCTGATCAGCAAGGGTCCGACACCCGGGACCCCTGCCGATCAGCTGTTTGAGACGGCAGCAGCGCTCCTTCTCTGCGTTTACCTCATGCCCAGTGATGTCACGACTAGTATCACTGGCCTGGGCGGGGCTAAGCTCCGCTCACTTAAATAGGGTTTAGCCCTGCCCAGGCCAGTGATAATAGTCGTGACGTCACTGTGCTTGAGGGAAACAGAAAGAAGGCCGCGGCGCTCATGTAGCTGATCGGCGGTGATCATGGGTGTCGGACCCCTGCCAATTAGATGCTGATGATTTATCCAATTAAGAAGAACTGCAGAACCCCTTTAATACTGAAAACATGTTTTTTCTTTTTATCGCCATATTCTCACCATCATAACTTTTTTATAGTTATGTCTATGCAGTTTTGTGGGGGCTAATATTTTTTTTAGCAAAACAATCTGTAGTTTTTATTGATACCGTTTTGCAGTGTGTATGAGTTTTTGATCACTTTTAATTCAATCTTTTTTGGGAGGTGAACCGACGATGGTGAATTGGCCATTTAGATTTTTTTTGTCCTGTTACACTGTTCACCATATTGGATAAATATTTTTATATAAAAGTCTGGGTGTTTTCAGACACGCCGATAACTATGATGTTCATTTTTTTATTGTTTATTTATTTTTATTCTGGGGGAAAAGGGGGTGATTTCAATTATATTTTTTAAAGCTTTTTTTTTAAGCCCCCAAGGACCTCACAACATGCAATTGTCATACTGCCATTTCTATTTAGCAATGGAGTTAAAGCCACTTCTAAGTAGAAAATTCAGTATATTCCAATGTAGTGCTGCCACCTGCAGGCCTACATTGGAATATACCTGTGAAAGGCCTGCTAGTCTCCAGCAGGCTCAGGCCTTTCTCAATGAACAATCGGCTCCTGCGTGGGGAAGCGGTTCCAAGCCTGGAAGTGCTGCACTTCCGAGTTCTGTACTCTCAGATCCCATAGTCACATTCGAAAGAAAGTGCCATCTTTTTCTAGTCCTGGAGAGCCCCTTTAATACTTGCAAAACAGTGGGGGTCAATTCACTGTGTGTAAGGAGTAAACTCTTCAAAGGAGTATATAAAACACATTTTTCTTGTTAAAATACAATACCGGGGATAGCACAAGTTCTATCAAAAATATGAATATGCGATTCAAGTGGATGGACCTAGTCTCTAACTGAAGAGCACTGGTTTAGCGTCACTGGGATATTCATAAAAACTACACCCGGCACCCCCACCAATCAGCTGTTTGCAGCAATTGCTGAAGGCATAACCGCAGATGAGACGGAGGCTTACTGCAGCCCAGGTCCAGTTCAAGTGAATGGGAGCAGCGCTGCAGTAACCAGCTCCGTCCACTACACAACGGACAGAGTTCTGAATGAAGTTCTGGTGTCTGTGTCCAGTGCTGGAGCTACTCATGAACAGCAATATATATATATATATACACACACACACAGGTGAAACTCCAAAAATTTGAATATCGTGCAAAGTTCTTTTTTTTCAGTGATGCAACTAAAAGGTGGAACTAACATATGAGATAGACTCATTACATACAAAGCGAGATATTTCAAGCCTTTATTTGTTATAATTTGGATGATTATGGCTTACAGCTTATAAAACCCCAAAGTCACAATCTCAGGTACCCTTTGCTCAGGGGGTATGGATTAATTAGCTGACTAGAGTGTGACACTTTGTAGCAACAGTGCCCGATCAGGAAAAGAGATCTGATCATGGGGTGGAGAGTGAACCGGCCTGACTGCTTCCCGGCTCCACAGCTAGAGCCGCACTTGAAGAAGCAAAGAGCCACACGCGGCTCAAGAGCCACAGGCCACCTCCGATCTATGCTCTAAAATCCAAATGGTGCTCCTTTCCCTTCTGAGCCCTGCAGTGTCCCCAGGAGGGTATTAGTGTACGTGGGAGAAATTAACAGTTTGTAGGGTGCTTATTCTCCAAAGGACAATTGATAAAATGAACAATTTGGGGCTAAAGCAACATACTATTGGAAACGATTTTTCAATTCCATAGTCCAATGTTAATAAAGTCTATGAAACACCTCTGGTAAGCAGGGGACCAGGAGAGCAGGGCAGGCCAGACAGGTGCTGGTAGTGGGAGACTCAATTATTAGGGGAACAGATAGGGAAATCTGTCACAAAGACCGTGATCGCCGAACAGTGTGCTGTCTTCCTGGCGCTAGAGTTCGACACATCGCGGATCGGGTTGACAGATTACTGGGAGGGGCTGGAGAAGATCCAGCGGTCATGGTCCATATCGGAACCAATGACAAAGTTAGGGGTAGGTGGAGAGTCCTTAAAAATGATTTCAGGGATTTAGGTCAAAAGCTTAGGGCAAGGACCTCAAAGGTAGTATTTTCAGAAATACTACCTGTACCACGGGCCACACAAGAAAGGCAGCGGGAGATTAGGGAAATTAACAAGTGGCTCAAGAACTGGTGTAGGATGGAGGGGTTTGGGTTCCTGGAGAACTGGGCCGACTTCTCTGTCGGTTACAGGCTCTATCGTAGGGAAGGGCTGCACCTCAATGGGGAAGGGGCAGCTGTGTTGGGGAAGAAGATGGCTAGAAGGTTGGAGGAGTGTTTAAACTAGGGACTGGGGGGGGAGGGTAATTACACTATAGAAGGGGAAGATAGTGCAGATAGAGACCGGGGGCCAGGGCCGGTGCAAGGATTTTTGCCGCCCTAGGCAAGATAAAAATTGCCGCCCCCCCCTTTACCAGATGATCTGCCCATATCATGTTCCACCCCTTTCTCAGCTTTTAAATAAAAAGAACTGCTAGGTTTCCCTTAGGGTTAATCTAGCTTCTTGTAGCTGTCTTTTTTTGCGGAACGGAATTGCGGACAAGAATAGGCATATTCTGTTAGTGCCGGCAATGTGCGGTCCGCAAAATGCGGAACGTACATTGCTGCTGTCCGTGTTTTGCAGATCCGTGGATCCGCAAAACACACACGGATGTGTGAATGGACCCTAAATGTGAGGTAAATTAGTTTCCAATGTAGTATTAATAACTAAACAATTACATAATAAACATATTGCATTGTCTACTGACCACCAGGACAATAAGATGATCTGGTCAATGGCTGCAGTCTGGCTCTTGGTCTGGCTCTGGGGACTCCCTTGTCACTCTCTCCCCCCCCTCCCTTGTCACTCTCTTCTCCCCCACTCCCTCCCTTGTCACTCTCATTATTCCACCCCCCTCCCTTGTCACTCTTTTCTCCCCCCCTCCCCCCTCTCTTGTCACTCTCATTATTCCACCCCCTCTCCCTTGTCACTCTCATTATTCCACCCCCTCTCCCTTGTCACTCTCATTATCCCCCCCTCCCTTGTCAATCTCATTATTCCCCCCCTCCCTTGTCAATCTCATTATTCCCCCCCCTCCCTTGTCAATCTCATTATTCCCCCCCTTGTCAATCTCATTATCCCCCCTCCCCCCTCCCTTGTCAATCTCATTATCCCCCCTCCCTTGTCAATCTCATTATCCCCCCCCCCTCCCTTATCAATCTCATTATTCCCCCCCCTCCCTTGTCAATCTCATTATTCCCCCCCCTCCCTTGTCAATCTCATTATTCCCCCCCTCGTCAATCTCATTATCCCCCCTCCCCCCTCCCTTGTCAATCTCATTATCCCCCCCTCCCTTATCAATCTCATTATTCCCCCCCCCTCCCTTATCAATCTCATTATTCCCCCCCCTCCCTTGTCAATCTCATTATTCCCCCCCCCTCCCTTATCAATCTCATTATTCCCCCCCCTTGTCAATCTCATTATTCCCCCCCCCCCTCGTCAATCTCATTATTCCCCCCCCTCCCTCGTCAATCTCATTATTCCCCCCCCCCCCCACCTCTAGTGTAGCGTGGCCGAGCTCTGTTCGGTCCGCGGTACAGGAGCATTTGTTTCCTGTACCCGGCCGGACTGACAGGAAGTGCACACTAAGTGAGCACTTCCTGTCTACCGGCCGGGTACACGAAACAAAAGCTCCTGTACCGCGGACCGAACAGAGCTTGGCCACGCTACATTAACAAAAGCACAGAGCAGACAGCAGGCGCAGGCAGGCTGCGCAGCAATGAGCTGGCAGCCGGAGATTCAAATTAGAGCGGCAAGCGCTCAGCCGCTCAGGAGGCGCAGCATGAGGGGCGCCGCCGGCCGAACTTATATAACCAACTTTTTTTTTTTTTTTTTACACCGCAACGGGCGCCCCCTGCTAAATGGCGCCCTAGGCGACTGCCTAAGTCGCCTTACTGGTGGCGCCGGCCCTGCCGGGGGCAAGGTAGTGGGACTGGGGGAGGAATGGAAGGGGGGACTAGAACAGTTCAGAAGGAAAGGTGTAGGGTAAAAAATATGCATGAACCTCTCAAATGTATGTATACTAATGCCAGAAGCCTGACTAATAAAACTGGGGAACTGGAATTAGTGATGTGTGAGGAGGACTATGACATAGTGGGAATAACGGAGACATGGCTGGATGATAGCTATGACTGGGCGGTTAATGTACAGGGTTACAGTCTGTTTAGAAAGGATCGTCAAAACCGGAGAGGGGGAGGGGTCTGCCTTTATGTAAAGTCCTGTCTAAAGCCCACACTCCGTGAAGATATAAGTGAGGGACATGAACATGTGGAGTCACTGTGGGTAGAGATACATGGAGCTAAAAACAACAATAAATTACTAATAGGAGTTTACTATAAACCACC